>NC_134688.1:336460226-337660226 GCF_050947455.1 Rhinoderma darwinii | reverse complement strand
TTTGAATGATTACACATTGTTTTAATTTTTTCACAAGTCAGGAAATATTATAAATTAGATTCTAATTTATAACATTTCCAGGTGCTGGGCACTAGGGGGAGCAATTCCCAAAATTGCAGCATGGTCAATGTGGTAAAGCAACCTCATTGCTTTATGCTGCAAATTTGGGGTAGACACACTCGCTCTAGTGTCCTCACACAATCCCCCTTCTCTTATCCTGGCTAGTGCCAGGAGGAGGGGGTTGAATCTTCAAACCTCCTACACTGTGTGCCACCATTTTCTGAGCGAATGCACAGTGTAGGAGGATTAGATACAGGGCTCAGCAGACAGTATAACACTAACATACACGAACATAATACACACATCACATACACAAACATAACTTACCTGCTCCTGCTGCCACCTCTGCACCTATTCCTTGCGCCTTCGCATATGGCCGGAAGTCGTCATCTTACTGTCCGGCAGCGGCTTCCGGTCCACATGAAAATGGCGCCGGATTTCGCTCTGCTAACGAGCTTCGTTTTGGTCTGTGTGGGAGCGGTGCATGCGCCGTTCCCACACAGACGGCGTACGCTTCAGTGAATGGAACGGCTCCCGTTCCCATTCTCTATGGGGATGTATGTGCCGTATTCCATCTCTGTATGTGTCGTTAATCGACACATACAGAGATGAAAAAAAAAAAATGGCAGCCCCCACAGAGAAGTAAAAATTAAAAAAATGTAAAAAGTAGAACGCAAATAAATTTTATTTTTTTATCATACTAAAAGCAATATGATAAAGAAATATATATATATATATATATATATATATATATATATATATATATATATATATATATATATATATATTTCATGACACCTTCCCTTTAAGAGTGAGGACTCCTCTGAAGGAAACACATTTCTTTGACAATCTGGGGACAGCTAGATCAACTTTGGACGGAACATCCCAGTTAGAACTGAACTTGGGATCTGTTTTGTGATCGAAGCGTCTCTCCGGCTTATCACAATCTTTCTGGACCCAATCAGTAATAACAGGACGGGAGGGAAGGTCTTTATTGACCGGAAAATAATAAGGTTGTTCCTTTTTAGGTTTATGAGACATCTTTATCAGTCTCCACGGTCAGTTTGACTGCTTTCAGCAAGTGCGGGACCTTATTGTTATCTAACAGATAAATATTCTCTAAGGACTCATGCACACGACCGTAGCCATGTGCACGGCCGTGATTTTCGGGTCGGCCGGCTGCGGACTGTCAGCCGCGAGCCGCCCGCAAATCGCGGGACATGCACATGGCCGCGGCCATTATTTTTAATGAGCCCGGACAGCAGAACACGGCCGTAATAAGACAGGTCCGTTCTTTCTGCGGTGCGGGCTCCCGGACCGTGCACGGACCGTAAAAACTACGGTCGTGTGCATGGCCCCATAGAAATTAATGGGGCCGCAATTCTCCCGTGGATTTCGGGGGAATTGCGGCCGCAAAAACACGTTTGTGTGCATGGGGCCTAAGGGTTCCCCATCAGAGTCCTCTGAATCCAGATCCTCCTCTGATAGATCATATTTGGAAGGGGAAAGTGGAGAGGCCGACCGCGTTCTACCTTTAGATTTTTTCAGCATAGCAGCTGACTTAATATCCTGAAAGGTATCTGTAAGCTGATCTTTAAAAATAAACTTTCACCTCCCCATACATGTGCAGCTGAGTGCAGCATGTAATGGGGAGGGCTGAACAAACCCTGGGGCGCTATACTTTTTTTTTTCTACCTCCCTCCGTTATTTAGATATCGGTGCAGTTATTTTTGGCGCCCGATATTTAAATAACTGCCTGAACAGTCAACGGGGCGTGTACTGTCAAGGGGGCATGTTACTATGGCTGTGACACTGTCCAATCAGATATGCACAGTGCAACAGCAGGAGAGAGTGTGCGATTGCAGTTTTTTCACCCGAACAGGCAAGGGGGCGTGTCACTGCTACGGACAGGGCTGTGGAGAGGATCTTTTCAGCTTTTGCGAGAGATCAGTCTTGTATTGTCTGCCGAACTGGCAAGGGGGCGTGTCACTGCTACGGACAGTGTAAGAGCGCTTACATGTATGGGGAGGTGAAAGGTTCTCTTTAAACCAGGACAGAAATCCCACAGTTTCAGCATGGAAGGATTGTTCAGGACGTCTGCAAGATGAGCAGAAACTCTGGTCCCAATCCCCTGGCAATGGTTGCTGACAACCTTTAGGGTATGTTCACACGCAGTGGTTTCTGACGTAATTTGTGCGTTTTACGCCTCGAATAATGCCTGAAAAAAAACGCCCCTAATACGCCTACAAACATCTGCCCATTGCCTGCAATGGGTTTTACGATGTTCTGTTCCCACGAGCCTTTCTTTTACGCGTCGCTGTGAAAATTCGGCACTTAAAATGACGACTCGTGAAAAGAAGTGCAGGACACTTCTTGGGACTTTTTTGGAGGCGTTTTTCATTGACTCCATTGAAAAACAGCTCCAAAGACGGCCGTAAAAAACACAGCGAAAAACGCGAGTTGTTAAAGAAAAACGTCTGAAAATCAGGAGCTGTTTTCACCTGAAAACAGCTCCGTATTTTCAGATGTTTTTGCTCACTGCGTGTGAACATACCATTACACATATTGTGCTTGGACTTCCTTTTACGTTTCCCTTGAGATGCAGGACTTGCCATCTGCGAAAAAAGGCATGCAAATTACAATCTTATCTGTAAGCGGCCCCAAGGAAGCAAAACCCTTCTCACATTACACAATGAAAGTTTTGGGTACCTTAATCTCCAGGGTCGAGCAGCTGCACCAGCGCCGTAACCCCGGATTCGCGGTCCTTTCTTGAACTGCCGGGATCCGGCGCGGACCATCTTGGGACACCCGTCCGGAGGTGTATGGGATCCACGTCTAGGAGCCGAGGGACAGGTAAGACCTGTATGCCGCTCCAGACTGGAAGTGTGGCTTCTCATTACCTCCAGGTAAGATTTTTAGAAGCCAGGCCGAGGAAACCCCCAGTATACAGCCCCCCCATGTCCTCATGGGTTGCAGCTTAGGGACAGAGGAACCCCCTCTGTATAAAGCATTTTGCTATAGATGTGTTCTGTCTTCAACTATCCATGTTCATAGAAGGGAAAAAATACGCTTTCTGAAGGGCTTTGGGCTCTATTTAAAGTTACCTGGGACCTTCAAATTGTTTAATTGATTACTGCTGTCTCTTCTATCCAGTCGGATGAAGTGTGTTAACCCTAAGGGGCAGTTCACACAGATTTTTTAGCGAGTTTTTTGACGTGGAAACTGCGCCGCAAAACACGCCAAAAAACGTTGATTTCAATGGGAGGTGGAGGCGTTTTTTTCCCGCGAGCGGAAAAAATGTCTCGTGGGAAAAATAAGCGACATGCCCTATCTTCAGGCGTTTACGCCTCTGACCTCCCATTGACATCAATGGGAGGCAGAGAAAGCTTATTTCGTGGTGTTTTATGCCCGCGGGGCTCAATGGCGTGCAGGCAGAGGAAAATCTGCCTCAAAATGCCAAACTGAATTTTGAGGCAGATTTTCCGCCTGCAAAAAAACTGTGTGAACCCAGCCTTAAGTGTGCTGCCGAAGGACGATCAGGAAAAGTTCATTCTACTAAAAAACTACACATAAATTCTGTTCATTCCAGGTCTATCAAGCACAGGCAAATAATTACACATCTGTTTCTATGGAATGTGTTTATTTTCTCATTAATTACAAATCTGTTCATTCCATGTTTCGAAACATAAAAAAACTCATATCTTTTTTTATATTTTCACCCATTACTAATATTGTTCATTCTTTTTCTTCATTCTTTTTTGTATGTCCCAATTTTCTTGTCCCATTGGACATGCATGGGCACATTGCGCGACTAGAACGTCCAATGTTATCTGAAATGTGTATGGGGACATCAGCTAAACGAATATTTGTCGGATGAATGATCACTTAAACATCGCCTTACTCAGTGGTGGATTATCATATGGGCGGTTTGGGCGGCCGCCCGGGGCCCGAGGCTTGCAGGGGGCCCATGGCAGCCCGAACCGCACATCATCTTATAAATATATTCAGCGCGCTAGCGCTGCTAATTGCCGCAGATGAGGAGGAGGAGCAGGGAATTGGCCGGGAAAGGGGTAGGACACGCCTCCCTGACAAGTGCGGGCCGCCGCCATTGAGTAACAGAACAGCGACGGACGGCTGTTCTGTTACTCCAAAGCAGCAAGAGAAGAGCCGGGCGGGCGGTCACCGGCGCTGAGGTTAGTTGGCTTAACCTCCTGCCCAACTGGTTCCCGACTGCTGGCTGTATTTTTACGGCCAGCGGTCAGGAACGGGTCGTTAAAACCCGAGCCATAGACTTTCTACGGCTCGGGTTTTAACTTGCTGCCCGCGCGATCGGGCAGCTGAATGTCGGGTCTCCGGCTGTCAGTGACTGCCGGGGACCCTGAGGAGAAGATAGAAGCAGCTTTCGCTGCTTCTGTCTTCTCTGATCACTTGTACACAGCGCTGAATGCGCGCTGTGTACAGGAATAGAGACAGCAGCAGCAGCGGCGCTGTCTCTATTCCTCCCGGTGATCATGTGACTGGTCACATGATCGCCGGGTGCCGTTAGTGGCAGACTGTTGCTGGGTCTAACTAGACCCAGCAGAGCCCTATTAGTGACAATCGTCACTATGAGAGGGCTGATTTCCCCTGTAACTGGGGCTGCTGAGCAGCCCCAGTTACAGTGGAAAAACATGGTGTAAAAGAAAGAAAAAGTATATATAATGTTCCCCAAAGGTCTTCTTTGACCTTTGGGGGACAGACCATAGTAATAAAAAAAGAATAAAGTAAAGTGCAAAAAAAAAAAAAATAATAAATACACATAAAATACCCACCCCAAAAAAAAACGTTCCCCCCGCCAATCATTGTTGTAACGCTAGCGCTGACCCAATTACCCTAATATAGACATGTAATATATAAAAATTTACGGTAAACAATGACGATTACAAATAAAAGGTCTATTTTAGGGTAAAACTATATTACCAAAAAAAAAATAGCTGAAACGTAAAAAAGCTTATTTTTTTACTATTATTTTCAAACTTTATGAATAAAAATTCTAAAATTGCAAAAAAGGTGTGTATAAAAACGCTAAAAAACGAAACCTGCATTGTCTACGGAAAAACTTTGCAAAAATCACGTCGGTTTTATTTTAATTTAATAAAAATGTGTGTTTGGTGCAACTTTGTAATTACGTTTTATTAAAAAATATTTTCACTTTTTGAGATACAGCTGCTTTGTATCCTGTATCCGTCAGTTCAGCAGGACTGACGGGATCCGTGAAACGGGCCCTGCGCTAAATTATAATCTTAGATGTGATAGATTTGAGGTGGATCCTGCGTGTCACTGATCCTGTCAGAAACAAAGCATATTATAATATAATATAAAGTTTTTAAATGTGTACATAACCCTGTGGCACTATATACAAGGGGGAGCGCTGTGTGGCACTATATACAAGGGGGAGCGCTGTGTGGCACTATATACAAGGGGGGGCTGTGTAGTGCTATCCACAGTGGTATGTGTGTGGCGCTCTTTATAGGGGGAGCTTTTTGGTGCTATTTACAAGAGGGGGAGGGCTGTGTGACGCTCTCTACAGGGGGGCTGCATGGCACTATCTATAGGGGGCTGTGTGTAACGCTCTCTACGGGGGGGGGATGTGTGATATATAGAGGGGGCTGTGTATGGCGATATCTATGGGGGTGTGTAATATCTACAGGGGCTGTGTGTGGCACTATGTACAGGGGGCTGTGTCTATGTGGCGTTTTACAGTGTGTGGTATTATTATATTCAGGCGCGCAGTGTTTGGTGCTATTATATTTAGGGGCACAGTATGTGGCACCATGATAACTTTATTTTCGTTTATAGGTGTGGAAATGTTGGAAAAGTGAGGAGACGTCTGAGTGGCAAATTCTGCAGAAATGAGTCATGGCCGGGAGAAGTCGTCATGAGCGCTGGACCAGATGGAGAAGAAAAGAGGAAAAAAACTACTAGAATCTGAGACGTCGTCACCTGTGAGTCACTAGATTTATATATAGAGAATCTGTCACCTCTCCTAACATGTTTATTATAGGAATCCTTGTATTTCACAAAAAGTCTTTCTGAAGTCCAGGACTGATAGACAATTCCCCTTGTCAGGAGGTTGTGTCCCTGCACAGTGTGATACTGTCAGTATGTAGGGACACCGCGCTGTGACAAGGGAAATCGTAACACTGTTAATGCTTGCCCAAAAAGGTAGTGTTAAAAATAGTTACGGCGTGGCAGTGCGGCGGTGAGGAAGGGGGGCCCAAGTTTGGGTAACAGCCCAGGGCCCATGGTCTACTTAAAGGGAATGTGTTGCCAGAAAAACATGTTTTTTTTTTAAAAATTAAACATTTAGTGTGTGGGTGATTAAACATTGTTCAAATTTTTTTTATTTTTTTGCACGAGTCCATGTAATATTATAAATTATTTCTAATTTATAATACTACCCATTTTTGGTCACTAGATGGAGCTGTTCCCAAAATTGCAGCATTGCAACATTGGGTTAAAAGCCCTCGCTCTAGTGAGCTCTCAGCATCCCCCCCTCCTTTATCCTGGCTAGTGCCGGGATAAACGAGGGGTTTGAACGATGTAACCTCCTACACTGTGTGTCGCCATTTTTTGAGCTAACCCACAGTGTAGTAGGTTTACATACAGTAGTAAACACACACAAACACGAACATACATTGAAATCTCTTACCTGCTCCTGCCGCCGCGGCTCCCTCCGGCCCGTCCGCTCCGTTTGCTGCCGCTGGTGCAAGTGCACAAATCCGGAAGCCGCGACCGGAAGTAGTAATATTACTGTCCGGCCGCGACTTCCGGTCCACAGGAAAATGGCGCCGGACGGCGCCAATTTCGAATAGGACTGTGTGGGAGCGGCGCATGCGCAGTTCCCACACAGACGCCGTACACTGCAGTCAATGGGACGGGAGCCGTTCGCAGTCCCTATGGGACTGTGGCTGCCGTATTCCACGTCTGTATGTGTCGTTAATCGACACACACAGAAATGGAACAAAAAATGGCAGCCCCCATAGGGAAGAAAAAGTGTAAAAATAAGAAAAAGTAAAACACAAACACACAAATGAATATAAACGTTTTTAATAAAGCACTAACATCTTTAACATATAAAAAAATAATTTGTGATGACACTGTTCCTTTAATCCGCCACTGGCCTTACTGCTGTCTAATGCGTCTGGCCAGGGCATACAACTAAAATGCTTTGTTCTTTGACATAGGGGCAGGAGTAGTGGTTCCCCATCATTGCAAAAATCAGGCTTGAAATCATGAGTCTAAGCAATATCCCGAAATATAGACATGCACATGGATCAAATTAAAGGTTCTCTGTATGTTTTCAGACTCCACCAAACTCAATGATTTGGGACTTGCACTAAAAATATATTTGTATAAGTCGCTGGTGAAAATTTTTATCAAGAACATGGGAATCCCCTGACAGATCTATTGAATCCTCTTATGTATTTGCTGTGTATCTGTGAGACAGCTCGTATTTCCAGCAATTTTCACCTCATGAAACTTCATGCCCGCCATGTAATGCCGTACACTCGCCACAGGCGTGTCGGCCCAATCTTGATTCGTACGTCTTGCTTCCTGTCAGCAACCAGGAAGGGCGTCAGCCAATCCAGTGTGAGACTGAGGAGTGGGCGGGATCACTGTTGTGTTAGGCTGTGACGACGGCCTCTTCTGTACAGTTCCGGGCAGAGCGCTGTGTGTACGCCGGGCGGAGTGTAGCTGGCTGCGGGAGTGTGCAGGTAATTATCCACACAGCTGGCCTCGGGGCCGGTGGTAGTTCTGTGACTGTGTCTTTATAGAGGAAACAGTCGTAGCTGCCGGTGGCTGTTGTTATGAATGCGGCGCCTTCGGGCACACCCTTATAGCTGTGGTCGTTACATCCTCGCTTATCACATGAGGCTTTTCTAGTATGATAAGCATTGTACTTCTACTGTACTCCGCTAGCCGTGTATTATATTGTGGGAGTGTATTCCATTGTGGTTGCTATGGGATGGGATGAAATAACTTGTACTAATACCATTACCGGTACTAGTATGCAGATGTCTGGAATATAAGTGGGTTGTGATTATATTCATCTCCTTACCAATAGCGGTCGGTGTTTGTGCACCTGTCATAAGAGTAAGCAGTGGGCACTGACGGGGGGTGGGGATCTGACAGGTCGTGTGCCCACCCCATACCCAGGCATTGAGGACGTGATCTACTGGCTTAGATTTTGCACTTCCACATTCTTGTGAAAAATTGAGGACATCCCTTCTAAAGTTCTTTTTAAAAAAAATAAAAAAAAAATAATATATATATTTAACATGTATGGAGATATCAATATTAAATTGCCATTCAAACAGTATATGAAGATAAAGATGATGAACAAAGTAACTTTGCAATGATTTGTTAACCACATAAATGTCATGGATAGTATTACCTAGAGAACCAATGCAAAATTCAACCAGGTGCTGCCATGTTGCGTCCTGATGCCCACTGGCGTCAGGATGTGGCGTGCGTTGGGCGCATACAATCTCCTGTCAGGACTCGGTTTGAAGTTGAAGAGGACATAGAAAGGGAGAGCGCTAAATAAATATAACTGTCTGTTCTGGGGTCTGAGTTTTAATTTTTTGTTCTGGTTTAGGGTCTTTATTTAGGGGGCCTGGGGTTTGTGTTTAGTTAGGAGGTTGGGTCTGTATTTATTTAGGGTGCTTGGTCTGGGTTCTGTCTTTTTGGATTTGATGCCTACCCTGCCCCCGCCCTGTATTTCCTACTTATATGGTTAATGGTGTCATTGTTTGTGTTCCCCAGCCCCCAAACCCTATTAAAATATAGATAACAAGAGGGTAAAAGCAAATCGCCACCTATCCAAAATCGGTTTAGAAAACGGAACACCTATTGGTTGGAAAAGGAAGTAACTAACAGTAAGGCCTCATGCACACGACCGTAAAAACTCCCGTTATTACGGGTCGTAATTACGACCCGTAATAACGGGCTCATAGACTTCTATTGGCGACGGGTGCCTTCCCGTTTTCTCACGGGAAGGTGCCCGTGCCGTTAAAAAGATAGAACATGTCCTATTTCAGGCCGTAATAACGGCACGGACAGTCCATAGAAGTCTATGGAGCTCTCGTAATGACGGGTGGCTACATGTGTGCACCCGTCATTACGGCAGCGTTGCTAAGCGACGTCAGTAAATAGTCACTGTCCAGGGAGCTGAAAGAGTTAACTGATCGGCAGTAACTCTTTCAGCACCCTGGACAGTGACTACCGATCAGAATAAAGAGCAACCTGTAAAAAATAAAAATAAAAGACGTTCATACTTACCGAGAACTTCCTGCTTCCTCCAGTCCGGTCTCCCTCCCGTTGCCTTGGTGACGCGTCCCTCTCGACATCCGGCCCGACGTCCTGGATGACGTTTCAGGCCATGTGACCGCTGCAGCCAATCACAGGTCAATCACAGGCTGCAGCGGTCACATGGACTGCCGCGTCATCCAGGGATGTCGGGCTGGATGTGAAGAGAGGGACGCGTCACCAAGACAACGGCCGGGTAAGTATGAATTTCTTTAACTTTTATTACAGAAAAGGCTGTCCCTTCTCTCTATCCTGCACTGATAGAGAGAAGGGGCTGCCGATTAGTGCAGTGCTATTTTGCCGCCAAAAACGTGCCCGTAAATACGGGTGGAATACGGGTGACACCGGACCCATATTTATGGGCACGGGTTCGTAAATACTGGTGCAAACCGGGTGGAATACGTGTGACACCGGACCCGTATTTACGCCAGTATTTACGGGTGGGAAAAAATACGGTCGTGTGCATGAGGCCTAAGGCTGGGTTCACACAACCTATTTTCAGATGTAATGGAGGCGTTTTACGCCCCGAATTACATCTGAAAAACCGGCTCCAATACGTCTGCCCATTACTTTCAATGGACTTTACCATGTACTGTGCCGACGACCTGTCATTTTACGCGTCGCTGTCAAAAGATGGTGCGTAAAATACAGCCTCGTCAAAAGAAGTGCAGGACACTTCTTGGGACATAATTGGAGCCGTTTTTCATTGACTCCAATGAAGAACAGCTCCAAATTACGTCCGTAATGGATGCCTCGCAAAACGCGCGTACGAGCAATTACGTCTGAAATGCAGGAGCTGTTTTCTCCTGAAAACAGCTCAGTAATTTCAGACGTAATTGCAGTTATCGTGTGCACATACCCTAAGGCTGGGTTCACACGACCTATTTTCAGGCGTAAACGAGGCGTATTATGCCTCGTTTTACGTCTGAAAATAGGGCTACAATACGTCGGCAAATATCTGCCCATTCATTTGAATGGGTTTGCCGACGTACTGTGCAGACGACCTGTCATTTACGCGTCATCGTTTGACAGCTGTCAAACGACGACGCGTAAAAATACAGCCTCGTCAAAAGAAGTGCAGGACACTTCTTTCAGACGTAATTTGAGCCGTTCTTCATTGAAGTCAATGAAGAGCCGCTCAAAATTTACGGCTGTCAGAGAAGCCTCGCAAAATGCGAGGAGGAGCTTTTACGTCTGAAACGAGGCAGCTGTTTTCTCCTGAAAACCGCTCCGTAATTTCAGACGTAAAAGCCTCTCATCGTGTGCACATACCCTAAGGGGGTTTTACACTGGGCAATTATCGAGCAGACAAGCGTTCAGGTTGGGAATCGCTGCTTTTTGATGTTTTCAACCTTCGCAGAATGCACAGTCCAGCTGAGATGGCAATAAATTGTATCAGCGTCGGCACAGTCTCAGAACGGTAATCATTATATTCTTTATCTTACCACTCAGCTGCACACACAAGGAGCTCGATTCTCAGCAGTTTTCATTAGCAGTCCCCTTCTGTTGAATATAGCTGAAGTTGCCCCTAGATAGCTGTGGGGTATACAATAACGTGGCAAGCAAACTATCCTAAGGGGGGAAAAAAACAACCCCTTTAATTCCCGTAAAGAGTCTCTGTCACCACATTATAAGTGGCCTATCTTGTACATGATGTGATCGGCGCTGTAATGTAGATAACAGCAGTGTGTTTTATTTAGAAAAACGATCATTTTTGACGGAGTTATGACCTATATTAGCTTTATGCTAATGAGTTTCTCAATGGACAACTGGGCGTATTTTACTATATGACCAAGTGGGCGTTGTACAGAGAAGTGTTTGAGGCTGACCAATCAGTGTCATACACTTCTCTACATTCATTTACACTGCAGCGGAGCGATATCGCGAGATCACTACGTGCAGCCACATAAACACACTATAACGCTACTGCAGTGTCCTGATAATGAATATACATTACCTCCAGCCAAGTCGTCATGTCTAGTCACAATCCTGACACTTCACTAACGTTTCTGTGAGATTTACAGTTTTAAAGAGGCTCTGTCACCACATAAGTGCCCTATCTCCTACATAAGGAGATGGGTGCTATAATGTAGGTGACAGTAATGCTTTTTATTTAAAAAAACGATCTATTTTTACAGTGAGATCTCGCGAGATTACGCTTCCTCTGCTGTAACTACCACCGACAGAGTAACGAAGTGCAGGGATTGTGAATAGACATCTCGTGGAATGTCTATTCACTGTCTAAACACTTAGTATTGTTAATGTGTTAGTAGAAGACAGCACATAAGGATCTAGAAGGATCCTTATGCGCGGAGTAAATGAATGGAGAGGAGTGCATGACGCTGATTGGTCAGCACCATATACTCCCCTGTATAACGCCCACTTGGTCTAAAGTAAAAACATGCCCACTTGGGCATTAAGCAACTCATTAGCATAAATCTAAAATCGCTAATAAAGTGGTAAAAATAGATAATTTTTTTTAAATAAAAAGCACTGCTGTGACCTACATTATAGCGCCGATCTCCTTATGTAGGAGACAGGGCACTTATAATGTGGTGACAGAGCCTCTTTAAATGACATTTTATAGCGTAATCTCGCGAGATTAAGTTTGCCTTGCTGTAAATGTCAAAGAAACGTTAGCTTTAGGCCGGATTCACACGCCATCATTATGACACTGTTTGTAAACAGCAATGGGTGCGTGATGCGCAAGAAACGCAGAAATATAGGACATGTCGTGAGTTTTACGCCATGGACACACGCTACGTAAAAATCAGACTGTCTGCACTGCCCCATAGACTAATATAGGTCCGTAATGTATATTCATTGTCAGGACACTGCAGTAACGTTATAGTGGGTGTATGTGGCTGCACATAACGATATAGCTATGTGCTGTGTAAATGAATAGAGAGAAGTGTATGACGCTGATTGGTCACTGATTGGTCAGCGTCATACACTCCTCTCCAATGCCCACTTGGTCAAAAAGTAAAACACGCCCAGTTGTCCATTGAGAAACTCATTAGCATAAAGCTAAAATAGGTCATAACTCCGTCAAAAATGATAGTTTTTCTAAATAAAACCCAATGCTGTGATCTACATTACAGCGCCGATGACATCATGTACAATATAGGCCACTTATAATGTGGTGACAGAGCCTCTTTAATTTTAAAACTAAACATTAGTCTTATTTAAAAGTAGGTTTTACTGTGTTAAGGCTTATTCAGACGAACGTGTAATACGTCCGTGCTACGCGCCTCGCACGGACCTATGTTAGTCAATGGGGCCGTTCAGACTGTCAGTGATTTTCACGCAGCATGTGTCCGCTGTGTAAAACTCACGACATGTCCGATATTTGCCCGTTTTTCACGCATCACGCACCCATTGTAGTCAATGGGTGCGTGAAAACTGCACACGGCACACGGACGCACTTCCATGTGCCGCGCGTGATTCGCGCTACAGTAGTCAAAACTATGAATGAAAACAGAAAAGCACCACGTGCTTTTCTGTTTACAAACATAAAAACATGAAAATCACGCAGCCACGCATCATATGCTGATGACACAGAGCTTTTGCGGACCTTTTGCGCGTGCAAAACGCCGCGTTTTTTGCTCGCGCAAAACGCACACGCTCGTGTGAATCCGGCCTTAGTGAGAGAAAAATTGTTAAAAACTTCAGTCCAACTGGAATTTTTATAAGTATCTCTGTCTAATAGTCCTCCCTATTGCCCTGTAGCAGATCGCAACTACTTTAACTTTTTTGTTTAGTACAGTTAGGCCTTATTCACTCGAAAGTGTCCGTTTTGAGCGCGTAAAAAACGCATCGTTTTTCCTGCGTTGCAGTTCTGTGTAGCATCTGTGTACAGTGCGCGTCTGCGTTTTTTACGCGCGTTTGTCATCCGCATGTCACGCGTTTTTTACGTCGGCAAAAAAAAAAATGGAGGTGTTTTATTTTTTCCTCAATTCTTTAGCAACTTGTGTGTGAAAATCAAAGACAGCACACGGATGTGCGTCCGTGTGCTGTCTGTGATTTTCATCCAACCATTGACTTCAATGGGTGCGTGATGCACAAGTATAGGACATGTAGTGAGTTTCACGCAGCGGACACATGTTGCGTGAAAAACACAATGTCTGAATGGCCCCATTGAATTGCATAGGTCTGTGTGACGTCCGTTGTGTTAATGCACGAAACATGAACGCTAAGGCCTTACTGATAACTTGTATTTTTAAGGGTATGTTCACACGCTTAACAAAAAATGTCTGAAAATGAAGCTTTTAATGTGGAGCTTCTTTTGAGGTGTTTTTTTTAGGTGATTTTCATAGTGTTCAATGAAAAATAAGCTCCAAAAAAGCCTCGAAGTGACATGCTACTTCTTTTTACGGAGCGTCTCTTTTACACTCCGTTTTTTAAAACGGAGGCGTAAAAAGACGGCCCGTATGAACTAAATGCTGTTTTTCCCATTGATTTTAATGGACAGATGTTTGTAGGCGCCCCGAAATATGCCTGAAAACACTGCGTGTGAACATACCCTAAGTGTGGCCTAGTATTTGATTTGACACCTTGTATATAAGTGCTAATGCAAAATCACACTTTGTGTGTATAAACAAATATGCAGTGGTATATTCCTATATTAAAGTGATCAAGCTAATATTCAATATGCTAGCATCATTCATCAAGCTCCATCATGGAGCTATACATTATGCAGTACACCGTTTAATGTACCGTATAAAGTACTGGGAAACGAAGAAATAATTGTGGGGTGAAATGGGCAAAACGGCAATTGCACCATTTTCTTTGGGGGGGTGGGGTTTCGTTATTACAGCATTCATCGTGTGGTAAAAATGACATGTTTACGTCTACGGGGTTATACGATTACATCGATACTAATTTGATGTTTTTTTTAATGTTTTACCACTTTTACAAAAAATAATTATTTTAAAAAGAAAATCATTTTGAGTTGCAATATTCTGAGAGCTTTAACTTTTTTATTTTTCTGTCTATTGGGGTACATGTGACTTTTTTTTTTTTTTTATAATTTTTTGTATTCCACTTTTTTTGGGAGCTAATGTGACAAAAACAGCATGGGTGTTTTTCATTTAATTATTTTTTTTTATGACGTTCATATAACATTATATTGTAATAGTTCAGACTTATATTCGTAAGC
This sequence comes from Rhinoderma darwinii, assembly GCF_050947455.1. Lineage (NCBI taxonomy): Eukaryota > Metazoa > Chordata > Amphibia > Anura > Rhinodermatidae > Rhinoderma > Rhinoderma darwinii. Next base: position 337,645,657 of record NC_134688.1, on the reverse strand, counting down.
CGACTCACTTGTTGCTAATGTAGCTGTACCTCTTCTTGGGACTGCCTGCCATCCACAGTCGTGCCTCTCTGCCCATACATGAGGCACTAGTTGGTCTTGGCGGTGGAAAGTGGCACCAGTTGGACTTGGCCTCCCCAAAAAAATCTCCCGGCCTGTCCGTTTGTTTCGCTGGGGGAATTCTGAGGTGCCTCTTCTCTGTCCCAAGACTGGGCTGGGCACAGTTCGCGGCACCACCACCATCCCTGCCTCTCTCCATAGACAGCACTCTGACAGAAGTTTGGGAAATACAGTGCTCACCTTTGTGTGTGTGTGTGTGTGTGTGTGTGTGTGTGTGTTAAACTCTTACGTTTTGCAGTGCTGCAAATATTCTATACAAAGCATAATACAAATGAGATACAAGTATCACTGGAAAAGGAAAAGTATGCATGTAAATCCAACATATCATCATAGAGTGCAGCAAAACAGTGGAAAACAAAAGTAAATGCAATAAGACCTCATGCACACTTCCATCACCGTTTCTTACGGATCCGTGTGTACTGTGTCCGTTCCGTGTTTCCATTTCAAACGGACGTTGTGTTTCCGTAAAAAAAACGGAAGGTATTGAACTTTATTTGAACTTGTCACATGTCTATGAACTTTGGCTCGCCCTGCCGTTGCTAAGGCAACGGATCCAGCAAAGTTTTTTGGACGGACCCATTGACTTCTATGGGCACCACGGTCATGGAATCACTAAACAAAGTAGGACATGCTCTACTTTTGATGGAACGGAACATCGGATCAGTCAAAATAACGGAAGTGTGCGTGGGCCCATTAAATAGAATGGGTTCAGGGTGCGATCAGTGACAAAAACGGATAGCACCCTGAAGAAAAAACTGAAGTAGGCATGAGGCCTGAAAATGACGGTGTATGAGGAGGAGTATAAGGCACGGAGAATGACGGTTAGGTACATGCATACCAAATATCCAGTAAAGCCGATCTTGGCCTAAAAGACAGCATGAAAACTAACTAGAACTGTCGTCTATATCGGTCTCTTGGATACTAAGTGCATCAGAACCGTCATGCTCTACAGGTGAATGTGATGCTAACAGTCAGGACTGTTTGGCATATGGCATAGACAAGTGTATGCATGGAATGACGAGTGGCTAAATGTGAGGCATGGATGTGACGAAAACTAATTAAGAGCTAGGGGGTGAGTCAAAGAGCAGACGTGGCTGGGGATTGTAAAAACGTGTCCAATATTTTGGTGAATCTGGAAGGACAGTTTTTCTATGTTGGTCAATCCATTTTTTTTGTGAGGCAGCATATTACCAACTTTGGCGAGCCGATCCATGAACGAAGGAGCATGACGGGACATTGAAGTTTTAGCTATCAATTTCTTAGCGTAGTATAATGCCTCTACAAGGAAGGTATAAATATAATGCGAAGCAGAATCACCAGGATCAAGGAGGAAGAAGCATGCCTTGGGGCAGAGCGGAACCGGAGTTCCCATCTCGTTATTGAGAAGTTTAAAAACCTGATCGTATAATCCAGACACTTTAGGACATAACCAAATGGCAGAATGTACCAAGAGTAAGTCGACATTTAGGACATTCATCCAAGTAATCAGGACAGAACCTGTGGAGTCTGGTTACATAGTTCGTACGGTTGAAAAAAGACACATGTCCATCAAGTTCAACCAAGGGATGGGAAAGCAGAAGTAAAACATTTCTACACATAGGAGCTAATATTTTTTTGTTCTAGGAAATTATCTAAGCCATCTACTGTCCCTGCTGTGACCAGCCCCTGCGGTAGGCTATTCCATAAATTCACCGTTCTCACAGTAAAGAAGGCTTGTCGCCTCTGCAGGTTGAACCTTTATTTTTCCAGACGGAGGGAGTGCCCCCTTGTTTTTTGAGGGGGTTTTACATGGAACAGGATTTCACCATATTTTTTGTATGTGCCATTCATATATTTATATAAGTTAATCATGTCCCCCCCCCCTTAGGCCTCATGCACACGACCGTATTTTTTCCCACCCGTAAATACTGGCGTAAATACGGGTCCGGTGTCACACGTATTCGACCCGTTTTGCACCAGTATTTACGGACCCGTGCCCGTAAATATGGGTCCGGTGTCACCCGTATTCCACCCGTATTTACGGGCACGTTTTTGGCGGCAAAATAGCACTGCACTAATCGGCAGCCCCTTCTCTCTATCAGTGCAGGATAGAGAGAAGGGACAGCCCTTTCTGTAATAAAAGTTAAAGAAATTCATACTTACCCGGCCGTTGTCTAGGTGACGCGTCCCTCTCTTCACATCCAGCCCGACATCCCTGGATGACGCAGCAGTCCATGTGACCGCTGCAGCCTGTGATTGACCTGTGATTGGCTGCAGCGGTCACATGGGCTGCAGCGGTCACATGAAACGTCATCCAGGGACGGCCAGGACGTCGGGCCCGATGTCGAGAGGGACGCGTCACCAAGGCAACGGCCGGGAGACCGGACTAGAGGAAGCAGGAAGTTCTCGGTAAGTATGAACGTCTTCTATTTTTATTTTTTACAGGTTGCTCTTTATTCTGATCGGTAGTCACTGTCCAGGGTGCTGAAAGAGTTACTGCCGATCAGTTAACTCTTTCAGCTCCCTGGACAGTGACTATTTACTGACGTCGCTTAGCAACGCTGCCGTAATGACGGGTGCACACATGTAGCCACCCGTCATTACGGGAGCTCCATAGACTTCTATGGACTGTCCGTGCCGTTATTACGGCCTGAAATAGGACATGTTCTATCTTTTTTTAACGTCACGGGCACCTTCCCGTGAGAACACGGGAAGGTACCCGTGGCCAATAGAAGTCTATGAGCCCGTTATTACGGGTCGTAATTACGACCCGTAATAACGGGAGTTTTTACGGTCGTGTGCATGAGGCCTTGGTCGTCTTTTTTCAAGGCTAAATAGGTTTTCTTTCTTTTAATCTTTCCTCATAACTTAGATTCTCCATGCCCCATATTAGCTTCGTTGCTCTTCTTGGTATTTTTTCCAACTCCAGGGCATCCTTTCTATGAACTGGAGCCCAGAACTGGACTGCATATTCTAGATGAGGCCTCACTAATGCTTTGTAAAGTGGTAATCGTACATCCCTGTCCCGCGAGTCCATGCCTCTTTTTTAATACACGACAATATCTTGAAGCAGCTGATTGACATTGCATGCTGTAATTTTGTTTATGATTTACAAGTACACCCAGATCCTTCTCAACAAGTGACTCCCCCAGTGTAGCACACCCTAGGACATATAATGCATGCAGGTTGTTCGTACCCAGGTGCATAACTTTACATTAAACTTCATTTGCGAAGTGGATGCCCAAAAACTTAGTGTGTTCAAATCCGCTTGCAATTTACTAACATCTTCTATCGACTGAACTATATTGCATAGCTTGTTGTCATCTGCAAAAATAGAAATAGTGCTATTAATCCCATCCTCTATATCATTAATAAATAAGTTGAATAATAGTGGTCCCAGCACGAAACATTTATCGTTTGTACCATTATTTGACATTAGTTCTTCCCAGTCTATATCCTGAATTGCAGTCCTCATCCTGGGGAAATTGGCCTTCTTAAGTGTTTTGCCCTCCCAGCCCATGTTTGTTTTTTACAGTATATGTAAAATATAACTATATTGTGATCACTGTTACCGAGGTTTTCACGAACAATGACCAGATCCAACAGCGCTTCACCTCTAGTCGGGTCTTCCACAAACTGGCCCATAAAATTTTCCTGCAACAGGTTGAGGAAATGTCTCCCCTTTGCAGTTGAAGCCGAACCATGACGCCAATTAATATCCCGGTAATTAAAGTCTCCCATTATCACTACAGTACCCGCCTGTGCAGCCTGCTCCATCTGTTTATATAGCTGACCTTCCATCTCCTCAGTTATATTGGGGGGGTCTATAGATTACACCAAAAGTAATTTTTTCAGTGTTTACCTCTTTGTAATTCCACCCACAAGGTTTAAACCTCCTCACAATCTTCACCCACTATTGTCTCTTTCATTCACACTCGCCTTCATATCACTTCTCACATAAGACATACAGCACCACCTTTCCTATTCGCCCTGTCTTTCGGAAACAGTGTAAAACCCTGTAGATTTACAGCCCAGTCATGTGGAGTCCAGCCATGTTTCAGCAACACCAACTATATCTATATTTTCTTCCAGTACCAAGGCCTCCAGCTCCCCCATTTTGCTTGCTAGACTTCTGGCATTTGTGAACATACACTTTAAAGAGACTCTGTCACCACATTATAAGTGCCCTATCTCCTACATAAGGAGCTGGGCGCTGTAATGTAGGTGACAGTAATGCTTTTTATTTAAAAAACCGATCTTTTTTCACAAAGTTAGGAGCGATTTAAGTTTATGCTAATGAGCTTTCTTAATGCCCAAGTGGGCGTATTTTTACTTTCGACCAAGTGGGCGTTGTACAGAGGAGTGCATGACGCTGACCAATCAGCATCATGCACTCCTCGCCATTCATTTACACTGCACTAGCGATATAGTTATATCACTATGTGCAGCTACATACACAAACCCTAACATTACTACATTGTCCTGATAATGAATACACATGAAATCCAGCCTGGACGTCATGTGTACTCAGAATCCTGACACTTCTGACTCTGCTGGAATCTCACAAAAAAAAAAAAAAAAAAAAGATTCAGAAGTGTCAGGATTCTGAGTACACATGACGTCCAGGCTGGATTTCATGTGTATTCATTATTAGGACACTGTAGTAATGTTAGGGCTTGTGTATGTGGCTGCACATAGTGATATAACTATATCGCTAGTGCAGTGTAAATGAATGGCGAGGAGTGCATGATGCTGATTGGTCAGCGTCATGCACTCCTCTGTACAACGCCCACTTGGTCGAAAGTAAGGGCGGGTTCACACATGGCGGAATTGCACTTAAATTCCGCTGCGGACACTCCGCAGCGTTAATCCGCAGCGGAGCCGTTTCTCCATTGACTTTCACTTTAATTTAGCAGTGTTCGTTTACACGATGCGTACAATTCCGCTGCGGAGCATAGGCTGCGGAGCGGAATTTGGTGTCCGCAGCATGCTCTGTCTGTTGCGGAGCAGTGGCGGACTCATGGCGGAATTTCTCCATTGACTTCAATGGAGATTCAAAGTTCCGCCATGAAGTCCGCAGCTGTCATGCACATGTCATGTGTGCTGCGGATGCGTCTTGCTTTTTTCACTTGACATTTCTTCATTCTGGCTGGACCTATGTATTTCTAGGTCTACAGCCAGACTGAGGAAGTCAATGGCTCCCGTAATGACGGGAGCGTTGCTAGGAGACGTCAGTAAATAGTCACTGTCCAGGGTGCTGAAAGAGTTAAGCGATCGGCAGTAACTGTTTCTGCACCCGGGACAGTGACTACCGATCTCAATATACATGTATCTGTAAAAAAAAATGAAGTTCGTACTTACCGAGAACTCCCTGTTTCTGTCTCCAGTCCGGCCTCCCAGGATGACGTTTCAGTGTAAGTGACGGCTGCAGCCAATCACAGGCCAAGCACAGGCTGCAGCGGTCACATGGACTGGCGCGTCATCCAGGGAGGTCGGGCTGGATGCCGAAGGAGGGACGCGTCATAAAGACAACGGGCGGTAAGTATGAATTTCTTTTACTTTCACTAGGGAAAGTGCTGTCCCTTCTCTCTATCCTGCACTGATAGGGAGAAGGGAAGCACTTTTCCCGCAGTCCGCAGCAGCTAGTCCGCATCAATTTTCTGCACATTTTGTGCAGATCCGCAGCCGTAATCCGCAACCCGGATTAGGTGCGGCATTGATGCGGACAGTTGCGGAGGAATTCCGCCATGTGTGGTCATGCCCTAAAAGTACGCCCACTTGGGCATTAAGAAAGCTCATTAGCATAAACTTAAATCGCTCCTAACTTTGTGAAAAAAGATCGTTTTTTTTAAATAAAAAGCATCACTGTCACCTACATTACAGCGCCCATCTCCTTATGTAGGAGATAGGACACTTGTGCCTTTGTGCCTCCATCTATCCCTGATCTAAGTACAGGCACCCATCTCCCTCTTCCGCCCCTTCCACAGCCTGATAAATGTCAGGGTATGTCAGGGTATGTTCACACGCAAAACGTCTCAAAATACGGAGCCGTTTTCAAGAGAAAACGGCTCCTGATTTTCAGACGTTTTTTGTGGCAATCGCGATTTTCGCTGCGTTTTTTTACACCCGTTTTTGGAGCTTTTTTCACTACAGTCTATGGAAAACTGCTCCAAAAACGTCTCAAGAGGTTGCCTGCACTTTTTGGCGGCCGTTTTTTTTATGCGTAAAAAAACACATCAAAAAACGCTCCTTCGGAACAGAATGCCGTTTTCCCTTTGAAATCAATGGGCAGATGTTTGGAGGCGTTCTGTTTCCGATTTTTCGGGTGTTTACGGCCCGAAAAACGGACGAAAATAGGCCATGTGAACATGCCCTAAGTCTGCCCACTCCACCTAAGTCAGACATCTTGGTACACACAATCCAGTCAGCACATTTACTTCACCTGCTGCTGGATCTGTTCCAAGAGATCCTTTATTAGGCCCTGTTCACACTGAGTTTTTTTTGCTGGCAGAAAATTCAGCATCAAAATTCTGTCTTGAATTTGGAGGCAGATTTTGACCTGCCTGCACGCCGTTTGCCACGTTTTTGCCTGCGGCCATTGAAGGAAAAAGAATCGGCATGCCCTATCTTTGGGCGTTTACTCCTCTGACCTCCCTCTGACATCTATGGGAGGCAGAGAAAGCGTTTTTCGCAGCGTTTTTGCCCGTTGCTCTCAATGCCCGCGGGCGAAAAACGTGGCAAACAGCGAGGAGGCAGATCAAAATCTGCCTGAAAATTCAAGCTAAATTTTGAGGCTAAATTTTCTTCCTGCAAAAAACGGTGTGAACAGGGCCTTAGGCATCATCCACTTCTCTTCGTTACCCCCCAGCTTCTGGCAGTTCAGACACACAGCGTGTCCTCGCTCATCCGATGCGATGAAGTTCCTGTGGGAGGAAGTGAGTGACGTCACAGCGTGAGCTCGCGAGGACACGCTGTGTGTCTGTGCACTGCCAGAAGCTGGGTGGTAACGAAGAGAAGTGGATGATGCGGATTCGTCAGCATCAAACACTTCTATTCACAATGCCCAGCTAGTAAAACAAGTAAAAACGGCCAGATGTACGCACATAATACACGCCCAGTTGTACATAAGCCTCTACCTCCCATTGAAATCAATGAGGCGTGTTTTTTTTTAGGGGTTTTATGGTGCGGATTCAGACGTGGTTTCAAATGAGCGCCAAAAAATGTGTGAACTGAGTTATGTATCTTTTTTTTTTTTTCATACTTTTAGTGCCTTCGTAATGGCGGTTGTCTGTTTGACAGCGTCCATTACTAAGGCGAGGTTTAGTGTTAGTCAGTAAAAATGCTAGCACTAAACCACCCCATTATTCCCCTGATAGCCAACACCACCTGGGCTATCAGGATGAGCCGGGTACGATCCAGTACCCAACCATCTGTAGTGATGGTCGGGCACTCGAGTGGCCACAGGCTGTTGTTAGGCTGGGAAGGGCCAAAAACAGTTATCCTTCCCACCCTGGTAATCCTTCGCAGTGATCCTTCTCAGCCTAATAATACTGGCCTGCCGCCGCCTTGGTGCCCAACCATCACTACGGTTGGTTGGGTACTGGATCGTACCCGGCTCTTTTTGATAACCCTGGTGGTGGTGGGTACCGGGGTAATAATGGAAGGTAAGTACTAGCCTTTTTACTGGCCAACACTAAGCCCTGCTTTAGCAATGGCAGTTGTCTGTTTGACGACATCCATTACTAAGCGTTAATGAAGTATTAAAAAAGAGATATTAGAAAATATTTATTGAAATAAAACGCCCCCACAACCCTTGTTAACCATTTTATTTAAAATAATAATAATAAAAAAAATAAAAAAAAGTAGATCGAAGTAGTCAAATGACTCTACGATTTAGTCCAAACGGTCCAGCGGAACATGCAAAACAAAAAATAAAGTTAGTATGAAAAATACTCCTACTCCCCTACAGCAGTCTTCTGTCTTCTCCTCTGCGCCGCAGTAGAAACTATTAGGGTCAGTGACCTACTTTCAATGTGACCGCTGGTAACCCGGTCACACAGAACTCACCATTCATAAGAAATTGATGGCCTATCCTCAGGACAGGCGATCAATGTCTTATTTGGTGGGGGTCCGACTCCCGACGCCCCTACCGATCAGCTGCTTTAAAGGATCTGTGTTGCTCGTACGCCGCTGCTCCTTCATTCCTTACTCCTACTGTGAATCGCCATGTAGCGGTAGTTCACAGTATTACAGCCTTCTCCCATTCTCTTGAATCAGCAGGGGTTTCGGGAGTCGGAACCTCACCAAATCAGACATTGATGGCCTATCCTGAGGATAGGCCATCCATTTCTTATGAATGGTGAGTCCAATGTGACAGCTCCTTCTTTTTTTTTTTTTTTTTTTTTTTATACACTATCTGTAACCTTAAAGGCTATGTGCACCTTTGCATTATTTTATTTTTTAAATGCATTTTCTGTTTTTTTGAAAAATAAAATAAATTTCTTATTGGTCTTAATTAAAAATTGTTTACCGTTTTGTCTTCTGTATCTGCAGTGTATTTCAGTACATGGCCAGCTGCTGTATTCAGTTCTCTCTGATCCGTCATTTCAGCTCCCTGACCGCAAACATAGCAGCTCCTCCTTTGTAGACTCATGTACGAGCATTTAGTGTGACATCTGCGTGTGTACAAGGTCCTACTCACCGGTGTGTGTGCGCCGTGCACATGAGAACAGTTCCCACTTCAGTTATTCAGCAGCCACTTTCTCCTCCCCAGGACTAAAGTGCATGCCCAGCGATCTCTCTACCCACCACAAATAGCTGGGCATGTACAGTGCAACATGTTCCTGTGTCAGCAGAGAGCTACAGTGCAGGGGGAAGATTGTGATCAGAGGGACAGGGTGGATAATGGGAAATAGACACACTGTGGGTGTGGTTATGCAAAACAGCCACAGAAGTGAGGGGGGAGAGCAGCGAGAAGGCTGTGCCCATGCATGAGAAATCCATAGAGACAGAGAAGAGAACATGTGTCAAGTGCTGGGTAACGCCCCTAGAAAATTTAGACTAAGTTCACGCTACCGTTACTATAAGCTTACCTCTCTTCTGTCAAAGGAAGAGAGGATGGATAAATTAAACAGAAAGCAAGTTCTGTCAGAATTACCATTGATTTGAATGGTAATTCTTTTGTTTCAGTTGCTTTTCGTTTGCTAGGTTTCCGTTTTTTTTTTAATGGAAACAAAAGTGCAGTCTGCAGAACATTTTCAATAAAACAAGTAAAAAAAAAAAATATTATATATTAATATTTAAAGAGGCTCTGTCACCAGATTTTGCAGCCCCTATCTGCTATTGCAGCAGATAGGCGCTGCAATGTAGATTACAGTAACGTTTTTATTTTAAAAAAACGAGCATTTTTGGCCAAGTTATGACCATTTTCGTATTTATGCAAATGAGGCTTGCAAAAGTACAACTGGGCGTGTTGAAAAGTAAAAGTACAACTGGGCGTGTATTATGTGCGCACATCGGGGCGTGTTTACTACTTTTACTAGCTGGGAGTTCTGATGAGAAGTATCATCCACTTCTCTTCACAACGCCCAGCTTCTGGCAGTGCAGATCTGTGACGTCACTCACAGGTCCTGCATCGTGTCGGCACCAGAGGCTACAGTTGATTCTGCAGCAGCATCAGCATTTGCAGGTAAGTAGCTACATCGACTTACCTGCAAACGCCGATGCTGCTGCAGAATCATCTGTAGCCTCTGGTGCCGACACGATGCAGGACCTGTGAGTGACGTCACAGATCTGCACTGCCAGAAGCTGGGCGTTCTGAAGAGAAGTGGATGATACTTCTCATCAGAACTCCCAGCTAGTAAAAGTAGTAAACACGCCCCGATGTACGCACATAATACACGCCCAGTTGTACTTTTACTTTTCAACACGCCCAGTTGTACTTTTGCAAGCCTCATTTGCATAAATACGAAAATGGTCATAACTTGGCCAAAAATGCTCGTTTTTTAAAAATAAAAATGTTACTGTAATCTACATTGCAGCGCCTATCTGCTGCAATAGCAGATAGGGGCTGCAAAATCTGGTGACAGAGCCTCTTTAATCTTATTAAAGGAGAAATTAAAACTGATAACCTACGTGACCCTCAACCTGTGTCTTTGATATCCTGTCTGGTGTAGTGGTTAATAATAAGGTTTAGGCCTCGTGAACCTGGCCCAGCTGCTCTATATAGGAAGAAAAATTGAGGTGGTTTCTGTCCTTCCCTCCTCTCATCAGGCTTTGGACTGCAAATCTGTCCCGTTGCCTTCTGCAGGTCTACACGGTCCTCCTTGCCCCTATGTATTTTAGCGAAGGGTCTGTCACTGGCAGGGTGTATCCCATGGCTATAGTTGTACCTGCTAGGTCCTGGAGGCCCTAGAAATCTCGGCATTGATTTCTGCCCACTTTACTCTAGATTAATTGGACCTTAAACACACATCCTTTTGTCAAATCTGCCGTTCAGGGTACCCTGGGCCTTTGAATCTGCCATGATATGTGCAGAACCTTTTTGTCCTCCCCCCCCCCCCCCCCCCCCCCTCCATACTGCTGAATATACTTTTGTGTGCACTGACCCGAGTCCATTCTCCTGCTTCTGTATTCCGCTGTTTGTTTTTGTAGACCTAAAATGACTTACTCTAAACTATCCAAGATTACTGACAAACTAAAGAAGTCCTCTTGTGGTGCGGCTGAACCCCGTAATTCCTGAAACCTCGGCCTCTCCACCTTCGAGCTGTCTGTAGAACCGTCAATGTTAGATGTTTAGTGGGCTGTTACCGAATCCCATACTGTGCTCACGTAAAAAATTCACGCCCTCCAGACTAACTTTGGTCTCCTCAGGGCTGATGTCCATACCCTTCAGGAGAGAGCTACTGAGTCAGAGCATCGTATTTCCGATCTGGAGGACACATTAGGCCCCATACTGTCTAAAGTCGGGAATTTGGAGTCTCCGCAGTCTGCATGGCAGGCTAAACTAGATGATATGGAGAACCGTTTACAGAGATGTGATGTCCTTTTTGTTGGTCTACCAGAGGTTGTGGAAAGACCTGACCCTTTTGCCTTTCTGGAGGGCTGGCTCAAGATAACTTTTGGATAAACTGATTTCTCTCCTATGTTTTGGTGTGAAACGTTTACACTGCGTCCCCACAAGGGCCCCTCCACCTGGTGCGCACCCGTGCATGTTCATAACGAAGTTTCCCAAATTTAAACACAGACAAGTTCTTGGAATGGTGAGGAAATGGGGCCCTCTTAACCCCTTAAGGACACAGCCTGTTTTGGCCTTAGAGGCTCTGTCACCAGATTATAAGTGCCCTATCTCCTACATAATCTGATTCGCGCTGTAATGTAGATAAGTGGTTTATGTTTTGGAAAACAATCATTTTTGACCAAGTTATGAGCCATTTTAGATTTATGCGAATTCGTTTCTTAATTGACAACTGGGCGTTGTGAAGAGAAGTGTATGACGCTGACCAATCAGCGTCATACACTTCTCTTCAAACTCCCACAGTAACTTTACCGTAGTGTCTTGAGTGAATAGACATTGCCTCCAGCCAGGAAGCGATGTCTAGTCACACTCCCGACACTTCAGTAATGTTTCTGTGGGACTTACAGCACAGCGTGAAAAGGCTATTCCATCAGAATAAAGCCCACTAATGACCGCCGTGAAAAGGTTTATCGGCAGTCATTAAGGGGTTAAACATGCGCTTTGGTCGGCTTCGGATAGTTGTTTTCGATTTCAGTCGGAGGTCGGTACCTTTCTACATTGTGTGTGGATGTGTCCCAGAGTTGCCCCCTTTTGGTCAGAGGTAGTGGAATTTCTTCATACCCATTATGAGTTACAGCGGCTTCTTATCCCTCAGATGTGCCTCTTGGGCATTATGAATGAAGTTACTCATAACCACTATGATAAGATATTCTTTCATTTTGTTCTTTTTTTGTGCTTGGAAGATTATAATTATGGCTTGGAAGAATACAGTCAGTCAGAGTTTACTACACTGGCAGCAACTGGTGAATAAATATATACCTATGTATAAAAAGCTATACCTTAGCAGAAAATGTCCTGATAAATTCTTGAAAATTTGGTCCAGGTGGTTAAAGACTCAAACTGCGGTTTAATGGTCACTTGAGAGTGACGGAGGTGTGTGTGTGTTGGGGGGGGGGGGGGGGGTTGGCGCACAAGGAAGACTGAGTGAACGGTTCGTTTTGATTGTCAGGCTTTCGGAGATGGTAATTTTGCATACCCTGTCACTGTCATACAATGCATCTGCTCCGAGTTGGCATTTCTATACAGTACTAATGCCTTTCTGAATGTCTTTTTATTTTGTATATTGTTACGTGTTTTGTACAGATGCCTGTCTGTTTTACACTGACAGGCAATAATACACTGCAATACAGAAATATTGTAGTGTATTATAAAAGCGACCAAAAGATCGCATAGTAAAGTCCCCTAGTGGGACCAAAAAAATAAAAAATAAATAAAAAAATAATATATATATATATATATATATATATAATATATATATGAGTATTAAAAATCCCCCCCCCCCCAAAAAAAAAAATCATTACAAACACACTTTTTCCCCTTACAAAAGGCTTTATTATGAATAAACAAAAGTAAAGTTACATGTGTTTGGTATCGCAGCGTCTAATGACCTCCACTATAAAAATACCACATTATTTAACCTGCGTGGTTAAAAAAAAAATCAAAAAAATGTGGTAAAGTCTTATGTACTTCAGAATGGTACCAATAACACAAGTCCCACAGAAAAAATAAATAAAAAAAGGCCCTCGTACAGCTATGTCAGCAGAAGAATAAAGTTACGGCTCTTAAAATATGGAGACAGAAAACTAATTTTGAAAAGTTTTTTTACTGTGTGAGGGTATGTGCACACGAGAAGTGACTTTTACGTCTGAAAAGACAGACTGTTTTCAGGAGAAAACCGCTGCCTCGTTTCAGACGTAAAAGCTCCTCGCATTATGCGAGGCGTCTTTGACGCTCGTAAATCTTGAGCTGCTCTTCAATGAACGGCTCAAATTACGTTGCAAAGAAGTGTCCTGCACTTCTTTGCCGAGGCAGTCAATTTACGCGTCGTCATTTGACAGCTGTCAAACGACGACGCGTAAATGACAGGTCGTCTGCACAGTACGTCAGCAAACCCATTCAAATGAATGGGCAGATGTTTGCCGACGTATTGTAGCCCTATTTTCAGAAGTAAAACGAGGCATAATACGCCTCGTTTACGTCTGAAAATAGGTCGTGTGAACCCAGCCTAAAAGTAATCAAACACAAAAAAACTATATAAATTTGGTATTGTCACAATCGTTACGGCGGAAATCTAATAAAAGTTAATTAATAAATTATATGTACCCCAAAATGGTTCTATTAAAAAAATACAACTTGCCCCATAGAAAAACAAGTCCTTATACAGCTACATCGATAGAAAAATTAAAAAGTTCTAGCTCTTTGAATGAGATTATGGAATAACTTAAAAAATAGCTTGGTCACTAAGGTCTAAAATAGGCTGGGCACTAAGGGGTTAAAGCTGAGGTTTTTTTGTTGATTGGCATGCACAACATGATGCAAAAAGTAAATGCATTTTTAGCTTGTATTTTTTTTCTTTTACAGACTTCATTATAATGTCACCTATGGCGTATACAGTCGGAAGAACCTGGGCAGTTTTTCTGATTTTCTCCTCACAAATTATTTGTATATGGGGTAAGTGTTGTTTTTTTTTGTTTTTTACACCGGCTTGATTTTGTTTTTGCTGTGAATATTTTTCATCACGTCTATTGAGCTACCACCGCGGCAGGCCGCACTTCTCGAACCTGATACCAAGATCCTGCTGTCAGGCAAGTATGGGGGAATAGCAGAACCACTCCGTATGTATGCAGACATTTTCCAACATGTTGTAGTATCTCAAGTCTTTTCATCCATTGCACTCTGAGTTTTGGCATGTAGTAGGTGCCAATGATTTTCTAGTCCGAGAAATGTCAAGGGTTCTTCTGCCTGTTTATAGGAAGCCTTACGTTATATTAACCCTGGGGCTGGATTCAAACATGCCGTTTTGTTTTTTTTAGCCAAGCAAGGGAGTGGATGCAAAAGAGAGGACAAGTATGTCTGTCATTCTTACATTTTTATTTCTTTTGGATCCACTCCTGGCTTTGGCTCAAAAAACTGCACCTAAGCTGCGTCAATAACGGCATTAAGGCAACAGGCACACATTGCGTAACTTCATACAGAAAATCAGGTGAACTCCGCTAATGCCGTAGGTAAAATCTGCACTTAATATTTATTTTTTAATGCAATTTTAGGTGCTTATTTTACATTTTGATGCAGAAACAGGTGTGGATTATCTGCTGCAGATTTTGCTGCGTTATTTTTAAAAATTATTTCCATACAGTATTGAGTAGTAAACGCAAGATAAATTGACCATACTGCAGATGTTAAAATATGCACCGCTGTTCAATATACATGCAGAAAAATTCTGCAATGTGTAGATGAGATTACTTGAAATCTCATTTACTTTGCTGGTACTGTTTTATGCTGCGGATATGACTCCGGCAAATCCACACATAATCTGCATCGTGTGCATGTTGTCTTAACCCCTTCCCGACATTTGCCGTAAATGTACGTCATGGAAAGCATTGACTTCCCGCATCTTGCCGTACATATACGCCGAATGTTTGGGACCGGCTCAGAAGCTGAGCCGGTGCCATCATCACCGGATCTCAGCTGTATCTTACAGCTGACATCCGGCTGTAACGGCGGGGACCGAAATTAGCTTTGATCCCCGCCATTAACCCCTTAAGTGCAGCGCTCAAACGCGATCGCTGCACTTAAGGTGTTTGCAGCTCATCGGAACCCCAGTAATGAAATTGCCGGGGTTCCGGTGGCTGCAATGGCAACCGGAGGCCTAATACTGGCCTCCCGGTCTGCCTAGCACCGAAGCCGGTCAAGATCCGCCCGGCGGCGGAGCCTGATCGGCTTCCATAGCTGCCGGCAAGATGGCGCCGGGTCAGGAGCTGATCCGGCGTCATCAGCGGTGGAAGTCAGCTGTACTGTACAGCTGACATCCACCTGAAACGGCAGGAACTGGAGCTAGCTCCGATCCCTGCCATTAACCCCTTCGATGCAGCAATCGAAAGCGATTGCTTCATCGTAGCGGTTACTAGCAGATCGCCAGCCCTGACAGGCAATCAGGACTGGCGACTGCTGTTATGGCAACAGGAGACACAATGGTCTCCTGCTCTGCCATTACGGAAGCCGATTTAGGCCCCGCCGGGAGGCGAAGCCTAATCGGCTTGCTGTCAGTGAATGACTGACAGATCTAATACATTGCACTACATAGGTAGTGCAATGTATTAGAAAAAAAAAATCTGACCGATGGACCTTCAAGTCCCCTAGTGGGACTTGAGAAAAAGTGTAAAAAAAATGCAAATAAAAGTTTGAAAACAATAAAAGTTTCAAGTAATCAAATAAAACACAATCCCCCTTTTACTCTTATCAAGTCCTTTATTATTGAAAAATAATAATAAACCATATGTATTTGGTATCGCCGCGACCGTAACGACCTGAGGTATCAAAATATTATATTTATTGCACGCGGTGAACAGCGTAAAAAAAAACGTTACCAGAGTTTGTTTTTAGTCACTTTGCCCTACAAATGTTAGAATAAAAAGTGATCAAAAAGTCGCACGTATCCAAAAATGGTACCTATAAAAACTATAGCTCGTCCCGCAAAAAACAAGCCCTCATACACCTCCGTCGACAAAAAAATAAAGTTATGGTTCTCACAACTTGGCGACAGAAAAAATACATTCTTTTTACAAAAGTAATTTTATTGTGCAAAAAGTTGTAAAACATAAAAAAGTGCTATAAATTAGGTATCGCCGGGATCGTACTGACCCGCAGAATAAAGTTAACATGTAGTTTATAACGCGTGGTGAACGCTGTATAAAAAAACCAAAAAAGCTGTGCCAGAATTGCGTTTTTTTGTTTACCTGGCATCCCAAAAAATAGGATAAAAAGTGATCAAAAAGTTGCATGTACCCCAAAATGGTACCAATAATAACTACAGCTCGTCCCGCAACAAACCAGCCCTCATATCGCTACGTCTATGAAAAATAAAATTAGTTATGGCTCCAATAAGTCAGGAAATAAAAAAATATGCAGTTGTGCCTGAGGGGAACATTTCTTCTGTTTGAAGAGGCGATTTATCAAGGACCTAAAATTAGGGAACTAGGAAAGGGAGGGCCCAAACATATCCGCTGGAAACGACGGTGCCCGTATTATACCAGGACAACACTTCCTAGCAAAATTCCCCAAACTACAAAGGAGCGGAGTGTGGATCAAAAGGGGGATAATAAAGGACGCCATATATCAGTGCGACACCGGCCTGTGCAGAAATGATTGTGTCACAGCGTAACACACATCTTTGGATCATTTTTATTGTTTTTTTTTTTACCCCATTATTATACCACCTGACTATGCCCCTTATATACTTCGCCCGGCTTACATATGCCCTACATTATAAACGGAAACACCAGTAAGACTCCAAACAAAACTACTACCAAGCAAAATCCACGCTCCAAAAGCCAAATGGCGTTTCCTCCCATCTGAACACTACAGCGTCCCCAAACAGCAGTTTCCTTCCACATATATGGCACAGTCATACCCGGGAGAACCCTTTTAGCAATTTTTGGGGTGTGTGTCTCCAGTGGCATAAGCTGGGCACAACATATTTGCCACTGAATGGCATATCTAGGGAAAAATATATAAATTTTTAATTTGCACCATCCACAGCGCATTCATTTATGGAAAAGACCTGTGGGGTGAAAATGCTCACTACACCCCTTAATAAATGCCTTGAGGGGTGCAGTTTCCATAATGGGGTCACTTCCCAGGGGTTTATTTTTATTATTTCACATCTGAGCCCCTGCAGTTGTGAACCAATACTTTGTAAATCGCCAAATTAGGCCTCAATTTTACATGGTACGCTTTAACTCCTGAGCCTGGTCGACTGTCCAGGCAAGAGATTAGGGCCACATGTAGGGTGTTTATAAAACCAGGAAACCCAGCATAATAATTAGAGAGCTGTCTTGTTATGGTGGCACAAGCCGGGCACCACATATTGTCCACATATCTGTGGAAAAAATCTCATTTTTACTCTGCAACATCGAGTTCACACTAATTTCTACAAAACACCTGCAGGGTTAACATGCTCACTACACCCCTAGGTAAATGCATTGAGGGGTGTAGTTTCCAAAATTGGGTCACTTCTGGGGGGTTTCCACTGGTTTGGGCCCACAGGCGCCCAGAAACCAATCCAGCAACATCTGCACTCCAAATGGCGGTCCTTCCCTTCTGAGCCCTGCCGTGTGCCCAAACAGCAGTTTATGACCACATATGGGGTATTGCCGTACTCGGGAGAAATTGCTTTAGAAATGTTGGGTTCTTTTTTTCCTTTATTTGTTGCGAAAATGAAAAAATTTGCGCTAAAGCTACGTCTTATTGAAGAAAAAGGATTGTTTTTATTTTCACTGCCCAATTCTAATAAATTCTATGAAACATCTGTGGGGTCAAAATGCTAACTACGCCCCTAGACGAATTCCTCAAGAGGTGTAGTTTCCTAAATGGTGTCACTTTTTCGGCGTTTTCATTGTTTTTTCCCCTCAGGGGCTTTGCAAATGTGACATGGCCGCCGCAAACCATTCCTGCTCAATGTGATCTCCAAAAGCCAAATAGCGCTCTTTCCCTTCTAAGCCAAGCCGTGTCTCAACAGCCGTTTATTACCACATGTGGGGCATTGTTTTACTCGGGAGAAATTGCTTTACAAATTTTGTGGTGCT
Source organism: Rhinoderma darwinii (assembly GCF_050947455.1). NCBI lineage: Eukaryota > Metazoa > Chordata > Amphibia > Anura > Rhinodermatidae > Rhinoderma > Rhinoderma darwinii. The sequence goes on along the minus strand of NC_134688.1, from coordinate 337,627,681 downwards.
TTTTCTCCTTCAGCCCTTGTGGAAATGAGTAAAAATAAGCTAAACCTACATTTTCTTTGAAAAAATGTCGATTTTAATTCTCATGTCCTACTTCCAATAATTTCTGTAAAAAACCTGTGCGGTCAAAATGCTCACTGTACCCCTAGATAATTTCCTTGAGGTGTGTAGTTTCCCAGATGGGGTCACTTTTGGGGGATTTTGACTGTTTTGGCATCGCAAGAGCCCTTCAAACCTGACATGGTGCCTAAAATTTATTCTAACAAAAATAAGGCCCCAAAATCCACTAGGTGTTCCTTTGCTTCTGAGGCCGATGCTTCAGTCCAGTAGCACGCTACGGCCACATGTGGGATATTTCCAGAAACTGGGCAACAAATATTGAGTTGCATTTCTCTGGTAAAACCTTCTGTGTTATAAAAAAAATTGTACTAAAAATTTATTTCTGCAAAAAAATATGAAATTTGTACATTTCACCTCTACTTTGCTTTAATTCCTGTGACATGTCTAAAGGGTTAAGACATTTTCTAAATGCTGTTTTGAATACTTTGAGGGGTGAAGTTTTTAAAAATGGGGTGACTTTTTGGGGGTTTCTAATATATAAGGCCCTCAAAGCAACTTCACAACTGAACTGGCCCCTGTAAAAATGGCCTTTTGAAATTTTCTTGAAAATGTGAGAAATTGCTGCTAAAGTTCTAAGCCTTGTGACATCATAGAAAAATAAAAGGATGTTCAAAAAACAATGCCAATCTAAAGTAGACATATGGGGGATGTTAATTAGGAACAATTTTGTGTGTTATAACTGCCTGTCTTACAAGCAGATACATTTAAATTGAGAAAAATGCTAATTTTTGCAATTTTTCGCTAAATTTTGGTGTTTTTCACAATTAAATACTGAACATATCGAGCAAATTTTGCCAGTAACTTAAAGTCCAATGTGTCACGAGAAAACAATCTCCGAATCGCTTGGATAGGTGAAAGGATTCCGGAGTTATTACCACATAAAGTGACACGTCAGATTTGAAAAATGAGGCTCGGTCAGGAAGGTCAAAAGTGGCTAAAGAGGGAAGGGGTTAAAGAGAACCTGTCACCTGTCACCTGCCCATACATGTGCAGCGTGTAATAGGCAGGGCTTCACAAACCCTGTCTCACTTTTTTTTCTATCTTCCTCTGTTATTTACATATCGGTGCCGTTATATTTGGAGCTAGTGGGAGGGAACACAGCGCAAGCCGCCCTGACACTGTCCGTAGCTGATTGGACAGTGTCAGAGTGAAGAGATCACACCCATTTAGTTAGATAGAAACTCCCTATTGACAGTTCAGGGGCTTATTTACATATCGGGTGCCAAATATAACGGCTACTGATATGTACATAACAGCGGAAGATAGGAAAAAAGTATAAAGTGAGACCGTGTTTGTGAAGTCCTCCCTATTACATGTTGCACTCAGCTGCACATGTATGGGTAGGTGAAAGGTTCTATTTAAAGGGAATGTGTCGCAAATTAAACTTTTTTTTTTTTTTTAAGTGTCGTTACTTATTTCTATTATATTTTTTACGTTTTTTGCTGTATATTTTTTCCGTATTGTGGAAAGTATTCAAAATTAAATAATAATTTGACATGTTTTCCAATGTTGGCCACCAGGGGGAGCACTTTCCAGAATTACAGCAAGGTGAATAAGGCAAAGCAACCTGACTCACAGCTGCTGTAAATGTGGGAGGGAACCTCACCCCCGCCTCTCACAAGCCAGGAAAAGGTGTCTTCAAATTGCTAAGCAGTGTCCGGCAGCCATATTGGGTGTGATTCTGCAGCTGGAAGAAGTTATAGGACACACCAAAAGGCTAAGTGTATGTTCACACGCTTACTAAACAAAGGGAAAAGAGCTCCTGATTTTCAGCCATTTTTTAATCAAACTCGCGCTTTTTAACGGCCGTTTTTGGAGCTGTTTTTCTAGAAAGTCCATGAAAAACTGCTCCAAAAACGTCCCAAGAAGTGATGTGCACTTCGTTTTGGTCGGGCATCTTTTTACGTGCCGTTTTTGGAAAACTACCACGTAAAAAACGCCCTGTCGGAACAGAACGCCGTATTTCCCATTGAAACCAATGGGCAGATGCTTGTAGGAGTTCTGCTTCCGATTTTTCAGCTGAAAACATTGTGTGTGAACATACCCTTGGGGTATGTGCACACGCTAACTGCATTTACGTCTGAAATGATGGAGCTGTTTTCAGGAGAAAACAGCTCCGTCATTTCAGACGTAATTGCTCGTACTCGCGTTTTGCGAGGTTTCAATTACGGCCGTAATTTGGAGCTGTTCTTCATTGAATTCAATAAAAAACTGCTCAAATTACGTCCCAAGAAGTGTCCTGCACTTCTTTGCTGAGGCTGTTATTTTACGCGCCGTCTTTTGACAGCGACGCGTAAAATTACAGGTCGTCAGCACAGTACATCGGCAAACCCATTCAAATGAATGGGCAGATGTTTGCCGACGTATTGGAGCCGTCTTTTCAGGCGTAAATCGAGGCGTAAAACGCCTTGTTTACGCCTGAAAATAGGTCGTGTGAACCCAGCCTTAGAATGATGAAAGTGGAAGTGAATGACCGGTTCACACGCCGTGTATTTTACATGTTTTACGTGCAAAAAAACACATAAAAAACCGCTTGATTACACTTGATTTTGCGTGTTTGGGGGATTTGTGTGTGTGTGTGGGGGGGGGGGGTGTTCGCCGCTGATTCTTCAAAACAGCTGATAGCCGGCTATGAAGTATCAGCGGCGCCCGTGCACACTCCGCTCTGCCACACACACGGGAAAAGTCTTAATGGGGTCGTCCAGGAAAACATGGCGCCGCACCTGTCCTCAGGTCGTGTGTGGTATTACAGCTCTCTCCTATTCACTGCAATGGAGGTGAACTGCAATACCAGACACAACCTGAGGACAGGTGCGGCGCTGTCTCTCCAATCTGGGCACCCCTTCTGTCCTGAGATGACCCGACGGTGGAGGCGGGTGTCAGAGCCACCCACCGCCATCACTGCAGACAGAACCACACAACTACGGCATGAGGGCAGGGCTTGTCCTGAGTGCACTGTCTCTTGTTATGGACAGATTTATAGTCACATGAACCCCGTCTGATGAATCGGTAACCTAGGTCCGATCACATGACAGAGGGGGTCACCAAAAACCCTGTGCACCCTCAGCCCGTCCATCCAGCCCTTTCCTGGTTATATCTGCGTCTGGGAAAGCTGGGTGACCACCATTACCCCTTCTACTGGAGTGTTTAGGGATGTGACTAATGAACCTTTGACACTCCAGTGGGAGGGGTAATGGTGGTCACCCAGCTTTCCAAGACCCCTGAACGGTAAATCTCTCTAGTTGTGCTGAGACTGTTTGGGAATGTGACTAATGAATCTCTGAGTCTCAGCACAATTAGAGAGATTTATCGTTCAGGGGTCTGGGAAAGCTGGGTGACCACCATTACCCCTACTACTGGAGTGTGTTTGGGGATGTGACTAGATGTGAAAAGAAGATTTTTTTTTTTTTTTTTTTTTATCCACCATTTCTGGGAGTTGCCAGGAAGGATAGCAGAAAAGGTTGTCCCCCGGGTATAGGTGTTCAACAACACTTAGGACGGATTCACACAAGCGTGTTCGGTCCGTGATATACGGTCCATATGTCGGCCGCGTTTCCCGGACCGAACTCACTACAGGGAGCCGGGCTCTTAGCATCATAGTTATCTATGAAGCTAGGAGTCCCTGCCTCGCTGTGAGAAAATTGTCCCGTACTGTAATCATGTTTTCTAGTACGGGACAGTGGTTCCGCGGAGAGGCAGGGATTCCTAGCGTCCTAGATAACTATGATGCTAGGAGCCCGGCTCCCTGCAGTGTGTTCGGTCCGGGAAATGCGGCTGACATACGGATCGTATGTCACGGACCAAACACTATCTTGTGATTCCGGCCTTAAGAAAATGTTTCCTGACACGTCAGATTCGTGTTGACGTTGTCTCCCTGATATAGGCACGCATAAGCATATCTGCTGAGATTGTCCACTTCTGGAAGGCGACCTTTTCGCTATATAATGCGGTATAGGAGGGACCATTCACACCTACACCTGAAATAGCTCTGCTCTCACTTCTACCTTGAACAATTCCGATGGTGTTGAAAGGGTTTCATGACTGTCACTAGAACCACAGTCTCTAGACATTGAAAATCATGCTCGATCCTTTCCAGAACATAGAGGAATTTATGGCAATATATAAAGATCATTGATTCCTTTATTAATCCCTTAAAGGGGTTTTCAGGATTAGGAGGACATGGTTGCTTTCTTCCAGAAACATTGCAGCTTCGCTTCCATGATCTGAAATCGGCTGAACTGCAAATCTACTTACAAGCTGAGGACAGATGTGGCACTGTTTTTGGAACAAAGAAGTCCTGTTTTTCTATTCCTGTACAACCCTTTTTAGAGCCATACATTTTTTTTATTTTTCCATTGACCTTGCCGTTTGAGGGGTTGTTTTTCGCGGAACGAGCTGATTTTTTTTTTTTTTCTATGTCAACATTTAATGTATTATATTATTTACTAAGAAAAACTTTTTCAAATATTATTTTATGGGGTGGAATATAAAAAAATACAGCAATTCCTCCATTGTCTGTTTTTGGGTTATGTTTTTACGATCAAGTTCTAAAAATTACATTTTAACTTTATCCTGCGAGTCAAAACCATTGGTGATACAAAATTTGTATCGGTATTTTTTGTTTGTTTTTTTTTGTTTTACTGCTTTAACCCCTTAATGACCGGGCCATTTTGCACGTTAATGACCAAGGATTATTTTTTGTTTTTTCACGGTCGCATTCCAAGAGTCGTAACTCTTTTTTTATTCCGTCGACATAGCCGTATAAGGGCTTGTTTTTTGCGGGACGAGTTGTATTTTGTAATTGTACCATTTTTAGATGCTTATAATATATTGATTAACTTTTATTAACTTTATTTTAGGAGAGAATTGAAAATAAGCAGCTATTCCAGCATTAATTTTCACGTTATAAATTTACGCCGTTTACTATGCAGCGTAAATAACATGTTAACTTTATTCTATGGGTCGGCACGATAACGGGGATACCAAATATGTAAGGGTTTTATATGTTTTCCTACGTTTGCACAATAAAAACCCTTTTAGAAAAAAATTACTTGTTTTTGCATCGCCGCATTCCAAGAGCCGTAACGTTTTTATTTTTCCGTCTGTGGGCTTGATTTTTGCGGGACAATGTGTAGTTTTTATTAGTACTATTTTGGGGTACATAGGACTTATAGATTAACTTTTATTTTATTTTTATGGGGGGAATGGGAGAAAAGAGAGAATTTTGACGTTGTTTTTTGCGTTTTCTTTGGACGCCGTTCATCCGGCGGTTTAATTAATATGTTCATTTTATTGGTCAAGTTGTTACGAACGCGGGGATACCATATATGTGTGTGTGTGATTTGTTTTGACCGTTTTACTAAATAAAACCACTTTTTGGGGCAAAAAAGTAGTTTTATTTGACTTTGACTGTAATTATTTTTTATTTTTTTTCCACAAACTTTATTTAACTGTTTTACATTTTTTTTTTTAGTCCCACCAGGGGACTTCACTATGCGATGTGCCGATCGCATATATAATGCTTTGGTATACTTCGTATACCAAAGCATTATTGCCTGTCAGTGTAAAACTGACAGGCAACATGTTAGGTCATGCCTCCGGCATCGCCTAACAGGCAGATGCTGAAGACAGACCTGGGGGTCTTTGTTAGACCCCCGGCTGTCATGGAAACCCGACGGCGACCCGCGATTTGTTTGCGGGGGCGCCGATCGGGTGACAGAGGGAGCTCCCCCCTCTGTCAAACACATTAAATGCCGCTGTCACTATTGGCAGCGGCATTTAATGGGTTAAACTGCCAGAATCGGCGCGCGCTTCAATTCCGGCAGTTGCAGCAGGAGCCAGGCTGTGTATAACAGCCGTGCTCCTGCCACTGATCGCGTGGGTACAGTCTCAGTAACCGCGCCATCACAGGACGGATATATCCGTCCTCCTGCGCGAACTAGCAGCTGCTGAGGACGGATATATCCGTCCTTCGGCGTTAAGGAGTTAATAAACCAAAAACTATTTGTTAGCGTTCACCATGTGGGATAAATAATATATTTTGTTTTAGACTTTTCCGAATGCAGCGATACCACTTATGTTTTATTTTTTTATTTATTTTACATTACTTTATTCTGGCAGGGCTTAATAGGAGTAGCATGGCAGAACTGAGGGTCTTTATTAGGCCCCCGGTTGCCATGACAACACACCTGCACCCCGAGATCACGTGATCACAGGTGAAACCTAACCACTTTTTCTAACGGTTTAGAAGCCGTGGACACGGCATCGAAGTTGGTAAGCGGCCAAGGGTCAACGTTTTCTCCGATCTCTGCTGTTAGAGCAGGATGTCAGCTGTAGTATACAGCTGACACACACAGCGTATGAAGTGTGCTCAGATCGTGAGCGTGCTCCATACATTTCCTCACCCATCATGACGTACAGTTACATCATGATGGTTTAAGGAGTTAAAACATGGTATTACTGGCTCATGCAAATCCTGTACATTGAGTTGTATGCAATCTTGTACTGTAGCTGTCACTCAATAGTTAAAATCAATCAGTAGCACTACAAAAAGTCTATGTAGCCCTGGCCTTAAGGTCACAGCATCTCAATGGAATTCAAGTCAGGACTTTGACTTGGCCACTCCAAAACCCTTAATTTTCGTTCTTTTGAGCCATTCAGAGGTGGAATTGCTTGTGTGCTTCAGATCATTGTCCTGCTGCATCGTTCAACTGCGCTTGAGCTTTAGGTCATGAACTGATGGACTGATAGTCCTCTTAAAGATTCTGATAGCATAATTCATGGTTCCATCAATTATTACAAGTCGTTCAGGTCTGCAGATGCAAAGCAGCCCCAGACTGTCGCACTACCACCACTATGTTTGACTGTTGGTGTGATGTTCTTATGGTGAAATGCAGTGTTATCTTTATGCTAGATGTAATGAGACTCGTTTATTCCAAAAAGTTCCACTTTTGTCTCTTTGGTCCACAGACTATAATCCCAAAAGTCTTGGGGGGGGGATCTAGATTTTTGTCAAATGCCAAATGTGTCTTCTATGTTCTTTTTGGTCCTCAGTGGTTTGCGCCTTGCAACTCCATGATGTCACTTTTGCCAAGTGTCTTATTGTGGATTTCTGTGCATTTGATCTTAAAGGGAACCTGTCATTGACCATATTCTGCCCTCACTTATGGCACCATATTGTAGTGACAGACATGCTGATTTCAGCAGTGTATCACTCATTTTCTTAAGTTAGAGGCTCTGTCACCACATAAGTACCCTATCTCCTACACAAGGAGATCGGCGCTGTAATGTGGGTGACAGCAGTGCTTTTTATTTACTAAAACGATCTGTTTTCACCACTTTATTAGCGATTTTAGGTTTATGCTAATGAGTTGCTTAATGCCCAAGTGGGCGTGTTTTTACTTTAGACCAAGTGGGTGTTGTACAGAGGAGTGTATGATGCTGACCAATCAGCGTCATGCACTCCTCTCCATTCATTTAGGCAGCGCATAGGGATCCTGCTAGATCCTTATGTGCTGTCTTATACTAACACATTAACGATACTGAAGTGTTTAGACAGTGAATAGACATTCCACGGGATGTCTATTCATAATCTGTGCACTTCGTTACTGTTTTTGTGGTAGTTACAGCAGAGCAAGCGTAATCTCGCTGTAACTTGTCATTTACCGCGTAATCTCGTGAGATTACGCTTCCTCTGCTGTAACTACCACAGACAGAGTAACGAAGTGCAGAGATTGTGAATAAACATCCCGTGGAATGTATATTCACTGTCTAAATACTTCAGTATTGTTAATGTGTTGGTATAAGACAGCACATAGCGACCTAAAATGATCCGTATGCGCTGCCTAAATGAATGGAGAGGAGTGTATGTCACTGATTGGTCAGCGTCATACACTCCTCTGTACAACGCCCACTTGGTCTAAAGTAAAAATACGCCCACTTGGGCATTAAGCAACTCATTAGCATAAATCTAAAATCGCTAATAAAGTGGTGAAAATTGTTTTATTAAATAAAAAGCACTGCTGTCATCTACATTATAGCGCCCATCTCCTTATGTAGGAGATAGGGCACTTATAATGTGGTGACAGTCTCTTTAAGCCGTTTATGAAAACAAACCTGCAGAGCTGGGGCAGCGTAATCCTAAACTGCTGCTAGTGCCACCTACTCTCCACTACCTCCATTCACTCTCTGCTGATTTGACAGATCTATCAATCAGCGGAGAGTGGGTGGAGCTAGCGTCGTCTCATGAATGCGCCAGACTCCTATCTGTCAGGACTTCCTGGACTTTGCAGGTAAGTTCTCTTAAACTGCTTAACTTAAGCAAATGAGTGACAGGCCGCTCAAGGCTATGTTCACACTGAGTTTTTTTTACGAGTTTTTTTTTAACGTGGAAACTGCTCCAAGAAACTAGTCACATACGGCCTGAAAATGCCTCCCATTGATTTCAATGGGAGGAGGAGGCGTCTTTTTCCCGTGAGCGGTAAATCCGCCTCGTGGGAAAAAGAAACGACATGCCTTATCTTCGGGCGTTTACGTCTTTGACCTCCCATTGACTTCAATGGGAGGCAGAGAAAGCATATTTCGCGGCGTTTTATGGAAAAACTCCGTGCAGGGAGAGGAATATCTGCCTCAAACTTCCAAACGGAATTTTGAGGCAGAAATTCCGCCTGCAAAAAACTGTGTGAACATAGCCTAAATCAGTAATTGTAACTACATTATGCTGCCCTTTAGTTAGGCCAGAATAATGTCAGAGAGGTCCCCTTTGAATGGTCAATAACTTTTTAACAAACTGCATAAATCAATAGTACAAGCGAATATAAGAAACTTTGTAATATATCTTAATAAAATGGTTCTATCTCCACTTATCAGGCTCCTTCCCCCATCCTCTCCTAACTTTTTATTTTTGAGACCAGCCCACTGAGGGGTCAAGTTACAGCTGCCCAAATTTGCAGACGGAAAATTTGCAATATTACACTACCAGTAAAGTGGATTAGACTTTAAGAATTCTCATCCGCATGCTGCGTAAATAAACGACAGAGAAAACATCCATGAATTTACCTGCGGTGCAAACAAAAACGCATTTATTTTTACCCCGATAGTAAAACACATCAAATTGCTGTAGGAATGCAAGTGATTTTTGGATTGGGTTTTTTTTTTTAACCACCTATACCAGGACGTCTTAAAACACCTTAAGAGTTGGGGCTTATTCAGATAAGTGTATTATACATCCGTGTGTTGTCAGATTTTTTTAACCTTAGTAGACTCCAGTCTATATGAGGGATCTGTGAAAACGGATGAGACTTAGATGTGAAAAATTGCAGTTTTTCACGTCTGAGTTTACGCTAGTTTGTCTGAATCTCCGGCTGATCTCACATAAGATGGAAATGCTTCAAATTATCTGTGTGGAAAATCCTCTGCCGATTACAATTTGAGCCATGTAGATGAGATTCCAACAAATTTCATTCACGTATTGGTAAATCTCTTCTGGACAGAAATCCGAACATGCTGTGGATTTTCAATTTTGGATTTTTCGTTCTGTTTTGAATGTTTACTGGATTTTAGCCTTTTTAATGTAGAAGAAATGTGCCGCAAAATACACGTGTGGATTTTGCTGCAGAAACCTTCTGAAAATCTGCACCATTTTTGTCCTGTGTGAATCCAGTCTTATATCTCACTCTAGTGCTGGATTCAAAGCTACACTACTGTTTGTCCTCCATGCTGCTGCTGCTGCTTCTATACGGTACGGTTTAACGGAGACAAGTGAGGACTACAGTTCTTTAGATGTCTATCTGGGTTTACCACTGTTTCTGGTTTTCTCCATTTGTGGAAAATGGCTTACTGTGGTCCCAGAGCCTTATCCATGGCTTTGTAACCCTTTTCGGACTGGTAGATTTCAATGACTTTGTGTCACATTATTTGAATCTCTCTAGAACGTGGCGTCATGTTCTGCTTTTTTAGACCTTTGAGCCTGTTTCACATTGCCAGACGGGTTCTATTTAATGATGTTTGGAGTTAACAGGTCTGGCAGTAATCATGCCTGGGTATGGCTAGTGAAATTGAACCCAATTGTCAATTGAATTTGGTTGACTGGTTGATTTTAGTAGCTAAGGGAGCAATTACTTTTCCACATAGGGCCAGGTAGGGCTGAACACCATTTTTACTTCAATAAATGAAATCCCCATTAAAAAAAAAAAAAAACAGCATTTTGTGTTTACTTGGGTTATCTTTGTCTAATATTACAAGTAGTTTGACTATCTGGAACATTCAAGTGTGACAAATATGCAAAAATAGAAGTTATTGGTAAATATTGATTCATGACACTTTACATTGTAAGTATAAGACGCTTTTTTTTATGACGGCCAGGGAAAATGGGACAACCTATTTTCGGCATTCTCCCGGCTGCCTGGTTCCCATAGAAGCCTATGGTACCCGGTAACACGCGGCCATCACTTGAATGTGCTCCAAGTGATGGCCGTGTCTTCCGTCGCTCGCTCTCTCCAGTGCGAAGTGCATGTGAGGAGGGTGGTATTTTTTTGTTCGCTGTGGCCGGGGATCGGGGATTCCGCTCCAGGAGACGTCTGACTTGACTGTTCATTTATGGACACAGTGACGTCAGGGACTTCTGAAGTGGAATCCCCGGCTATGTGGCTGGTGTTTCCGCTTCAGGAGAAGTCCCTGACTTCACTGTCCATATTTCCACAATGAAGTGAGGACTCTTCCCCCCCCCCCCGCCCCTGGAGCCGTCCCCTACAGGAAGGAATGGGGGATGAATATGTACAAGGGGGCTGTGTAGCATTACCTACAGGGGCGGGGCACTGTGTGGCACTGCCTACAGGGGCGGGGCACTGTGTGGCACTGCCTACAGGGGCGGGGCACTGTGTGGCACTGCCTACAGGGGCGGGGCACTGTGTGGCACTGCCTACAGGGGCGGGGCACTGTGGCACTGCCTACAGGGGTGGGGCACTGTGTGGCACTGCCTACAGGGGTGGGGCACTGTGTGGCACTGCCTACAGGGGCGGGGCACTGTGTGGCACTGCCTACAGGGGCGGGGCACTGTGGCACTGCCTACAGGGGTGGGGCACTGTGTGGCACTGCCTACAGGGGCGGGGCACTGTGTGGCACTGCCTACAGGGGCGGGGCACTGTGTGGCACTGCCTACAGGGGCGGGGCACTGTGTGGCACTGCCTACGGGGGGCGGGGCACTGTGTGGCACTGCCTACGGGGGGCGGGGCACTGTGTGGCACTGCCTACGGGGGGGGGCGGGCACTGTGTGGCACTGCCTACGGGGGCGGGCACTGTGTGGCACTGCCTACGGGGGCGGGCACTGTGTGGCACTGCCTACGGGGGCGGGCACTGTGTGGCACTGCCTACGGGGGGCGGGCACTGTGTGGCACTGCCTACGGGGGGCAAGGCACTGTGTGGCACTGCCTACGGGGGGCGGGGCACTGTGGGGCACTGCCTATGGGGGGCGGGGCACTGTGTGGCACTGCCTACGGGGGGGGGGGTCACTGTGTGGCACTGCCTACGGGGGGGGGCAATGTGTGGCACTGCATACAGGGGGGGGGGCACTGTGTGGCACTACGTACGAGGGGGGGCTGTGGCAAAAAATTGACAAATGAAATTCATCCGATTTTTAAAACTGACAGGGAACAAAAAGGATGCAGGAAGGGTCGAAATCGACCGTTAAAAACGGAAACGGAACGGATGTAAAACGGCCGGGAAAAACGTTTTTGCCGACCCCTGACGTGTGACTACAGCCTAAATATTTCTGGCATATACTGCAGCATTATTGACAAACTATTTGCGCAACTCTGTATTTCAATTCAAGTAAAAGAGCGGAATATCCACAACTCCATGTGACACAAATTTCCTTGTTTGTTCCAAAAATGTAAAGACAGAAAAATGCTTGCAGACAGACAAACTATATAGTTTTGTGTTTTAGGTTACACTAACCCTTACTCATCGCATAGGATTGTATTGCAGATTCGCTCCAACCTAAAAAATATATTTAGAATAGCTGTGTTTTGTTTATACCCTCCTTCCAATTAAAAGCAGCTAACGTTAATCAATAGGTCGCATGCACCTCGAAAATGAGCCTCAATGAGTTTTCTAACCACCGTTTTATTTATGCCACTTGGATTAGAAACTGGTGGGGGGTTCCAAAATATTTTAACTGGAGTGCTTCTTTAACCCAAGCCATTTTTTGGAATTTTTGATTTTGCTTTTTCCTCACCACCTTCCAAAAGCCATAACCTTTTTTTTTTTTTACTGTCTAAAATGTCTTGGTATGCTGAAGCATTCAGATTTCCCTTCTATGGAACTAAGGGGCCTAGGCCAACCCCTGAAAAACAACCCCATAGTATTATCCCTCCACCACCAAACTTTACAGTTGGCACAATGCAGTCAGGCAGGTAATGTTATCCTGGCATTCGCCGAACCTAGACTCATCGATCAGACTGCCAGATTTGTCACTCCACTTTATCCACGGCACTCTTTACACCACTCCATCCAACACTTGGTATTGTGTACAGTACTACGATCTAATTCACTGAGCTCTTTAGAACGACCCACACTTTGCAAGGTGCTTGATTTCATACACCTCTGGCAATTGAACGGAATAAAATAACTGAATTAAATGATTACGATGTGTGTCACTATTTTTGTACATAGTGTATGTGCCCCAAAATGAATCAATTCAAAAATACAACTTGTCCTGCAAAAGAAAAAAAAAAAGCCCTCTTGCAGCTATGTTGATTAAAAAAATAGAAAAAATGATGGCTCTTGGAATGCTGTGATGAAAAATCGCTGCGTCTTTAAGGCGATAAAAAATGGTATGTTTTTCTTTTCAGGTAACTGTGGGCCACCTCCGGTCATAGAACACACACTGGCAGTTGAAGCGACACCCGGAGTCCCAGGTGATTCTGTTGTTTATGTGTGTGATCGTAGCACTGGATATTATGACCTTCCTGGTATAAGCAGAACCTTTACCTGCCTAGACGACAACACATGGTCACCACCAGTCTTTGAGTTCTGTACAAGTAAGTGTCATTTTGCTTATCCACATTTTTTTGTTATGATGCTAGTTGAATACTTGATGTCAATTATATGTGGAAATATGGCTTTAGGTAGCAGAAAGGGGAAACTCACAAACTGGCCATAGAAGTCTATGGCGAGGGGGAGCAGAGAAAGACACTGCCCATATAAATCTATGAAAGGGAGAGGGGGAGCAGAGTTGGAAAGAATCAGACATGTTGCATGTAGAAGGCTATGGAAAGGCGACCAGGCGGAGAGAGAGGTACAGACACGGCCCATAGAAGTCCATGGAGAGGGGAGGTGGAGCAGAAATGGGGAGCGGGAGCAGAAAAAAAACACACTCTTCCCATAAGTCTGTGGAGTGGGGGTGGAGTAGGAGCACAGTGAGAGAGGAGACGTAGACTTGCTGGAGATTCTGGTAAGGGATATGTCTCCTTAGTGCTGGGTTCTCAGCACTGATGCGGTAAACGCAATGAACTTGCAAATTCTTAAGGAGTTGCCGGGATTAGTTTATTCTTACAACTCCATTGACCCCACAATAGATCCAGAACAGATGGTGCAGTACCCTGTTGCGTTTTTAAACTCTTTAGAATCGATGGGAATGCCTCCTCACCACTTGGTTCTAAAGGTTGGTGCTCCAGTTATTCTCTTGATTAATTTTGATGCACCAAGACTGTAATGGATCCAGGATGTGCATTAAAACTTGTCATCCCCATGTGCTTGAAGCAACTGTCCTCACTGGTTGTGCTGCTGGAGCAGACTTTTTTTATTCCACAAATTCCACTGAATAACTCAGATGACACAATACTTTTTACATTATTTCAGTTTCCAGTTAAGCTATCCTTTTACAATGACGATAAATAAGGCAATCATTGCAGGTGGCTGGAATAAATCTGGACTCTGCATGTTTCTCGCATGGACAATTGTATTTTGGCTGCTCCAGAATTGGATCAGGTCAAAATGTTTGTCTATGCGCCTGGCAATAAAACTGCCAATGTTTATCAACAGGCTGTCAGAGTTTTAGGGCCAGTTCACACTGAGGTTTTAGACAAATTTTTTTGGGCCTGCAAAAAACGGCCGAAAATGCCTCCCATTGAGGCGGAGGCGTTTTTTCCCCGCGAGGGAATTTTGGGGTATATTTTACTCCTGCAAAAAACTGTGTGTGAACTCAGCCTTAGGCTGGGTTTACACAGTTTTTTTGCAGGCAGAAAATCTGCCTCAAAATTCCATGTGGAATTTTGAGGCAGATTTGCTCTGCCTGCACGCCGATTTTTCGCTGCGTTTTTCACCCATGGCCATTGAGCGCCGTGGGCAAAAAACGCAGCGAGATAGGCTTTTTCTGCCTCCCATTGTTGTCAATAGGAGGTCAGAGATGTAAACGCCCGAAGATACGGCATCAATGGGAGGCATTTTTGCCTCGTTTTCAGACGCGGTTTCCCCATCAAAAAAACCTCTGTGTGGACTGACCCTTATGACTCCATCTCCTACCAGTTTAGCGTGCAGTTAGGTTCCACCTAGATGATAAAAAAAAACTAAGAATCAGAGAGAGAGCCTGCATACGGGAAAACTGCTTAAAAATGACCGCTTATTCTGAAAGGTCACCTGATAAGTTAGCTATGCTTTAAAGTAATTTTTTTTTCCCACAATTTTTTAAAATGCTTTTTTTTTGTTGTGTTTTTAGCTTTTCTTTGTTGATTATGTGATTGATTTTGTATTTGTGTGTTTTTCATATTTATTTTTACTAGGAGCCTGTGATGTTCCTAAAAGACGAGAGTTTTCAGTGCCAAAAGACAGTGATCTTGAGAAAGATCTCTTTCTTCCTGGTACGACCGTGAGCTATAACTGCAGACCAGGTTTTAAGCGTGTGCCTCTCTCTAGCAATTCAATCATCTGCCTTGAAAACTATACATGGTCTGAGCCAAGCGAATTCTGTGTGCGTAAGTAAACTATATTTTTTTTTATTTCTTGCTCTCATTAAATTGTGTGAGGAAATTTAAACCGTAAACATTTGGTACCATGCTCGTTGGCTCCTGCGTGACTTGGAACAAAAAAACTTAGGACAAGTGACAGCTTTGTGCATGAGCCATATATTTATAGCCAAGGATAGATTCAGGTCTCCATTTGTAAGATCAAGAAAGCATTTCCCAAAGCCTTCTTTCGGAAAATGACTTGGCACTCAGTGGCCCCTTTTATTAGGTACACCTGTACGTCTGCTCTTTTAGGCCCCTGTACACGCTGCAAATTTTTTGCCAGAAATTTCGACAACTGAAAATCAGTTGCATCAACCTGAATGGGGTTTCTGCAGCACTCACAAAACTTGCACCAAAATCTACAGGTTGTGCAGGGGGCCTTTAGGGTAAGTTCACACGTGGCAGATATGTTGCAGAAGTTTCTGTGACTGAAAATCTGTTCCATTCATCTGAGTTGTGTTGCTTCTGCAGCAAGCACATGGATTTATGCACGCTCCATTCGGATGAATGTAACAGATTTTCAGTCACCGATATTACTGCACCCTTTAGAGGAGTTGTCCTGCATGTATGTGTTAGCCCTTTTTGTTTCTTGAGGAATAAGGCTTTACAATGTGATGGAAGAACAGGCTGCAATACCTGTGAATCGATGCTAAATGCGTGTCGAAGATTCACAGTGAGTAAGCAAAAATGAAAGGGGAAGCAGCGCTCGTACGAGTGCTGCACCCCCTTCAAAACAGCTTATTCGCAGGGGGTCCCAGGAGTTGAACCTGACCCATCAGCTATTGATGGCCTATCCTGAGGGTAGGCCATCAATTTTCACTGGTTGGGAAACCCCTGTAAAATATTAACTTCGCACTGCCCCTTCCCTGTCTGTGCACTCTTACCTTGCACAGAGTGGCTTTCCAAGCTACAGCCGTGTCACATATGTGACATCACAGCAATGGGGAAAGCAGCAAAAAGCCTTTGTGCAATGTAGGTGTTTCCCGTACATTTCACAGACTGTGAGGCTGCCCTTGTACGGATTTGAGCACCGCTACAAAGTTTTATTTTCTAACATTTTTGCTGCCGGAACAATTTTCGTGCCTTTTGACATTCAAAATAAAACGGGTTGTAAAATAAATGCCACTCTGCACTTTAAACTCATGCGCACTTTTAGACAAATTTGCATCAAATTGTAATGTTTTGTAGCAAATGCTTCTTGTTTGAGACTAGAAGTCTGACCCATGCGCTCTGAGACTCATATCACATACTGAAAATAAACATTTAAGATGTGCAGAGTTCATACATAATTTCACATATTTACCAGAATTGAAAAGAGCCAAAGTGGACGAATGGTCTTATTTAGCACTGGGGTGTTTAGATGAGAAACTGCTAATGCTCACACATTTATCCCCTCTGCTAGGTAAAAAGGGATCATAAGAGGAAATGTTTGTGTCCATCCCTTGGGGGTCACTGGAAGGCTGTATAGGGGGTGAGACCGTGGTGTAAAGATTGGGCTCCTCAGTCCAGCGGGCCCACAGGCCCCCCCTTCCATATCAGGCCCCCCCTTCCATATCAGGCCCCCCTTTCCATATCATGCTTTTCAGTGCCTGGCACACTAGCTCCTGACACTGGTCAGCATCAGGATGTTGTGTGCCGCATCTCATACAAGTTCCTGATGCAAATCCGCATCAGGACCTTTGTGCAAGCCCCTGAGGACCGTAAAAATAGAGGGAAATGTAAGTGTTCTTTTGTTTTGTTTTTTGTGTTTGAATAAATCTAGATCAATATAGGCGTCTGGTTTGGGATTTTAATTAATTGAATTATCTGGCCTGGCGTCTGAATTAATTTAAGGGTTCTGATCTAGGGGGTCTGATCTAGGGTTTTAGTTAATTTTAAGATGTCTGATTTAGGTTCCTGGTCTGGGGTCTAATTTAGGGTTTGGTGTCTGAATTAAAGTTTAGGTCTTATTTATGGGTCAGGGGTCTGATTTAGAGATCTGGGATCGGAATTTAGGGGTCTAGGAACTGAATTAATTTATGGTTCTGGGGGTCTGAATTTTTATTTTGGAGTCTGGTCTGAGGTCTAGTCTCTCATTCCCCCATCCTGCGTGTTCTACTTTTTTTTTTTTTTACTGGAACTCAGCTGGCAGGTACAGTATGCCCTTACCCTCAAATGGAGCTAGTAATTGCTCAGGAGGTGTGTGTGGGAGAGCTTGGGTTCTCTATTGAGGAGTTTGCTATGGGGCCAAGCTCTTTCTAGTTACATACATGGGAAATATGACCGTAACCGACTGTGATGTTTCTCCCTACTATCACCTGCAGGTTCCCATCCCCACCCCTAACCTTAGGCTGGGTTCACACGACCTATTTTCAGACGTAAACGAGGCGTATTATGCCTCGTTTTACGTCTGAAAATAGGGCTACAATACGTCGGCAAACATCTGCCCATTCATTAGAATGGGTTTGCCGACGTACTGTGCAGACAACCTGTCATTTACGCGTTGTCGTTTGAATACAGCCTCGTTAAAAGAAGTGCAGGACACTTCTTTGGACGTTTTTGGAGCGGTTTTCTCATAGACTCCAATGAAAACCGCTCCAAAAACGGACGTAAAAAATGCCGCGAAAAACGCGAGTTGCTCAAAAAACGTCTGAAAATCAGGGGCTGTTTTCCCTTGAAAACAGCTCCGTATTTTCAGACGTTTTTGGTCACTACGTGTGCACATACCCTCACACAAAGAACCAGGGATTAAAAGATTATCATCATTGTCCTGGATTTTAAATGAGTGCTACACCCCAAATGTTGCACATAGAAGTCCTTCTCTCACTTGAAGTTTAAGATTCTGAGCTTTGATATTATACCAAGATCTAAGCTCTATCTCTTATATTCTAGTTGGGGCAAGTGTTTAAAGTCACGATGTAATACATACAGTGTGTTCGGAAAGTCTTCAGACCCTTTCACTTTTTTCACATTTTGTTATGTTGACGCCTTGTGCTAAAATAAAATAAAATTCAAGTTTTTCCCCATAATTCTGCACTCAATACCTCAGACACTTTGCTATGACACTTTAGCTCTGGGGGCCTCCCATTTCTCTAGATAAGCTTTGAAATGTTGCTAGACCTTGATTGGAGTCCACCTGTGGTAAATTAATTTGATTGGACATGATTTGGAAAAACACACCCCTGTCTATATAAGGTCTCACGGCTGACCATTCATATCCGTAGGGGCGTTGCTAGCCCCAGATCTTTAGCCTTGAATCCCCGGGCGACTGAAACATTCAGTGGTGCAGCTATAGGGGTCGCAACTGCTCCCCCCCCCCTCACTGCGTCTATAAACCGTTACTATAGTAACTGGGGCCGATGTAATAAAATAAACGGGCCCCTGTTACTATAGTGATGACACTATACTTGCCCTCCTACTTCCAGAGCTCATGACGTCAGGATGCGGGATCCTCCCTGCTGGGCCCTGTATCCAAGCCTACCACGTGGTAGGGTTAAATAAATGCAAGTAGTATGGGGGGGGGGGGGGGGGGGAGTAGGAGAGCTGGTATAACACTAAACTAAAACATAACTTTTAATGAGTATTAATAAAATGTGAAGCGTACCCAGGGATGAATTTTATAATCCTGAAGAATATAGGTTGGGTGTCACCTTTATTAGCCAACCTAAAGAGAATCTGAAGATCAAACACTTCTATTGATAAACGTAGCTCTGATGTAAATCACATAAGTGAAAAAATTTAAGTGTGGGTGGGGGGGAACACACACTTGAGGACAGGAAGTGTAAGATCAATGAGAAAAGAGGCCCCTAGAAGAAGCCGATACACTCGGCGAAACGCACATCGGGACGAGCCCGGCTGTTTAGGTAGGGACAGTGTCTACTGAGGGATACTCCAGACCTAACCTTCCTATATCCGATCTACTGAATGCAGTGACCGGATTGACCGTGAAGCTCCCCCCCCCTCCCGCTTCCCATACTACTTGCATGATTCTATGGTGGTGTACACCATGGAATAACGGCTTCAATAATTTAGTACTACCATTATTCAGTTTAAATACATGGCCCATGTATGATCCTGTCTGATGGGCCCTGTATCTAAGGGTACCACATAGTAGGCTTAGATACAGGGCCACAGCAGAGAGTAGTCTTCTACAGAATAAGATTACTGTCTGCTGGGTCCCTGTATCTAAGCCTACCATGTGCGTTACAAATTTTTATTTTTTGTGTATTTTACCGTTTCGGAAGTTGGACTACATCGGATTCGAGGACTGCTTTTTTATTTTCAATAAAATGGTTAATGAGGGTTGGGTGTTTTTTTTTTTATTTCACTAAAATATTTTTCTATGTCTTAGTATTTACTTAACTTTTATTACTACCGCTTTTGTAATGGCCGATGGCTGATTGACAATGTCCATTACTAAGGCGGGGCTTAGTGTTAGCCGGTGAACAAGAGGTACATGGAAGAGCCGGGTACGATCCAGTACGCGACCATCTGTAGTGATGGTTGGGTACTGGGGCAGCCGCACGCTGGTGTTAGGCTGGGAAAGCTGCAAAACTGTGGACTTTCACACCCTGGTAATGCTAGCCTGCTGCTATGTAATTTTTGTGTTTTTTTTTTGTTTTTTTTTTGTTTTTTGTTTTTTTTAAAATAAATAATTGGAGAAAACAACGTTGTCTCCCCATTTTTCATAACCAGTCAGACACAGCAGCAGCAGGCTAGCAGTACCAGGATGGGAAGGCCCACTGTTTTTGGGCTTTCCCAGCCTACTAGCACCAGCCTGCGGCTGCCGCAATGCCAGTCCATCACTACAGTTGGTTGGGTACTGGATTATACCCGGCAACCCTGGTGGTAGTGGGTACCAGGAAAATAATGGGAGTTAGTGTGATATGGTAAAACCCTAACATTAAACCCCGCCTTAGTAATGGACGCTGTCAGTCAGCCAGCGGCCATTACTAATGTGGTAGTAATAAAGCTTAAAAAAAAAATACAAGGACAGAGAAAAACATTTTATTGAAATAAAAAATCCCCACTATCCTCATTTACAGTTTTTTTTTATTCTCAATGAAATGGTTATCGAAGTAGTCCAACATCCGAACCTGTAAAAAAAATTACACACACCAAAAACATTAGTAACACATAAAAAAGCAAATCTATTCTTACCTTTCCTAGGTTCATCACTGGAGCTGCAATGTCATATGTGATGAAGTCTGCTGAGCCACGGTGTCTAATCCTATCCATAGCTATAGGGTCAGAGTGCTACAGATATGCTGTCAAATTTATATAGATACATACGCACGCACGTATTTTTTTTGTGGGGTGGACATATAGTTAGTACAAGGATACATACTTCTGGAACCCTGTATCTAAGCCTATCATGTGTGATACTGTCTGCTGGGGCCATGTATCTAAGGTTATGTTCACACGCACAAGTGAAAACTGCAGAAAATTACGGAGCTGTTTTCAGAGAAATCGGCCTCTGATTTTCAGTCGTTTTTGAAACTGAAAATGTTTTTTAAATCGTGTTTTGGAGGCATTTTTTTTGGCGCTGTTTTTGACATTGAAAAACCACTCAGAAGCACGGCTCAAGAACTGACATGCTCCTTTTTATGTGGCCTTTTTTGCGCACTTTTTTTTTATTTTTTTAACGGCGGCGTAAAAAAACGCCTCATCTGAACAAAATGCTGTTTTTTCCCATTGAATTCAATGGGCAGGTGTTTGTACGCCGTTTAGCTACCGGTTTTTCAGGTGTATTTCGAGACGTTTACGCCCTGATATACGCCTCAAAAATCTGTGTAAGAACATACCTTGAGCCTATCATGTATGATACTGTTTGCTGAAACAATGTACCTGTTCTTTTAAGGCCCATCAATGCCCCTGCATATCAGAGCAAAAACCAAGCTATGATAGAAAGAACTGCCTGTAGATCTTAGCGACAGGATTGTGTTCTACTGCACTGAAAGTTCCCAAGAGCACAGTGGCCTCCATAATCCTTAGGCCTTATGCACACTAACTGCAATTCTCCTGAAATTCTGTGGGTGAATTGCGGACCCATTCATTTCTATGGGCCCATTCACACGACCATGGCTTCCACGGTCTGTGCATTGGCCTGGAGCCCGGACCGCAAAAAGATAGGACCTGTCATTATACGGGCTATATTTGTGGTCAGGGCTCATTGAAATCAATGTGTGCACTGTCTGATTTGCGGGCGGCCTGCATAGGACACTCCGCAGCTGTCAGTGGATAGTAAATTCTGGCTACAGTGGGCGCAGTCTCACCAAAATTAAATAGGTGAAAATTAAGACAACTTTGTCTGGTCTAATGACACTCTTTATTTATACATCCATGCAGGTGCTACGGTCAGAATATGGCCTCTGGAGTAGTAGTGGGATAATTCTGTGCGGAATGTTCTCCTGGCACACATTTAAGCCTCATGCACACGACCGTATTTTGTCCACCCGTAAATACTGGCGTAAATACGGGTCTTTGGTCACACGTATTCGACCCTGATTGCACCAGTATTTACGGACCCGAGCTCGTAAATACGGGTCCGGTGTCACCCGTATTCCACCCGTATTTACGGGCACGTTTTGGCTGCAAAATTGCACTGCACTAATTGACTGAAAAATAAAAAAGTTGTTGCTCTCAGAATATGGTGACACAAAAAAATTAATTGTTTAATAAAAGTGATGTTATTGTGCAAACGCTGCAAAACAAACTATATACATATGGTATCGCCGTAATTTTATCGACCCGTAGAATAAAGTAAAATGTCATTTTATAGCTCACCGTGAACGCTGTAAAAAACATTGTCAGAATATATGGTTTTTGGGCACCTTGCTTGCCAAAAAATGGAATAAAAAGTGAATTGCATGTCCCGTCCCGTCCCCCCCAAATGGTACCAATAAAAACTACAGATTGTCCCGCAACAAATCAGCCCTCACACAACTCCGAGGGAGAAAAATTAAAAAAGTTCTGGCTCTCAGAATATGGCCATTCAAAATGTGCAGAGCGTTACAAAAGCGGATAACATCTGGCATCATTTTTCAGTTCGACACTGGCCACATATCTATGAATTATTATTTATTTACCGTGTGATTGTACCCTCTTATTATGCCCTGATGCTCTCCGCACAGCTTACATATGCCCCCACATTATAAACTGAAATACAAGTAAAACCCCAAACAGAACAACTGCCACTAAGAAAAATCTGCGCTCCAAAAGCCAATGATCCCTCCCTTCTGAACCCTACAGCATGCCCAAACAACCGTTTGCGTCCACTTATATGGCATTGCAGTTCCCGGGAGAACCGGCTTAACATTTTATGAGGTATTTGTTTTCAGTGGCACAAACTGGGCACAACACATGCACTAAAATGGCATATCAGTGGAAAATTGCATTTTTCACTTTGCACCATCCGCTGCGCATTAACCCCTTTGCACTTTATGACTTAATAACACGTTGTGATGCGGGTCGTGATGTATGGAGCGGGCTCACGTGCTGAGCCTGCCCCATATCTTTCGGGTGTCAGCTCTGTATTACAGCTGACGCCCGGAACGAACAGGCAGGAACAGCAATCACGCTGTTACAGAAGCCTGTAAAAATTACCATATACTGCAATACGTTAGTATTGTACCAGCGATCCAATGATCGCTGGTTCAAGTCTACTAGGGGAACTAATAAAATGTGTAAAAAAATGAAATAGTTATTAGTAGTTAAAAAAAAAATCCCCATTTTTCTTTTAAAGTAATGTAAAAAATTAAGCTAAATTGGCATTGCTGCGTCCGTAAAAGTCTGAACTATTACAATATGCCATTATTTAACACACACGGTGAACACTAAAAAATAAAATAATTTAAAACGCCAAAATCTGTGTTTATTTTTTATGTTTTTGCCACCTTGGCTCTCAAAAAAATAAATATAATAAAAAGTGATCAAAAAGTTGTATGTACCAAAAAATGGTACCAATAAAAACTACAGCTCGTCCCACAAAAAAATAAGCGATCACATCGCTCAATCGACCAAAAAATAAGTTACTGCTCTCCGAATGTGGCGAAACAAAACAATTTGTTTTTTTTAACAAATAGATTTTTCTTTTAGAAAAGTAATAAAATATATATATAAAAAAAAAATACATAAGTTTGGTAATACCTTAATCGTATTGAGCCGCAGAATAAAGTTAAGTTGTCGTTTTTACTGCGAAATGAAAGCTGTATAAACGAAACCCCCAAAAAAATGGAGGAATCAGTTTTTTCCATTTTCAGCCTGCATAGCATTTTACTTTAAATTGTGTCAATAGAAACTACAACTCCTCCCGCAAAATATAAGCCCTCACACCACTCTATAAATAAATAATCAAATAAACCTTTTATGGCCCGTGGAATGTGGGGAGTGAAAAACGAAAATAAAAAAGCAAAAAATGGATCAGTCCTGAAAGGGTTAATTGTTTTTTTTCATGACTACATATGGGGTATTACCGTACTTGGGAGAAATTACTTTACAGATGTTGGGGTGCTTTTTTTCCTTTATCCCTTGTGAAAATGAAAAAATTCAATATTTAGGGTAAAAAAATGCTGATATTCGTTTTTGCGGCCTAATTCCACAAAATTCTGCAAAAAACCTGTGGGGTCAAAATGATTATACCCCTAGAAAAATTCCTAGTTTCCAAAATGGGGTCACTTTTGGGGGGTTTCCACTGTTCTATTCCCTCCAGGGCGTTGCAAATGCGACATGGCACCGAAAAACATGCCATCATTATCTGTTCTCCAAAATCCAAATGGCACTCCTTCCCTTCTGAGCCCTGCTGTGGGGCCAATCAGCAGTTTAGTACCACACATGGGGTAATTGCCGTAATCAGGAGAAATTCCTTTACAAATGCTTAAAAAGATTTTTGATTTTTACAGACTATTTCAAATATATTTAGCAAAAAACGTGTGGGGTCAAAATGCTAACTATACCCCTAGATAAATTCCCTGAGGAGTGTAGTTTCAAAATGGGGTCACATTTTCATGTGGCTAAAAAAATGTTGCTTTTAATCTGGCTTTTATGCCCCTCCCACAGATTGGAGCTGGGTGCTTGAAAATTTTATCGTTTGCAGATCTTAGCGACGTCTGCTACTTCCTCGATTTGGATAAACTTACGGTGTGCCCTTAATGTAATTTCAAAGTGTGTGTGTGTACATATATATACACACACACACACACACACACACACACACACACACACACACACACACACACACACACACACACACACACACACACACACACACACACACACACACACACACACATATATATATATATATATTTTTATGTGTGTATATATATATATATACTAGTTTAGAATAACTGTTACACGGGTTTGCTAGCAAAAGGAATGCAGTGGTCTGTTAATATATATAAATGCCCCCCATAGCTTCCCCCACACAGCATAATGCCCCCATCTCCCTCCCATACACGGTATATTGCCCCCTCCCGCACACAGTGTAATGGAACCCCCGTCATCGCGCCTGTCTGCACAAAGTCACTCACATCGCACAGACCGGAGAAGGATCCTCCACCCAGCGGGGGAACGGGGATAGGTAAGTATGTATGTTGTTATTTTTCTATTAGGTCCGTACATATGGGGGCATTATACTGTGTATGGGAGGGATGGGGGGGGGGGCATTATAGCTACGCCACTATTCACTCACATCTCCTTCCTCAGTCTTCTGGCTGTGGGCAGATCTAACTGGCGGTTGGGCTATGGCCGGAGCTCTATGTGGGCTTCGGACACCATGTCCTGGGTTATATAATAGATGTGTATACAGTGCCCACCAAAAGTTCCGGAACACCCTCATAACTTTTGAAGGGCTCGAGGTAGAGGGTTGCAATTTGGTGGGATTTAAAATCTTAAATGGCACGGGGGGTCTTTTGGAAGCTCTTTTCAATACGAAAACAATGCCGCAATCGATTTTGAGATAGATTTTTTTTTTCGCTGAAATATTTAACTTTAAAGTTATCATCTTCATTATCGGCTACCGCCGGTGTTAGTATTAGGCTGGGTTCACACGACCTATTTTCAGACGTAAACGAGGCGTATTATGCCTCGTTTTACGTCTGAAAATAGGGCTACAATACTTCGGCATACATCTGCCCATTCATTTGAATGGGTTTGCCGACGTGCTGTGCAGACGACCTGTCATTTACGCGTCGTCGTTTGACAGCTGTCAAACGACGACGCGTAAAAATACAGCCTCGTCAAAAGAAGTGCAGGACACTTCTTTCAGACGTAATTTGAGCCGTTCTTCATTGAACTCAATGAAGCACAGCTCAAAATTTACGGCTGTCAGAAGCCTCGCAAAATGCGAGGAGGAGCAATTACGTCTGAAACGAGGCAGCTGTTTTCTCCTGAAAACAGTCTGTCTTTTCAGACGTAAAAGCCTCTCATCGCGCGGAGGTCACACGGTCGGATTTACATCTCATCGGGGTGCTAGATTAATGCGAGTCCCCTTGCCTCTCCCGTGTGTGTGTGTGTGTACACAGCACGAGATAAGTCATTCCCCCACTCGAGGACCCCCCCCCCGGTACTATTTAAGATTAACTGGTAGATTTTATGACCCCATTAAATGCCACCAAATTTCAACCCTCTACCTTGAGCCGTTCAAAAGTTATGAGGGTGTTCCAGACTTTTAGTGCGTGCGTGTGTGTGTGTGTGTGTGTGTGTGTGTGTGTGTTTTGTTTTTAAACCGCAAAATTGGATTTTGCGGATTCCTACTTTTCTTTTTTCTTTTATTTATTTTTATTCCACTATTGAAGTGTGTCATTGCCTGTCGGGGTTTTACTGACAGGCAGCCTAGTAGGCTCTGCCTTAGAAGAGTGCTGATGGGGTGACCCTTCTTTTGACCGTGGCATCTAAATCCTGGGTGGTGCAGCAGGGTGTCAGCTGCCTGTTAAAGCTGGCACCTTCTGCCATCCCTGCACCGCATTAAGGCCCATTCACCAAGAAGGGGTTACATGGATTTTATGACAATCGACATTGATGGTGTAGGATTTGAGACTTGCGCAACAAGTAAAGATCATCTGTCACCAAAATGCTGTTCTTGATTCATTATAGAATCTGATGATAAATCTATTTTGCGCTGTATAACTAACTATTTTATTTCTGTGTCTTACCTTTTTTTTCTTTGCTGGCAGGCAGGGTATGTGGGCATCCTGGAGATATACTAAATGGAGACTTTGATGCATCAGATAGCTTTCTGTTCGGTTCCAGAGTTACGTACAAATGTAATGAGGGGTGAGTTTTTAAATGTTTAGAATGAATACAATCTGCTGTATTTCTGAGAGCTTATAAACAATAGATAGCTTTTCGGCTGAAAACAATTTTTCCCATGTAGGCCATTAGCATACGATCTGAGATGTTCATGCTTATTTATTTCAAAAGAAAAAGTGGGACAACTCTTGCTTCTGTACCTGGGTGAATTAAAGATCCAGCATCTTAAAGGGTTTGTCCGAGAACAGTGCTACACCTGCCCACAGCTTGTTTGAGGTATTGCACCTTAGACTTATTCACTTTATTGGAGCCGATGTGCAACACAACCCTGGACAAATGGTCACGCTTTCTTGAAGAAAGCAGCCATGTTTTTCTAATCCTGGACAACCCCTTTATAATCCAATATGCCAGATCCTTGTTTACCCAGATAACAGGACAGTCAGGCTGTGCCAATACACATAAGATAGTTGGTGGAGCCAGTTGACTAGCCTAATATGTGTAGTCTCCTCCCTCTCTCTCTTTTTCCCGTAATTACATGTTGCTGTGAATTTATGTGAATGCTTTGACTGTTCTTTTAACTTCACTGTAAAATCGTATGACTTAACAAAAACTAAAAAAAAGTCTGCTTTGATTTTTAAATCCGCATCCTGATTTATTTGTCATGGACTTTTACAGCAGATTTCACCCGTTGCAAATCAATGCAGATTTTGTGGTAGATTAACACCTTCCCGACCGCCCACTGTCTTTTGACGTCAGGTGGTGCGGGTGCTTAGTCTGCAGAGACTTCTTTTGGCGTCGCTGCAGATCAGGCTGATGAGCGCTCGTGAGAGCGCTCGTCCTCTAAGCAGGAGCTGTAACTAACCGCTCCTGATCTTAGAGCAGCCTCCTGAACACAGCTGGGGTCGGCAAACATTCCAACCCCAGCTGTTTAACTCTTTGATTACCGCGGTCCGTGACCGCGGCATGATCAAAGGGAATTCCCCTCTTTGATCGCATCACCGGGATTCCAGTGATGTGATCAAACACCGGGGAATTCCTCTGCAGTCAGCCCTGGGGACCTACAAAGGACCCCAGGGCTGTCTGTTCCGTGTGCCTGCTGTTCGGGCACACTATGTGCTGCCCGATCAGCAGCCTGTGTCATTGTGACACAGTGTAATGTATTAGCATACAGGAGTATGCTAATACATTACAAGTAAAAAATAAAGTTACAAATAAAGTTATCCCTTGATGGGATTAAAAAAAAAAAGTAACTAAATAAATAAAAAAAGTCCCA
Organism: Rhinoderma darwinii; assembly: GCF_050947455.1. Taxonomy (NCBI): domain Eukaryota; kingdom Metazoa; phylum Chordata; class Amphibia; order Anura; family Rhinodermatidae; genus Rhinoderma; species Rhinoderma darwinii. Next base: position 337,600,060 of record NC_134688.1, on the reverse strand, counting down.
AAAAGTGTCTTTATTTTGCATAAAATACATTTTATTGCCCCTACACTAAATAAAAACAAAAAACCTACGCATATTAGGTATCTACACGACCGTAATAACCTGAAGAATTAATCGAATGGGTTATTTAGCGTGAAACGTGAACGGGATAAAAAATAAACAAGAAAAACAATGCCGAGAATCGCTTTTTCCTATATTCACGCCGTAAAAAATTTTTTTTTTACCACCAAACTGTGGGGAAAAAAAAATACTATTTCTCTCGCATAAAACAAGGCCTCATACAGCCACGTCAATGAAAAAAATAAAGTTATGGCTGCTGAAGCGCAGAGAGGCAAAAACAGAAACATTGAGCTGGTCATTAACGTCTTTTCAGGCCCGGTCATTTTCAGGTTTCAGCAGTGTACTTTGTATCAAGCCATCAGTAAGCATCCAGTAAAATCACAGGTAGTGCATTCATTTCTTATTCACGTGCATGGTTTCTATATTGTGTGCTATTATTGAAGACCGTCATAGACCACCATAGTCTGACCCCTTCGCACACCATGACGTAACTTTACTTTGTGGTGTGGACTAACGTCCAACACCTCGAAGTACAATTACGTTGTGCTTGCAATATACACGGACATCCCACCGCAGCGGCCTGAATTGGAGAGAATGTACATTCCAGACGTTTAACTCCCTTAGTTTCCGTGGCTTGCTCTGTTTCCCCATCGGCGCTTCCGTGATCTTCCGGTGCCGATGATTATCATGGCGGCCGGTGGCCTAACAAAAGCCATTAGGCCTGCCATGTCTTTATGCCTATTATGTTGCCTGTCCGCGTTACACTTTTCCAGATGCATATATTTCAAAAATATTTTTTTTGGTTTCCAGTACAGTAAAATAAACTGAAGGTCTCAACAAGCACACTTTACTGCAAAGTTTTCTATTTTCTAGTTAATCGAGCATTTCCTTCTCCGCTCTTATTTAAGTGTTAGTCTCACTAAAGACACTGTTGGCATATCGTGTCCAATCTGTGGATTAATGCAGCGGCGACCGTAGGAAAGAACTGTGGCACTTTAGCTCTGTTTTTTTTTCTTCTATTTTTGAAAGGCAATTATGGTCAGCCTATTAACCAGTTGGTCACTCCAATACGCCTTTTCACGTCGGTCTCTAACGTGCATTAGACTAGACAGCTATGAAAAGGAAGTGGCCTAGCCTAAGTCCTTCACGGGTGTCCTTTGCAGGCTGGAGCATGTGCTTGACTGTCTAAAAGCCGGGCTGTCAGTGTTTTACCCCTTAGTTGCTGTGGTTAATGGTGACCGTAGCAGCTAAGTGGTTGCAGAGGGAGGGGCTCCCTGTAACACCCATCAACGGCTCGCAATCGTGGGCTGCTGATGATTTGTCATAGCAGCTAGGGGCCTAACAAAGGCCCCCATTGCTGTATGCCTAATAGATTGCCGTTCAGTTTTTAAGGCAATAATGCTTTGGTATACGAAGCATACCAAAGCATTATAAAAAGCGATCAAAAGATAGAACTGTGAAGTCCCCAAGTGAAACTTAAAAAATAACTTGGTAAAGTTTTGAAAAGTTAATCAAAGGAAAAACATTTAAATTAAAATACTATTTTTCTTTCCATAAAAAGTGCTTTTCTTATGAAAGTTTTAAAATAAAATAAAAACACATATATGGTATCGCCGTTATTGTAGCAACCCGTATAATAAAGTTAAAGGGAAGGTGTCGCAATTTTTTTTTATTTTTTTTATATAATATTGCTTTTAGTATGTTATTAACCCTTTCAGGACCGAGCTCATTTTGGCCTTCAGGACCAGCCCCATTTTTTCAAATCTGACGTGGTAATAACTCTGGAATGCTTTTGTCTAAGCGATTCTGAGATTCTTTTCTCGTGACATATTGTACTTTATGCTAGTGGAAAAATTTGGTCAATAAATTCATTGCTTATTTGTGAAAAACACCAAAATATAAAGAAAATGTGCAAAAATTATGATTTTCTAATTTTAAATTTATCTGCTTGTAAGACAGATGGTTATACCACACAAAATAGTTACTATTTCACATATTCCATATGTCTACTTTATATTTGCATTGTTTTTTGAACATTATTTTATTTTTCTACGACGTTACAAGGCTTAGAACTTTAGCAGCAATTTCTCACATTTTCAAGAAAATTTCTGAAACCTATTTTTATAGGTACCAGTTCAGTTCTGAAGTGGCTTTGAGGGCCTTATATGTAGAAACCCCCATAAGTCACCCAATTTTAAAAACTGCACCCCTCAAAATATTCAATAGAGCATTTAGAAAGTTTCTTAACCCTCTAGGTATTTCACAGGAATTAAAGCAATGTAGAGGTGAAATTTACAAATTTCTTTTTTTTGTCGGAAAATCCATTTTTTTTCTGTAACACAAAAGGTTTTACCAGAGAAACGCAACTCAATATATATTACCCGGATTGTGCAGTTTTTAGAAATATCCCACATGTGGCTCTAGTGCGCTAATGGACTGAACCACAGGCCTCAGAACCAAAGGAGCACCTAGTGGATTTTGGGGCCTCCTTTTTATTAGAATATATTTTAGGCACCATGTCAGGTTTGAAGAGGTTTTGTAGTGCCAAAACAGTGGAGACACCTCCAAAAAGACACAATTTGGCAAACTATACACCTCAAGGAATTAATCAAGGGGTATAGTGAGCATTTTAACCCCACAGGTTTTTTTGCTGAATTTTGTGGAATTAGTCCGTAAAAATGAAAATCTAAATTTTTTTTCAATAAAACGTAGAAATTATACATTTTTACAAGCAATAAAGAAGAAAGAGCACCCCAGGATTTGTAAAGCAATTTCTCCTGATTACGTTAATACCCCATATGTGGTAATAAACGGCTGATTGGACGCACAGCAGGGCTCAGAAGCGAAGGAGCGCTATTTAGCTTTTGGAGATCAAGTTTACTCAATTGGTTTTCGGGTGTCATGTCGCATTTGCAGAGCCCCTGAGGGACCAAAACAGTGGACACCCCCCAGAAGTGACCCCATTTGGGAAACTACAGCCCTAAAAAGAATTTGTCTAGGGGTATAGTGAGCATTTTGATCCCATAGGTTTTTTGCTGAATTTAGTGGAATTAGGCCGTCAAAACTTCTATTGTTTTTTATTTAATGTATTCTGTGGGTCGATGCGATTACAGCGATACCATATGTTTTATAGGTTTTTTTTATGGTGTTTGCACGCTAAAATCTCGGTTTTAAAAAAAATTATTTTGTTTTTGTGTCGCCATATTCTAAGAGCCACAACTTTTTTTTTTTTTTTTCTAATAATAAAGGACTTTAAGGGGAAAAAGTCAATTTTGACATTTTATTATTTTGACATTTTACTTTGGTACGTTTTTTTTGTATCTTTTTTTCCTTTTTTTAATATTTTTTTTTATAGTCTTTCTATGGACTTGAAGATCCAATTGTTGGATCGTTTTTATAATACCCTGCAATACTTATGTATTGCAGGGTATTATACCGGTCAGTTTCACACTGACAGGAGGCATATTAGGTCCTGCCTCTGGCAGGACGTAATCGCCTTCAATAGATGGCAGACCGGAAGCCTTTCTTAGGCTTCCGGTTGCCATAGCAATCGGCCCCCGCAATTTTACGGGGTGCCGATGTTGCTACAACAACTTAAATGCGGCGGTCACTATTGACTGCCGCAATTACGGGGTTAATCGGTTCGGATCACCGCTGTGATCCGACCCGATGTTTTCCCCCAGTACTAAGGCTGCTATTAGCAGCCTGTACTGGGAGATGCCGGGCTGCGGGGGGCGTCTGTGTGCTCTGTTAGGAGCACACGTAGATTAACGGGCTGCAGGCACAAGGACCAGCTCTGCAGCCCGTTAATCTACGTGGGGTGGTCGGGAATGGGTTAAAATAAATTTTACTTATTTGTTTGTGTTCTACTTTTTACTTGCCACTTTTACTTCTCTATGGGGGCTGCCATTTTTTTTTCCAGCTCTGTATGTGTCTTAATGACATACAGAGATGGAATACGGCACATACATCCCCATAGAGAATGCGAGCGGGAGCCGTTCCATTCACTATAGCGTATGCCGTCTGTGTGGGAACGTCGCATGTGGACCAGAAGTTGCGGCCGTACAGTAAGATGACGACTTCCGGTCACGGCTTCCGACCATATGCGAAGGCGCAAGGAATAGGAGCGGAGGCAGCAGCGGCGGCAGGAGCTGCTAAGTTATGTTTGTGTATGTGATGTGTGTATTATGTTCGTGTTATACTGTCTGATTACCACTGTATATAATCCTCCTACACTGTGCATTCGCTCAGAAAATGGCGGCACAAAGTGTAGGACGTTTGAAGATGCAACCCCCTCCTTCTCCTGGCACTAGCCAGGATAACATAGGGGGGATTGTGTGAGGACACTAGAGCGAGTGTGTCTACCCCAAATTTGCAGCATAAAGCAATGAGGTTGCTTTACCACATTGCCAATGCTGCAATTTTGGGAATTGCTCCCTCTAGTGACCAGCACATGGAAATGTTATAAATTAGAATCTAATTTTATAATATTTCCTGACTTGTGAAAAAATTAAAACAATGTGTAATCACTTATATACTAACTGTTTAACTGAAATAAATTAATAAATTTCTAGCGACACATTCACTTTAACACGTTATTTTAACTTCACGCTGAACAGTGTAAAAATACAAGGGGAATTTTTTTTTATCAACCCCCTCAACCGCCCCCCAAAAAAAGTAAAGATATATGTACCCCAAAATGGTTCTATTAAAAAATATTACTCGTTCCACATAAAACAAGCACACCCATAGCTACATCGAAAGAAAAATAAAAAAAAGTTATTACTTTAATGCTTGCTGGGAAAAAAATTCTATTAAATTTGCTGTTAGAGGCTCTGTCTCCACATAAGTGCCCTATCTTGTACATAATGTGATCGGCGCTGTAATGTAGATTACAGCAGTGTTTTTTTTTTATTTAGAAAAACTCATTTTTGACGGAGTTATGACCTATTTTACCTTTATAATAATGAGTTTCTTAATGCCCAACTGGGCGTGTTTTACTTTTTTACCATATGGGCGTTGAGAGAAGTGTATGACGCTGACCAATCAGTGACCAATCAACGTCATACACTTCTCTCCTCAACGCCCATATGGTAAAAAAGTAAACACACACACTCGTTAACGTTACTCAAGTGTTCTGACAATGAATATACGTTACCTCCAGCTAGGACAGGATGTGTTTTCAGAATCCTGACACTTCGCTAACGTTTGTGATTTGATTTACAGCACAACAGGCATAGTCTCGCGAGATTACGCTGTAAACTGTCATATACAGCGAGACTACGCCTGCTGTGCTGTAAATCAACCACAAACGTTAGCGAAGTGTCAGGATTCTGAATACACATCCTGTCCTAGCTGGAGGTAATGTATATTCACTGTCAGGACACGTCCGTAACGTTAGTGGGTAGGTGTGTATGTGACTGCCCATAGTGAACAATGCAGGATCACTATGTACAGTGTAAATTAATGGAGAGAAGTGTATGACGCTGATTGGTTCTCACCACAACGCCCACATGGTCAAAAAGTAAAACACGCCCAGTTAGGCATTAAGAAACTTATTAGCATAAAGCTAAAATAGGTCATAACGCCGTCAAAAATGATAATTTTTCTAAATAAAAAACACTGCTGTAATCTATATTACAGCGCCGATCACATTATCTACAATATAGGGCATTTATACACCGCGTTCCAAATTATTATGCAAATGTTATTTTTCGCTGATTTTCCTAGTCGATGCAAATGACCGTCAGTATAATCTTCAATCCATCAACAGTTGGAGTATAATGTGAATTTTATTGAACAAATCTACTAATGATAACAGATTTTTTTTTTAGAAGTAAAAAAACCTCAAAATGCACTGTTTCAAATTATTATGCACAACAGAGATCAAAACATTTTAAAGGTTATAAAGAGAACTAAAATGGTAATTTGTTGAATTTGCAGCATCAGAAGGTCATATTTACATAAATCAAAAGCTCTTTCAAACAAAAAAAACTTAACAGGCTAAGTTACATGTTAACATAGGACCCCTTCTTTGATATCACCTTCACAATTCTTGCATCTATTGAATTTGTGAGTATTTGGACAGTTTCTGCTTGAATATCTTTGCAGGATGTCAGAATAGCCTCCCAGAGCTTCTGTTTTGATGTGAACTGCCTCCCACCCTCCTAGATATTTTGCTTGAGGATGCTCCAAAGGTTCTCAATAGGGTTGAGGTCAGGGGAACATGGGGGCCACACCATGAGTTTTTCTCCTTTTATGCCCATAGCAGCCAATGACACAGAGGTATTCTTTTCAGCATGAGATGGTGCATTGTCATGCATGAAGATAATTTTGCTACGGAAGGCACGGTTCTTTTTGTACCACGGAAGACACGGTTCTTCTTTTTGTACCACGGAAGAAAGTGGTCAGTCATAAACTCTACATACTTTGCAGAGGTCATTTTCACACCCTCGGGGCCTACCAGCTCTCTCCCCATGATTCCAGCCCAAAACATGACTCCGCCACCTCCTTGCTGACGTCGCAGCCTTGTTGGGACATGGTGGCCATTCACCAACCATCCACTACTCCATCCATCTGGACCATCTAGGGTTGCACGGCACTCATCAGTAAACAACATGGTTTGAAAATTAGTCTTCATGTATTTCTGAGCCCACTGCAACCGTTTCTGCTTGTGAGCATTGTTTAGGGGTGGCATAACTTTATGCACACTTGCAAACCTCTGGAGGATCCTACACCTTGAGGTTCCCGGGACTCCAGAGGCACCTGCGGCTTCAAATACCTGTTTGCTGCTTTGCAATGGCATTTTAGCAGCTGCTCTCCTAATCCTATTAATTTGTCTGGCAGAAACCTTCCTCATTATGACTTTATCTGAACGAACCCATCTGTGCTCTGAATCGGCCACAAATCTTTTCACAGTATGATGATCACGCCTAAGTTTTCTTGAAATATCCAATGTTTTCATACTTTGTCCAAGGTATTGCACTATTTCACACTTTTCGGCAGCAGAGAGATCCTTTTTCTTTCTTTTCTTTCCCATATTGCTTGAAACCTGTGGCCTGCTTAATAATGTGGAACGTCCTTAAGTAGTTTTCCTTTAAATGGGTACACCTGGCAAACTAATTATCACAGGTGTCTGAGATCGATCACAATGATCCAAAGAGCCCCAAGACACAATACCATCCATGAGTTTAATTGAAAAACTAATAATTAATGTTTATGACCCTTAAATCCAATGTGCATAATAATTTGGAACATGGTGTAATGTGGTGGCAGAGCCTCTTTAATGTACAAAAGTAGTAAAAGATGGAAAAAAACATTTTGTATTGTCCTAATTCTACTAATCCATAGAATAAAGATAACGTTATTTATATTGCAGTGAGTGGCGTAAAGTTTAAGATGCAAAACAAAACGTAATTGCTTTTTTTTTATTTTTTTTATTTCTTTTTTTACAACCCCCCCTTAAAAAAAATAAGTTAATCTATATATACACCAAAATAGTTATATTACAAAATGTCTCGTTCTGCATAAAAACTAGCCTTTATACAGTTGCATCAACTAAAAATAAAACAATATTAATGTGACTAAGAATAAAACTAAAATGGATGCTTTGTCCTAAAGATCCAAAAAAGAACCGAACTAAAAGGGCTTAACCAATCATGTACAAATTTAATCACTTCCCGACATCCGCTATATATATATATATAATATATATATATATACATACGCACGCCACTGTCTGGAAGGGGTTTTTGTAAACCGCCGTACAGTTACGGTGTGTATTGTTAAGGTCTCAGAAGCGAAGTTTGCGCCGTCACCAGCATGTCAGCTGTATACCCCAGCTAACACACAGCTGTAACTGGCATGATCAGAGCTAGTGCCCATCCTGGACGTTTAACCACTTAGGTGTCGCGTAAAGAACTGAACTATGAAACTTGCGTAACATTAGTCACATTCTATATCCCGCTTGGTGAACTCTGTAAAAAAAAAAAAAAAAAACAATGCCCAAAAAGTGTTTTTATGGTATTATGTAAAAGTAGTAAAAAAAAAACTAAAAAAAACGGTATACATTTGCTGTTGTTGTAATCGTACTGACCCGTTAAGTATAGCTTAACATGAGCAGTGTAGCTGAGAATCCAGCACTGGTGTAAGATAGTAACATTTACTAAGAAGCTTCGGCAAATGTCTGCGTGTATTTCTCACTCTACTTCTGCTCCCCTCTCCATAGATGTGTATGTCTGCATCTTTCTTTCTCTGCTCCCTCCATCTGCTTGCAACTCCCCTCCTTAGACTTGTATTGGCAGGCAGTAAAGAGACAAACCCTCACTTTCTGAAGTGAGTCTATAACTGGAGATAGATTCTGCTTGACAACAGGGCTGGACAGCAGATTACAGGAAGGGAGACACAATTTGCATGGATAAAACTGCATTTTAACAGTAAATAAATTACAAAGAGTCAACGTTTTAATGCGGCCCCTGGCAGGTACAATTTGACAATGTGGCACTTGAACAAGAGAAGGTTGTACACTATAAAATCTGAAATAATCGTTATAATACAGACTGAATACTGCATGTAACGGTTCATTCTTATTTCCAATTTAAATGTTTTTTGTTCAGTTCAATATAAATTTGATTTAATTGGGTTTTAGGTTCTTTATTGTAGTTAAAATTTTAGTTTTGTAATTTGAGTGTTTTCATGTGCTCCGTTTGTTCTTGTATCTTTAGTTATCGTTTATCAAACAAAAAAAATTATCGAGATTGCCAAGCAGATGGATTGTGGACTAATATTGCCCCTCTATGTGAAGGTAATCAAAGCAATAAAATCAATAGGTCTTTATTCTATTTTAGTTAAGTGGAATATGTCATTAGGAACCTGCCCAAGAGTACGAATAGTGGTTCTGTCTGCACCTTATCAATATGCCTTGTTAGAGCATGTGGACGTATTAGAGGAGGGAACACCACTTGAGACCTCCCCTCTATTAACCAGGGCAGAGCACTGCTGCAAAGAGCAGCCCTTCCTTGAATAAACAGCTTGTCTATGCATTAGCCGCACTGCACATAGTTTTCAGTGGGTGCTGTGTACTGGTTCAATTCTCGTACCAAGTAACGTTTTTTTTTTAAAGGAAAGTCTTCTCAAAAACAGGAATTTTAGAATGTAGTGGTCAGGTTCATCATGAAATGTCTCCATAAAGAACCACAAAGTCATCTGCTTACCACAGCAGTGTGTCCATCAATGGTCAAAAATATTTCTGAGTCTTTTACTTTTGTTCTCTGTGGAAACTGTGAAGGAAAGTTTTGTTTTTTTTGTTGTTTTTTTTTAAAAAAAAACAACTTTTGATAGTTGTCATTGTGACATGACAAATTAACTCTTTGGAGATGCAGCCAATTTTATTTTTTTTATTTTAGATTTTTTTTCTCCCTGCCTTTCAAAAGCTGTAACTTTTTTTATTATGTCGACATAGCCGTATGAGGGCTTGTTTATTGCGGGATGATTTGTAGTTTTTAATGGCACCTTTTAATATACCATATAATGTACAGGGAGATTGAAGACAAATTAATTGAGGTGAAATGGGCAAAAACCAGGAATTCCGACTTGTTTTCTTGTTCAATTTATTCTATGTTTTACTACTTTTACAAAAACAAAACTATTTGTTAAAAAGTAACATTTATTTTCTGTCGCTATGTTCTTAGACCTGTAACTTTTTTTTTTTTTTTACATTTTTTTTGTTGCTTGAGCAGTGTAATGACTTATTTTTTTTTTTTTGTTTGCAAGGCAAGCTGTAGTTTTTATTAGTACCATTTTGGGGGGACAAGCAACTTTTTGATCACTTTTTATTTAATTATTTCTGGAAGATAAGGTGGAAGCTAAGGTGATCAAAAAACAGCAATTCTGTCTTTTTATTTAATTTTATTTTTTTTACAGCGTTTAATATGCGGGTTAAATAATTTTAGATTAGCTCAGACTTTAACGACTCGGCAATACCGGTTCAGACTTTAACAGACACGGCCCGTGAGCCCATTCCGTATTTCCCCCATCGCGGCTGCCACATATAGGTATGTGGAATTTCGACACATGCTCATCCGACACCTGCCCAGTATGGAGCATGGTCAGCCCATGAGACCACTCCATACTTCCGCCATATCAACTGTCACGTACGTGGAATGTCGCCAAGGGGGTTAAAGGAGTTGTCTGGGTTTCAGCAAATTGTTATTTTTTTTGTATAATTAAAAGTTTTACAATTTCCCATTAATTTTCTGTATTAATTCCTCGTGGTTTTAACTCCTTAATGACTGCCCACCGTCTTTTGACGGCAGGCGGTGCAGGTCCCCAGCCTACAACAATGTCTTTTGGCGTCCCTGTAGAGCGCTCATCCTCCATTCAAGAGCTGTAACGAACAGCTCCTGATCTCAGAGGAGCCTCCCGAACACAGCTGGGGTCGGAAAACATTCGGACCCCAGCTGTTTAACCCTTTGATTGCCTCGGTCTGTGACCGCGGCATGATCAAAGGGAATTCCCCTCTTTGATCGCATCACCGGCGTTCCGGTGATGCGATCAAACACCGGGGAATCCCTCTGCAGTCAGCCCTGGGGACCTAGAAAGGACCCCAGGGCTGTCTGTTCCGTTTGCCTTCTGTTCGGGCACACTATGTGCTGCCCAATCAGCAGGCTGTGTCATAGTGACACAGTGTAATGTACTAGCATACAGGACTATGCTAATACATTATAAGTAAAAAGTAAAGTTATAAATAAAGTTATCCCTTAATGGGATTTTAAAAAAAAAGTAACCAAAAAAATAAATAAAAAAAAGTCAATATTTTGAATAAAATACATTTTATTGCCCCTACACTAAATAAAACAACCTACACATATTGGGTATCTACACGACCGTAATAACCTGAATTAATCTAACGGATTAATCAGTATGAAATGTGAACGGGATAAAACTAAACAAGAAAAACAATGTCGAGAATCGCCTTTTCCTATATTCACGGCATAAAACAAATATTTTTTTACCCCCCCATAAAATAACCTATTTCTCTCGCATAAAACAAGGCCTCATACAGCCACGTCAATAAAAAAAAAAAACTAAAGTTATGGCAGCTGAAAGGCAGAGAGGGAAAAATGTAGCTGGTCATTAGGGTCTTTTCAGGCCGTGATTTTCGGGTCGGCCGGCAGCGGACTGTCAGCCGCAAGCCGCCCGGAAATTGCGGGACATGCACATGGCCGCGGCCATTATTTTCAATGAGCCTGGACCGCAGAAGACGGCCGTAATAAGACAGGTCCTTTCTTTCTTCGGTGCGGGCTCCCATGCCGTGCACGGACCGTAAAAACTACGGTCGTGTGCATGGCCCCATAGAAATTAATGGGGCCGCAATTCTCCCATGGATTTTCGGGGGAATTGCGGCCGCAAAAGCACGTTCGTGTGCATGGGGCCTTAGACTCAGACGCTGACATTCTCTACTACCTGTTAAAACATGCTTGTGTTTAATGATAGCTCCTACAATCTGTCACACCAAAGAAAAGGAATTGTCTTGAAGAGTCCATACAAAGTTGTATTATTCTTTTGCTTACAGCTGCTATCTGCCCTGCACCAGAGTCCCCAGTTGATGGCACCTATACCCCAGAGAAGGATGAATACACGTACTTGGATGCTGTGACATTTACGTGCAATAAAGGTTTACATGTTGTTGGTGAATATTCTGCATCCTGCACTGGTAATGGAAACTGGAGTATTAGCTCCCCAACTTGCAAAGGTTAGAATTACATTTTCTCCTATTTTTCCTTTGTTATTAACCCCTTCCCTCTTTAGCCACTTTTGACCTTCCTGACTGAGCCTCATTTCAAATGTGACATGTTTCACTTTATGTGGTATTAACTTCGGAATGCTTTCACCTATCCAAGCGATTCTGAGATTGTTTTCTCGTGACACATTGGACTTTGTTACTGGCAAAATTTGCTCGATATGTTCAGTATTTAATTGTGAAAAACACCAAAATTTAGCGAAAAATTGCAAAAAATTCGCATTTTTCTCAATTTAAATGTATCTGCTTGTAAGACAGGCAGTTATAACACATAAAATTGTTGCGAACTAACATCCCCCATATGTCTACTTTAGATTGCCATCGTTTTTTGAACATCCTTTTATTTTTCTAGGACGTTACAAGGCTTTGAACTTTAGCAGCAATTTCTCACATTTTCAAGAAAATTTCAAAAGGCTATTTTTACAGGGGCCTGTTCAGTTGTGAAGTGGCTTTGAGGGCCTTATATATTAGAAACCCCCAAAAAGTCACCCCATTTTAAAAACTTCACCCCTCAAAGTATTCAAAACGGCATTTAGAAAATTTCTTAACCCTTTAGACGTTTCACAGGAATTAAAGCAAAGTAGAGGTGAAATTTACAAATGTCATATTTTTTTGCAGAAATTAATATTTAATCCAATTATTTTTTTTTTTTATAACACAAAGTTTTACCAGAGAAATGCAACTCAATATTTATTGCCCAGGTTATGCAGTTTTAGGAAATATCCCACATGTGGCCTTAGCGTGCTACTGGACTGAAGCCCCGGCCTCAGAAGCAAAGGAGTACCTAGTGGATTTTGGGGCCTTATTTTATTAGAATATATTTTAGGCATGTCAGGTTTGAAGGCCTCTTTGCGGTGCCAAAACAGTGGGAATCCCCCAAAAGTGACCCCATTTGGGAAACTACACACCTCAAGGAAATTATCTATGGGTATAGTGAGTATTTTGACCGCACATGTTTTTTACAGAAATTATTGGAAGTAGGCTGTGAAAATTAAAATCTAAATTTTTTTCAAAGAAAATGTAGGTTTAGCGATTTTTTTCTTTTTCTCATTTCCACAAGGACTAAAGGAAAATGAAAGCACCGCAAAATCTGTAAAGCAATTTCTTCTGAGTAAAACAATACCCCATATGTGGTCATAAACGGCTGTTTGGACACACGGCAGCTTAGAAGGGAAAGACCGCTTTTTGGCTTTTGGAGCTCAAATTTAGCAGGAATGGTTTGCGGAGGCCATGTCACATTTTCAAAGCCCCTTAGGGGACAAAACAGCGGAAACCCCCCACAGATGACCCCATTTTGGAAACCACCCATTGAGGAAATGATCTAGGGGTATAGTGAGCGTTTTGACCCCACAGGTTTTTTTGCAGAAATTATTGGAAGTAGGCCCTGAAAATGACAAACTAAATTTTTTCTAAGAAAATGTAGGTTTAGGTAATTTTTTTTCTCATTTCCACAAGGACTGAAGGAGAAAAAGCACCACAAAATTTGTAAAGCAATTTTTACTGAGTAAAACAGTACCCCATATGTGGTCATTAACGGCTGTTTGGACACACGGCAGGGCTCAGAAGGGTAAGAGCGCGATTTGGCTTTTGGAGATCACATTTAGCAGGATTGATTTGCGGAGGCCATGTCACATTTGCAAAGCCCCCGAGGGGACAAAACAAAGAAAACGCCCAAAAAGTGACTCCATTTAGGAAACTACACCCATTGAGGAATTCATCTAGGCGTGTAGTAAGCATTTTGACCCCACAGATGTTTCATAGAATTTATTAGAATTGGCAGTGAAAATAAAAACAATACTTTTTCTTCAATAAGACGTAGCTTTAGCTCAAATTTTTCATTTTCTCAACAAATAAAGGAAAAACAAGAACCCAACATTTGTAAAGCAATTTCTCCCGAGTACGGCAATATGTGGTCATAAACTGCTGTTTGGGCACACGGCAGGGCTCAGAAGGGAAGGAGCGCCATTTGGAGTGCAGATTTTGCTGGATTGGTTTCTGGGCGCCTGTGGGACCAAAACAGTGCAAACCCACCCCCCAGAAGTGACCCCATTTTGGAAACTACACCCCTCAATGCATTTACCTAGGGGTGTAGTAAGCATGTTAACCCTGCAGTTGTTTTGTAGAAATTAGTGTGCAGAGTGAAAATGGGATTTTTTCCATAGATATGCCAATATGTGGTGCCCAGCTTGTGCCACCATAACATGACCGCTCTCATTATTATGCTGTGTTTCCCGGTTTTAGAAACACCCTACATGTGGCCCTAATCTTTTGCCCGGACATTCGACAGGGCTCAGGAGTGAAAGAGCACCATGTAAAATTGAGGCCTAATTTGGTGATTTACAAAGTATTGTTTCACAATTACAGGGCTCAGATGGGAAATAATAAAAAAACAAAAAACTGAGAAGTGACCCCATTTTGGAAATTGCACCCCTCAAGGCATTTATTAAGGGGTGTAGTGAGCATTTTCACCCCACAGGTCTTTTCCACAAATGAATGCGCTGCGGATGGTGCAAATTAAAAAATTTATATTTTTCCCTAGATATGCCATTTCAGTGGCAAATATGTAATTCCCAGCTTATGCCACTGAAGACACACACCCCAAAAATTGTTAAAAGGGTTCTCCCGGGTATGACTATGCCATATATGTGGAAGTAAACTGTCATTTTGGGCACACTGTAGGGTTCAGAACGAAGGGAGTGCCATTTGGCTTTTGGAGAGCGGATTTACTTGATAGTAGATTTGAGCATTAGATGTGTGTTACGCTGTGAAGCAATCCTTTCTGCACAGGCCGGTGTCGCACTGATATATGGCATCCTTTCTTATGCCCCTTTTGGTCCACACTCCGCACCTTTGCAGTTTAGGGAATTTTGCTGGGAAAGTGTTGTCCTGGTATAATACGGGCACCCTCGCTTCCAGCAGATATGTTTGGGCCCTCCCCTTCCTGGTTCCCTAATTTTAGGTCCTTGATAAATTGCCTCTTCAAACAGAACAAATGTTCCCCTCGGGCTGCACAACTGCATATTTTTTATTTCCTGACTTATTGGAGCCATAACTAATTTAATTTTTTCATAGACTTAGAGGTATGGGAGCTTTTATTTTGTGGGACGAGCTGTAGTTCTTATTAGTACCATTTTGGGGTACATGCGACTTTTTGATCACCTTTTTATCCTATTTTTTGGGAGGCCAGGTAACCAAAAAACCGCAATTCTGGCATCGGTTTTTTTAATAATTTTTTTTTATACAGCGTTCACCACGCGTTCTAAATTACATGTTAACTTTATTCTGCGGGTCAGTCCTATTCCGGCGATACATATTTTAGCACTTTTTTTTATGTTTTGCAACTTTTTGCACAATAAAATTACTTTTGTAAAAAAAATAAATATTTTTTGTGTCTCCAAGTTGTGAGAACCATAACTTTTTAACTTTTTTTTTCTCGACTGAGCTGTATGGGGGCGTGTTTTTTGCGAGACGAGCTATAGTTTTTATAGGTACCATTATTGGATACGTGCCACTTTTTGATCACTTTTTATTCCAATATTTGTAGGGCAGTGTGACCAAAAAACAAACTCTTGTATAGATTTTTACGGGTTTTTTTTTTTTACGCTGTTCACCGCGTGCAATAAATATTATAATATTTTGATACCCTAGGTTGTTACGGTCGCATATTATTTTTTCAATAATAAAGGACTTTATCAGAACAGGGCGATTTGTGTTTTATTTTATTACTTAACTTTTTTTTTTTTTTTTTAACACTTTGTCTCAAGTCCCACTAGGGGACTTGAAGGTCCAACTGTCAGATTTATGTTTTTCTAATACATTGCACTACCTACGTAGTGCAATGTATTTGATCTGTCAGTTATTCACTGACCGCAAGCCGATTAGGCTTCGCCTCCTGGCGGGGCCTAATCGGCTTCCGTAATGGCAGAGCAGGAGGCCATTGTGTATCCTGTTGCCAAAGCAGCAGTCGCCAGTCCTGATTGCCTGCCAGGGCTGGTGATCTGCTAGCAACCGCTAAATTGCAGCGATCGCTTTCGATTGCTGCATCGAAGGGGTTAATGGCAGGTATCGGAGCTAGCTCAGGTACCTGCCGTTACAGGTGGGTGTCAGCTGTAACATACAATTGACATCCACTGCTGATGACGCCGAATCAGCTCCTGAGCCGGCGCCATCTTGCCGGCAGCTACGGAAGCCAATCAGGCTACGCCGCCGGGGGGATCTTGACCGGCTTCCGTGCTAGGCAGACCGGGAGGCCAGTATGAGGCCTCCGGTTGCCATTGCAGCCACCGGAACCCCGGCAATTTCATTGCCGGGGTTCCGATGAGCTGCAAACACCTTAAATGTAGCGATCGCGTTTGAACGCTGTATTGAAGGGGTTAATGGCAGGGATCGAAGCCAATTTCGGTCCCCACCATTACAGCCGGATGTCAGCTGTAAGATACAGCTGAGATCCGTTGATGGCACCGGCTCAGCTTCTGAGCCGGTGGCAAACATTTGTCGTATGGATATGGCAAATTGCGGGAAGCACTAGCTTTCCACGGCGTACCCATACGGAAAATGTCAGGAAGGGGTTAATCAAAAATGACAGCTTCACAGTGCTGTTTTTTGCCTTCTACTACTCTATTTTGAGCATATACATTCTGGAAAATACTTTTGTCTATCAACTAACAATTTTTTGTTAAATTTGAAATTTAAAGAACTGCTACTCTCAGGGAAATTATTAACTGTAAAACGTAGCAGATGCTTCTATGTCACACAAGATATAATGAATGTATGGAGTAGGGATGTCCCGATACCAGAATTTGGACTTCGATACCGATACTTTGTGTAGTATTGCGATACTCTATATCAAAACGATACTTTTACCAACAATAATAATAAAAAAAAAAGTTCTTACGTTTTGTGATGAGATGTGATAAATTTGGAACCTCCATGTGCCTCACATCAATAGTAATTCCATCATGTTTCTCAGTCATAATGGACAACATTAGGTTAATGTGTGAGGTTGATGATGGGGTTAATTACTATTAATTCACTGAAGTGATATGAGTAAAATATATATAACTTTATTTTGTAACTCTCTAAAAACAGGGGTACAATCACCACTGTGAAAAGCCCCACCGTGTGTGTTAAAAACGTATTAAACAAAATACTCCAGGTCCTCATTCAATTGTGAACCCTATATACCTGGATGTACCACAAAGATACAAAAATTGGAATCAGCGTTTGAACATTGGTGTAACAGTGGTTTAAAGAGGCTCTGTCACCAGATTTTGCAACCCCTATCTGCTATTGCAGCAGATAGGCGCTGCAATGTAGATTACAGTAACGTTTTTATTTTTAAAAAACGAGCATTTTTGGCCAAGTTATGACCATTTTTGTAATTATGCAAATGAGGCTTGCAAAAGTCCAAGTGGGCGTGTATTAGGTGCGTACATCGGGGCGTTTTTAATACTTTTACTAGCTGGGCGCTGTGAAGAGAAGTAACGAGAAGATCGACTTACCTGCAAACGCTGATGCTGCTGCAGAATCAACTGTAGCCTCTGGTGCCGATGTGGCCGTCACGATGCAGGACCTGTGAGTGACGTCACAGATCTGCACTGTCACAAGCTGGGCGTTCTGAAGAGAAGAGGATGTTACTTCTCATCAGAGCGCCCAGCTAGTAAAAGTATTAAAAACGCCCCGATGTACGCACATAATACACGCCCACTTGGACTTTTACTTTTAAACACACCCACTTGGACTTTTGCAAGCCTCATTTGCATAACAACAAAAATGGTCATAACTTGGCCAAAAATGCTCGTTTTTTTTAAATAAAAACGTTACTGTAATCTACATTGCAGCG
This sequence comes from Rhinoderma darwinii, assembly GCF_050947455.1. Taxonomy (NCBI): domain Eukaryota; kingdom Metazoa; phylum Chordata; class Amphibia; order Anura; family Rhinodermatidae; genus Rhinoderma; species Rhinoderma darwinii. The sequence goes on along the minus strand of NC_134688.1, from coordinate 337,582,361 downwards.
CCTATCTGCTGCAATAGCAGATAGGGGTTGCAAAATCTGGTGACAGAGCCTCTTTAAACCCTCAAACACACTGGAGCCCGCGATTGCCGCAACAAAAACTCCTAATGCTCAGGTACACAACAATGCCACTGTCTCCTACGCTCTAATTCCTCACTTGAAACCAACCCTACGCGTTTCAATATACTTATCGTCAGGGGTCTGTAGCTTGATAAGTCTGGCCAAGATGCCAGCGATATTACTTCAGCAGCAGATATTCTGCTGTACACCACGGAAGCATGCTCGCATAGATATCAGCGGCATGCTTCACTACGGGACTCTGAGTTACTATGTACACGTAACTCCTCCCCCCGGCCTCGGCGGCGCACTCCATACCAGCCAATCACACTCACCCACCAGATTCGTGATGCCTGACCATGTGACCACCAGTGTCACACCGACAGCATCAAACGAACGCGCAGGCGCAGTGGAGGCTGTAGGAACACCTCATTGCCGCTCAGGAGCTCATTTTAATCGAGGATAAAACGCGGCGCAAAAGGCACTTAACAGCTGCGTGTGTCATCGGTGTATGATGCGCGGCTGCGTGATTTTCGCGCAGCCGCCATCATTATTACACTCCGTTTGGATGTTTGTAAACAGAAAAGCACGTGGTGCTTTTCTGTTTACATTCAGAGCTTGACAGCTGTTGCGCGAATCACGCAGTTCGCACGCGAACAGCGCACAAAGAAAGGACATGTCGGGAGTTTTACGCAACGTACTCGCGCTGTGCAAAATTCACGCACTGTCTGCACTGCTCCAAAGCCTAATATAGGCGCGTACGACACGCGTGAAAAGCACACGCGTATATTACGCTCGTGTAAATGATGCCGAAGTGCGTGCGCGATCAGCATGAGGTGATGCGGCCAGCGCTGCACCAATGAGTGGCGGCGCAGGCACTGAAGACAGAACATGGCGGGCGCACTGCAAAGCACCCCCATGTTCTGTCTTCAGTGCCGGCAATCATTAGTGCAGCGCCGGCCGCATCGCTTCATCCTGACAGCGTGCACTTGTTGTCAGGACTGAGGAGCAGGGCAATGGCAGTATTACACAGCCACAGCCCCGCTCTCATACATTCATGTGTTACAATACTGAGCTGTGCGACCGCACAGCTCAGTATCGAAATACATAAAATAACGGTATCGAACGGTTTGGGGATGCAAAGTATCGAACCAGTTTTGATGCTTCGTGCATCCCTAGTACAAACTGTATTCTACAGATTTGCACCTAAATGGAAGGGGGTCTGCTGTGCTGGGGGGGGGGGGGAGAATTCTAGCTGGGGTGGTGGAGTATTTAATCTAGGGCAGAGGAGGAAGGTCAATGTAGAAAATGAAGGGGTAGTCCGGTTAGAGAGGGGTCAGACTATATTGGTGGGGGGAGAAATAGACTGTGGAAAGAGGACTAGACCACGAAATAAGGAGATCCTTTCGTTACAAAACGGCAATGAAAATAAAAATGCCCAAATGTCAAATAATCACATTTTGGATACTGAAAGTGGAAAAACTGAAAGGCAAGTTAAAGTGTATGTTCACAAATGCCAGAAGTCTAGCAAGCAAAATGGGGGAGCTAAAGGCCTTGGTACTGGAAGAAAGTATAGCTATAGTTGGTGTTGCTGAAACATGGCTAGACTCTTTACATGACTGGGCTGTAAATCTACAGGGTTTTACACTTTTTCGGAAAGGCAGGACAAATAGGAAAGGCGGTAGTGTATGTCTGTATGTGAGAAGTGATATGAAGGCGAGTGTGAAAGACATTAGAGGGTGAAGATTGTGAGGAGGTTGAAACCTTGTGGGTGGAACTAGAAAGGGAGGTAAACACTGAAAAAATTACTTTTGGTGTAATCTATAGACCCCCCCAATATAACTGAAGAGATGGAAGGTCCGCTATATAAACAGATGGAGCGGGCTGCATAGGCTGGTACTGTAGTAATAATGGGAGATTTTAATTTCCGGGATATTAATTGGTGTCATGGTTCGGCTTCAACTGCAAAGGGGAGAAATTTCCTCAATCTGTTGCAGGAAAATGTTATGGGCCAGTTTGTGGAAGACCCGACTAGAGGTGAAGCTCTGTTGGATCTGGTCATTTCTAATAAAGCTGAGCTTGTTGGGAATGTCAATGTTAGTGAAAACCTTGGTAACCGTGATCACAATATAGTTATATTTTAGCTATACTGTAAAAAACAAACACAGGCTGGGAGGGCAAAAACACTTAATTTTAAGAAGGCCAATTTCCCCAGGATGAGGACTGCAATTCAGGATATAGACTGGGAAGAACTAATGTCAGATAATGGTACATATGATAAATGGGAGATTTTCAAATCTACTTTGGGTAATTATAGTGCAAAATTTATTCCTATAGGTAACCAGTATAAACGACTAAAATTAAACCCCACATGGCTTACACCTTCTGTAAAAAGGGCAATACAGGACAAAGAAAGGGCATTTGAAAAATCCAAAACGGAGGGTACATCTGTAGGCTTTTTAAATTATAAAGAGTGTAATAAAATCTGTAAAAATTTTTTTAATAAAATTAGCAAAAATACAAAATGAAAGTCAGATGGCCAAGGATAGTAAAACAAATCCCCCCAAAATTTTCAATTATGGAAATGCAAAAAAGCTAAGGTCTGAACATGTAGGACCCTTAGATAGTGGTAATGGGGAGTTGGTCACAGGGGATCAAGAGGAGGCAGAGTTACTAAATGGGTTCTTTAGCTCTGTATATACAACAGAAGAAAGAGCAGCTGATGTAGCCGGTGCCAGTGCTGTTAATATATCAGTTGATATACTGAATTGGATGAATATAGATATGGTCCAATCTAAATAAAATAAATGTACACAAGTCCCCGGGACCAGATGGCTTACACCCTAGAGTTCTTAAAGAGCTTAGTTCAGTTATTTCAGTCCCCCTCTTCATAATATTCAGAGATTCTCTGGTGACTGGTATAGTGCCAAGGGACTGGCGCAGGGCAAATGAGGTGCCCATTTTCAAAAAGGGCTCTAGGTCTTCCCCAGGTAATTATAGACCAGTAAGCTTAACATCCATCGTGGGGAAAATGTTTGAGGGACTATATACAGCATTATGTGACCAAAAATTTTTATTATAAGTGACAGCCAGCACGGTTTTACTTAAGACAGAAGTTGTCAAACTAACCGGATTTGTTTTTATGAAGAGGTGAGCAGAAGCCTAGACAGAGGGGCCGCTGTGGATAGTGTTTTTGGACTTTGCAAAGGCATTTGACACTGTCCCTCATAAACGTCTAATGGGTAAATTTAAGGACTATAGGTTTAGAAAGTATGGTTTGTAATTGAATTGAGAATTGGCTCAAGGACCATATCCAGAGAGTTGTGGTCAATGATTCCTACTCTGAGTTATAAGTGGTGTGCCCCAGGGTACCATGCTGGGACCACTATTATTCGACTTCTTTATTAATGATATAGAGGATGGGATTAGTAGCACTATTTCTATTTTTGCAGATGACACCAAGCTATGTACAGTGAAGGAAATAAGTATTTGATCCCTTGCTGATTTTGTAAGTTTGCCCACTGTCAGACATGAACAGTCTAGAATTTTTAGGCTAGGTTAATTTTACCAGTGAGAGATAGATTATATAAAAAAAACAAACAGAAAATCACATAGTCAAAATTATAATTATTTGCATTGTGCACAGAGAAAAAAGTATTTGATCCCCTACCAACCATTAAGAGTTCAGCCTCCTCCAGACCAGTTACACGCTCCAAGTCAACTTGGTGCCTGCATTAAAGACAGCTGTCTTAAATTGTCACCTGTATAAAAGACTCCTGTCCACAGACTCAATCAGTCTGACTCTAACCTCTACAACATGGGCAAGACCAAAGAGCTTTCTAAGGATGTCAGGGACAAGATCATAGACCTGCACAAGGCTGGAATGGGCTACAAAACCATAAGTAAGACGCTGGGTGAGAAGGAGACAACTGTTGGTGCAATAGTAAGAAAATGGAAGACATACAAAATGACTGTCAATCGACATCGATGTGGGGCTCCATGCAAAATCTCACCTCGTGGGGTATCCTTGATCCTGAGGAAGGTGAGAGCTCAGCCGAAAACTACACGGGGGGAACTTGTTAATGATCTCAAGGCAGCTGGGACCACTGTCACCAAGAAAACCATTGGTAACACATTACGCCGTAATGGATTAAAATCCTGCAGTGCCCGCAAGGTCCCCCTGCTCAAGAAGGCACATGTACAGGCCCATCTGAAGTTTGCAAATGAACATCTGGATGATTCTGAGAGTGATTGGGAGAAGGTGCTGTGGTCAGATGAGACTAAAATTGAGCTCTTTGGCATTAACTCAACTCGCCGTGTTTGGAGGAAGAGAAATGCTGCCTATGACCCAAAGAACACCGTCCCCACTGTCAAGCATGGAGGTGGAAACATTATGTTTTGGGGGTGTTTCTCTGCTAAGGGCACAGGACTACTTCACCGCATCAATGGGAGAATGGATGGAGCCATGTACCGTCAAATCCTGAGTGACAACCTCCTTCCCTCCACCAGGACATTAAAAATGGCTCGTGGCTGGGTCTTCTAGCACGACAATGACCCGAAACATACAGCCAAGGCAACAAAGGAGTGGCTAAAAAAGAAGCACATTAAGGTCATGGAGTGGCCTAGCCAGTCTCCAGACCTTAATCCCATCGAAAACTTATGGAGGGAGCTGAAGACCCGAGTTGCCAAGCGACAGCCTCGAAATCTTAATGATTTACAGATGATCTGTAAAGAGGAGTGGGCCAAAATTCCATCTAACATGTGTGCAAACCTCATCATCAACTACAAAAAATGTCTGACTGCTGTGCTTGCCAACAAGGGTTTTGCCACCAAGTATTAAGTCTTGTTTGCCAAAGTGATCAAATACTTATTTCTCTGTGCACAATAAATATATATAATTTTGACAATGTGATTTTCTTTTTTTTTTTTTCTTTTTTATATATATAATCTCTCACTGGTAAAATTAACCTAGCCTAAAAATTCTTGACTGTTCATGTCTTTGACAGTGGGGCAAACTTACAAAATCTGCAAGGGATCAAATACTTATTTCCTTCACTGTATGTAAGGTGGGCGGAGTACATCAGGGTATATGTAAGCTGGGCGGAGTGCATCAGGGCATAATAGGATGATGTAATAATGGGGAGAAAGAATAATCCATGGATTGGTGTGGTACGCTTTGAACCAATCCTTTATGCACTTGCCGGGTTTGTTGGGTATTATACAAAATATCTGCGCTCCAGTGTTGCCTAATCTTTGACTTCTTCATTAGCCCTATAAGCCTCACAAGGCCCTAAAGTTTCCTCATCTCCGCTGCATCTACAAGGTCCACCTGTGGGGTCCAGCAAATGATGATGTGGGGTATTTAGTGAAATTCTACTTGACCTAAAAAATTAGTATAGGCCATCATTTTGCATCGTTGCGTTTTGAGAGTCATAACGTGTTACTTTTCCGTTGACTGAGCTGTGTGAGGGTGCGTTTTGTGTGGAACGAGCTGTAATTTTTGCTGGTTCCATTTTGGGGTACATGTGATTTTTTTTTTAATTTTTTTTTCCCACTATTTATTCCATATTTTTTGGGGGGAGATGAAACCAAAAAACAGCAATGCTAGCACTTTTTTTTTTTTTTTTTCAGTGTTCACCGTGCAGTATAAACATGTTAACTTTATTGTGCGGGTCGATACGATTACAGCGACACCAAATTTATATTGTTTTTTTAAGTTTCACTACGTTCCCACAATAAAAATACTCTTTTCTAAAAAAAAAATCATGTTTTAGTGTCGCCATTTTCTGACAGCCATAACTTTTTTTATTTTTTCGTTGATATCGCTGCTGGAGGGCTTGTTTTATGCGTGACGAACTGTAGTTTCTATTGGTACCATTTTGCGTTACTTGCAACTTTTTGATCACTTTTTTTATTTCATTTTTTGTTTAGACCAGATGACCCAAAAAAAAAAATGCTGTCATTGTTTTTTATTAAAAATTTTTTACGGTGTTCACCGTGCGGTAAAAATAATGTGACGTTTTTATAGATCAGGCCGTTCCGAACGCGGCGATACCTATTATGTACAGTTATTTTTCATGTTTTCATTTTTTTTCTAATAATAAAGGAGTTGATCAGGGAAACAGGACGATTTGTTGTTTGTATTTATTTATTTATTTTTCTTTCACACTTTTTTTTTTTTTATTTTTTTTTATTTTTTTACTTTTTCTTTTACACTTACCTGGGGACATGAAGATCTGGTCTTCTGATGCCCGGTACAATACACTGCACTACTTATGTAGTGCAGTGTATTGTAACTGTCATTCATCAACTGATAGTTAGCGTATTCGGTCCTGCCTCGGGCAGGACCTAATAGGCTTCCGTACCTGGGCAACCAGGAAGCCTAGCAACGGCTTCCTGGTTGCCATAGCAACCATCGCGGGGACGCCCGGGAGGTACAGAGGGAGCTCCCTCCCTCTGTAAACCACTTCAATGCGGCGGATGTCATTGACAGCCGCATTGAAGGGGTTAAATGGCTGCGATCGGCGGTAAAAGCCATTGCAGCGGCATGTCAACTGTGTATAACAGCTGACAGCCGCTGAAGCTCCTGTGCTCGCTTTATCTGCAGGGCGTAACTGTACGCCCGTCTGCGGGAACTCACTTGGTTTCTGGACGTACAGTCACGCCCAATCGTGGGAAGGGGTTAAAGTAGTGGACACGTTGTTTTTACACCCCCTACAACCACCGGCATTTCCTTTGTGGTTAGCGGCATCAAGGCCGACTTCGTCCAGTTGATCGTCGGGCCCGAAAATCTGCTGAACCTTCCATGAACATCCACAACCACAGGCAAGAATCTCTCCACACGCCCTAAAAACATCAATTGTAGTCCGAGTACAAGGCTATACGCTCCTCCGGATCCCCGTATCTAAAACCCTGTATGCTCGAATGCTGTCTCAAAATATTTGCCAGAGGCTCTATCGCCAAAGCGAACAGCAACGGGGAGACTGGACACCCCTGACGCGTCCCTCTCGCTAGAGAACGATTCGGATAACACCCCATTAGCCCGTATTCTAGCAAATAGTTAATGGTATAGTCATTCCGCCCAAACCCGAAATTTTCGAACACCGCCCATAAGTAGCAACACTCCACGTCAAATGCCTTAGCGGCATCCAAAGACAGTATAGCCTTATAGTGGGGGCCCTCCAGAGTCGCTTGGATGTTCAAAAACATCTATCCTCTATCAAAGCTGTCTTTATACTTGGCTAGTAAATGAGGCAGTAGTTCATCCCCATGCGTTTTAAATATTTCAGTGGGCAAACCATCCATCCCTGTGCTTTATCATTTGCCATAGATCTCATTGCTTGCTGCACTTCCTCAGTAGTCAGGAGCCCTTCAACATTTCCCTGTCCGCTTCACTCAATTTCACCCACAGAACCCCTTCCAGATAGTCCTTCAAAAGATAGTCTGTGTAGTCTACCCTGGAACTATATAATATAAAATGATTTCAGCGCCTGTGAGATGTCTCTGTAAGCATTCGCCCTCCACTATCCTGCAATTGATTGGTAAACGCCCCTTCTCGCTGTGGTCTCGCTATGTTGGCTAGCAGTCTACCAGTCGTCTCTCCTTACTCATAGTACGGTTTCAAAAATAATCGTTTATTAGCAGCTTCTTCCTTTATATAATCTAGTAGCAGTTTTTGGGCTTCCTTCCAGTCGGCTAGTGCATCTGGAGTGTTATCCCTAACGTAATGTTCTTCAGTGGTCGACACCCTCTGTGTCAGCTCAGTACCCAATTGTCTGGTCTTGTTAACAGTCGTGATCTCTCTCTCTCTCTGTGTGTGTGTGTGTGTGTGTGTGTGTGTGTGTGTGTGTGTATATATGTATGTGTGTGTATATATGTGTGTGTGTGTGTGTGTGTATATGTATGTATGTATATTTATATTATATGCACCAGGACTTCAGAGTAGATGAAATAGGGGGGATATATTCACCTCGAGGGAGCGACGTTTCGGTTCAACCGTGAACCTTTCTCAAGCGGTCACATACTGCACACGGTGTCAAGTATAAGTAGGAAGTACATACAGCAATTCACAGCCTATTAATGTACAATGTACATAAAATACATTTATAAATCTGATACCCAACCTATATCAAAAGCTGGTTTTAAAGTGCAAACATTTCTTTATGAATTCATATATAAAATACATTGTACATGAGAATAGTGTATAAAAATCGTGAACGGTGATTAAACTAGCAATTAAGCTGATTTAGAAAGATGCAGAGGTCAATTAAATGTGTATATGTATGTATGTGTGTATACAAAACTTAGTTAGTGGTATAGCATCAATATCAGACTTAACCAGCATGTATCGTCCACGCGTATCTACTGCGTATGCTCGAAAATGGCATCCAAACCGGAAGTTTAATCCAGTGGAGCGCATAAAGCAGGAAGATCCCTATTGCGCATGCTCAAAAACAGAGCTTGCGTTCCAGTGATTCTGCGCATTCGTCAACAGCAGCTATAATGTAAATAGAAGATATACATAAGGAAAAATAGATTTTTATAAGTAGAAAAAGTCTGCAAATTTGAATTCATGCACAGAACAGCATCTAAATGGATGCCAGAAATAGCATGAATCAAAATAAAAGGGGGGGGGGGGAGCAGACAACCAGCACTTATATGACCGCAGTTAAAGGGCTACCATGTATCAAAATAAGATATATCCTAATAAATTGTCAATGTGACAGTAGTCACCATTCGGACATAATGAGCTCTCGCACTTAAAAGGGATATCAAGGGAAGGACGCATATTGCAAATGTAATCAACATGCGTTTTTTGTTTAAAAAAAGGGAGCTCACTTTATTTATATGGAACATGGTTCAAATAAGGCGGGTACTCTACTATGTAGTTCACTACGACTTTATAATCAAAAAATGTAAAAACATACAAAAAACTACATCGCTGTATTCTGGGAGAAGAATCTTTGAAGAACGAATATATTTTTTTCTACTCTGGACATTACGATCCCAGAGAATAGGCCTCTGCTACTTTCCAACATCCCTCATATTGCTTCACATAGAGCTACGTGTCTAAAGGATGTGAAAAAGACAAAAAAAAAAACAATTAATATGCAGTATTCATAAGTACAAACACATTAGAATCAGATAAAAATATATATAAAAGTCCAAATTAGACCCTAGATTATACATATGCAAGGAACAAACTATACCTTCGAGAAAGCCCACCGATAGCAACCCTCCGGTATCAGGGCAAGTTACCCTTCACCGTTTCTAGATATGTGGGCCAAAGGGTGCTCCATATTTAGCCCCTTGGGAGACATGGTTTCCAACCTATATATCCACTACAACCTCTATCACCATCTCGTCTCATTTGGGGTACTGAATCAATGATTCTAAATTTTAATTGCGACACACCATGTTTCTTTTACAAAAAGTGTCTTGACACCGGTAAATCCTGTCTTTGTGTTGATATTGGATTTATAATTTCTCATCCTGAGACGCACTTCTGTTGTGGTCTCACCCACATAGTGAAGACCACAGGGGCAGCTCAACAAATTGATAACAATAGATGATTGACATGTGAAGAAACCCTTGATGTTCATTAATCTACCAGTTTGTGGGTGACTAAAGGAGCTACCCTTGATCATATTGTTACAGATGTTGCATCCCAGGCATGGGTAACAACCATGTTTTGGAGGGGCCAAAAAAGTTTTTGGCTCTTTCGATTTGCCCCAATATCAGCCTTGACCACACTATTTTTGATTGTTTTACCCCTTCTGTAGGCCATCATAGGTCTCTCCTGGAATTCAACTATATTTGGAAGGGCTCTATTTAATACATTCCTTATCCTTTCCAAAGGGTAAACAAACTTTCTTTTCTTTAGTTAGGACCTCTTGAGTGGGAAGCTGTCTGTTCACTATTCACGAATACACTCTCTATTCTCATGTATAATGTATTTTATATATGAATTCGTAAAGGAATGTTTGCACTTTAAAACCAGCTTTTGATATAGGTCAGACCTAATCCACCCCTCCTCATCACTGTCGGGAACCAATCCATACCCACATCTATGACATTATTAAAATCCCCGATTTATTACTGTCGGATCATCAGGTAAATCTGACAACCTCTCTAAGGGTATGTTCACACCCAGTAGCAAATTTACGTCTGAAATTACAGAGCTGTTTTCAGGCAAAAACAGCTCCCGAATTTCAGACGTTTATGCAAGTACTCGCGTTTTTCGCTGTGTCTTTTACGGACGTAATTTGAGCGGTTTTTCAATGGAGTCAATGAAAAACTGCTCCAAAAACGTCCCAAGAAGTGACATGCATTTCTTTGACGCGGGCGTATTTTTACACGCCGTCTTTTGACAGCGATGCGTAAAATTATACCTAGTCTGAACAGAACATCGTAACACCCATTGCAAGCAATGGGCAGATGTTGTAGGCGTAATGGAGCTGTCTTTTCAGGCGTAATTCGAGTCGTGAAACGCCCGAATTACGTCTGAAAATAGGCCGTGTGAACATACCCTAACACTTTACGCTGGAGTATGGAGGAGGAATGTACATCACAACCACTATACATTCCCAGCGGAACGTTTTACAATGTACCCCCACGTGCCTCCCCTCACTGTCACTAAAAGAGGCATAGTAGTGAAAGGGTACATCTTTATGAATCACGAGTTTTTGGCCTTTCCCCTCCTGATAATACCAGCCTGCGGCCACCCCAGTGGCCGACCGTCACTACAGATGGTCAAGTACTGGATGGTACCCGGCTCTTCCCAGCACCCCTGGTGGCGGGGGGTACCGGGGTAATAATGGGAGTTAGTGTTAGCCTCTGCACCTGCTAACATTAAGCCCCGCCTTAGTAATGGAGGTTGTCAATCAGCCAGCGGCCATTACTAAGGCGGTAATAATAAAGTTTAAAAAGATACAAGCACATAGAAAAAATATTTTATTGAGAATAAAAAAACGCCGTCATTGAAGTCCTCATATCCGAAGTCCAACAACCGAACCTGTAAAAAAACAATCACACAAAAATAATCAGTAACACATAAAGAAGCTAAATTATTATTCTTACCTTTCCTGGGTCCAGCGCTGGAGCCGCAATGTCAGCGAGCGGAGTCCTGTATCTAATCCGATCATGTGTGATACGGTCTGCTGGGCCCTATATCTAATCCAATCATGTGTGATACTGTCTGCTGAGCCACTGTATCTAATCCTATCATGTGTGATACTGTCTGCTGAGCCACTGTATCTAATCCTATCCATAGTTTATAGGGTCGTAGTGCTATAGATATGCTATGCTGTCTCCCATACACACTTTTTTTTTTTGGGTGGACACATATGTATTTGGAGTATTTCCCCTGACATTTTAAGCCCTTAGTGACGCACCTGGCTGCTAGTGCTGCATTGTTGTCACTTAGGAGACCCAGCGATGCAGCTGAAAGCTGCGGACCGTCGGCCATGAGAAGTTTGCGGGGGGCCCAATAAGAACTTTTGCATCGGGGCCCATGAGCCTTTAGCTACGCCCCTGGGAGCAAGGTAAGTATGTACTGTTAGGATGAGGATAGTGGGAGCTGCGGAGCCTGCCTCCACTCACATACGCCAGTAGGGCACGTCCGCGTAGGGCCACCTCTTCGATCAATTGTGTTATGTATCTGACAATTTGGGCTCTATTAACTGCCGTCAGAGGCTCTGTTTGGAAACTCTGTGGACACTCCTATCAGATTTAAGTCAATAGGGTGTCATGCAAGAGATCCGGCAATGCATCGTGGTTTCTGTTCTCAATAGAAACCCTGATGCAAGTGACATCAGTTTTCCTTGACACCAATTAAAGGAAAATCCAGAGTTGACAGCTAAGCATCTTTTTGCAACATTAGTTAACAAAAAAAAAATGACCGCATTAAAATAAAAATGTTACTTTATGTGAGAGTAATACTTTTACTCACCTGAGTGATTCTGAGATTATTTTATTTGTCACACTTTATACTTTGTTAGGCCTCATGCACACGAACCTATTTTTGTCCTCCTGTAAATACTGGCGTAAATACGGGTCCTTGGTCACACGTATTCGACCCGTATTGCACCCGTATTTACGGGCACGTTTTCGCAGCAAAATTGCACTGCAGTAATCGGCAGCCCTTCTCCCTATCAGTGCAGGATAGAGAGAAGGGACAGCTCTTTCCGCAGAAAAAGTAAAAGAAATTCATACTTACCCGGCCGTTGTCTTGGTGACGCGTCCCTCTCTTCACATCCAGTCCGACCTTCCTGGATGATGCGGCAGTCCATGTGACCGCTGCAGCCTGTGATTGGCTGCAGTGGTCACATGGGCTGAAACGTCATCCCGGGAGGCCGGACTGGAGGAAGAAGCAGGGAGTTCTGGGTAAGTATGAACTTCTATTTTTTTTTTTTACAGGTTCATCTATATTGTGATCGGTAGTCACTGTCCAGCGTGCTGAAACAGTTACTGCCGATCAGTTAACTCTTTCAGCACCCTGGACAGTGACTATCCCCTGACGTCGCCTAGCAACGCTCCCGTAATTACGGGTGTACACACTTAGTCACCCGTAATTACGGGAGCGCCATAGACTTCTAAGGGCCTGCCCGTGCCGTTATTACGGCCTGAAATAGGACATGTTCTATATTTTTTAACGGCACTGGCACCTTCCCGTAAGTATACTGGGAGGTACCCGTGGCCAATAGAAGTCTATGGTCCCGTAATTACCTTAGTGGTAAATTTTGTAAAAAAAAACAACACAACTATCGAATATTTGGAAAAATTTGCAGTTTTCTAAATTTATTTATCTGCTTGGAAAACAGTCATACCACAAGCTACCGAATAATAAACATTTACCATATGTGTACCTAATTTTGGCATATAACTTTTTTGTTTTTTAGGATGTTGGAAGCAGGGCCGAGTCCTGTTATTTTAGCGCCCTGTGCAGATTAGGCAAATTTGGCCCCCCCAACACACGGTTCCCCCCGGAATAAAATCATGTCACACACTGTGCCCTCATATCAGACTGTAGCCCTAAATGTCACTGTCACTCTAGAAAGTGCCACAGGCGTTGCCCCCTTGTAGAAAGTGCCACAGGCGTTGCCCCCTTGTGGAAATTTGCCGCAGACGGTGCCCCCTTGTGGAAATTTGCCTCAAACTAATCATACTCAACTCTACTTGCTCCTCTTCTGTTCTGTCCGCTATCTCCACTGTACTGGGTCGTTGTAGTATGGTTCAGGCGGTGCCGCCACTCTTGGTCCTGATGCTGGTGAGGATTGGGGAGTGGTGAGTTTACCGCCAAGCATGCTCATTGGGCCTTCTTTACCACTGAGCATCTCAATCACTGACTGAAGCGGTCATTGCTCCCCCTCTAGTGTGGCAAAGTCGTCCTAGGCAAGCTCCTATCATCGTCTGCCCTGTTTAAAGACTTCTATGTTTAGCAGCAAACTTTTAAAATCTTCAAGAAAGTTTTCAAAATATATATATTTTTTATGGACCAATTCAGTTCTAAAATAACTCAGTGGAATATATATTAAAAACCACCCCAATAAAAAAGCACGTTAATAACGGCACCCCTCAAAGTATTAAAAACAGCGTTTAGAAAATTGTTAACGCTTAAGGTGTTTAACAGGAAGGTAGATGCCTAATTTTTGCAGCTGTTCCATTTTAATTCTTATTTTTCCGTAAAACACAGTTATTAACAGAAGCACAACTTAATAGTTATTATTCAATATGTGGCCTTAATGTGCTACTTGACTCAAACACAGGCCTCAGAAATATAGAAGACCCTTGTGAATTTTGGGGACTCCTTTTTAATAGGATGTTTTTGTGCCAAGACACTAGAAGCACCCCCAAATGCACAGCTTTAGAAACAACGCCTTTCAAGACATTCAACTAGGGGTGTAGTGAGCAATTTGATCCAACAGTTATTTCATATAATCTTTTAGAATTGGGCTGTGTAAATGAAAACATTTTTTTTTCTAATTGTATATAGTTTTGGCTCCATATTTAATTTTCACAAGGGGAAGTAGGAGAAAAAAAACAATTTGTTACGCAATTTTTCCATAGTACAGTAGTTTGTAAATTGTTGACACGGCAGGACTCAAAGGAAGTAGCATCATTTGACTTTTGTAGCGCAGATTTTGCTGTAATGGTTTTTAGGCGTCTTGTCATATTTGCAGAGATGCTGAGGTACCACTACAGTGGAAAACCCAGAGAAGTGAACCATTAAGTAAATTACACCCCTCAAGAATTTTCAAGTGGTGCAGCTAGTATTTTGGCCAAACAGATGTTTTGCAGAAGATAAAGGGCAGCGCATGGTGCAAATTGAATATTGCCATTTTTCCACAGATATGCCATTTCATTGCCCAATATGTTGTGCCACTTGGAACAAGCTACAGAGCATGCAGTCACTTTGGCACAGCCTGTCTTTGTGGGAACTCCTGTGGAGGTTGGGATTCCGGACTCTAGTTTGAAGGCTACTTAATTAAATGTGTGCCACTGTTGGATAAAGCAGTTTGTTCAATTGTGATCTGGGTCATCTTCTGATAGCTCCTGTGACAACTCTTAATACAACTGTAGTATATCCAATTTACTGTACTAACTTCAGTGACAAAAATGATACCAATATACTTCGTAAAATTCTACATGTATTGTAGAATTGAATGGCCAAACACAGTGATCGATGCTTTGATGGGGTTCTGAGTTTCCCCCTTGGCAGTTAGTAAAGATGGCGTGTTGTCGGAGACAGTAGTCATCTTTACTTGGTCATCGTGTGTAACTAGACAAGGTGATCCCTTAACACTGCCGTAATTATAAGGCAGATTGTGCTAAGTACATAGCACCTCCACTGTGAATTTATGGCGGATAGTGCCAAGGGGTACAACATTTTGTACTTACACTGTATAGCTAAAAGTTTGTGGACAATTATTGTTGTAGCCGCACCCCTTGCAAACAGGTGCATGAAATGAAGCACACAGCCATGCAATCTCCATAGACAAACATGGGTAGTAGTATGGGTTGTACTGAAGAGTACATTGCTCAGTGATTTTAAACCTGTAACTGTCCTAGGATACAACCTTATTGAAATTTTTACTATGCTAGATCTACTCCAGGTCAACTGTAAGTGCTAGTCATGTGAAGTGGAAGTAATAACAGCTCAGCCATAGAGCAGTAGAATGTGCAAACTCAGAGCAAGGCCACCAAATGCTGAAGTGCAGTACGTAAAAATCACCTATTTTCTGTTTCATCACTCTCTACAGAGTTCCAAACTGCCACTGGAAGCGACATCAGCACAAGAATTGTGCATCCCAAAAAAATAAAGACTTTCCATGGAGTAGCTGCACACATGCCTAAGACCACCGTGCGCAAATCTAAGCATAGTCTGGAGTGGTGTAAAACCAACCTCCACTGGAGCATTGAATGGTGTAATCTGGAGTGATGAATCACCTTTTAACTATCTCAGTCTGCTGGATGAATCTGGGTTTGGCAGATGCTTCCAGAGAACGGCACCTACTGGAATTCATAGTGCCTACTGTAAAATTTCGAGGGATAATGGTCTGGGGCTATCTTTTTAGGCGTTTGGTTTGTTGATATACCACAGTGGACCAACACTGTTGCTCAGTGGTCCAAAGTCCTATTTTGAGATGAAAGTAAATTTTTCATTTCATTTGGAAATCAAGGTCCCAGAGTCTGGAGGGAGAGTGGAGAGGTATCAATCCAAGTTGCTTGCGGTCCAATGTGAAGAGTCCACAGTCAGTGATGGTTTGGGGAGCCATGTCATGTCATTCATGCTTCCCTCTGCTGACAAGCTTTATGGAGATGCTGATTTCATTTTCCAGCAGGACTTGGCACCTGCCCACACTGCTAAAATTACCAATACCTGGTTTAATAACCACAGTATCACTGTGCTTGATTGGCCAGCAAACTCACCTGACCTAAACCCCATAGAGAATCTTTTGGGTATTGTCAAGAGGAAGATGAGACACCAGACCCAACAATGCAGATGAGCTGAAGGCCGCTATCAAAGCAACCTGGGCTTCCATAACACCTCAGCAGTGCCACAGGCTGATCGCCTCCATGCCACGCCGCATTGATGCAGTAATTCATGCAAAAGGAGCCCCGACCAAGTATTGAGTGCATATACTGTACATACTTTTCAGAAGGCCA
This sequence comes from Rhinoderma darwinii, assembly GCF_050947455.1. Taxonomy (NCBI): domain Eukaryota; kingdom Metazoa; phylum Chordata; class Amphibia; order Anura; family Rhinodermatidae; genus Rhinoderma; species Rhinoderma darwinii. Next base: position 337,566,140 of record NC_134688.1, on the reverse strand, counting down.
ATTTCGGTATTCAAAATCATTTTTGAAATTGGGCTTATATTATAATCTAATTTTCTGAGATGCTAAATTATGGGTTTTCATTAACTGTTACTCATCATCAACATTAAAAGAAAAAAAAATGCTGGAAATAGATCACTGTGTGTAATGAATCTATATGAGATTCACTTTTTAAATTGAATTACTGAAATTAACTTCTTGATATTCTAATTTAGAAGGACTAGTGTGTGTATATGTATGGATATATACATAGATATATATTAAAATATAATAATTAATTTTCACGGCCTAATGTTAATAAATTCTATGAAACACCTGTGGGGTTTGAATGCTCACTATACCCCTTGATAAATTCCTTAAGGGGTTGTAGTTTCCAAATTTGGGTCATTAGTTGGGGTTTTCCACTGTCCTGATACCCCTGGGGCTCTGCAAATGCGACATGGCACCCAAAAACGAATCCGCAAAATCTCGACTCCAAAGAACACCGAGCGCTCCTTCCCTTCTGAGCCCCCCCCCCCCCAAATGGCAGTTTATTACCATAAATGGGGTATTGCCCAACAAAATGGGGGGGGTTTATTCCTTGTGAAAATAAAAAATTTTGTGCAAAAACGACGTATTGGAAAAAAAAAATTGTTTTATTTCACTGCCCAATTCAAATACATTCTGTGAAAAAATGTGGGGTCAAAATGGTCACAACATCCATAAATTAATTCCTTGAGGGGTGTAGTTTCCAAAATGGGTTATTTTGGGGGTTTTCTATGTTTTGGCACCACAGACTTCTTCAAACCTGACATGGTGGCTAAAATATATTCTAATAAAAAAAAAGGCACTAGGTGCTCCTTTTATTCTGAGGCCCGTATTTCAGTCCATCAGCACACTAGGGCCACATGTGGGCCATTTCTAAAGATTGCATAATCTGGGCAATAAATATTGAGTTGTGTTTCTCTGGTAAAACCTTCTAACTTAACTAATATTGAATTTCTGCAAGAAAAATTAAATTTGCAAATTTAACCTCCACTTTGCTTTAATTCCTGTGAAATGCCTAAAGGGTTAAACTTTCTAAATACTGTTTTGAATACTTTGAGGGGCCAGTTTTTAAAATGGTGTGTTTTTATGGGGGTTTCTAAAGTATAAGGCCCGCAAAGTCACTTTAGAACTGAATTGGTACGTAAAAAAAAAAAGGCTATTGAAAATGAGCATTTGCTGTCTAAGCCTTGTAACATCCTAGAAAAATAAAATAATGTTCAAAAAATGATGCCAAGCTAAAGTAGACATATGGAAAATTTTTACTAGTAACTATTTTGTGTGGTATAATCATCTGCCTTACAAACGGACACATTTAAATTCAGAAAAATGCTAACTTTTCAAAATTTTCTCTAAATTTTGCTATTTCTCACAAATAAACACGGAATGTATTGAGGACATTTTACCCCTAACAAAGTCCAATGTGTCACGAGAAAACGGTCTCCGAATCGCTTAGATTAATAAAGGTATTCCAAAGTTATTGCCACATAAAGTGACACGTCAGATTTGAAAAATGGGCTCTGAGTTTTAAGGCCCAAACTAGGCTGCATCATTAAGGGGTTAAGCTTTTTGGCAACAGTTTGGGGATGGCCCTTTACTGTTCTAGCTTAATTGTGCACAAAGAGAGGTCCATAAAGACATAGTTTGACCAGTTTGGTGTGGAAGAACTTAAGTGTCCTGCACAGAGCCATGATCTCAACCCCAACGAACGTCTTTGGGATGAATTGTAACACTGATTCCCACAGACTCATACAAAATCTTGTGAAAAGCTTTCCCAGAAGATTAGAGGCTCAGGGTAGCAAACCTGATTTCTTCTTTTTTTTTTCTCTAGACAATTTATCCAAAAATCAGGGACATTTTAACATTTTCTTTACGGACAAAGTAAAAGAAAAACTTACCTTATTTTTCGGACTTTAAGATGCAGTTTTTAGCAGGAATACATGTTGCTAAAAAGTCCCTGCGTCTTCTAGTCTGCAGTCAAGGGACCCGGCAGCGCCAGACCCCCTCACCGCTTCTTCCTTAACCCCTTCCCGACCCATTATGTGCCAGCACATCATGGGGAGGGGATAATGTTTGGAGCGGAGCAGGCCCACTCACTGAGCCCAGTACATACACTGCAGGTGTCAGCAGCTGACACGCTGCTCTAACGGCGATGGCGCTGTTCCTGGCTGTTTAATTCGTTAAATGCCGCGGTCAATACAGTCTGCAGCATTTATAGGGTTTTCCCATGAAGGACATTTGACGTATCCTCAGGATGTGTCATAAATGTCCGATTAGATGCGGGTCCCACCTCTGTCTAGAACGGGGCCCCGTTCTATCTTACCCGGCTCCGCTGTCTCCCGGCAACTTCCTGGTTAGGTGGTCGAGCGTTACATGGATGAGTTACGCTGTTTCCGAAACTTCCATATAACTAAATGGTAGTTATGGAAACCGCGTAGCATGCTACGCTGCTTCTGCAACTGCCATTCGCTACTATGGAAGTTACGGAAACAGCATATCTCAGCGAGTTACGCTGTTTCTGTAACTCATCCATGTATTGTACCAGCGATCTAATGATCGCTGGTTCAAGTCCCCCAGGGGAACTAACAATGTGTAAAAAAAAAAAAAAAAATTAGATACATTTTGGGGAGTGTAAAAAAAATATTAAAAGTTAGTGTAGCTAAATGTTCGACAAACTTCTGACATGTCATAGTGACATGTCAGAAGTTTGTATTGGTGGGGGTCCGAGCACTGAGACCCCCACCAATCTCTAGAACGAAGCAGCTGAAGTGCTCGTGTGAGCGCTCATCTGCGCGCTCATCTGCTTCGTTTCTGTTCGGCTATTTCCGGAAATAAATGTATCGGTGTACGGACTCAATAGAAAGTCTATGAGCCCGTACACAGATACATCGGCTTTCCGGAAAAAGCCGAACAGAAACGAAGCAGCTGAGCGCTAACACGAGCACTTCAGCTGCTTCATTCTAGAGATTGGTGGGGGTCTCAGTGCTCGGACCCCCACCAATCTAAACTTCTGACATGTCACTATGACTTGTCAGAAGTTTGCCGAACGTTTAGCTACACTTTTAAAAAAAAAAAAACACCTTTTCACATTTTTCCCAAAGCACATTGTAAAAAATGATAAAACAAAGCAATGAAAAAGTGATAAAAAAAACCGTATGTACCAAAAAATGTCTCTCAGAATGTGGTGAAACAGAGCAAATATTTTTTTTTTTAACAAGTTGTTTTTGCTTTGTGAAAGTAGTAAAAAATTAAATTTTTCCCAATTTTTTGTTGTCTAAAACCTGGGTGCGTCTTAGTCAGGTGCATCTTAAAATCCAAAAAATACGGTAATTTATCATAAAGAATATAAGTAACATCTGTCTATTGCTTAGAATACTGATCTGAACACATGAGCAGCACCTTTTAAAATGATAAAAATTAGAATACCAAAATTCTGTACAACCTCATATAGGTGTTTTGCTCAGGTGTCCACATACTTTTAACTATAAAGTGTAGCAAAACCAAGATTGAGGGGAAAAAAAAGCTATGAATAAAAATTATCTACTTTTGCAAACTTTTACTAGAGCAGGTTACCATGCATTCCCTGTATTGTGACATGTTTATTTAGAAGAATATCTAGTTATATACATTATATTTTACACGTCTCTATTCTTTTATTGTATATATCTACAAAGGCCACTCCAGCTTTCCATTTTTCATGGAAATAAGCATAAGGACACAAGTATCCGTGGTCGAAAACCACCCCCAAGTACAGTAGGTGTGATTTGGAAATTAATAGTTAATGGCCCCACAATTTTGCAGGTAATACTGTAGTTATACCTGCGAAACCACCACATGGCCATTAATAATCGATGTTAATGGCTGCGCGGTTATGTGGCTTCAGTTGCGGTAGTGCCTGCAAAATCGTGCAGTCATTTAACATTGGCTTTCCCTCTAGCAGTACTGGAAAGAAATCATCTCTGATTATATGCAGTGCAGCAGAATAATAACCTACTATGTTAACTGCAATATAGAATTAAAATCTTTTTTTCCCCTTTTATACTATTCTAGCTGTTAATTGTCCAGATCCAACACAAGTGCAGAACGGAAGGAAGGATTCCGGGTTTAATGGCCCTTACACATTGAATTCTGCTGTGAGATACTTGTGTGATAATGGCTTTGTCATGACTGGTTCCAGTTCAATCACCTGCACTGTTGATAGTCAGTGGAAACCTGAAGCCCCAAAATGTCTGAGTGAGTACTCTTCATTGCATGCTGGATTGGTTTGCATAATTGTGCTGATTTGCATACAGTACCTGATGGACATTGTAAATGATGTGGTATATTTCTTGTAAATGGTAAAGCAGATATCCATAAGTTTTTCTAAAGCAACCCTCCGGTCCCAGGACAAAATTATAAATCTGATGGGGTATATGGAGTATTATTACCTAGTGCCCTCCAGTTGTGCCCATCTGCTGTTTTAGGGTCCCCTCTGTCCTGTCACAAAATGGCCAAAGCGCTTCAGACTTGAGTCTAAGACACTCCCTCTGTTTACAGTTTGGACAGAAATGCTCACATGAGCAGCTCTGTCCAATCCAAGAACAGTGGGAGTGTCTCAGACTCAGCCATTTTGGGACAGCACAGAGGGGACCCTAAGATGGCAGAGGGGCACAACTAGAGGTCACCAGCTGATACTACTCCATATACCCTATCATATTTAAAATGTTGTCCCAGGACTGGAGGGTCGCTTTAATGTAATATTTTAAATGTGTCAATGCAGGTGTGGACCTACCATATGTACAACCTGTGCAGCTAAAGGGGGCCCACTTTCACCTTGAATGCAGCTTCCTATGGTCTATTAGTTTGCATGAAAGGGAGTGAGCTAATGAATTTCATGGCTCACTATTACTTTTGGATTTTTGAAGAGTTGAGGATTCTCTATGGTGATTATTCACGAGCAAAGGGTCCATATAACGTTCTTGCAGGGAGGCCACCACTGTGGCAATGAAAATGCAGTTATTTGGCAATCCTGTTCTAGAGAGTGTGACAACGCCCATGGATTTCAAATATAGCTATGAAATTGGGTAAATTAAACACATTTTTAGAGATTGTCATTTATTATTTCTAAAGTTTTTATATTTAATGAAATAGGCCTGATAGATTTTTAATTATAGATTATAGGAAATACTTAATGTGTATCAACAATGTTTGATATGAGTGCCACAGAGGTTTTTTATTTTTTTATTTTCTTCCAGTAGATAAGTTTATTAAATGTCCCATGTTTTCTGCTCATTGGTCAAGTCATCTGATAAGAAAGCCTATGACTGGGTATGCTGCATTTACGCCTCTGGGTTATCGGTAATATTACATATTTCTTGCCAGCAAGGCGAGCAGATCCAGAGGATGGCAGGAATAACTTTCCTTTAACACCGTCCAGCCGCAGCCCTTTTTCAGATTTTCATTTTTTCCTTCCCACCTTCCAAAAGCCATAGCTTTTTTTATTTTTCCTTTTAATATAGCCCTATGAGGGCTTGATTTTTGCGGGACGTGTTGTAATTCTTCATTACCACGGACTTGCCAAAAGGCGAGATAATGCCCTTATTTCCAAGGTACCTATGAACTGGTGCAGGATTACTCAAATATCTCCATTTTGCATAATCTAAGCTTGTGGCTGCAGTCCACTTTTAATATGTGAATATCCCATAGCTGCAATGATTTCAAATACTTAAACCCCCCCCCCCCCCCAACATGTTTCGCTGCAATTGTGGCTTACACAGGGGTATTTGGCCCACTGGCACCTGACTATTCGCTTCCCCATTTATAACTTTTCCAGTGACGTCACATAGGCTGGTCAATACTAGGGTCCAATCATATCTATAGAATCCAGTCAAGCCCATCTTCTAGCTTGATGGACCTGCACAGAAGCCAATCAGAGAGCTCCACAAGTGACCAATTGAAGACCCATACGGGACATGCGCAATATTGCTCAAAGAGTGAAATGAAGTTGCATGTACCGAATCCGGTCCACTGCGAATGACAGTGGACTAAGTCTGAAACGAGAGATCTCCCGTGATACTAGATAATGCGCAAGCGCAGTCTGTTTTGTTTCCAGTAACTTTAAAAAAAAAAAGGGAAGAAGACAGATTATACATGTCAATTGATTTAGTCTAAATACCATAGGTAAAATGTAATTGATAGCAGGAAGACAGAAGCTATATTACCCCAATGGTGTACAAGTATAACTTGAAGGCCATTTGTGGAATTTGTACTTTATACTGACTTCTAAGGGGAATTTTTAAATAGTCAATTAAAAGGTTCAGTATACAGACCTAATTGCATTTTAGAGAATATTAATAACACGGTCTCTAAAGCGGTATTTTCCAGTTTATTAGTAACAATGTCTAAAAGGCAATATTTTCCATACATAAGCGATCGTAAAGAAGAGGAGAGGGAAAGGTATTTCAAAAAGCTACTTTTTAATCCAGCTACTTGATTTGAGCGGCATCATTTTTGCGAGACGAGCTTTTAGTTTTTAATGGTAACATTTTGTGGTACATGCAAGTTTTTGATCACTTTTTTTATAAACCTTTTTGGACGGATATGAGGTGACCAAGAAACAGCGATTCTGGCATTTCTACATTTATCATTTTTTTACAGCATTCACCATGCACGTTAAATGTTATATTGTAATAGTTCAGACTTTTTTGGACGCAGTGATGTCAATTTTTATGTTTATTTTTTTTTCTTACAATGCTTTAGGGGAAAATGGGAAAAGGTTTGCTTTGTTTTTGAACTTTTTTATTTTTTTATTAGTCCCCCTAGGGGACTTGAACCAGCAATTGTTGGATTGCTAGCACTATATACACTGTAAAACTAATGTATTGCAGCATATAGAGTTTCTGACAGGAGGCAGGACTTGGGCCCCATGCACACGAACGTAAAAACGGCCGTAATTACGGCACGTTTTTACGGGCCCATGGACTTCTTTTGGCCACGGGTACCTCCCCGTATGCTTAGTCATGGGGCTCCCGTAATTATGGGTGACTACGTGTGTGCACCTGTAATTATGGGAGCATTTCTAGGCGACATCAGTAAATAGTCACTGTCCAGGGTGCTGAAAGAGTTAAACGATCGGCAGTAACTGTTTCAGCACCCTGGACAGTGACTTCCGATCACAATATAGATCAACCTGTAAAAAAAAAAAAAAACGTTCATACTTACCCAGAACTCCCTGCTTCTTCCTCCAGTCCGGCCTCCTGGGATGACGTTTCAGCCCATGTGACCGCTGCAGCCAATCACAGGCTGCAGCGGTCACATGGACTGCCGCGTCATCCAGGGAGGTCGGACTGGATGTCAAGAGAGGGACGCGTCACTGTTAACGCAATCATGGGCCAAAATATATTAGACCGAAATTTGTAATGGGTATGTCAACTGATACCCGCCCTCCAGTGATTTATCCAGTTTCCAAATCATAGGTGATAGATATATATATCTGAGAGAAAAGATGACACACGAGACCATGCTTGTATGCTCAAAATCCTTCTCTGATCTTTATTGATCCAAACAAGTATAGAAGTATAATGACAGGAAAGGTGTAGGCTTTGGTTTCAGCCAATCATCTACAATATGATGACTCTGATTCAGCCAATGAGAATATTTCAATGCATTATAATAATTCTTCACCCTCCAAGCCCCAGGTTGCCTGAACCTTGTCCCATGGGAAGGACACACATTTCAGAGACACAAGTTATTGTGTCTACTTCTTATCTCACTAGAGAATGGAGACTACAGATAAGATTAAATCATTTAAAGAGGCTCTGTCACCAGATTTTGCAACCCCTATCTGCTATTGCAGCAGATAGGCGCTGCAATGGAGATTATAGCAACGTTTTTATTTTTAAAAAAGGAGCATTTTTGGCCGAGTTATGACCATTTTTGTAGTTATGCAAATGAGGCTTGCAAAAGTCCAAGTGGGTGTGTTTAAAAGTAAAAGTCCAAGTGGGCGTGTATTATGTGCGTACATCGGGGCGTTTTTACTACTTTTACTAGTTGAGCGTTCTGACGAGAAGTATCATCCACTTCTCTTCAGAACGCCCAGCTTCTGCCAGATCACGCTGTGACATCACTCACAGGTCCTGCATCGTGTCAGACGAGCGAGGACACATCGGCACCAGAGGCTTGAGTTGATTCTGCAGCAGCATCGGCTTTAGCAGGTAAGTCGATGTAGCTACTTACCTGCAAACGCTGATGCTGCTGCAGAATCAACTGTAGCCTCTGGTGCCGATGTGTCCTCGCTCGTCTGACACGATGCAGGACCTGTGAGTGACGTCACAGCGTGATCTGGCAGAAGCTGGGCGTTCTGAAGAGAAGTGGATGATACTTCTCGTCAGAACGCCCAGCTAGTAAAAGTAGTAAAAACGCCCCGATGTACGCACATAATACACACCCACTTGGACTTTTGCAAGCCTCATTTGCATAACTACAAAAATGGTCATAACTTGGCCAAAAATGCTCGTTTTTTAAAAATAAAAACGTTGCTATAATCTCCATTGCAGCGCCTATCTGCTGCAATAGCAGATAGGGGTTGCAAAATCTGGTGACAGAGCCTCTTTAAAACAAGACCTAGTTCTAGCCTGCACTAGAGCCTTAAAGGGTTATCCAGTCCCTGAAAATTGATGGCCTATCCCTAGAATAGGCCATCAATATCTGATCGGTCAGGCTCCGACTGTCGAGACCCCGACTGAAGACCCCGTCCGATCTGTTTTTGAAGGGGCTTTCGAGCGCAGCTTCCCCTTCACTCTGGTCACTGTTCGTATTGTAAATCACCGACACAGCAGTAGCGGCAGTTCACAGTATCACAGCCTTTAGGTCTATCTCTTAATTTTTGCTTTAGTCCTACTACGGGACTTCACTATGATGGACTTTGATCACCTTTATAATACACTGCAACACTTATTGCAGTGTATTATGCCTGTCATTGTAAATCTGACAGGCATTCTATTAGGCCCTGCCCCCGACTGCCATGAATACCATTGTCACCGAAACCACTTGGATGTCGTGGTCACTATTGCACCTCTGGGAACTCTTTCAAGACTGTTGCCAAAATATTCCAGGTGACTACCTCATGAAGCTGATTTCAGAGAATGCCAAGAGTTTGCAAAGCTGTCATCAAAGCAAAAGGAGAGTGACCTGCATTGAAGACATGATGCAGTTAGGCTCCACTCACTAACTCCGAGACAAGCCATTCCGGCGCTTGGACTTCCGGTTCCGGCGCTGGGATGTGAGGACAAAGGCGGGTGAGCTCCTCGCACCTGGTTCATCCCGACCCCCACAGCCGCATAGCCGCATTATATCTAGCTCTCGGTGAGTAGCTAATAGAACGGATGCTTGCAGCAGGAGATTTATGGAGCGATATCTCCTCCGCAGCGGCAGTAGCAACATTACCCACACGGCCGGACTAACCTCACAGGACTCTACCGAATATAAAATGGCGGTGCCACAACAGTCCTCTCCTAACCCCTATGGGAAGCTTGGAGCTAACAGAGGACACTGATTCCTCACTGGATTATAGAAAGCTGGCAATTGAGGTGGCGACTCGTTTGGCTCCTGACATTAGGGACACGCTGACGGCTACTGTCTTGGCTACATTGCTACAAATACAAAATGGGGTAGCTTCTCAGAGCACGTGACTTGTGAGTTAGACCAGCGAGTAAACCTCTTGGAAGATGATTCTGCAGGAGCTCATGCTTGTATCAAGAACTTATTACATGACCACGCCAAATTGAGAGATCATGTGGAGGACCTTGAAAACCGCTCACGGAGAAATAACTAGGTTTGTCGGTTTACCAGAAAGCAGCATAAAACCACATCTACAACGCTTATGTGAAACTGATCTCCCCGAGGCATTGAGGCTGACGGGGTCCCGCAGATTGGAACGGGCACATAGAGTAGGCCCCCTGACTAAGCTGGATGGCAACAATTAAGCTAAACAGAATAGACCGCGACAAGTGATCATGCGTTACTTAGACTACAACGACAAGGAAGACCTATTACGGGCTTTCAGATCCCGCAACACCCCTTTACTTGTCAGGGGTACGAAGGTCATCTTATTTGCTGATTACTCGGTGGGGTTCACAAGCCGATCTTTTGGAGGTATCCGCACCACTCTATATAACCGCAAAGTTAAATTTCAACTCCAATACCCGGCTATTTTAAAGATCACACAACCAGGCGGATCAGTCAAAATCTTTAGTCGCCGGATGACGCAAAGACTTATATAGAGGGCAATCACAACTTGGGGAGCCCCAAGGGTTCAGCGGTATCGACATCGAGACCAGAGGGAGACGTAGGGGATACGCATAGAAAATCCCTAGATCTTTCTTTCCGTACCAGATCTTGGACTGAAGTGGCACAGCTGAAATCGCCAAGGCAGAATCGCGCTTGGTGGCCAAAAGCTCAAAGAAGACATTGCGCAGACAACCCAGCCTAGACCATTTTACGTTAACTATATTACATACTGCCTTATTACAGTTTTCTTCTCTTGGCGTTGCTGGATATGATGACTATCCCAATTATGAAGCCCCAACTATGACTTTCATATTGCATTTTGATGGGACGGATTCATTTATTAGTCCCTGGCTTCGCAATGTCACTGATCGTACACATTAATAATTGAATGGGAATGTAGAACGGTTTCATGGGGGGCGGGGGGGTCTAAACCTAGAAAAATAGTGAAGTCATGTATGTCACAATGTCTCCTACTATGTTTCAAGGAGAACGGGCATCAGAGGTTCAAAATAAATTCTGCATGTTTTTTATGATTTGTGTTATAGTGTATGATTGTTATTTTGTTGGGAGCAATGTGGAGCAAACTTGGATACACAAGGTACTTTACAATGGGAATTTGTTGATTTATACTTACTGATATTGGAAATGCCACTATTAACCATTGCTATACAACCTCGTTTATGCAGCTGACATCATGGAATGTAAAGGGGCTCCGTTCCCCAAACAAACGGACGATGGTACTTCGACATCTCAAAAAACTTCATACCGATATTGCTCTATTTCAGGAAACTCATTTGGAGGAGGGTGAATTCCACCGCATGTAAAAATTGTGGGTGGGTGCAGTGCACGGCTCTTCAGCTTGTAGCCGTAAAGCAGGGGTACTATTACTGGTCCACAAAAATCTCGCCCATGAGGTCACACATCAATTCAGATAAAGAGGGTCGTTTGCTCCACATTGTTCTCAATTCACCATGGGGGATTTTGAGTGTCTATAATGTATATGGACCTAATAGCAACAATGTACCTTTCTATACACATTTAGAAAAAGCTCTACTGTTTGATCCGGTTGCACATCAAACTGTGGGCGGGGATTTCAACTCCGTTTTAGATCATAGGGAGGATAGAAGGCAGGACATACATGGAGTTCACAATACCACTCTCCACTCTGGTCCTAGACCACAGGATAGGATGTTAGGCCCACATTTAGAGAATACTAACTGACTAGATCCCTGGAGGAGCGAAAATACGAAAGAGCGAGAATTTACCCATTACTCCCACGCCCAACATTCTTGGTCGAGAATAGGTTTTCTTTTGTTATCTCAGTCTGTACTACCCAGGTTGCTGTCCTCAGCGATTGGTGATCTCGGATTATGCTCCGATACAGTTGTCTCTTCTTGAAATTTATCAGAGCGGTACTGATTATATCTGGAGATTTCCCACTCATCTTACCTCTGATGACACGTTTATAATATTACGTGGGTGGTGGCTAGAATATACCACTACAAACGACACAAAGATAACATGTCACTCTTTTGGGACGCTGCTAAAGCTGTATTAAGAGATCGAATATTATATACAGCGAGTAAAAAAGAAATTGCACTACGGTTGTCATCATCTAGTTCCTCATTACGAACTATGTACACCGCATACCTCACACACCCGACGGTACACACGGTACACAATAAACAGGTGTGGATACAGGCCAAACAAAATTTTGATAACTGGGCATCTCTGAAAGAGGCAATGCATAGACAGGACTTCGAGGCCAAGTTACATAGGTTTGGAAACAAAGCGGGAAAGTTATTAGCGAACTTGATGAAAGGCAGACGCTCGCCCCAGCACATTACACAAATTAGGGATTTCTCTGCAAATTTACATAACGACCCGTTACATATTAATGAAACTTTGGCTCAGTTCTATCAGGACTTGTACTCTGACAATTCCCCGAAACAGCTAGATGACACCCTTTTACACAAAACGATCCTTCCAAAGGTTACTGAAGAACAACTCGTGCTTCTAAACGCCCAGATAAATCTGGAGGAGGTTAATCAGGCCATCGAGAAATTAAAAAAACGCTAAAGCTCCTGGCCCGGACGGCCTAAATGGAGAATTTTTTTAAAGCCTCGAGAGAACCGGTAAATGTGACCTTGGTATCGCTTTATAATATTGCTCTGAGAACTATAGGATTGCCCCCTTCGGCGGACATGTCTTACATTAAGCTTTTGTTAAAACAAGGGAAAGCTACTTTTATCACCGAGGTCATATAGACCTATTTCACTTATAAATGTTGATGCTAAACGACTTTCTAAGATTATGGCGGACAGGTTGGCAGACATTATGCCACACCTTATAGCTCCAGAACAAGTGGGCTTCGTTAAGGGACGAGCAGCGATTTACCAACTTGGGAAATGTACTGGCGGTGTTGGATAGGGTTCATAATAACATATTGCCGAATGAATATCCAGCGCTATTATTGTTAGACGGGGAAAAAGCATTTGACAATGTAAGATGGCCATGGTTAATGGCAGTTCTAGATGAGTTTGGGATTATTGGGGCATTCAGAACACTATTGGGGCACATTATATAAAAGTCCAAAGGCAAGAGTATATACGTCAGGCTTGGTGTGACAGTCACCTCAGTCCCTTTAAGGGCTAAACTACCCCCCATTGATACACGGACTTCTTGAGGTGGAATAGTTTACCTCTCTCGACTATGGGATTATGTTGTTTGGTCAAGATGTCATGCTTTGCAAAGCTTCTTTACCTAATGCAGACCATTCCCTTACTGATCAAACACTCCGACGTTAATACGATCAATTCTACTTTTACTAAATTTGTTTGGGTGGGAAAGAGGCCCAAAATTACTCCTAACAATCTTATGATGAGACAAGAGGTTGGGGGTCTCAATTTCCCCAATATTAGAGGCTATAATCTGGCTTGCTTGAGCAGACACTTATTAGACTGGGGACATGACACCATGTATCATTCAAATACTCTTTTGGAGAGACCATTGGCGGAGCTATGGGATCTCATGGCATTGCTCCATACCAATTTCACCTCCCTCCCGATTTATAGTCAAAAGATTGGTGCTGTTGAGAGACACTGTTGTAGCGTGGAAGGTATTGCGCAAACACTATGGCTTTTCCTATCAAATCTCCAAATATATGCCCCTATGGAAACACCCAAAATTTGAAGCGGGGAGGATAAATAAATTCTTAATGAGCTGGAAAGATAAGGGAATAGTGACACTGTGACCTGTTTCATGGTCAGGAGGAGAGATAGCTGACATTGCAGGAGATCGGGAATAAGCTCCAGACGACTCGCCAACAGCATTTCAAATTCTATCAGATACACTCATACTATGCAAAACAACTTAAAAACATCTCGAGCGAATTTTCACCAAATCTATTCGATGCTTGGTTTAAGGGCTCACATAGGAGATCCATATTTCACCTATGTGACTCATTAAGGTCGAAGTGGGAACTTTTTTTGAAATAACGGATGTAGAAAAACACATAGAGATGGGATTGATTTTCCGTAAACATATTGTAAGCAAAAGATGGAGAGAAACTCCCTTAAAGACCATACATCAAGCGATATATGCATTTACTTTGCCCCCTTCAGTGGCCAATCCGGGCAGGATGACATCATGTCCTAGATATCAGGCTATTCGCTCTATGTACCATGGGTTTTGGACTTGCCCAAATATAGAACCATTTTGGAAGGAGGTTGCTTCCTTGTTAAGGCAAATAAGTAACTTTATGGGAGAGTTGAGTCCACTGGAGGTTTTCTTCCATATATCACGATATGAAGAGTTTGACGCAACAGGAAAATCTCTTTCCCATGTAGCACACAGTGTATTGATGGCAGCTAAGAAATGTATTCTTCTGAATTGGTTTTCGGCAAACATACCTGATCTACACTTCGGTAACGTTTGTGTGGGATTTACAGCACAGCAAGCGTGATCTCGCTGTAAGCTGTCATTTACAGCGTGTTCTCGCGAGATTACGCTGGCCTTGCTGAAAGTCCCACACAAACGTTACCGAAGTGTCGGGATTGTGAATCGACATCCCGTCCTGGCTGGAAGTGATGTCTATTCACTGTCAAGACAGTTCAGTAAGGTTAATGTGTGTGTATGTGACTGCACATAGTGATCTTCCTAGATCATGATGTGCAGAGTAAATGAATGGAAAGAAGTGTATGCCGCTGATTGGTCAGCATCATACACTTCTCTCCACAACGTCCCCTTGGTCAAAAGTAAAAATACACCCAGTTGTCTATTAAGAAAGTCATTAGCATAAAGCTAAAATAGGTCATAACTTGGTGAAAATAGATTGTATTTCTAAATAAAAAAAATACTGCTGTAATCTACATTACAGCGCCAATCACATTATGTAGAAGATAGGCACTTATAATGTGGGGAGAGAGCCTCTTTAACGGGAATGTCCCTAGAATTATTATTATTATTATTTTTTTTCCGTTAAACAATTAGTGTCATCACAATTTTTTTTTTAATATGTTAAAGCGGTTAGTGCTTTATTAAAAACGTTTATATTTATTTGTGTGTTTGTGTTTTACTTTTTCTTATTTTTACACTTTTTCTTCCCTATGGGGGCTGCCATTTTTTTTTCCATTTCTGTATGTGTCGATTAACGACACATACAGACATGGAATACGGCAGCCACAGTCCCATAGGGACTGCGAACGGGGCCCGTTCCATCCACTAACATGTACGCCGTGTGTGTGGGAACTGCGCATGCGCCGCTCCCACACAGTCCAATTCGAAATGCGCGCCGTCCGGCGCCATTTTCCTGTGGACCGGAAGTCGCGGCCGGACAGTAAGATTACTACTTCCGGTCGCGGCTTCCGGACTTGTGCACTTGGACCAGCGGCAGCAGACGGAGCGGACGGGCCGGAGGGAGCCGCGGCGGCAGGAGCAGGTAAGAGATTTCTATGTATGTTCGTGTTTGTGTACGTTTACTACTGTATGTAAACCTACTACACTGTGTGTTAGCTCAAAAAATGGCGACACACAGTGTAGGAGGTTAGACCGTTCAAACCCCTCGTTTATCCCGGCACTAGCCAGGATAAAGGAGGGGGGGGGGATGCTGAGAGCTCACTAGAGCGAGGGCTTTTTACCCAATTTTGCAATGCTGCAATTTTGGGAATAGCTCCATCTAGTGACCAGCAATGGGAAATATTATAAATTAGAATTAATTTATAATATTTCCTGACTCGTGAAAAAAATAAAAAAAATTTGAACAATGTTTAATCACCTACACACTAAATGTTTAATTTAAAAAAACAAAACATGTTTTTCTGGCAACACATTCCCTTTAAGTGATTACACATTGTTTTAATTTTTTCACAAGTCAGTAAATTTTATAAATTAGATTATAATTTATAACATTTCAATGTGCTTTCCACTAGAGGGAGCAGTTCTCAAAATTGCTGCATGGTCACTGTGGTAAAGCAACCTCATTGATTTATGCTGCAAATTTGGGGTGGACACACTCTCCTCTAGTGTCCTCACACAATCCCCCCTCCCTTCTTCTGGCTAGTGCCAGAAGAAGAAGGGGTTTGAATCTTCTAATCCTACTGCACTGTATGCCGCCATTTTCTGAGCGACTGCACATTGGTAGGAGGATTAGATACAGCGCTTAGCAAACCGTATCACACACGAACATAATACACACATCATACACGAATATAAATTACCTGCTTCTGCCTCCCCTAGTCTACGCTCCTCTTCCTTGCGCTTTCGCTTCGTTTAACATATGGCCGGAAGCCGCGTCCCGAAGTCGTTATCTTACTGTCCGGCAGCGGCTTCCGGTCCACATGAAAATGGCGCAGGATTTCGCTCTACGAACGAGCTTCGTTTTGGTTTGTGTGGAAACGGCGCACGCTTCTGAGAATGGAACGGCTCCCGTTCGCATTCTCTATGGGGTTGTATGTGCCATATAGTATCTCTGTATGTGTCGTTAATCGACGCATACAGAGATGAAAAAAAAATTTGCAGCCCACATAGAGAAGTAAAAGTATGAATAGAGAAAAAAGTAAAAAATAAGAACACAAATACAATTTTTGTTAATATATTAAAAGCAATATAATAAAAAAATAAAATAAATCATGACACCTTCCCTTTAAGTCTGCAGCTGTACCTGTGTTAGTGTATGTTGATTCTTCCTGGTGGAGTAGCTAGTTAGGGAGATTGAGAAAGCAAAATGTGCAGGAATTCTGCCTCAAATTGCAGATAAAAACTGTGTACATATTGTGTATCAAATTATTGTTTTAGATACCTTTTACCTTCCTCGAAGGTTTTGAAGGTGCCTACAAAAATGGGGTGTGGCTAAAGAGGAGTTGTAAAATGCACAAGATGTATTAATGGCATGTGCCATTCTTTTGATGCAAGATGCACCAAATTTATCATACGAGTGCCACTGTAATAAATGTGCCATGACTAAGGACAGGTGATCTGTCGGAAACGCGTAGGCTTACTGCTGAGACAACCACCCTCACTCCTAGTGGATTTTGTCTGAAATAAAGTTGGAATATTACTTCCTTTTAACGAAACGGGGCTGGATCAAATTCTTCAGTTTTGTACCGTGTGCCGCCACGTGGATTCGTGCGTAGTCCAAATTTGGACATAAATACTGGTGAGCTGGAGGAATCCTATATTTTCCAGTAATCTTATACTGTATAAGATTACTGTCTGCTGGGGCCCTGTATCCAAGTCTAACATCTGGTAGGCTTACATACAGGGTCCAACAGACAGTATCACACTGGTCTGTTCACCCCCTGGCTGGGGCCCTGTATCTATGCGGTCTGTTGGACCAAGTATCTAAGCTTACCACAAGGCAGGCTTAGATACAGGACCCCAGCAGACAGTACTCTTATACAGTATAAGATTACTGTCTGCTGGGTTCCTGTATCTAGGCCTGCCTTGTTTTTTCGTTGTGTCTGTGTTTTTTACAGTTTTGGTCGTTGGACTACGTCGGATTGGGGGACTACTTCGATGGCAGCTTTTTTTATTTTCAATAAAATGGTTAACAAGGGTTGTGTGGATGTTTTTTATTTAAATAAAATATATTTTTTCTATGCCTTTTTTGTATTTTCTTTTACACTTCATTACTACCGCCTTACTAATGGCCGCTGGCTGATTGACCGTGTCCATTACTAAGGCGGGGCTTAATGTTAGCCGTAGCAGAGGTTAACACGAACTCCCGTTATTATCCCGGCTACCCACCGCCACCAGGGGTACCGGGAAGAGCCAGGTACAAACCAGTATCCGACAATCTGTAGTGATGGTTGGGTACTGGAGTGGCCGCAGGCTGGTATTATTTGGCTGGGAAAGTCCCAAAACAGTGGACCTAGTAATAAAGTTTAAATAAAATACAAGGACATAGAAAAAATATTTTATTGATATAAAAAACCCCCAATGTCAGCGAGCTGGGTCCTAGATCTAAGCCCATCATGTGTGATACTGTCTGCTGAGCCGCTGTATCTAATCCTATCCATAGCTATAGGGTCAGACTGCTATAGATATGCTGTCTTTTTATATATATATATATATATATATATATATATATATAAATATATATATAAAATTAGTTTTTTTTGGGGGGGGGGCGAACATATGTTAGTACAAGGATACTTACGGCTGGGGCCCTGTATCTAAGTATCATGTGTGATATGGTCTGCTGGGGCCATGTATCTAAGCCTGTGGTGTATTATACTGTCTGGTGAGACAATGCATCCAATTCTATCCAGCGGTGAAGCTATACGAGCCTTAGTCTTATAGGTATGCGATCTCCGATATGTATGTAAGAATGTAATTATTTCCATGGGGGGGGGGGGATATATGTCTCTTGGCTTGTGTCCCTAATCTTTTAATACCCTAGCAAGGCCCCTACCCGAGCTGTTCTCGGGCTGCAGGAAAAGGTCCTAGCAGTTTAGCCTGAGGCAGTGTAATTGCAGTTGCATCTTTTCCTCTATCGTGTCTCCAGTTCTAGCCAGAACAAGAACAGGTTCAATTAGAAGTTGCATATACTGTATTCGCAGCACTCCCTTCAGCCTCTGTAGAGGAGGAGAGGGGCAGCGGGGGACATGACAGCCTGAAGGGAGAGTAGATCAGTTATTTATCTCCTGACCCCAGGGGAAGTGGGTAACATGAACTTTTATTCATAACATCAATGCCTCCTTTTTTAATCAGAGAGCAAACTTGCCCTGTGATTATCACAAATAGGAGTTTATTTTTTATTTTTTTCTACACCACCAAGCAGTTTAACCTTTTAGATTCCACAGCACCTGAGGTGATTTTACAGTTTTTTGTTTTTTTTACAGTTTCCCTTATATAATGTTTTATTAGTAAAAAAAAAAAAAGATTAAAGGATCTACACCGAGTTGGTATCGCCGCATTCGTAACAACCCATACTATATCTTAAATTATATTTATCTCGCGCAGTAAACTCCATAAAGAAAAATCAAACAAATAATACACAGAAGCTATAAAAGATATTGGGGCACTTGAGCCCTTTAGAGCTTCTGTGTAAAGGCATGCTTGTTCCATAGCCTCCTAAAGGAAAGAGGTCGCTGAAATATGGCAAAATATTTAGACTGGGCTTTGTCTAATGTGATTTTAAATCCAGTCCTTAACATTTTGACAGAGGGTGTATTTCGCAGTAACAATGTGTACTGTGGACACACCACCACAATTTTGTTTATACAGATGGTAAATGCAACGTTTTATTTATGAATGATAGGACAGTTAAGGGCATGTTGTTTTAATGATTTTTGTGGTGTGGGCTATTTTTGTATTTTTAGAGGTAAAAATTTACATGTTATAATTTTGATAGTGAGGTGGAAAACGAGCAATATTTTTTTTTTTTTGCCCTAGGGCAACTCGGAAATAAAAACCATTGCATATGCCTTTACCATCCACAAGGAGTCTTCTTTCATATACACTCCTCAACATAAAAATAGCAACACTGAGTAGGGCAAAACCTATGGTTATGTAAATCGAAGTATCAGGTGTTGCTAAGTTCTGCAAATGATCACGTTTTTTTAAGCACCTAGCTCTAATCTTTGGCATGTGGGAGGGGCATAAAAGCCAGATTGAAAGCAGAGGTTTTTTTTTAGCCACATGAAATCTCAAAAATGAGATAATGTGGTGTGGGATGATTGTGTGATGCCTCCCGTTAGTCAACATTCCAGTTATCGGCAGTTGTTGCAAACTGAGAGGGACAGAATGCTTGGACTGTGAGACTTTGGTTTATCACTCCGGCAGATCGCTACGCGCCTAGGCCGAGATGTCCGCACTGTTCAATGTTGCGGGTACCGGAGGTCGCGAGAGCAACGAACGGGAGTGACAGCAAGAGGTGCGCAGAGGCGAACCTCAGCATGTACTGCAAGTGAAATTGGATGTCACATTCCAAGCCTAGGGCAGCGGCCAGTGGCTGCACAAACCATTCGAAGGCAATTGCATGACATTGGTCTACGAGCCAGACGTCCACCTACAGGTGTTTCATTGACTACACGCACACCACTCCCAAAGGCTAACATGGTGCACAGCCAGACGGTAATTGAGGCTGGGTTGGAGGTCTATCCTCTTTAGGAATGAGTCCCGCTTGTGTCTCGGACGCAATGATAGCCAGAAGTTGGTCTGAAGACCATATGGGCAACGCCATGAAGATGACAATAAGGGAGCGTTACAACGGTTCTTCTCCCGGGATTATGGTGTGGAGTTGCAAAATGTACGGTAGCCAGACCCCTCTTCAACTTCATTTCAGATACACTAACAGCTCGGCGTTACATTGATTTGGTCGTGGAACCAGTGGTACAACCATTTCTCCAGTGTCCCAGAAGCCATTTCTCAACAGGATAACGCCAGGTCACATGTTACTCTTGTTACTATGAGCAGTCTGTTTGGCCGAAACATGCTAACATGGCCTGCAGCGACTCCAGGCTTGTTTTCCATCGAGCACATATGGGACTTCATTGGTCGGCAACATCAAAGGGCCAGCAGCCAATCTTGATGATTTAGGTGGCCAAGTGCATTCAGCGTGGCATAACATTCCTCAGACAACCATTTATGACCTCATTGATAAGCATACCAAGACGTGCATGTATTCTGTGTGTGGCGCTCATTCTCTATTCAGAATAAATGAGGATGTTTGGAATATTTTGATTCCATTTTTTTGATCATTTGCATATCATTAACATGTCTATTGATCTTGTGATTTCTACCATTCCAAAACTTTTCCTACTTGGTGTTGCAATTTCAATGTTGAGGGGTTATTTAAATACATAATCGTAACGTCCCGTAGAATTAACGGTTAATGCCTTAAAAATCCAAGAAACTAAAATAAAGTTATGACTGCTGGAAAAGAGGGGGGGGGAATGTTTACTAAAATTATGCGCTAACTGTATTTACTTGACATAATTTCAAAATCTATATTAAAAAAAGTGACACTTTCGGGGGCATTTTTTCAATTTTAATATGATTATTAGGCTACGATGCTCTGGCCAGGGGATACACATGTCGGTGAAAAAAATGGTCATTAAAAACTGATCCGTTTTTCATGGTTATTTTGCATCAGTGTGTCTCTAAATTTTCATCCATTTCCAGTCTGTCTGTCAGATTTTAATGGCTGTTTGCCATTCCTTTTTTCATGGCCGTTAAAAAAAAAAAAAAAAAAAAAAAAAATGGATTTAATTAGTCAGTTTTCTTTTTTAGTGCCCATGTAGATAGTGCTGCAATGTCCCTGCAGATACTGCCACTGTAGATAATGCCCACATAAGGCCACGGCCCACATAGTACCGCCAGGGCCCACATAGTACCACAGTGCCCACTTATAAAGTGCCAGTTCCCACATAGAGAGCGCCACAGTGTCCCCTGTAGATAGTGCCATAGTTCCCATGTAGATAGTGCTTCAGTGTCCGCTGTAGATAGTGCCACCCCCCTCCCCTGTAGATAGCGCCAATGTAGGAGCGGAACCCCTCTGGGAAGGGGTTCGTCATAGACTGAGTCCCTGATGTCTCTGTTCATATATTGACAGTAATGTCAAGGGCTTCCCCGGGCTCAGAGCTCAAAGTACAGCCGTGTGTGGGGAATTCTCGGCCAGGATCAGTTTTTACCGGCCGTTACAAGGATTGTTTCCAGAAAACACTACCGGATAAAACTGATCCATTGACTTCTATGGGAACCGTCTGGCCGTGAAAACGGACAAAAATAGGACGTCCTATTTCTTGACGGCTAATATTCACGGGCCATGCGAATACACCCATAGAACTTAGCTGTTCTGAAAAATTACGTTTTTCGCTGTCGTGTGAATGTAGCCTTAGTGGGTAAAAGGGGTATTCCACTTTTAGCAAATGAATGCTATTTTTGTATAATTGAAAGCTATATCATTTTTTCAATATACTTTTTTTTTTTTGTATTTTTACGGTTTAGAGATTTCTGATCATGGTCATGTGATGGATTCACAGGTCGTTACAGTATGTGTATCAGAGCTGTGTCTTCTAATAATCCCAGCGTCTGTGTGTCCATCACATGACCATCTACAGGATTTTATCCACTGGAAGTAAACCTTAAATGTTCCTACTGTATAACAAGCAGCAGAAATCTTGAAAACCGTGAGAAATGAATACAGAAAACATATTTGAATATTGAACAACTTTTAGGGCGGACTTACACGAACAGGATTTACGTCCGTGCAACCCGCGTGATTTTCACACGGGTCGCACGGACCTATGCAAGTCTATGGGGCAGTGCAGACTCTCCGTGATTTTTGCGCAGCGTAAGTCCGCTGCGTAAAACTGACGACAGGTTCTATATTTCGCCGTTTTTCGCGCATCACGCACCCATTGAAAATCACGCGCGCCACACGGAAGCACTTCCGTGGGACGCGCGTTATTCGCGCAACAGCAGTAAAAGAATGAATGTAAAAGGAAAGCACCACGTGCTTTTCTGTTTACAAACATCCAAACGGAGTGTCATAATGATGGCGGCTGCGCGAAAAGCACCATATGAACATGACACACGGAGCTGTCAAGTGCAGCGGTTTTTGCGTGCGCAGAACGCACACGCTCTTGTAAATCCGCCCTTAGGCCGTATACTATTGCTGAGCAGCAACTACAGATAGTATAAAACACATGCTAACCTATGGGCCAATTCACATGACCGTGGTTTCCACGATCTGTGCATTGCCCAGAGCCCGGACCTCAAAAACAATAGGACATGTCATTATACGGTCTGCAATTGCGGTTCGTGCTCATTGAAATTAATGCACATTTTGAGTGTGCACGATCTGTGATAGCGGACAGGCCGCGGATGACATTTCGTGGCCCTTCTGTGCTGTAATCACGGACTGTGCACACATCTACGGGTGTGTGCATGAGTTCGAAGTTATAAAAAAATAACAACGATTGGTTGAAAGTGGAATATCCCTTTTATGACTATCAATAAATATTCCCCAATGTTCCTGGTCTAGTGTAATATGGGCAGTATAAATGTATGAGAGTAACCATATTGTGCTGCAATATGGACACAAATGTACAGATCTACAGAGTTGTAATATTTTAACAATCTCTTAGGCCTTATTCACACGACAGTGAAAAACATCTGTGTGACGGCCGTTCTTTTAACGGCCGTCACACGGCCATTTTCAGAACAATGATGTTCTATGTTTTTTTTAACGGACATGTCCTATTTTTGGCCATTTTAACGGCCTGTCAGCCCCCATAGAAGTCAATAGATCCGTTTTTAACAACTGTCAATATATGTAACAACGGTTAAAAACGGATCTGTGACATGAGGATTGGCAAGGGAACTACTAGTTTCCTTGCCGGCTATCGGCGGCGCGACGACACATACTCACCGATGCAGCGCCGACTTCTTCTGGTGTGGTCACTAGTCTTCACAGGTTCTGCGAATGTGACGCGATGACGAGAGACCACATGTGAGGAAGACGGAGCTGCATCAGTGAGTGTCATCATGTCGCCGCCGCTGTAGATCCCGTGGAGTCGAGAGCCCATACCCGAAGAAAACAGCGCTGCATCGGTAAGTATGTAGGGCATTCATGTCCGGCTGTGTAGCATCATCTACATTGGGTCTGTGTGGCATCATATACAAGAGGGCTGTGTCATCTACAGGGGGCTGTGTGGCATATACAGGAGGGCTGTGTATCATCTACAGGGAGGCTGTGTGGCATCATATACAGGGAGGTGCGTGGCATCATATCCAGGGAGGTGTGGCATCTACAGGGGGGCTGTAAATGGAGTCTAGGTGAACATGTGACTTTCCTTTGGGTGTTTTCAGTCGGTTGGGACAAAAAAAGCCTGACCAATGAAATTCATCAGTTTTTTTTTTTGTTTTTTTTTAACGGCCATGAAAAACTGTTGCAAAACGGAGGTCAAACAGCCATTTAAAAACAGACAGATGGACTGGAAAAGGATGAAAATTTAGAGACACACTGATGCAAAATGGTTGATCAGTCTTTAATGGACATTTTTTTTTCACAGTCATTTGAATATAGCCTTAGGCGGGATTCACACGACCGGGTCGTTCCCGAGCCCGAGTGTCGGCCGGTAAAATCGGCCATTTTGCCCGGCCGGTTTGCATTAAGTTTTGCATCCGGGCCAGGCAGATCCGGACAGTGACATCAGCGGCAACTCCTGAAGGGGAATCCCCATGTGTTCGGGGATTCCGCTTCAGGAGTTTCCCCTGATGTCACTACCCAGATATGGACAGAGACATCAAGCGCTCTGTCCAGGAGCGGAATCCCCGAAAACATGGGGATTCCGCTCCTTCAAGGAGCTAAAGTGCGGCTAGCACATAGCAGAGCGGGGAGATACCTCCCCGCTCTGCTATAGTGGCGTCGCTACAGTAGTAGCTGCAGCTGCTAGCGGCGCCATCGAAGGTGTCGCCGGGCCAGGGTGCTTTTAAAACAAGCAGGGGAAGGGAGCCAGCGCAGCGCTCCCTTCCACCTGCTGTACACCCCGGCCCTGCCACACAGTGTACAGCGATGCCATTTGTCAGAATGGCATCAACTCCTCCTCCTCACATGCACTCTGCGCTGTGAGGAGGAGGAGGAGATAGAGCGCAAGCTCCGGAAAACCCGGCCATCACTCGGGACACATCCCGGTGATGGCCGTGTATTACCCGGCCCCATAGACTTCTATGGGAGCCGGGTAACCGGGCGAAGATAGAGCATGTCCTATTTTTTGACGACCGGTTTTCCCGGCCGTCAAAAAATCGGTCGTGTGAATAGCCCCATTAGGGGTCTATTATTCCTAATGCAGCCGGGTGCCGGCCGATTTATGAATGGCCGGCACCCGGCCGGGAAACCCTGCCGTGTGAATGAGGCCTTAGAATGTGATGTCTGGTATTTATTACTTTAACCCCTTCCTGACATTTGTTGTAAGTATATGTCATGGAAAGCTAGTGCCTCATGCAAAATATAGTACACTTACGACAAAAAGATGGCACTGGGCCCGCGGTGCTTAGCTGCGGGTGTCCGTTGTATGTTGCCCTGCTGTAATGGCGGGGATAGAAGCTAGCGCCGATCCCCCGTCATTAACACCTTAGATTCCGAGGTTACACTTTTTTTTTTTCATTATAAAAACATTTTATTAGAAAATAAACCAAGCAGATAAAACATTACACAAAATTTCAAAAGTTGGTACATAGTGCAATACAAGAAAGTCAGATTGCAAAAAATGTTACAAAAACATGAGTTCCGAGGTTACTTTTGACCGTGGTTTGTAGCCGATCGGCATCCCCCAATGGCTGCTATTGCAACCGGAGGCCTAACAATGGCCAATAGGCTGCCTATCAGTGTTATATAGTGAATAGATTGCGAAGCGCGTCAATATGGCATTCACCAGAGGATTTAATGCGTGGACACACTCCCGACACTTTGGTAAAGTTTCTGTGGGTCTTACACAGCACAAAGTGATCTCGCGAGATCACGCTGTGCTGTCTGAGTAAGCTCCACAGAAACTTTACCAAAATGTCGGGAGTGTGAATAGACATTGCCTCCAGCCAGGATGTCTATTCACTCTCAAGACACTTCAGGCAAAGCTAATATGTGAGTAAGTGACAGCACAGCGTGATCTCGTGAGATCACGCTGTACAGTGAAAGAAGCTGGGCTGGAATGAAGAGAAGTGTATGATGCTGTTTGGTCAGCGTCATTCACTTCTCTTTACAACGCCCACTTGGTCAAAAGTTAGAAAGAGCCCAGTTGGGCATTAAAAAACGAATTTAGCATAAATATAAAATTGTTGATAACTTGCTAAAAAATCTTTTTTTGAAATAAAAAAAACACTTATCTACATTACAGTGCCGATCAGATTATGTAGGAGATAGGGCACTTATAATCTGGTGACAGAGCCTTTTTAAGTTGTAATAGTTTTATTACAAATGTGTATATATAGACAAACAGGACAAACAAATAACAAAAATATAGGTTATCTATCGATTAACCTGTAGGAAAACCAATCCTACCCACTGATCGTGTGTCACAGACGTAATGTAAAGACAGAGAGGTGTATGTCTATTCAGTGACCAGGGCCCCATACAGCCAAATTTTCTGGGCCCCCCTCCCGTGGCACCGCCCATTAACGGTACTCCGTCCAGTACCATATCACACTCTTTGAGTGATCCATAATAATAAAATAAACCATTACAAATTCTACTGAATCGACTGCCTATTTAGAGACCGGCAGCAGCTTCGGAGCACATCATAAGGGTAGGAACACACTAGGCAGATACGCTGCATAAAACTACACAGCGAAATCTGCCATTGTAGCCGCAGGGAATTCTGCCAGCAAATAGTGGTGAGGTTTTTTTGGGCGTCATGTCCGCTACGGAAATCCTGCAGAGAAAAAAAGTTGGCTTACTGCGGCCGTAGTCTAGGCGACGTGTCTCTCTCTTCGGAGCATAGCCCAGCCTCCTGTGATGACGCCTTTAGTCCATGTGACCGCTACAGGCTTTGATTTGCTGAAGCAGTCACATGGGATGAAACGTCAGGACGGGAGGCCGGGCTGTGCTCAGAATAGAGGATCGTGTCTCCTAGACTACGCCAATTGTAAGTATAAAATTCTTTATGAATTTGAAATTTAAAGAGAAAACACCTTTTTTTTCGCATTTTGTGTTTTTTGCGGAGGAATCGCAGAATTTCCACGCAAAAAAATCACAACACATAGCACTTTGTTGCGTGTTTTAAATCCCCATTGAATTCAATGGGGAAACCCTTCAACAGAGATGCAGCGATTCTGGAGGATAAATTGACATGCTGCGGTCTTAAAAAAAAAAACACAGCAGGTCACTTAATGAAGTTTTCAGGGTTTTTTGGGGGCAGATTTTTTCTGCAGTGGGTGGATGAGATTTGTTCAAATCTCATCCACTCTGTTGCTACTGCAATACGCTCCGGATTTCACACAATTAATTTTCTTGCATAAAATCCGCAGCGTTCACGCCTATTGTTTTCCTACCCTAATAAGGCCCAGTTCACACAGAGGTTTTTTTGGTGTTGATTTTGACGCGGAAACTGCATTGGAATCGGCACCAAAAAACGCCGGAAACTACCTCCCATTGATTTTATCCCATTCACAGGGGAAAAAAGTGGCATGTTCTTTCTTGTCGCGGTTCCACCTCTGACCTCCCATTGAAATCAATGGGAGGCAAAAATAGCGCTTTTCACTGTGTTTTTTGCCCGCGGCCCTCAATCACCGCGGACGAAAAACGGCGCAAAGAATGCGGCAAGAAGGTGTAGGCAGGTCAATATCTCTCAAAATTCCTGGGGGAATCTTGAGGCAGATTTTTTTTCTGCCAGCAAAATACGCTGTGTGAACTTAATCAGAACTTTCAGACACTTTACTTACTGTGTCAGAAGAGCTGCTGGCTCCTACTCCAGTCCTCGTCCCATGTCTTCCAGGTCCAGTCCTCCACCTCCAGGCTCCAGAAAATAGCTGGCATCGGAGAACTCCTGCCGTGCTATAACTTGATGACTCCTCCTCCTCCTACGCACTTACGTTGAGGAGGAGGAGGTTAGTAAAAAAAAGAAGGGAGGCATACTCTGCAGACAGCAGAGGAGTGAGTGGCCGGGTGCTCTTGGCTACGAGCGGCCATGTTCGCACAGGGGGGGGGGTGGTGGTTTTTGATGGTCGGGCCCCCATGTGGGGAGGCACAGAACAACATTACAAAATCGGGTAAGGGAGGGGGGGGGCCCACGACACTACTTTGGTGATAAGATCGGGCCCCATTTCAGGGCTTGTTTTTTTCTACCAAAGGCAAGCGGCTGCAGTCGGCGGGCCTCCTTTTCAGTTAGGTTTGGTCCGGGCCCCGTACAGCAGTACCCCTAGTACTGCCCTAATGGCGGCCCTGTCCGTGACCACCAATTTAATGGACCTAAATATTTGCAACATGATAAAGATCAGATGACATCAATAGTGAGAAAATGGGTGGATCTTACCAGACTTGGTTATCTTGCAGGTTGTTGTAATGAGAAGACAACCTATAATTTTGTTATTTGTTTGTCCTGTTTGTCTATTTATACCTTTTTAATGGTAATGCTTAAAAGTAAATTTTTAAGTAGCTACCTTTTGCTGATCTGGTTTAATGTATTAGAACAGCAATCAGACAGTTGGAAAATCAAGTCCCCTAGTGGGACTAAAAAAAAAGTAAAAAAATTAGTTTCAAGTAATAAAAAAATCGCCCTTTTTCCCTTATCAAGTCCCTTTTACCTTTTTATTATTGGCAAAAAAAATTATAACGGAAATAAACAACATAATTGGTATCGCCGTGTTTGTAACAGCCTGAACTATAAAAATATTATATTTATCCCACACTGTGAACGCTGTAATTCCAAAAAGTGGTCAAAAAGTTGCATGTATCCAAAAATGGTACCAATAAATGCTACAGCTCGTCTTGCAAAAACAAGTCCTCATACTGCTCCGTCAACAAAACAATAAAAAAAAGTTATGGTTCTCAGAACATGGCTACAGAAAAAAAAAACGATGCAAATTTGGTATCGCCAGAATCCTAATGACCCGCAGAATAATGTTAACATGTCCTTTATAACACAGTGAACGCGGTATAAAAAAAAAAACCTGAAAAGCTTTGCCAGAATTTCTGTTATTTTGTCAACTTGCCTCACAAAAAATAGGATAAAAAGTGATCAAAAATTCACCAATAAAAACTATATAGCTCGTCCCGCAAAAAAAAAAACATTGCACAGCTCTGTAGACAGAAAAGTAAAAAAGTTATGACTCTCAGTATATGGTGACCCAAAAAAATAAAAAAAATATTTTTTGTAAAAGTAGTAAAACATAAAAATAATATAAATCTAGAAACCCTATAATCATACTGATCCGCAGAATTAGCCACTTTAGCCTTTAGCCTCTTTAGCCACTTTTGATCTTCCTGACAGAGCCTCATTTTTCAAATCTGACGTGTCACTTTATGTGGTAATAACGTCGGAATGCTTTCACCTATCCAAGCGCTTCTGAGATTTGTTTTCTCGTGACACATTGCACTTTAAGTTACTGGCAAAATTTGCTCGATATGTTCAGTATTTAATTGTGACAAACACTCAAATTGAGCGTAAAATTGCAAAAATTAGCATTTTTCTTAATTTAAATGTAGCTGCTTGTAAGACAGGCTTTTATAAGACACAAAATTGTTGCTAATTAATATCCCCCATATGTCTACTTTAGATTGGCATCGTTTTTTGAACATCCTTTTATTTTTCTAGGACGTTACAAGGCTTAGAACTTTAGCAGCAATTTCTCAAATTTTCAAGGAAATTTCAAAAGGCTATTTTTACAGGTACCAGTTCAGTTGTGAAGTGGCTTTGAGGGCCTTATATATTAGAAACCCCCAAAAAGTCTACCCATTTTAAAAACTTCACCCCTCAAAGTATTCAAAACCGCATTTAGAAAATGTCTTAACCCTTTGCTTTAATTCCTGTGAAATGTGTAAAGTAGAGGTGAAATTTACAAATTTCATATTTTTTTGCAGAAATACATTTTTAATAAACATTTTTTTAGAACACAGAAGGTTTTACCAGAGAAATGCAACTCAATATTTGTTGCCCAGTTTCTGCAGTTTTAGGAAATATTCCACATGTGGCCGTAGCGTGCTACTGGACTGAAGCATCGGCCTCAGAAGAAAAGGAGCACCTAGAGGATTTTGGGGCCTTATTTTTGTTAGAATATATTTTAGGCACCATGTCCGGTTTGAATTCCTCAAGGGGTGTAGTTTCCTAAATGGAGTCACTTTTTGGGGGTTTCCACTGTACTGGTACCTTAGGAGCTTTACAAATGCGACATGGTTCAGAGAAATGAATCCAGCAAAATCAGCGCTCCAAAAGCTAAATGGCGTGCCTTCCCTTCTGAGTGCTGCTGCTTGCCCAAACAGCAGTTTATGACCACATGTTTGGTATTTCTGTACTCTGGAGAATTACAGGAAAAATGGATTAAAATGGAATTTCTGCAAAAAAAAAAATGAAATGCTCTTGCGGTGCCAAAACAGTGAAAATCCCCCAAAAGTGACCCCATCTGGTAAACTACACGTTTCAACAAAATTATCTAGGGGTATAGTGAGCATTTTGACCGCACAGACTTTTTACACAAATTATTGGAAGTAGGCCGTGAAAATTAAAATCTAAATTTTTTTCAAAGAAAATGTAGGTTTAGCGATTTTTTTTTTTTTTTTTTTTTTTTTTTTTTTTTTTCTCATTTCCACAAGAAATGAGAAAAGAACTTAAAGAGGCTCTGTCACCAGATTTTGCAACCCCTATCTGCTATTGCAGCAGATAGGCGCTGCAATGTAGATTACAGTAACGTTTTTATTTTAAAAAAATGAGCATTTTTGGCCAAGTTATGACCATTTTTGTAGTTATGCAAATGAGGCTTGCAAAAGTCCAAGTGGGTGTGTTTAAAAGTAAAAGTCCAAGTGGGCGTGTATTAGGTGCGTACATCGGGGCGTTTTTAATACTTTTACTAGCTGGGCGCTTTAAAGAGAAGTAACATCCTCTTCTCTTCAGAACGCCCAGCTTCTGACAGTGCAGATCTGTGACGTCACTCACAGGTCCTGCATCGTGACGGCCACATCGGCACCAGAGGCTACAGTTGATTCTGCAGCAGCATCAGCGTTTGCAGGTAAGATCGACTTACCTGCAAACGCTGATGCTGCTGCAGAATCAACTGTAGCCTCTGGTGCCGTCACGATGCAGGACCTGTGAGTGACGTCACAGATCTGCACTGTCAGAAGCTGGGCGTTCTGAAGAGAAGAGGATGTTACTTCTCTTCAAATCGCCCAGCTAGTAAAAGTATTAAAAACGCCCCGATGTACGCACATAATACACGCCCACTTGGACTTTTACTTTTAAACACACCCACTTGGACTTGTGCAAGCCTCATTTGCATAACTACAAAAATGGTCATAACTTGGCCAAAAATGCTCGTTTTTTAAAAATAAAAACGTTACTGTAATCTACATTGCAGCGCCTATCTGCTGCAATAGCAGATAGGGGTTGCAAAATCTGGTGACAGAGCCTCTTTAAGGAGAAAAAGCACTGCAAAATTTGTAAAGCAATTTCTCCCGAGTAAAACAATACCCCACATGTGGTAATAAACGGCTGTTTGGACACACGGCAGGGCTTAGAAGGGAAAGAGCGCTATTTTCCTTTTGGAGCTCAAATTTAGCAGGAATGGTTTGCGGAGGCCATGTCACATTTACAAAGCCCCTGAGGGGACAAAACAGTGGAAACCCCCCACAAGTGACCCCATTTTGGAAACTACACCCATTGAGGAAATTAGGGGTATAGTGAGTGTTTTGACTCCACAGGTTTCTTTAATACATATTGAATTTTTTCAACCTCTGATAATAGCTTTAAAAATATCAAACTCAGTTTGCCACTTAAATATCCAAAGAATTTTAGTCACATGACTATTTATAAATGGATTACCCTAAACTAAACATAGCTTTTTTGATTATACTCAGATATAATGCTGTGTCCCTGGTTCAATGAGTGCTGACATGCTTATGTCGGCACCACTGTCCCTTGCACACGGCATTTGTTCCGTTCTGACACTTCCCTATTCCTCATCCCAGCCAGTTATTCCCTGACCACGCTCCTCATCACCAAGCATGGATATCTTCCATGTTATTTTCTCTAACACAGACCCGTGATGCCTGTATAGGCACACGGACCTGATGTACGAGAAATACACTGGGTACGTCACAGCCAATCATTGGCCGCTGCGTCACCATAAGGGATTGTTCCCCTTTATGCATCTCCTGTCTGCACTTGTTTGCAGACAGGAGACGCAGTTATATCTGCAGTACATTAATCTGGGTAAGTCTGCCGGGGGTTCTAAGTGGCACTCGTTCTCGGCGCGGCTGCTCACACAGCCGTGGCATGATTTTCATGCCCGGCGTGCGTTCAGTCGCGGGGAGGAGAGATCTGTCACCTCTAACACACACCTCCCTTGATACGTCACAAGGGGGTGTGATTGGTGGGATGGGCTAGGGGAAATAATCTAGCATAAAAAGCAGGGAATCCCTCAGTACACTGACGGCACACGCCAGGGACAGGCGTTCTTTGTTTACCTCCTACCAGGAAGGATATAATCGTTGCCACTGCAAGATTGTTTTAAAGGATTCCTTTTGCCACTGCAAACTTGCTCTAATCGAGCTTTCCCCTGTGCAAGAAATGACAGCTGAGCAGCACATTGAAAATAACTGCTGCTCTGATTTAACATGCTCTAAGTTATTGAGCATTCCTCTCTATCAAGATTGACAGCTACATTTTAAGCAGCAAGCCCTGACTTTGGACATCACTGCTTCATCGACCTATCTCCCCTGAGGAATTGCCTGGTCAGCAGGAAACGCGTTGGGAGAATTACCTGTCGTTTTTCACCTTCCAAAGAGAGGATTTAATATTCTACTCTGGACACATTCACGTGGAGGACTACCAACCAAATACGGGGTAGGAGGGCAATTGCCCCATTGTTGTTTACACTTTTTCCACATGTGATCCAAGAATCAAGCACCATTCATACTAGGAAACCACACAAAAGGTGGACTGATTTATTGCTGTTCATTGCTGTCAACAGGAAATCTTGACAATATTCCGAATTGATGGAAACTAAATACATATTTGCATGCAGTATTGGCAGATAGGATCCTCATGTTGTTTTACATGTTTGTCCATTTTTTACCTACACCAGTAAAAGTTATATTTTAGTACTCCGGATCTATTCTTTCTTTATTTTGATACTACGGAGAAGTGAATTCACAATAATCCAGGTGGGGGATATACTACACCACGAATTATCTATCCACAGGTTTTTTGCATCAATTATTGGAAGTAGGCCCTGAAAATGACCATCTAAATTTTTTCAAAGAAAATGTAGGTTTAGCTAATTTTTTCTCATTTCCACAAGGACTGAAGGAGAAAAATACCCCACATGTGGTAATAAACGGCTGTTTGGACACACAGCAGGGCTTAGAAGGGAAAGAGCGCTATTTGACTTTTGGAGATCACATTTAGCAGGAATGGTTTGCGGAGGCCATGTCGCATTTGCAAAGACCCTGAGTGGACAAAACAATGAAAACGCCCAAAAAGTGACTCCATTTAGTAAACTACACCTCTTGAGGAATTCGTCTAGGGGTGTAGTAAGCATTTTGACCCCACAGATGTTTCATAGAATTTATTAGAAGTGGGCAGTGAAAATAAAAACAATCCTTTTTCTTCAATAAGACGTAGCTTTAGCGCAAATTTTTTCATTTTCTCAACAAATAAAGGAAAAAAATAACCCCAACATTTGTAAAGCAATTTCTCCCGAGTACAGCAATACCCCATATCTGGTCATAAACTGCTGTTTGGGCAAACGGCAGGGCTCAGAAGGGAAGGACTGCCATTTGGAATACAGATGTTGCTGGATTGGGCCTGTGGGCCCAAAACACTGGAAACCCCCCAGAAGTGACCCAATTTTGGAAACTACACCCCTCAATGCATTTACCTTGGGGTGTAGTAAGCATTTTAACCCTACAGGTGTTTTGTAGAAATTAGTGTGCACTCGATGTTGCAGAGTGAAAATGGGATTTTTTTCCATAGATATGCCAATATGTGGTGCCCAGCTTGTGCCACCATGACAAGACAGCCCTCTAATTATTATGCAGTGTTTCCCGGTTTTAGAAACACCCTACAGGTGACCCTAATCTTTTTCCTGGACATACGACCAGGCTCAGGAGTGAAAGAGCACCATGCGAAATTGAGGCCTAATTTGGCGATTTACAAAGTATTGGTTCACAATTGCAGAGCCTCTGATGTGAAATAATAAAAAGAAACCCCTGAGACGTGACCCCATTTGGAAACGACACCCCTCAAGGCATTTGTTAAGGGGTGTAGTGAGCATTTCTACCACAGGTCTTTTCCATAAATGAATGCGCTGCGGATGGTGGCAAATTAAAAATTTATATTTTTCCCTAGATATGCCATTTCAGTGGCAAATATGTCATGCCCAGCTTATGACGCTGGAGACACACACCCCAAAAATTGTTAAAAGGGTTCTCCCGGGTATGACGATGCTATATATGTGGAAGGAAACTGCTGTTTGGGGACGCTTTAGGGTTCAGATGGGAGGGAACGCCATTTGGCTTTTGTAGAGCGGATTTTGCTTGGTAGTAGATTTGTTTTGAGTATTGCTGGTGTTTCCGTTTATAATGTGGGGGTACATTTAAGCTGGGCAGGGTACATCAGGGGCATAGTCAGGTGGTGTAATAATGGGGTAAAAAAAACAACAATAAAATGATACATAGATGTGTGTTACGCTGTGACACAATCCTTTCTGCACAGGCCGGTGTCGCACTGATATATGGCGTCCTTATGCCCCTTTTGGTCCACACTCCGCACCTTTGCAGTTTGGGGAATTTTGCTGCGAAAGTGTTGTCCTGGTATAATACGGGCACCGTCTCTTCCAGCAGATATGTTCGGGCCCTCCCTTTCCTGGTTCCCTAATTTTAGGTCCTTGCTAAATTTCTTCTTCAAACAGAAGAAATGTTCCCCTCGGGCACAACTGCATATTTTTTATTTCCTGACTTATTGGAGACATAACTAATTTAATTTTTTCATAGACGTAGTGGTATGAGGGCTTTTTTTTGCGGGACAAGCTGTAGTTATTATTGGTACCATTTTGGGGTACATGTGACTTTTTGATCATCTTTTATCCTATTTTTTGGGAGGCCAGGTAAACAAAAAAACCGCAATTCTGGCATAGTTTTTTTTAGTTTTTTTTATACAGCGTTCACCAAGCGTTATAAATTACATGTTACCTGTATTCTGCGGGTCAGTACGATTCCGGCGTTACCTAATTTATAACTTTTTGCACAATAAAACTACTTTTGTAAAAAGAATGTATTTTTTCTGTCGCCAAGTTGTGAGAACCATAACTTTTTTATTTTTTTGTCGACGGAGCTGTATGAGGGCTTGTTTTTTGCGAGACTAGCTATAGTTTTTATAGGTACCATTTTTGGAATACGTGCGACTTTTTGATCACTTTTTATTCCTATATTTATAGGGCAAAGTGACCAAAAAACAGAAACTCTGGTATAGTTTTTTACGGGTTTTTTTTATGCTGTTCACCGCGTGCAATAAATAATATAATATTTTGATACCTCAGGTCGTTACGGTCGCGGCGATACCAAATACATATGGTTTATTATTTTTTTTCAATAATAAAGGATTTGATAAGAGTAAAAGGGGGATTGTGTTTTATTTTATTACTTGAAACTTTTATTGTGTTCACTTTTTTTTTACACTTTTTTTTTACACTTTTTCTCAAGTCCCACTAGGGGACTTGAAGGTCCAGCTGTCAGATTTATTTTTTCTAATACATTGCACTACCTACGTAGTGCAATATATTAGATCTGTCAGTTATTCACTGACAGCAAGCCGACTAGGCTTCGCCTCCCGGCGGGGCCTAATTGGCTTCCGTAATGGCAGAGCGGGAGGCCATTGTGTCTCCTGTTGCCATAGCAGCAGTCGCCAGTCCTGATTGCCTGTCAGGGCTGGCGATCTGCTAGTAACCGCTACGATGCAGCAATCGCTTTCAATTGCTGCATCGAAGGGGTTAATGGCAGGGATCGGAGCTAGCTCCGGTTCCTGCCGTTACAGGTGGATGTCAGCTGTAACATACAGCTGACTTCCACCGCTGATGACGCCGGATCTTATGACGCCGGGCGGATCTTGACCGGCTTCTGTGCTAGGCAGACCGGGAGGCCAGTATTAGGCCTCCGGCTGCCATTGCAGCCACCGGAACCCCGGCAATTTCATTGCTGGGGTTCCGATGAGCTGCAAACACCTTAAGTGCAGCACTCGCGTTTGAGCGCTGCGCTTAAGGGGTTAATGGCGGGGATCTAAGCCAATTTCGGTCCCCGCCATTACAGCCGGATGTCAGCTGTCAGATACAGCTGAGAGCCGGCGATGATGGCACCGGCTCAGCTTCTGAGCCGGTGCCAAACATTTGGTGTATGGGTACGGCAATTTGCGGGAAGTCCATGCTTTCCATGGCGTACCCATACGGCAAATGTCGGGAAGGGGTTAAATGTAATTTGTACAGATTAATGAATGCCATATTAAAAAAAACTATACAGGAATTGCCTATTTTTATCACTTTGCCTCCCAAAAAAATTTAAGTGATCAAAAAGTTGCATGTACCTCAAAAGGTTTCTTAAACAAAAAAAAACATAGCTCATCCTGCAAAAAACAGCCCTCATACCGCTACGTCTATGAAAAAATAAAATAAATCATGGCTCCCATAAGTCAGGAAAGAAGAAATATGCAGATGTGCAGGCCAGGTGGGAACATTTCTTCTGTTTCTAAGAGGCGATTATCAAGGCCCTAATATTTGGGAACCAGGAAGGGGAGGGCTCAAATATATCTGCTGGAAACGAGGGTGCCCGTATTATATCAGGACAACACTTTCCCAGCAAAATTCCCAAAACTGCAAAGGTGCAGAGTGTGTACAAAAGGGTGATAAGAAAGGACACAATTTATCCTGTTTGACACTGGCCCGTGCATAATGGATTGCTTCAAAGCGTAACAAACAACAAAGGATAAAAAATAATAATAAATGTTATGCAATTATTATTATTATTATTATTATACCACCTTATTATGACCCTATGTACTCTGCTCAGCTTACAAATGCCCCACATTATAAACTGAGATACCTTTAAAACTCCAAACAAAATTACCGTCCTTCTGAGCCCTACAGTGTGCCCAAACAGCAGCTTACTTCCACATATATGGCATTGCCATAACCGGATGAACACAATTAACAATTTTCGGGGGGTGTGTCTCCAGTGGCACAAGCTTGGCACAACATACAATGCATTCTTAAAGTCTAAGGACCCTTTAACCCCTTAGTGACCACCAATACGCCTCTTCACGGCGGTCAATAAGGGGCCATGGGCTAGGCCGTCGCCTTTTCACGGCAGCCCAATCTAAGCCCTGCACGGGTGTCCCGTCCAGGCTGGAGCCGGGGCTCGACTGTCTGATGACAGCCGGACTCCTGCTCCAACAAGCACGATCAAAGTTTACTTAGATCGCGGCCGTTTAACCCATTAAATGCGGTCAATAGAGACCGTGGCATTTAACTTGTTTACAGAGGGAGTGAGCTCCCTCTCTCACCCATTGGTGCCCCATAAATGCAATCGTGGGCCTTAGATGGGGTGTCATGGCAGCCGGGGGCCTGATAAAAGCCCCCAGGTCTACCCTGGGCATATCCCTATTAGGATTGCCGGATTGCCTGCCAGATTTACACTGACAGGCAATAATGCTTTGGTATACTAAGTATACCAATGCATTTTAGCAGCGATCTGAAGATCGCATAGTAAAGTTCCCTAGTGGGACTAAAAAAAAAGAAGTAATTAATGTGAAATAAAAGTTAATAAAAATTACAGTAAAAAATAAATCATTTTTTCCATTAAAAAGTGGTTTTATTTAGTAAAAGTGTAAAAAAATAGAAATAAAACCACACATATATGGTATCGCAGTGACCGTAATGACTTAAACAGTAATGTTAATATGTAATTTAAACCGGAAGGTGAACACCGTAAAAAAAAATATGGCGAAATTGCTTTTTTTTCCCCCCCACTGCCCCTCAAAAGTCATAATAAAAGTTAATCAATAAGTCCCATGTACCCCAAAATAGTACCACCAAAACGACGTCTCGTCCTGCAAAAAACAAGCCCAAAAAATCACTACATCGACTGAAAAATAAAAAAATTACAGCTCTTGGAAAGCGACGATGCAAAAACAAATAATTTTAGTTCATAAGTGTTTTTACTGTGCAAAAGTCGTAAAACATAAAAAACCTACACATATGTGGTATCGTCGTAATCGTGCCAACCCACATAAAAAAAAGTAATGTGTTAGTTACGCCGCACAGTGAACGGCGTCAATTTAAAACGCATAGAACAATGGTGGAATTTCAGGTTTTTTTTCTATTCCCCCCCCCCCCCCCCCAAAAAAAGTTAATAAAGGTTAATCAAAAATGTTTATATGTACCCCAAAATGGTGCAATTAAAAAGTACAACTAATCCCGCAAAAAACAAGTCCTCATACAGCTATGTCGACGGAAAAACAAAAAAGTTATAGCTCTTTGAATGCGACTATAGAAAAACGAAAAAAATTGCTGCTTGGTCATTAGGGCCTAAAATAGGCTGGTCACTAAGGGGTTAAATATTTTTCACATTTTATGTTGAGGCTTTGGATAAAAATAAAACCTTTTTGGATTTCCTCCATCATTCTGCACTCAATACATTGCAATGAGGGGTGTAGTTTACAAAATGGGGTCACGTATCTGGGGTTTCTTTTATTATTTCACATCAGAGCCCTGCAATTGTGAACCAATACTGTGTAAATCCCCAAATTAGGTCTTAAATTTGCATGATACTCATTCACTCCTGAGCCCTGTCATATCTCAAGGCAAAAGATTAGGGTCACATATTGGGTGTTTCTAAAACCGGGAAACACAGCATAATAAGAGCGATCTTTTCATTGTGGCACAAGCTGGGCACAACATATTGGACACTGAAATGGCATATATAGGAAAAACCTGCCATTTTTAATCTGCAACATCTATTGCACTCGAATTTCTAGAAAACACCTGTGGTGTTAACACGCTCACTACACCCCTAGATGAATTCCTTGTGGGTGTAGTTTCCAAAATAGGGTCTTATTTTGTGGTGTTTCCTATGATTTGGCACCTCAAGACCTCTTCTAACCTGACATGGGGCCTAAAATGAATCTAATAATGCGAAGGCCCCAAAATCCACTTGGTGCTCCTTAGCTTCTTAGGCTGGTGCTTGAGTCCTTTACCGCACTATGCCCACATGTGGGATATTTCTAAAAACTGCAGAATCTGGGAAATAAATATTAAGTTGCATTTTTCTCGTAAAACCTTCT
This sequence comes from Rhinoderma darwinii, assembly GCF_050947455.1. NCBI lineage: Eukaryota > Metazoa > Chordata > Amphibia > Anura > Rhinodermatidae > Rhinoderma > Rhinoderma darwinii. The sequence goes on along the minus strand of NC_134688.1, from coordinate 337,527,372 downwards.
GTGTTACATTAAAAAAAAATCATTAAAATAGCATTCCTGCAAAAAATTAATTAAATTTGTATATTTCTCCTCCACTTTGCTTCAATTCCTGTGACATGCCTAAGGGGATTAGAAGCTTTGTAAATGCTGTTTTGAATGCTTTGAGGGGTGCTGTTTTTGAAATGGGGCAATTTATAGGGGTTTCTAAAGTATGGACCCTTCAGAACTGGCGTGTAAAAAAAAAAAAGGCTTTTGAAATTTTCTTGAAAATGTGTGAGATTTTCTCTATATTTTGGAATTTTCACAATTAAGCAATGAATGTATCGACAAAACTTTACCTCTGACATTAAGTACAATGTGTTCTGAGAAAACAATCTCCGAATCGCTTGGATAGGTAAAAAGCATTCCAAAGTTAACACGACATAAGGTGAAACATGTCCGATTTGAAAAATGAGGCTCCGTCAGGGAGGTCAAAAGTGGCTGCAGCAGAAAGGGGTTCCTTTTGTCTTTATCATTCCTTTGCTACAGTAATGGTATTTTTACAATTCTGTATTAATGGCTGAACTACTTATTTCCTAGCGGTTTGTCGTGCCCCTCCCGATTATCTCTTTGCGGTGCTTGAAGAAGGCTTTGCCAACCTTAACAACTACTTTGACAACACAACTGTGCTCTACAAATGCAAAACAGGATACACGAGGGATCCTGAAATAGTTAATCAAATAACTTGCTCAGGAAGAGACTGGTCTAAACTTGCTATGTTTTGTTCACGTAAGTATTTTTTGTTGCACTGCATACTGTAGCTCTGAAGTTATTGTGTGTGGTTTTTGTGTATAATATAAATCTAAGATGACAATTTGCATCTTGTTTGCAGCCAAATCTTGTGGTGATCCTGGGGACATAATGTATGCAGAGAGGTCTGGTTTAGAATTTACCTATGGATCCAGGGTGAACTATAAATGCCAAAAGGGGTAAGTTTTATGTTGGTGTCACCTACCAATTTATAAAACATTTAAAATGCTGTTAAAGGGAATGTGTCATGAATTAAACCTTTTTTTTTTAAGTAAGTTACTTCTATTATTTTTTTGTTTTTTGCTGTATTTTTTGTTTTTTCTTCTACATGGTGGAAAGTATTAAAAATGAAATAATAATTTGACATGTGAATAAGGCAAAGCAACCTGACTCACAGCTGCTGTAAATGTGGGAGGGAATCTCACCCTCCCTCCTACAAGCCAGGAAAAGGTGTCTTCAAATTTCTAAGCAGTGTCCGGCTGTCATTTAGGGTGTGATTCTGCAGCTGGCAGAAGCTATAGGACACACCAAAAGGCTAAGGGTATGTTCACACGCTTACTAAATAAAGGGGAAACAGATCCTGATTTTCAGCCATTTTTTAATCAAACCCGCGTTTTTGGCGGCGTTTTTTTTATGGCCGTTTTTGGAGCTGTTTTTCTATAGTCAAGTGATATGCACTTCTTTTTGGCGGGCGTCTTTTTACGTGCCGTTTATGGAAAACGGACGCGTAAAAAACGCCCCGTCGGAACAGAACGGCGTATTTCCAATTGAAACCAATGGGCAGATTTTTGTAGGCGTTCTGCTTCCGTTCTGGCGTTCTGCCATTTTTCGGGATATTTATGGCCCTAAAAACGTCTGAAAACACTGCGTGTGAACATACTCTTAGAATGATGAAAGCGAAGTCAATGACTTTTCAGTCGACCGGTTCACACGGCGTGTATTTGGCCCCTTTTTTTTTTTTGCACATTATACGTGACAAAGACCGCATCAAAAAAAGGCTTCATTACACTTAATTTTGCATGTTTGGGGAGATTTGTGTGTGGGGGGGGGGGTGCTCGCCGCCGCTTCTTCAAAACAGCTGATAAGCAGCTATGAAGTATCAGCGGCGCCCGTGCCTTCTCCGCTCTGCTACACGCAGCACTGCTACACACACAGCACTGCTACACACACACACACACACACACACACACACACACACACACACACACACAGTCAACACCGCTACATACAGACACACACTCAGCACTGCTACATCTGACAGGCTTAGCTCCGCACACCGTCCACACTGACAATACAGCTAGCATCGGGGGGGCCGAGAGCGGGGGTCTGTGGGAGAGGGACAGACCGAGACCCACACCTTACCTGCAGAGCAGCCAGTCTTCATAATGGCGCCTGCTATCTCCCTACAAACCAGCTTCTCTGCTGTGTGACTCTGACCTGCGTCTGCGCAGTAGAGAGCCAGATAGCAGAAGCAATGAACGGCTGCCGTTCATTGTGTCCTATGCATTGTGCTGCCGTATTCCATCTGTGTATGTGTCGTTAATCGACACATACAGAGATGAAAAAAAATGGCAGCCCCCATAGAGCAGTAAAAGTATTAATACATTAACCCCTTAATGACCGCCGATAAGCCTTTTCACGGGGGTCATTAATGGGCTTTATTCTACAGCGCCGCCATTCTACGGCGCTGCTGTAGAATAAAGTAAACAGCAGGGAGCTGTCAAATCTCCCTGCTCTCAGCTGCCAGAGGCAGCTGAGGGCTGGGGGCATCCCTGCTCTGCCGGGTGAGATCGATATTAGTATCGATCTCCCCGTTTAACCCTTCAGATGCGGTGCACAATAGCGTGCACCGCATCTGAATGGTTTTGGGAGAGAGGGAGGGAGCTCCCTCTCTCTCCCACCGACACCCGGCAATAAAATCGCCGAGTGTCAGTGTCTTCTATGGCAGCCGGGGGTCTAATAAAGGCCCCCAGGTCTGCCTGGAGCGAATGCCTGCTAGATCATGCCGCAGGCATGACCTAGCAGATGCCTGTCCGTTTTAAACGGACAGGCAGTAATACACTGCAATACAAAAGTATTGCAGTGTATTACAATAGCGATCGGAGGATAGTGAAGTCCCCTAGTGGGACTAGTATAAAAGTAAAAAAAGTTTAATAAAGTTAATTTTAAAAAAAAGTGAAAAAAAAAATGAAAAACCCACTTTTTCCCCTTACAAAATGCTTTACTATTAAAAAAAACTACAATAAAGCAAAAAAGTTACACATATTTGGTATCGCCGCGTCCGTAACGACCCAGACTATAAAGCTGTTACATTATTTAACCCGCACTGTGAACGCCGTAAAAAAATAAAATAAAAAACAATGGAAAAATTGCTGTTTTCTGTTAATCCTGACTTAAAAAAAATGTGATAAGAAGTGATCAAAAAGTCGCATCTACTCTCAAATGGTACCAATAAAAACTGCAAGTCGTCCCGCAAAAAACAAGACCTTATACAGCTATGCCGACGCAAAAATAAAAAAGTTAGAGCTCTTCGAATGTGACAATGGAAAAATGTAAAAAATGGCTTGGACATTAGGGCCCAGAATGCAAGCAGGGGGAAGGGGTTAAAAAGTAGAAAGTGACAACACAAATAAAATTTTTGTTTACATTATATTATTAACCCCTTCCCTCTTTAGCCACTTTTGACCTTCCTGACCGAGCCTCATTTTTCAAATCTGACATGTCACTTTATGTGGTAATAACTCCGGAATGCTTTCACCTATCCAAGCGATTCTGAGATTGTTTTCTCGTGACACATTGGACTTTATGTTACTGGCAAAATTTGCTCGATATGTTCCGTATTTAATTGTGAAAAACACCAAAATTTAGCGAAAAATTGCAAAAATTTGCATTTTTCTCAATTTAAATGTATCGGCTTGTAAGACAGGCAGTTATACCACCCAAAATTGTTGCTAATTAACATCACCCATATGTCTACTTTAGATTGGCATCGTTTTTTGAACATCCTTTTATTTTTCTATGACCTCACAAGGCTTAGAACTTTAGCAGCAATTTCTCACATTTTCAAGAAAATTTCAAAAGGCCATTTTTACAGGGGCCAGTTCAGTTGTGAAGTGGCTTTGAGGGCCTTATATATTAGAAACCCCCAAAAAGTCACCCCATTTTAAAAACTTCACCCCTCAAAGTATTCAAAACAGCATTTAGAAAATGTCTTAACCCTTTACACATGTCACAGGAATTAAAGCAATGTAGAGGTGAATTTTACAAATTTCATATTTTTTTGCAGAAATAAATTTTTAGTACAATTTTTTTTATAACACAGAAGGTTTTACCAGAGAAATGCAACTCAATATTTGTTGCCCAGTTTCTGCAGTTTTAGGAAATATCCCACATGTGGCCGTAGCGTGCTACTGGACTGAAGCACCGGCCTCAGAAGCAAAGGAGCACCTGGTGGATTTTCGGGCCTTATTTTTGTTAGAATAAATTTTAGGCACCATGTCAGGTTTGAAGGGCTCTTGCGGTGCCAAAACAGTCAAAATCCCCCAAAAGTGACCCCATCTGGGAAACTACACACCTCAAGGAAATTATCTAGGGGTACAGTGAGCATTTTGACCGCACAGCTTTTTTACAGAAATTATTAGAAGTAGGCCGTGAAAATTAAAATCAACATTTCTTCAAAGAAAATGTAGGTTTAGCGATTTTTTTTTCTCATTTTCACAAAGACTAAAGGAGAAAAAGCACCGTAAAATTTGTAAAGCAATTTCTCCCGAGTAAAACAATACCCCACGTGGTAATAACCGGTTGTTTGGAGACACGGCGAGGCTGAGAAGGGAAAGAGCGCTATTTGGCTTTTGGAGCTCAAGTTTAGCAGGAATGGTTTGTGGAGGCCATGTCACATTTACAAAGCCCCTGAGGGGACAAAACAGTGGAAACCCCCCACAGGTGACCCCATTTTGGAAACTACGCCCATTGAGGAAATTATCTAGGGGTATAGTGAGCTCTTTGACCCCACAGGTTTTTTGCAGAAATTATTGGAAGTAGGCCCTGAAAATAAAAATCAACATTTTTTCAAAGAAAATGTAGGTTTAGCTTATTTTTACTCATTTCCACAAGGACTGAAGGAGAAAAAGCACCACAAAATTTGTAAAGCAATTTCTCCCGAGTAAAACAATGCCCCACATGTGGTAATAAACGGCTGTTTGGAGACACGGCTTGGCTTAGAAGGGAAAGAGCGCTATTTGGCTTTTGGAGATAACATTGAGCAGGAATGGTTTGCGGCGGCCATGTCACATTTGCAAAGCCCCTGGGGGGAAAAAACAATGAAAACGCCCAAAAAGTGACACCATTTAGGAAACTACACCTCTTGAGGAATTCATCTAGGGGCGTAGTGAGCATTTTGACCCCACAGATGTTTCATAGAATTTATTAGAATTGGGCAGTGAAAATAAAAACAATCCTTTTTCTTCAATAAGACGTAGCTTTAGCGCAAATTTTTTCATTTTCGCAACAAATAAAGGAAAAAAAGAACCCAACATTTGTAAAGCAATTTCTACCGAGTACGGCAATACCCCATATGTGGTCATAAACTGCTGTTTGGGCACACGGCAGGGCTCAGAAGGGAAGGACCGCCATTTGGAGTGCAGATGTTTCTGGATTGGTTTCTGGGTGCCTGTGGGCCCAAAACAGTGGAAACCCCCCAGAAGTGACCCCATTTTGGAAACTACACCCCTCAATGCATTTACCTACGGGTGTAGTGAGCATGTTAACCCTGCAGGTGTTTTGTAGAAATTGGTGTGAACTCGATGTTGCAGAGTGAAAATGGGATTTTTTCCACAGATATGTGGACAATATGTGGTGCCCGGCTTGTGCCACCATAACGAGACAGCTCTCTAATTATTATGCTGGGTTTCCTGGTTTTAGAAACACCCTACATGTGGCCCTAATCTCTTGCCTGGACAGTCGACCAGGCTCAGGAGTGAAAGGGTACCATGTAAAATTGAGGCCTAATTTGGCGATTTACAAAGTATTGGTTCACAACTGCAGAGGCTCTGATGTGAAATAATAAAAATAAACCCCTGGGAAGTGACCCCACTATGGAAACTGCACCCCTCAAGGCATTTATTAAGGGGTGTAGAGAGCATTTTCACCCCACAGGTCTTTTCCATTAATAAATGCGCTGTGGATGGTGCAAATTAAAAATTTATATTTTTCCCTAGATATGCCATTCAGTGGCAAATATGTCGTGCCCAGCTTATGCCACTGGAGACACACACCCCAAAAATTGCTAAAAGGGTTCTCCCGGGTATGACGATGCCATATATGTGGAAGGAAACTGCTGTTTGGGCACGCTGTAGGGTTCAGATGGGAGGAAATGCCATTTGGCTTTTGGAGCGTGGATTTTGCTTGGTAGTAGTTTTGTTTGGAGTCTTACTGGTGTTTCCGTTTATAATGTAGGGCATATGTAAGCCGGGCGGAGTATATAAGGGGCATAGTCAGGTGGTATAATAATGGGGTAAAAAAAACCAATAAAATGATCCATAGATGTGTGTTACGCTGTGAAGCAATCCTTTCCGCACAGGCCGGTGTCGCACTGATAAATGGTGTCATTTCTTATCCCCCTTTTGGTCCACACTCCGCGCCTTTGTAGTTTGGGGAATTTTGCTGGGAAAGTGTTGTCCTGGTATAATACGGGCACCGTCGCTTCCAGCGGATATGTTTGGGCCCTCCCTTTCCTGGTTCCCTAATTTTAGGTCCTTGAAAAATCGCCTCTTCAAACAGAAGAAATGTTCCCCTCGGGCACAACTGCATATTTTTTTATTTCCTGACTTATTGGAGCCATAACTCATTTTATTTTTCATAGACGTAGCGGTATGAGGGCTGGTTTGTTGCGGGACGAGCTGTAGTTATTATTGGTACCATTTTGGGGTACATGCGACTTTTTGATCACCTTTTATCCTATTTTTTGGGATGCCAGGTAAACAAAAAAACGCAATTCTGGCACAGCTTTTTTCGTTTTTTTTTTTATACAGCGTTCACCATGCGTTATAAATTACATGTTAACTTTATTCTGTGGGTCAGTATGATTCCGGCGATACCGAATTTATAGAACTTTTTTATGTTTTACAACTTTTTGCACAATAAAATTACTTTTGTAAAAAGAATGTACTTTTTCTGTCGCCAAGTTGTGAGAACCATAACTTTTTAATTTTTTTGTCGACGGAGGTGTATGAGGGCTTGTTTTTTGCGGGACGAGCTATAGTTTTTATAGGTACCATTTTTGGATACGTGCGACTTTTTAATCACTTTTTATTCTAATATTTGTAGGGCAAAGTGACCAAAAAACAAACTCTGGTAACGTTTTTTACGGTTTTTTTTACGCTGTTCACCGCGTGCAATAAATAATATAATATTTTGATACCTCCGGTCGTTACGGTCGTGGCGATACCAAATACATATGGTTTATTATTATTTTTCAATAATAAAGGACTTGATAAGAGTAAAAGGGGGATTGTGTTTTATTTGATTACTTGAAACTTTTATTGTTTTCAAACTTTTATTTTTTGCACTTTTTTTTACACTTTTTTATACTTTTTTTACACTTTTTCTCAAGTCCCACTAGGGGACTTGAAGTTCCAACGGTCAGATTTTTTTTTTTCTAATACATTGCACTACCTATGTAGTGCAATGTATTAGATCTGTCAGTCAATCACTGACAGCAAGCCGATTAGGCTTCGCCTCCCGGCGGGGCCTAAATCGGCTTCCGTAATGGCAGAGCAGGAGACCATTGTGTCTCCTGTTGCCATAACAGCAGTCGCCAGTCCCGATTGCCTGTCAGGGCTGGCGATATGCTAGTAACCGCTTCGATGCAGCAATCGCTTTCGATTGCTGCATCGAAGGGGTTAATGGCAGGGATCGGAGCTAGCTCCGGTTCCTGCCGTTACAGGTGGATGTCAGCTGTACAGTACAGCTGACTTCCACCGCTGATGACGCCGGATCAGCTCCTGACCCGGCGCCATCTTGCCGGCAGCTACGGAAGCTGATCAGGCTCCGCCGCCGGGCGGATCTTGACCGGCTTCGGTGCTAGGCAGACCGGGAGGCCAGTATTAGGCCTCCGGTTGCCATTGCAGCCACCGGAACCCCGGCAATTTCATTACTGGGGTTCCGATGAGCTGCAAACACCTTAAGTGCAGCGATCGCGTTTGAGCGCTGCACTTAAGGGGTTAATGGCGGGGATCGAAGCTAATTTCGGTCCCCGCCGTTACAGCCGGATGTCAGCTGTAAGATACAGCTGAGATCCGGTGATGATGGCACCGGCTCAGCTTCTGAGCCGGTCCCAAACATTTGGCGTACATGTACGGCAAGATGCGGGAAGTCAGTACTTTCCATGACGTACATGTACGGCAAATGTCGGGAAGGGGTTAAAGGGAGACAAATTAATTTAACCCCTTCCCGTCCGCCCACTGTGTTTTGACAGTGGGTGGTGCAGGTCCGGATTATATTTGAGATCACAGGAAATTCCGACCCTAGCTGTTTTACCCTTTGATCGCCACCGTCCATGACTGCTGCTTGATCAAAGCGTGTTCCGTATTCAATTGCATCACTGGAAATGGAGACTGGTGGAACCCTCTGCAGTCAGCCGTGCACCTAGAAAGGACCCCAGGGCTGGCTGTTCAGTATGCAACTAAAAGTTTCCCTAACAGCAGGCTCATAGTGATACTGTGTAATGTTTTCGCATACACGCATATGCTAATAATCATAGGTACAAATTGAACTGTAGTGGCGGTCACATGGGATGAAACTTCATCCCATGGGGCCGGCCTGGGTGAAGTCAGAAGGCCGGCCTCCAGGGATGACGCTTCATTCCAGGTGACCGTCGCTGCAGCCAATCACAGGCCGGCTGGTACTGCAGTTTTCCGCAGCGGACATACCGGGCGAAAAACTGCACCACAGTTTGCGGTTTTTCGCCCGGAATTCCCTGTGGCGCACAGGACGGCTATGCTGCTTGCTTTTACCCATCCCATGTGAACACAGCCTAAAAGTGAGACTGAGGTAACTCGTGTTCCAATCTGAGCCCTGTGCCACGTGTAATATACATCTCATTCCCAGTTGCTGCCAACCAGTAAAGCCTTTCAGGCAGAATGATTTCCAAAGCCATGGATTATCCCAAATAAAGGTGTAGGCTGAACAGTCCGTAATATTAAGAACACCTCTCAATTTCCTCGAGGTTTTATGAAATATAGAGTACGAATACCCCAGAGCTGCTCTAAAATCTACGAGCTTCAATCGCCTCTTATAGGTTTTCTGTATTTAAAAAGTGTTGCAATAAAAGCTCGGACAGAGTCTGCAGTTACTGTCACCCCTAACCCTTGATATGTTTTAGTTTAGAAGATAAATAATATACCCAAAGTTTATGGACCGCCAAACCACCATCATCTTTTCCCTCTGCAGTGTTTCTTACTTGGCATGGCATGGCTTTTGCACCAAATTAAATCCATGGAGAAAGATTGAAAGTTTCTTTTAACCCCTTAAGGACGCAGCCTTGTTTTGGCCTTAAGGCTCAGAGCCCATTTTTCCAATCTGACATATTTCCCTTTATGTGATAATAATGTCGGAATGCTTAAACCTATCCAAGCGATTCTGAGATTGTTTTCTCGTGACACATTGGGTTTCATGTTCGTGGTAAAATGTGGTCCATATATTCAGTGTTTATTGGTGAAAAATTGCAAATTTTGAAAAAATAGAATTTTTCAGAATTTAAATGCATCTGCTTGTAAAACAGACGGTTATACCACTCAAAATATTTACTAGTTCACATTTCCCATATGACTATTTTAGATTGGCATCGTTTTTTGAACATTCTTTTCTTTTTCTTGGACGTTACAAGGCTTAGAACATAAACAGTAAATTTTCATATTTTTAAGAAAATGTCAAAAGCCTTTTTTTTAAGGTACCTCTTCAGTTCTGAAGTGGCTTTGAGGGGCCTATGTATTAGAAACCCTGATAAAACACATTTTAAAAACTAGACCCCCTCAAAGTATTCAAAACAGCATTTAGAAAGTTTTTTAACCCTTCAGGCATTTCACAGGAATTAAAGCAAAGTGCAGGTGAAATTTGCAAATTTCATTTTTCCTGCTGAATTTCAATTATATTCGGGTTTTTTTCTGTAACACAGAAGGTTTTACCAGAGAAACACTACTAAATATGTATTGTCCAGATTCTGCAGTTTTTAGAAATGTCCCACATGTGGCTCTACTGCGCTCGTGGACTAAAACACAAGCCCTAGAAGCAAAGCAGCACCTAGTGCATTTTGAGGCCTCTTTTTTTATTAGAATATATTTTAGGCAGCATGCCAGGTTTGAAAAGCTGTTGAGGTGCCAAAACAGTAGGAATCCCCCCAATAGTGACCCCATTTTGGAAACTACACCCCTAAAGGAAATCATTTATGGTTGTTGTTACCATTTTGACCGCACAGTTTTTTCACAGCACCTATTTGAATTGGGCTGTGAAATGAAAAAAATGACATTTTTTCCAATAAGATGTCATTTTTTTTATCAAAATTTCTTATTTTCACAGGGAACAAAATACCCCATTTTATTGCCCAATTTCTCCTTAGTGCGGCAATACCCCATTTGTGGCAATAAACTGCCGTTTGGGCCCATGGGAGGCCTCAGAAGGGAAGGAGAGTTGTGTGTTCTTTGGAGTGCAGATTTTGCTGGTTTGGATTTCGGGTGCCATGTCGCATTTGCAGAGCCCCAGAGGTATCAAAGCAATGGAAACACACCAGAAGTGACCCCATTTTGGAAACTACACCCCTCAAGGAATTCATTTATGGGTAATGTGACCATTTAGACCCCATAGTTTCTTCACAGAACTTATTTGAATTGGGCTGGGAATTAAAAAAAAATATATATTTTTTCCAATATGTCGTTTTAGCTCAAAAATTCTTATTTTCAAAAAAAGAAATAAAATACTCCATTTTGTTGCCAAATTTGTCCTTAGTGCGGCAATACCCCATTTGTGGTGATAAACTGCCGTTTGGGCCCATGGGAGGGCTCAGAACGAAAGGACCACCATTTGGCCTACTTGGGATTTTCTGGTGCTAAGTCATGTATGCAGAAGCCCCTGAGGTACCAGTACAGTTGAAACCCGCAAGAAGTGACCCCGTTTTAAAAACGACACCCTTAAGGCATTCATCTAGAGGTGTAGTGAGCATTTTGACCGGAGACATACACCCCATAAACTGTAATGTGGGTTCTCCTGGGTACGGCAATACCCTACATGTGGCTGTTATCAGCTGCCTGGGCACACAGCAGGGCCCAGAGGGGAAAGACGAAGGGGGATAAGCTGTGCGGAGTACATCAGGGTAAGTAAAATTGGGGTAAATTATAAGCCAAGGGATGTATGATAAACTTTAAAACACTCTTTCATACAGAGCTCCGGTTTTTCGGGACACGTGTCACATTGATATATTGTGTCCTCCCTTATCCACCTCTTATAGCAGACTTTGTACCTCTTTTGACTTTTTCCCTTCTTGCCAGTTTGGGGAACTTCTCCTGGAAAGTGTTGCCCTGGTACGATGCGTGTGGCCTCGCTTCCAGAAGTACTGGGTGCCCCCCCCCCCCCTTCTTGGTCCCTAAAGATTAGGTTGTTGATAATCACCTCTTGAAATTCCATGAATGTTCCCGTCTGGCCTGTACATCGACGTAGCACGTACACATTGTACAATGCCATCTGTATGATGTGCACGGCCAGCTTCTTATACCACACCGCATGGCGCTGTAGGGCTTCAGGACTTGATCTGACAAGTCCACCCCTCCCATGTACCAATTGTAGTCCAGGATGCAGTCTGGTGCACTCTCATATAGCTTATACATCTTCACGCCATACCTTGCCCTCTTACTCGGCAGGTACTGGCGGAATTGAAGCCTCCCTTTAAAATGTACCAAGGACTCATCAATAGAAATACACTTCTCGGGGGTGTTTGCTTGGGAAAACCGGGCACTGAAACTGTCTAATAGGGGTCTCCGTTTATACAAACGGTCAAAACTGGGGTCATCTCGGGGTGTACACGGCTCATTATCAGTATAATGTAAGAAGCAAAGTATTGCCTAATTTATTAATTTTTTTAGGTTACAGTTCAGTTCTGAAGTTGCTTTGAGGGGCCTATATATTAGAAACCCCTATCAAACACCCCATTTTAGAAACTCGACCCCTCAAAGTATTCACAACAGCATTTAAAAAGTTTATGAACCCTTTAGGTGTTTCACAGAAATTTACAGCAAAGTAGAGGTGAAATTTACATTTTTTTTTTGTCAGAAAATCCTCTTTATACCATTTTTTTTATAACACAAAAGGTTTTATCAGAGAAACGCAACTTAATACTTATTACCCAGATTCTGCAGTTTTGAGAAATATCCTACATGTGGCCCTAGTGCGGTAATGGACTGAAGCAGCGGCCTCAGAAGCAAAGGAGCAACTAGTGGATTTTGAGGCCTCTTTTTTATTAGGCACCATGTCCGGTTTGAAGAGGTCTTGTGGTGCCAAAACAGTGGAAACCCACAAAAAGTGACCCCATTTTGGAAACGAGACCCCTTGAGGAATTCATTGTAGTTTTCTTGGGGTGCATGCGGCTTTTTGATCAGTTTTTATTCTATTCTTAGGTGGCGTGGTGACTAAAAAACAGCAATTCTACTATTGTTTTTTTTTTCGTTTTTTTTTACAGCATTCACCGTGTGCTATAAATGACATATTCACTTTATTCTGCGTGGCGATACGATTACGACGATACCAGATGTTTATAGTTTTTTTATGTCTTATGGCGTTTGCACAATAAAATAAGTTTTGTAAAAAATCATTCACTTTTTGTGTTACCTTATTCTAAGCCAGAACTTTTTTTATTTTTCCATCAATAAAGCCGTGCGAGGACTTATTTTTGCGTAACGAACTGTAGTTTCGATCAGTACCATTTTTAGGTACATGCGACTTTTTGATCTCTTTTTATTCCATTTTTTGGGAGGTGAAGTGATCAAACAATTCTGATTGTGGTACGGTTTATTATTATTTTCTTTTACGCCGTTCACCCTGCGGGATAAATAACGAAATAATTTTGTAGTTCAGGCCGTTACGGACACGGCGATACCAATTATGTAGAGTTTATTTGTTTGTTCATATATTTTTATTAATAATAAAGGACTGATAAGGTAAAAAGGGGGATTTTTACTTTTAATACTTTTAAAACTTTTATTTTCTTATTTTTACACATCTTTTTTTTTTTTAACTTTTTTTTAACTTTATTACTTTGTCCCACTAGGGGACTTGAGGGCAGGAGGCCCTGATCGTAATTCTAATACACTGCACTACATGCGTAGTGCAGTGTATTCGAACTGTCAGCTACTCACTGACAGCAAGCATAGTGGGTCCTGGCTTCCGTCGATGGCATAGCCGGATGCCATTGTTTGGTGTCCGGTTGCCATAGTCCCCATCGCAGGCCGCTATCGTGTAGCTGGCGGGCGATGGCAGCTTAACCCCTAAAAAGCCGCAATCTCTATTGAACGCGGCTTTTAAGGGCTTAATCAGCGGGGACACAGCGATCGGTCCCCGCTGTAGGAGCTGTGACAGCTGCTGTACGAGACCGCAGCTGTCACAGCTCCTGTATGTGTCGGGAGGACGGCCGAAATGGCCGTTACTCCCGAGACGTACTATTAGGTCATGGAGCGCGAACGATACAGCTACCATGACCTAATAGTACGTCCAGGAGCGGGAAGGGGTTAATGCTTATTCTGACGTTTGTGCCAAAATCAGCGTAAAAAAACACTGTGAACTGGGCCTTATGCATTACTTTCCTTTACATTCCGCTCTCTAAAGGGAATGTGTTGCGAATGAAAATTTATTTTTTTTTAAGTTACTTATTTTTATTATATTTACGTTTTTGGCTGCATTTTTTTTTTCTTCCACATGTTAGGAAGTATTAAAAATGAAATAATAATTTGACATTTTTTTCCTATGTTGGCCACCAGAGGGAGCACTTCCCAGAATTACAGCAAGGTAAATAAGGGAAAGCAAGCTGACTCACAGCTGTTGTAAATGTGGGAGTGAATCTCACGCCCCCTCCCTATTTTTGGCTACAAGCCAGGAAAAGGTGTCTTCAAATTGCTAAGCAGTGTCCGGCTCCCATTTTGGGAGAGCATTTACGATGCAACTGGTTGAAGCTATAGGACACAGCAAATGGCTAAGAATGATGAAAGTCAAGAGGGAAGCCCCTGTGGTAAATTACTTTACAGTTGACAGGTTCACACCGTGTATTTGACATGTTTTGTTTTTTTTTTGCGCATTTTACGTGCCAAAAACCGCATTAAATAACGCTTGATTACGCTTTTCATTTACATAATTGGTAAAGCGCACTGTTTTTTTAAAAAACGCGTTGTGTAAATAAAGAAGTGCCGAGTCAATTCCTTTGCACATAAAATGCACCAAATATTCCCAGAATCAGTGGGAGTCCTAACTACGCGCCCAAAAACTTGCAAAAAGCACACACACAAACTGCAAAAACACCTCTGCAAATAAAGAGGAAGTGTGCATGGCCCCATAGAAATAAATGGCTCTGTGTGCTATCTGTTCACAAAAAACGGATAGCACACTGAGGCATTTCACTGAAGGGTGCTTGAGACCTAACTTTATTTTTTTTGCAGGTTCCGCTGGACCTATTGGACTACGTCATAGATTCGGTGGTCTACTGTGATGATCTACGGTGTTTGTTTAAATAAAATGGTTAGTGAGGATTGTGTGGGAGTGTTTATTTCTATAAAAATATTTTCTTATGTCTGTTTTTTTTTACTACTTTATTACCACCTTAGTAATGCCAGTTGTCTGTTTGACGATGTCCATTACTAAGGCGAGGCTTCATGTTAGTGCAATGTTAGGGGTTAGTGCTAGCTCTTTACTGGCTAACACTAAGCCCCACCTTAGTAATGGATGTCGTCAAATAGACAACTGGCATTACTAAGGTGGTAATAAAGTATTAAAAAAACACAGAGATTAGAAAATATTTTTATTGAAATAAAAACTCCCCCACACAATCCTCGCTAACCATTTTATTAAAAAAACAAAAGCGTAGATCGCAGTAGTCCAACGAATCTACAATATGCCCCGCGGAACCTGCAAAGCAAAAATAATAAAGTTAGTAATATGAAAAATATAAATACTCATACTCGCCTACAGTGACTTCTGTCTACACCCCACAATAAATACTAGAGGACCCTGCACACACACACACCCCCACATCACACAACCCACACACACACGCCCACCATTACACAACCCCCCACGGCTCTGCCACACGCACAGCTCTGCTGCGCGCACGCTCAGTGCTGCTAAGCGTGCGCCCACGCACAGCTCTGCTGCACGCCCGCCCAGAGTGAAACAGCAGAAGCGGAGGACGCAATGAACGGGAGCCGTTCATTATGTCCTATGCCCTGTAGCTGCCGTATTCCATCTGTGTATGTGTCGTTAAGAGACACCTACAGAGATTAAATAAATCATGGCAGCCCCAGTAAAGTAAGAAAGTGTTAATAAAAAAAAAAAACATTGTGTGTGTGAAAACACAAAGTCTATATAATATTTTATTAAATAAAAACACATAAATTTATATAAGTGCCCTATCTCCTACATAATCTGATCGGCGCTGTAATATAGATAACCGGAGTGGTTTTTATTTTGAAAAACGATCATTTTTAAGCAAGTTATTTTAATGAGTTTCTTAATGACCAACTGTGTTTTTACTTTTGACCAAGTGGGTGTTGTAAAGAAGTGTATGACGCTAACCAATCAGTGACCAATCGGCTTCATGCACTTCTCATTGTTCCAGCTCCGCATGATCCACAGCACCGTGTGATTGTGCAGTGAATGAATCTGGGCTGAAACAATAAGAAGTGTATGACACTGATTGGTCACTGATTGGTCAGCCTCATACACTTCTTTACAACACCCACTTGGTCAAAAGTAAAAACACGCCCAGTTGGCCATTAAGAAACTCATTAGCATAAATCTAAAATTGTTCATAACTTGCTCAAAAATGATCGTTTTTCAAAATAAAAACCTCTTATCTACATTACAGCACCGATCACATTATGTAGGAGATAGGGCACTTATAATGTGGTGATAGAGCCTCTTTAAAGAAGCACTCCGGCAAACTTTTTTTTTTTTTTTTTGCACATTGCATGGTTATTCACCAGCAGTATTTTACCAGTGTGATTTTGTTTCTTCCCAGCTCAGTTGCATCTATCTATACATTTTGAGCCTTTCATTATGGGGAGCTGTCATGTGATCTCAGTCTGACCCCCAAAATAGACCATGTTTTCATGTGTAGACAGGTCAGTTTCTCCTGAATGGCTGACTTCCTGTGAACTACAGGATTACATTATCACCTATCAAATACCTGCTGGCAGCACAGAGATACTCCCCACCCAGCTCTACCCTCCTTGTTCCTCTCTGGTTCCCCATGTATATAGTGCTACTGAGGAGATCATTTCTGCCTTCTCTAAGGGAGCATGAGTGCAGTGATATAATAGGTGAGCCCATACAATAATTAGCTGTAGAGTTAAACAAAACACCCCTGACTCATACTGAATGTCTATACTATCTGTGAGTGCTGTATGCAAAGAGACAGGCTGAAGCTGCATCACATAGGATACACTGAGACGCTGCAGTTAGGGGACAGTAGTTCTATGTCACTGATCTATCACTTGCTGCACTTAGATAGGACTCCGTGCAAGTGCAGTGTTATGAGACTGCTCCCAAAAATCATGGTTAAAATACGGTACACCAAGGCCACCCCAATCTAGTCTAGAGTAAAACTAATAAATTTTCATTCTTATTCTCCAAATATGCCATATACGTTTAATAGAAACTTCTAAGAAATTTGAACCAAAAATCCAACAGCCATATCGGAGAGATGCAGAAGGTGATGTAAAACCATAGCCAGAAGTGAAAGTCACTTCCAAAAGATTGATTTTAGTTTTTAACGTCTTAATATGGGGTTTCAAATTAAGTGAAATTCTTCAGGATGAGGGGATATCACAACACCCAAGTATAAGATGGAAGAAACTACCCTAAGACAAAAACTATTTTCAATCGGGTGGTTGTTCAAGGGTAGTATGTTTGATTTCTGCCAGTTTACAAAGAAGACAGAAAATTTCAAATAGTACCTCTAGTGATCTAAAAGGATCAGCCTGCTCCTTTACACGGCTATCAGCATATAGTAAAACATTTTTGGAGAAACCTTCCTGTTCAAAGACAGATACACGAGAGTTGTCTTATCAAAAGAGTGAAAGGCTCACATACTAGATTAAACAAAAGATGGAAAAGGTGACAGCCCTGCCTCGTTCCCCTCTGCAAACAAAAAAATTATGACCTGGTCTCATTAACAGACACATGCTGATGGATTTTTATACATAGTCCTAATCCATTTAATGAAGCTTGAGCTGAAGCAAAACCTATTCAAAATTTCAAACATGAATTCCCACTCCACACAGTCAAATGCTTTGACCACTTCCAGTAAGATTAACAAGCAATTCCCATTCGCGGAAGGTGTATATTTAAAAAGACCATATGCAGGTAAATAGACGTTGATCTGCAACACATGAAGCCTGAATAATTCTCATGTGCCAAACCTCCAACAATCCAGTCAAGGCGATTCACTAAAATCTTACAGAATATTTTAGCGTCCGAATTAGTTCGAGAAATTGGTCGATAAGGTTCGGCAAAGAACTTGACTTTGCCTTCCTTCAGTAATAAAGTAATTATTGCCTCGTACATTGAAGGGGGCAATAGCTCAATACTAAACGCATATTGAAAACGTAATAAATAGTAACGTATCGTCGGTTTAAATAGTAACGTAGTAACGTATCGTCGGAGACAATACGGTCCATATGCTTTGAAACCTTGTAAAATATTAATTGCTGCAATGATTTCAGCTCTGGAAATAGGGGCATCCAACATTGATCTATCTGGAAATTAAATAGTATCCAAGACTTGAGCAAGTTCAGAAGCAGAGTAATCCCTGTTTTGCATATAAAGTGAACTATAGAATAGATCTAACAAACACAAGCTTCTACATTATGCTTCAATAATAAGCTGTGCTGCATTATATTGGTGGAAACTGTCAGGAAGAGGTCTGGCAGACCAAAGGCCATTACAAAATCAGATGTAAAGTTTTGGAGTGTCAACAGTTTATGTGATTGGCGCCTCACAGCACAAAATCTTCAAGCCCAGCTTAATTCAGCAAGAAATAAACAAGTTTCCATTTTAACTATGAAGAGAAAACTTCTATCTGCATGTTTGACAAGTCGAGTATCCGTTAGAAAGCCACTGCTAATTTTGTAAAATAAGAAAAAAAAGACTTGCCTGGTCCAAGCAGCACCTCCAGTGAACTATTGAAGAGTGGAAGAAGGTCTTATGGACTGAGGAATCCAAATTTGACATCTTTGGTACATCGCGCAGGGTTTTTGTACCTCGTCGAGTACGTGAAAGGATGCTTTCTCGGTGTGTGACACCAACTGTCAAACACGGAGGAGGAAGCATGATGGTTTGGGGCTCTTTTGTTACATCCAGATTTGGCAACTTGCACAGGGTTACTGGCACACTGGACAAAAGGGTTACCACATCATTTTGATGCACCATGCATTACCCTCTGGTATATACCTACTTGGTCAGGGGTTTATATTACAGCAAGACCATGATCCAAAACAACCAAGAAGTACGATATATATCAGAACTACCTAAGAAGACCAGAAGAAGCTGGTAGGCTTCAAAGAATGGAATGGCCTGCACAGTCTCCAGACTTAAACCCAATTGAGCTTGTTTGGGATAAACTAGACACAAGGGTAAAAGCAAAGCAATCTACAAGTGCAGTACATTTCAGGGAACTTCTGCAACAATATTGGGAAGACATTTCTGACCAATATCTTAATTCAATTGTAGAAAGAATGCCTCGGTTGTGTAAAGCTGTTATATCCGCTAGAGGTGGCTACTCTGATGAGTCAAAAATCTATATTTAATTAGTTGAAACAAAGTTAATCTATTATTTGTATTCATCTTAACTTGTTTGTTTCTTCTATGCTTTCATTTCAAAGTACATCTGAGACATTAAACCGTGTAAATATCAATACAAACGGGAAAAATTTAGGTGTTACAACAAATCCGACAGAAATGGACATACGGCAGATTTTTACACGTCAATTTCTGCACGGAAAGTTTCCACAGCCAATGGGTGAGATTTATTCAAATCTCCACTTTGCAGCTACTTTGATTCGCTGCAGACTTTCCATATGCAAATCCGGACGAAAAATCCGCATAATTTCCACTATGTGTGAACGTAGCCTTTACAGTAAGTTTGAAGCACGGCTGTCTGTGAAGCTGTAGATCAGAAAGGAAGAGGAAGTTAAAGAGGCTCTGTCACCAGATTTTGCAACCCTTATCTGCTATTGCAGCAGATCGGCGCTGCAATGTAGATTACAGTAACGTTTTTCTTTTTAAAAAACGAGCATTTTTGGCCAAGTTATGACCATTTTTGTAGTTATGCAAATGAGGCTTGCAAAAGTCCAAGTGGGCGTGTATTATGTGCGTACATCGGGGCGTTTTTAATACTTTTACTAGCTGGGCGTTCTGATGAGAAGTATCATCCACTTCTCTTCAGAACGCCCAGCTTCTGGCAGTGCAGATCTGTGACGTCACTCACAGGTTCTGCATCGTGTCGGACACATCGGCACCAGAGGCTTCAGTTGATTCTGCAGCAGCCTCGGCGTTAGCAGGTAAGTCAATGTAGCTACTTACCTGCAAACGCTGATGCTGCTGCAGAATCAACTGTAGCCTCAGGTGCCGATGTGTCCTCGCTCGTCTGACACGATGCAGGACCTATGAGTGACGTCACAGCAGTGATCAGGCAGAAGCTGGGCGTTGTGAAGAGAAGTGGATGATACTTCTCATCAGAACGCCCAGCTAGTAAAAGTATTAAAAACGCCCCGATGTACGCACATAATACACGCCCACTTGGACTTTTACTTTTAAACACACCCACTTGGACTTTTGCAAGCCTCATTTGCATAACTACAAAAATGGTCATAACTTGGCCAAAAATGCTTGTTTTTTAAAAATAAAAACGTTACTGTAATCTACATTGCAGCGCCTATCTGCTGCAATAGCAGATAGGGGTTGCAAAATCTGGTGACAGAGCCTCTTTAAATATTATAGTAAGTACTGCAGCATATAATTTTTCAATTAGAACTACAGGTACAGTTTGATTGGTAACCCATTATTTTTCATTTCCATAATTAACTCCTTAATGACCACCCCCGTCTTTTGACGGCATGCGGTGCACGTCACCAGTCTACAATGACGTCTTTTGGCGTCGCTGTAGATGAGGCTGATGAGCGCTCGTGTGAGCGCTCATCCTCTAAGCAGGAGTTGTAACTAACAGCTCCTGATCTTAGAGAAGCCTCCTGAATACAGCTGGGGTCTGTGACCGCAACATGATCAAAGGGAATTCCCCTCTTTGATCGCATCACCGGAATCCCTGTGATGCGATCAAACACCGGGGAATCCCTCTGCAGTCAGCCCTGGGGACCTAGAAGGGACCCCAGGGCTGTCTGTTCCGTTTGCCTGCTGTTCGGGCACACTATGTGCTGCCCTAACAGCAGCCTGTGTCATAGTGACACAGTGTAATGTATTAGCATACAGGAGTATGCTAATACATTATAAGTATAAAATAAAGTTATCCCTTAATGGGAATCCAAAAAAGGTAACAAAATAAATAAATAAAAAAAGTCCCAAAAAAAGGCATTATTTTGCATAAAATAAATTTTACTGCCCCTACACTAAATAAAAACAGAAAACCTACACATATTAGGTATCTGAATGACCACAATCGCCTGAAGAATTAATCGAATAGGTTATTTAGCGTGAAACATGAACGGGATAAAAAAAAAAAGAAAAACAATACCAAGAATCGCTTTTTCCTATATTCACGCCGTAAATTTTTTTTTACCCCCAAACTGTGGGGAAAAATATACTATTTCTCTCGCATAAAACAAGGCCTCAAACAGCCACGTCAATGAAAAAATAAAAAAGTTATGGCTGCTGAAAGGCAGAGAGGCAAAAACAGAAAAATTTAGCTGGTCATTAAGGTCTTTTCAGTTCCGGTCATTAAGGGGTTAAAGGCTATGTACGCCAATCGTTTTTCTTAAGAAAATTGTATCCGTGTGATTAGTGCAACTTTCAAAATACTTTTTATTAAAAATTACTTTGACTTTTTAGTACTTTTTATAAAAAATTTTTTTGCTTTTTGAGATACAGCTGCTCTGTATACTGTATACAGAACAGCTGTATCTTGTGATATTTCTGACATGCAGGATTTACCTGTTATCGATCACATCTAAGTTCATAAGTTAGATATGATCGATTACAGGTGGATTCAGAGACATGCAGGACCCGCTTTCACTGAACCAGTCACTCATGCGGACCTGATGGATTCAGGTCTTCGCACAACAGCTGCATCTCAAAAAGTAAAAATTATTTCAAAAGTTGCACCAATCACACTATAGAAATTATTGAAATAGTATACAATATAATCATAAAATGAATTTATTTATTTTTTAAAGTTTTTTTTTTTTTTTTTTTTTTCATTTTCTTGATTTGCAGCCTACAGTGAAAATTGAATGTTATAGCTTAGTTATTAATAGTAGGCAGACATATTTGATCAAAAGATGTTTATGGGATTATAGATTCGATTTTAGAATATTCTATCCTTTGCTTCAGCGGGAGATTAGGCACTGTGGAAGGTGTTAGAGGGTTATAGCGCTCAGATTTGCGGACCGCTGGGACCCCACTATTTCTGAAAATGAAGGCACTACGGCAGCACTACGTTCCCTTACAAACTCAGGATTGGTGGAGATCCTGGCAATCTGTTTCCAAAGATCACTTTCTGTAATGGGGATAACCCATCCCTACCCCTCTCCATAGACTTCTATGGGAACCTGTAACGTGATCCTTGAGTGAGCTGATTTAGCAGAAAAATTCAGAAAGGGAACAGTTAGGAGACATTTTTTTCTAATAAGATATATTACAAATCTTTCTGTGTTCACTTATACTGTTTATGTATGAAAAGTTTGTTAAAGTTAGGGCCTGTTCACATCACTGTTCATTTCCGTTCCGGGGTTCCGTCAGAGATCTTTTCGTATATACTGGTATTTTATTCCAGAAGTCTCCTATTCCAAGCTGACTGTGGTTGTTAATAATTCATTCAGTATGTGTACTGTTTTGTTTTTTTGGTGATCCATCATTGATTTTATTATGTGCAATATTTTATGTATTTCAATAAAATTTATACTTTTTGATATCATTAGTTATGGTTGCCTGACCCTTTTTTGAGTTGGGTTTAATGTTTGCAAGGAGTTGTAAAAACTTTCAATTCTGTGGACGATATATATGCATAAACAGGATAACATTCAATGCAATAATTCTTAACTTATCCGGTTTTCCGACGGAATCAATAGCGTAGTCGACTCCGCTATTGATTCCGTCAGACCTGCCGGAATGGTGACGAACGGAAACCATTAGCGATGTTTCCGTCACTATTGAGATCAATGGTAACTGAAACGGAGGCTGTGCTTTTCACTTTCCGTTGCGGGGTTCACCCGACGGAAACCTCAGACGGAACCCCGGAACGGAAATGAACGGTGATGTGAACAGGCCCTTAGTGACCATTTAAGATAAAAGTGAAGAGCAGCTCAGGCAGATCGAGGAGACTGTTATCGGAGATGGGGCTGGTGAATTCAATGTCCATCTCAAACTGTAAAGCATCCCTCTACTGCTGTGAAGAAAGTTTAAATTTACAGGAAGAAAAACAAAGCATGATATTAAATAAGTTAAGAATTATTGCATTGAATTTTATCCTGTTTATACATAACTATCGTCCATAGAATTGAAAGTTTTTGCAACTCCTTGCAAATATTAAACCTAACTCAAAAAAGGGTCATGCAACCATAATTAATGATATCAAAAAGTATAAATTTTATTGAAATCAATGATGGATCACCAAAAAAACAAAACAGTACACATACTGAATGAATTATTAACTACCACAGTCAGCTTGGAATAGGAGACTATTATGGAGTAAAATACCAGTATATACGAAAAGATCTCTAAGACAGCAGATAGCTAGTCAAATAGTAATTTGTACGCTTCAGTAACATGAAATTACACCACCTGTCCAAAAATATATATGGACCTATGAGAGGAGGTGCAAATCTATGTGGCTATTAACTGCTCTGGATCTGTCTGATACTCTCAGATAACAGTAAAAATTAGCTCACCTAGGTAGATGTTCAGAAGTGTGTCTGGTCACCTCGGAGACGAGATGACCAGCTATCTGCTGTATTAGAGATTTTTTCATATATATACTGGTATTTTACTCCATTATAGCCTCCTATTCCAAGCTGACTGTGGTTGTTAATTCATTCAGTATCTGTACTGGTCTTTTTTGGTGATTCATTATTGATTTTATTATGTGCAATATTTTAAGTATTTCAATAACATTTTATACTTTTTGATATCATTCGTTATGGTTGCATGACCCTTTTTTTGAGTTACATTGAATGTTATCCGTTTCATTTCAGCTATACGATGTTGTCTTCGACCAATTATCGAGAATGTCAAGAAGATGGAACTTGGAGCGCTGGTGATATTATCTGTTCAGGTTTGTTTATTAAATCACTTAATCTTCTGTATTTCATTGTTCACCTGCATATAGTTCTTCTACCGCATTCTCTTTCTTCATGTGACCTTTGTTCATGTATGATTTTGTTCACCTTCGTGTAGTCCTACTACCGCATTTTCTTCTTAGTGACCTCTGTGCATATACAATTCAGTCACATTTATCGCCTTCTGTTCCATGGGTAATTTATATAGTTGGTGTTGCTGAAACGTGGATGGACTCTTCACATGATTGGCTGTAAGTCTTTTATAATGTTTCTGAAATACAGGGCAAATAGGTAATGCGGTGGTGTACGTCTATATGTGAGAAGTGATATGAAAGGGATTGTTAAAGAGGCAATAGTGGCTGAAGTTTGTGAGAATGTTGAAATCTTGTGGGTGGAATTGCAAAGGGAGGTAAACACTGTGAAATTTTTTTTGGGGTGTAATCTATAGACCCCTCAACATTACTGAGGAGATGGAAGGTCAGCTATATAAAGAAACGGAGCTAGCTGCAGAGGCTGGTACTGTAGTGATAATGGGAGATTTTAATTAACCAGATACTAATTGGTGTCATGGTTCTGCTTCAACTGCGAAGGGGAGAAATTTCCTCATCTTGTTGCAGGGAAAAAGAAGTGATGCTTGGTTGGATCTGGTAATATCTAACAATGCAGGAATGCCACCGTTTGTGAAAACCTTGGAAACAGTGACTTCAATATAATAACATATTGTCTAAACTGTAAAAAAAAACAGAGAACCAATTTCTTCAGGTTAACCCCTTCCCACAATATCACGTACAGTTACGTAATGGGAACTGGTGTTTTAACGCATTCCCATGTAACTGTACGTGAAGGAGATGGAGCTAGCTCAGGAGCTGAGCCAGCTCCATCACCGTCGGGTGCCAGCTGTATGTTACAGCTGGCACCCTGATGTAACGACCAGGACTGGAGCTAGCCTCCGATCCGGCCGATTAACCCCTCAGATGCTGCAATCAATAGAGATCGCAGCATGTGAGGAGTTTTTAGCCACCGGCACCCCAGCAACGTGATCGCTGTGTTGCCGGTGACTGCAATGGCAACCGGAGGCCTAATACAGCAACCGCTGCATCTTAGCGGTTTGTATCAAATCGGCAGCCTGCCATGCGATGGCAAGGCAGGTGACTGCTACTATGGCAACAGGAGGCCTAACAATGGCCTGATCGGCTTGCTGTCAGTGAACAACTGACAGTTTTAATACATTGCACTACATAGGTAGTGCAATATATTAGATCAAAAAAACATTTGGAGCTTCAAGTAATTTATTATTGAAAAAAATAAGTCATACATATTTGGTATCGCTGCGTCCGTAATGACCTGAACTATAAAAATATTATGTTATTTATATATACGCACAGTGAACGACAGTAAAAAAATACTGCCAGAATTGCTGTGGTTTTTTTTTTGTCACCTTGTCTCCCAAAAAAAAAGGATAAAAAGTGATCAAAAAGTCGCATGTATCCAAAAATGGTACCTATAAAAACTATAACTCGTCTCGCAAAAAAACAAACCCTCATACAGCTCCGTCGACGAAAAAATTAAAAAGTTATGGCTCTCACAACTTGGCGACAGGAAAAATACATTCTCTTTACATAAGTAATTTTATTGTGCAAAAAGTTGTAAAACATAAAAAAGTGCTATAAATTCGGTATCGCCGGAATCGGACTGGCCCGCAGAATAAAGTTAACATGTAGTTTATAATGCGTGGTGAACACTATATAAAAATAACTAAAAAAATATGCCAGAATTGCTGTTTTTTTTGTCACCTTGTCTCCCAAAAAAAAAGGATAAAAAGTGATCAAAAAGTTGCATGTACCCCAAAATTGTACCAATAAAAGCTACAGCTCATCCCGCAAAAATACAGCCCTCCTACTACTACGTCTATGAAAAAATTTAATTAGTTAAGACTCCAATAATTCAGGAAATAAAAATATCCAGTAGAGCAGCCCGAGGGGAACATTTCTTCTGTTTCAAGAGGCGAATTATCAAGGCACTAAAATTAGGGAACCAGGAAGGGGAGGTCCCAAACATATCTGCTGGAAGCGAGGGTGCCCATATTATACCAGGACTACACTTCCCAGCTAAATTCCCCAAACTGCAAAAGGTGCGGAGTGTGGACCAAAAGGGGGATAAGGAAGGACATTTATCAGTGCGACACTGGCCTGTGCAGAAATGATTGCTTCACATCGTAACACACATATATGGATTATTTTATTCTTTTTTTTACCTTATTATTATACACCAGTAAGACTCCAAACAAAACTACTACCAAGCAAAATCTGCCTTCTAAATGGCGCTCCCTCCCCTCTGAACCCTACAGCGTGGCCAAACAGCAGTTTACTTCCACATATATGGCATCGCCATACCCGGGAGAACCCATTTAACAATTTTTGGGGTGTGTGTCTCCAGTGGCACAAGCTGGGCACGACATATTTGACACTGAAATGGCATTTCTAGGGAAAAATTTTAATTTTTACTTTGCACTATCCGCGGTGCAATCATTTATGGAAAAGACCAGTGGGGTGAAAATGCTCACTACACCCCTTAATAAATGCCTTGAGCGGTGTAGTCTCCAAAATGGGGTCACTTGTCAGGGGTTTCTTTTATTATTTCACATCTGAGCCCTGCAATTGTGAACCAATACTTTGTAAGTCGCCAAATTAGGCCTCAATATTACATGGCGCTCTTTCACTCCTGAGCCTGGTCGAATTTCCAGGCAAAATATTAGGGCCACATGTAGGGTGTTTCTAAAACCGGGAGAAACAGCATAATAATTAGAGAGCTGTCTTGTTATGGTGGCACAAGCTGGGCACCACATATTGGCATATCTATGGAAAAAATCCCATTTTCACTCTGCAACATCGAGTGCACAACAATTTCTGCCAAACACCAGCAAGGTTAATATGCTCACTACACCCCTAGGTGAATAGCTTGAGGGGTGTTGTTTCCAAAATGGGGTCACTTCTGGGGGGATCCACTGTTTTGGTCCCACAGGGACTTTGCAAATGCGACACAGCGCCCAGAAACCAATCCAGCAAAATCTGTACTCCAAAAGCAAATGGCGCTCCTTCCTTTCTGAGGTCTGCCATGTGCCCAAACAGCAATTTATGACCACATATCGGGTATTGCTGTACTCGGGAGAAATTGCTTTACAAATGTTGGGTTCTTTTTTTTTATTTTATTTATTTCTTAAGAAAATGAAAAATTTTGAGCTAAAATTGTCTTATTGAAGAAAAAGGATTTTTTTTTATTTTCACTGCTCAGTTCTATTAAAATCTATGAAACACCTGTGGCGTCAAAATGTTCACTACACCCCTGAATTAATTTTTCAAGGGGTGTAGTTTAGTTAATGGAGTAACTTTTTGGTAGTTTCTACTGTACTGGTACCTTAGGGGCATTGCAAAAGCAAAATGGTGCAGAGAAACCAATCCAGCAAAATCTGTACTCCAAAAGCCAAATGGCGCTCCTTCCCTTCTGATCCTTGCCATGTGCCCAAACAGCAGTTTATGACCACATATGGGGTGTCTCCGTACTCCAGAGAAGTTGCTTTACAAATGTTGGGGTTCTTTTTTTCCTTTATTGAGAAAATGAAAAATTTTGAGCTAAAGCTATGTCTTATTGGAAAAAGGATTTTTATTTTATTTATCTTTACTGCCCAATTCTAATAAAAATCTATGAAACCCCTGTGGGATCAAAAAGCTCACTACACCGCTAGATGGATTCTTCAAGGGGTGTAGTTTCCTAAATGGAGTCACTTTTTTGGCGTTTTCACTGCTTTGGTGCCTTAGGGGCTTTGCAAATGCGACATGGCCTCCACAAATCATTCCTGCTAAATTTGAGCTCCAAATGGTGCTCTTTCCCTTCTAAGCCCCGCCGTGTGTCCAAACAGCCGTTTATCACCACATGAGGTATTGTTATTGTTTTACTCGGGAGAAATTGCTTTACAAATGTTGCGTTGCTTTTTCTCCTTTAGTCCTTGTGGAAATTAGAAAAAATTAGCTAAACCTAAATTTTCTTTGAAATAATGTAGATTTTCATTTTCATGGCCTACTTCGAATAATTTCTACAAAAAAACCTGTGGGGTCAAAATGCTCACTATACCCCTAGATAATTTCCTCAAGGAGTGTAGTTTCTAAAATGGGGTCACTTTTGGGGGATTTCCACTGTTTTGGCACTGCAAGAGCACTTCAAACCTGACATGGTGCCTAAAATATTTTCTAACAAAAAGGAGGCCCCAAAATCCTCTAGGTGCTCCTTTGCTTCTGAGGCCTGTGCTTCAGTCCATTAGCGCACTAGCACCACATGTGGGATATTTCTAAAAAGTGCAGAATCTGGGCAATAGATATTTAGTTCCATTTCTCTGGTAAAACTTTCTGTGTTACAAAAAAAATAGATTAAAAATGAATTTCTGCAAAAAAAAAATAAATTTGAAAATGTCACCTCTACTTTGCTTTCATTCCTGTGAAATGTCTCAAGGGTTAACCTTTCTAAATGCTGTTTTGAATATTTTGAGGGGTAAAGTTTTTTAAATGGGGTGACTTATCGGGGGTTTCTAATATATAAGGCTCTAAAATCCTCTTCACAACTGAACTGGCCCCTGTAAAAATAGTCTCTTGAAATTCTTTTGAAAATGTGTGAAATTGCTACTAAAGTTCTAAGCACTGTAATAGACATATGGGGGATGTTCATTAGCATAAATTTTTTTGTGGTATTTACTGCCTGTCTTACAAGCAGATACATTTAAATGTAGAAAAATGATAATGTTTGCAATTTTTCGCAAAATTTTTGTGTTTTCCACAATTAAATACTAAATGTATCAAGCAAATTTTGCCAGTAACATAAAATCCAATGTGTCACGAGAAAACCATCTCAGAATCGCTTGGATAGGTAAAAGCATTCCGAAGTTATTACCACATAAAGTGAAACATGTCAGATTTGGAAAATGAGGCTCTGTCAGGAAGGTCAAAAGTGACCAAAGAGGGAAAGGGTTTAAGGACTGCACTGCAGGACAGAAACAGGGAGCGACTAATGTCAAATAACGATACAAATGTTAAATTGGAGTACTTCTAATTACACTTTGGTCAATTATACGGATACCTAATTTCCTATAGGTAACAAGTATTAACGACTACATTTAAACCCCACATGGCTTACACCTTCTGTAAAATCGGGATAGGGCTCAGAAGACCGAAAAGACGGCGCAACTTACCAAAAGTACATTCTGATTCAGGGTCTCAAACATTATAAAGAAAGGAGGCTCATCTTTGTTAGTTGTACTAAATGATGGGCACAACTATGTAGAGCGTTTGTATGGCTTCCCGCCAGAAGGAAAATACTTTCGGTGTTCAAATTCCCAGGAAGACTGTGCCCACTGTGCTGGGGTATATATCCAAATAAAACTAGAAATAGTGTCACTTCAAACAAAACACCACTTTTTGTTAAGAGTCCCTGTCTTGCAAAAGCAATATCACTCAAGTGCGGTATCCTTATTAAAAAAAATATTTTGGAAAATGAGCAGTGATTTGATATGAACTACTCATCCACTTTTCCCGTGCACTAGTTTTGATACAACTCCCCCAATTATTTTTGTATTTGCTAGGGTACATTCACACATACTGGTGGTAGTGCAGCAAAAAGCGATACCGCTACAGCATGTGAGACGCGGCGGCAAGAACCCCAGTAAAACCATGTATTAAATATGCATAATTTTGCTGGGATTTTTCCGTTTTTGTTCTTGAATAAAGCGGTTCTATAGAAAAGCACAATTGTTATTATTTAGAAGGTTTATCCAGAATTGTGATTTAGAGGGTTTTTAACTTCTTCCCTTCCTGAGCTGTGATAGCTTGTCGTGGTAAGTGGGTCGTTCCTGCAAACCGCCTTACGATTAATACATTAAATAAGGCCTTATTCACACGAATGTCTGATTTGTGTTGGCAAAAGAACGGACCTTTTTCATGCATGTGACTGTCCGTGTTGTGTCAGTGTAGTTTCCGTGTGTCTCTTTCTCGTCCATGCAAGCACTTCCTGGTTTAACTTTTTTTTTTTTTTTCCCTGGCAATACCACTTTTTCCTGACATGGATGTATCTCATACGTCCTAGCATGGAGGCACTTCATTAGCCAAGGGCATATCTGCTACATCCTCCCTACAAGTGGATCTAGCTCAGGCTAGATTGTAGCTGCGATCTAGCTGGAGCATAATATTGTAGCTCTTACTTCAACCCATGCTTCTATAGGCTCTAGCTCAGGCTACATTGCAGCTTAACCCCTTCCCAACCTCTGCCGTGTATATATGCAGGTCAGGTGGGAGAGTATGGAGCGGGTTCACGTGCCAAGCCCGCTCCATAAGAGCAGCATGTCGGTTTCATGTTACAGCCGACACCTCACTGCAACAGGTGGAATCAAAGAACACTCTGATTCCACCCGTTTAACCCCTTAGATGCCGCAGTCAATAGCGACGTGACATCTCAGCCATTAAAAATGGACAGATGGCCGCCTCTAATGGTTCATTGGCCCCTTCACGATCGCAGGGTGCTGGTGGTTGTGCTAATAGGAGCCTGCTAGAATCACAATATATTGCAATACATTAGTATTGCAGTATATCGTGCAAGCGATCCAACGATCACTGGTTCAAGTCCCCTAGAGGGGCTAATAAAAGTTAAATAAAAACAAAAACCAAAAGCAATGTAAAATAAAAAATTAACATAACTGGTATCGCCGCGTCCGTAAAATTCTGCACTATTACAATTTAACGTTACTCAACCCACATGGTGAGTTCCATAGAAAGAAAACAAATGCAAAAATCGCTGTTTTTTGGTCACCTCATCTCCCACAAAAAATGATCAAAAACCCTTATACCCCAAAGTGGTACCAATAAAAACTACAGCCCGCCACGCAAAAAAAAGAAGCCCCCCACATCGCTCAATTGACTGAAAAATAAAAAGTTATCTCAGAATATGGCACCACAAAACAAATTCTAACAAATAGTTTTTCCCTTGTAAAAGTAGTAAAACATAAAAAAAATTACTTACATTTGGTATCGACATAATCGAATGGACCTGCAGAATAAAGTTAACATGTCATTTTTACCACACGGCCAACGTCAAACGAAACCCATAAAAGCAATTGAAGAATCACTATATTTTTCTCATTCCACTCCACGAATAAACTTTCATCCAATTTCCCAGGACATTGTATGGTACAATAAATGGTGCCATGAAAAAGCAATGTTCTGTCATGTCTTAAAGGGAATGTGTTGCCAGAAAAACATGTTTTGTTTTTTTTTAATTAAACGTTTAGTGTGTAGGTGATTAAACATTGTTCAAATTTTTTTTATTTTTTTCACGAGTCAGGAAATATTATAAATTAATTCTAATTTATAATATTTCCCATTGCTGGTCACTAGATGGAGCTATTCCCAAAATTGCAGCATTGCAAAATTGGGTAAAAAGCCCTCGCTCTAGTGAGCTCTCAGCATCCCCCCCCCCTCCTTTATCCTGGCTAGTGCCGGGATAAACGAGGGGTTTGAACGGTCTAACCTCCTACACTGTGTGAGCTAACACAGTGTAGTAGGTTTACATACAGTAGTAAACGTACACGAACATACATAGAAATCTCTTACCTGCTCCTGCCGCCGCGGCTCCCTCCGGCCCGTCCGCTCCGTCTGCTGCCGCTGGTCCAAGTGCACAAGTCCGGAAGCCGCGACCGGAAGTAGTAATCTTACTGTCCGGCCGCGACTTCCGGTCCACAGGAAAATGGCGCCGGACGGCGCGCATTTCAAATTGGACTGTGTGGGAGAGGCGCATGCGCAGTTCCCACACAGACGGCGTACATGTTAGTGGATGGAACGGGCCCCGTTCGCAGTCCCTATGGGACTGTGGCTGCCGTATTCCATGTCTGTATGTGTCGTTAATCGACACATACAGAAATGGGAAAAAAAATGGCAGCCCCCCCCCATAGGGAAGAAAAAGTGTAAAAATAAGAAAAAGTAAAACACAAACACACAAATAAATATAAACGTTTTTAATAAAGCACCAACATCTTTAACGTATTAAAAAAAAAATTGTGATGACACTGTTCCTTTAAGGAGATGGAAAAAGCAATACATTCAGAGTGAGTGAACAGTCGGGGGGAGGGGCCTCGAATTACGCCTGAAAAGACGGCTCCATTACATCTACAAACACCTTCCCATTGCTTGCAATGGGTTTTACAATGTTCTGTTCAGACGAGGTGTCATTTTAAGCGTCGCTGTCAAAAGACGGCGTGTAAAAAGACGCCCGCGTCAAAGAAGAGCATGTCCCTTCTTGGGACGTTTTTGGAGTAGTTTTTAATTGACAACAGCTACAAATACGTCCGTAAAAGACGCCGCGAAAAACGCGAGTACTTGCAAAAACATCTGAAATTAGGGAGCTGTTTTCGCCTGAAAACGGCTCCGTAATTTCAGACGTAATTTGTTACTGCGTGTGAACATCTCCTAAGGTGGAGGAAGAGGCATTTTTCAATAATAAGACCTATTACAAAGTCGTTTTATATTTGCTTGTACTATTGATTTATGCAAAATTGTTTAAAAGTTAGTGACCATTTAAAACCCAGATTTTTGGTCTTTTTAATTTTGGTGATTTTATGAAGATACACAATATGGACAAATGTATTGTTACACTTACACATTACAGCTTCATGAGCTTTTATGATTTTCCATTCTAAATATAGTCATTAAGATGAGCTCTTTGAAGCTGAAGCCGCTTTCACTATTCTGGGATGGCTTTCTACAAGATTATGGAGTGTCTGTGGGAAGTTTTCTCCTACCATCCAGAAGAGTATTAGTGAGGTCAGACACTGATGTTAGATGAGAGGGCCTAGCTTGCAAACGCCTTTCTAGTTTATCCTAAATGTGTTCAATGGAGATGAGGTAAGGGCTCTGTGCGGACCCGTCACGTCGTTCCCCACCAAACTCACCCAACCATGCCTTTACGGACCTTGCTTTGTCCACTGGGGCACAGTCCTGCTGGAACAGAAAAGGGCCTTCCCCAAACTGTTCCCACATAGTTCTAAGCATACAATTGTCCAAATGTCTTGGTATGCTGAACCATTAAGAATTCCTTTCAATGGAACTAAGGAGCCTAGGCCACCCTCAAAAAATAATAGCATTATCCCTCCTCCACCAAACTTTACAGTTGGCACAATGGGTAATTTTGTTCGATTCATTACTCCACAGAAACTGTTTCCACCTCTCCAGAGTCCAGTGGCAGCATGCTTTACACCACTATATCCAACGCTTGGCATTGTACTTGATGTAAAACTTGCATGCAGCTGATCGGCAATGGAAACCCAAATCATGAAGCTCCAAATTTTGTGCCAATGCCAGAGAAGGTTTGGAACTCTGCAGTTATTTTGTCAGCAGAGCTTTTGCAACTTTTATTCACTATGCGCCGAGTGCTTCCCTCAGCACTCAGCTACCCCACTCTATAACTTTCCGTAGTCTTGCTGAGTTGCTGTGGTTCCTAAACGCTTCCACTTAGCAATAATACCACTCACAGTTGATCGTGGATATCTGCTAGGGAAGACAATTCACGATCTGTGGCATCCTATTACATTACCATTCTTGAATTCATTGAGGTCTTTAGATTGACCCATCCTTTCACAAATGTTTGTAAAGGCAGACTGCATGGCTAGGTGCTTAAAGTGTAACTAAACTTAAAAAAAAAAAAAGACATGCCTTTGTGATCGGGGAGGGTCTGAGCACTGAGAACCCCAACAATCGCTATAATGAAGCGGCAGAAGCGCTCGGGTGAGCACTGTGCCACTTCGTTTCTGATCGGCTTTCCTGATCGGTGATAATCTAAGTAGTATGGTTTTTTTATTTAGCAATTGAAGGATTTTTTTTTTGTACATGTCAAAAGTGTGCAAATTGCCTTGTCTACCAGAGGTACAAAATGTCCAAAACCCTTGGCAGCAAAAGGGTTAAAGGGTAACTGTGACCGTAAAAAAAAGTTCTGTTATATTCTCCTGACCCTAATTAATTTAAATGTTCTGTCTTGTCTTCGCTTGTCTCTCAATAGTTACATGCCAGATTCCAGAGGTTGCCAACTCACAAATTAAATTAGGCTCTAAGAGGGTATATGTGAAGAATGATGTTTTGGTATTTGAATGTGAGACAGGCCATGTCTTGCATGGCTCAAATTCTAGCACATGCAGCAGTCGTGGTCAGTGGGAGCCTTCGCCACCAGAATGTACAAGTAAGTAAATTGCTTATTAAAAGAATTTGTACATTTTGCTATTTATCCATTTAAATGGCATTTTAAGTTATTGCTGACGCTTTAGTGCAATATTATAAAATATTTCACAATTTGGCTGGTGATGTCTTGACCATTAAGTCCAATGAGGAAGATATGATTTAAAATTGTAGCTTTTCCCAGTCTGACAGAGAATCATCAAATTACAAGTCAGCCACTCTTAATAATGGAGTTTAAAAAAAAATAAAACAATATATTAACTTCAGATAGGAAAAAGCCAGGTTTAGATGAACTATTAAAGGATTACTATAAGACATATGAAGTTATTTTAGCTGCCAATTTACTTTACTGTGAGCGTAGGGAGAGGGTTATTTAGTATTTATAATTGGTTACTAGAAGAATTAAAGATAAATTATATGCAGAATTGGTTAAGAGAATTTTCTCTATCACAAGGGGATCAGGCAGTAAGTTGGGCACCAAAATTTACATGATGTATTAATCATATAACAAACACTTGTTGCACTTTCATCCATCTAAATTATCAACATTTTGATTCTCAGATGTCTAATCTGTGTTGGAGGGATTGTAGAATGGTGCGAGATCTGATGCATGTAGTGGAACTGTGCTAAGATTGATAGGTTTTGGAAGGAGGTTTTAATCCAGTTGTCATAGATAAATTACAATCTAATTCCCTGAAAAAGCTCTATTATATATGAATATGGGAATAGGAGGTGGATGATGACTCATATCTTTGATGCAGCTCGCTATTTTATTTGATTCAATTACAAGACTGCTAATACATCATTAAGTCCCGAGCTTATAAACAGAGTTAACATCTACTTTAAGTATGAATTGTAAATTTGCAGGGATAATCGACTGGAAAGCCGGTCTTGAAAGATAACTAAACTTTTAAAAACTTTTGACATTTCATAGTGACATGTCAGAAGTTTAGATCGGTGTGTGTCCGAGCCCTGCGATGACGACCGATCGCTAAAACAAAGCAGCAGAAGTGCTCGGCTGAGCGCTGTGCCGCTTCGTTTCTGATCGGGTTTCCTCAGAAGGCCAAGCGAGCGGTGTGCGGACTCTCAGGCCATCTATTGAGCTCATATACCACTCCGAGAAAAGCGATCAGAAACAAAGAGGCACACTGCTCGCCCAAGCGCTTCTGTCGCTTCATTTTAGCGGTTCGGTGGGGTTCGCAAGGCTCGGACCCCCACCGATCACTGTCACTATGACATGTCAGAAGTTTTTTAAACATTGTTACTCTTTAAAATATAAATGGGGCCCATGGCTCAAGGATGATCTGTCTAAGGCCTAATTCACACAAGCGTGTTCGGTCTGTGATATACGTACCGCATGTCAGCCACATTTCCCGGACTGAACACGGTGCAGGGAGCTGGGCTCCTAGCATCATGGTTATCTAGGACGCTAGGTGTCCCTGCCTCCCCACGGAACTACTGTCCCATGCTGAAAACATGATTACAGTACGGGACAGTTTTTTCCTGCAGCGAGACAGTGACTCCTGGCATCGTACATAACTATGATGCTAGTAGCGTTCCTCCCTGCACTGTGCTCGGTCCGGGAAATGCGGCCGACATGCGGTCTGTATATCACGGACCGAACACGCTCGTGTGAATTAGGCCTAAGGCTCGTGCTACACAGTGTCTTTGGCTTTGGCACAGCTTGCACAGGCAAAGATCACTGTGTTGCACCGCCTTCACGAACTATAGACATGTTTGTATATTGCAATAGTTTTATAACCTGTAATTAGATCCATGCAATTATTTCCTTTTTATTCTTGTTTTGTATTGTATTTAAAATGAATTGGTCAATTAATCGAAACCGAAAATCAGCGCAGATAACAAACGTCCTCTTCGCATTTCTGTTTGATTATTACGTGCAGCCCAGCCTCTGCTGTTAGTAACTGTATGCTATAGAATTAGAATCGCTGATATGTGATTAACATATCAGCGATTCTGATTGGATTCCATACAGTTACTGACGTTTGGGATAGCCAATGGCCGAGCAGTGATGACATCGACGCTACTCCTCTAGAACGCTAAAGGTATGGCTGCCTGGAGTGCAGGGATTATCAGTTATAACACGTTCAGGCTGGCTGCTGAGGCACAAGCGCACCAACCAAATCAGCCGGTGAGACCTGCCTGAGCCAAGAGTGGTCCCCAAGGAGAAAGTATTGTGCCAAGGCACACTAAACATCCTAGTTCCCAGCTACCAAATTGATAATGTTGAATTAAACTAAAATTGAGCTTTTATTAAATTAAATAAAAAAGGATTCCAAATAAGACCTACAACACACATGTTTAAAAGTAGCCAGTCTTAGCTAGCAGGATGTAGTGCGTAAGGATGCGTAACTACAGTATATTGAGTAAGTGTATAGATGCACTGGTTCAGCAAACAGTGGACGTGGTACGCTGTGCCAATAACCATAAACTAAGAAATTTACAGTCCAACTTCTATCCTAACAAAGAAATTAAAAACTAAGAAGCACCCACCCCCGGCATGTTTCGCTACACAAACGTAGCGTCCTCAGAGGTATATTGGTGCTAATGACGGCGTGCTCAAGGTTTCCTTCTCTTAACTGGAATGTGTCGCGAATTAAACCTTTTTTTTTTCTTAAGTTACTTATTTCAATTATATATTTTTTACGTTTTTTGCTGTATTTTTTCTTTTCTTCCACATGGTGGAAAGTATTAAAAATTAAATAATAATTTGACATGTTTTCCTATGTTCGCTACCAGAGGGACCACTTCCCAGAATTACAGCAAGGTGAATAAGGCAAAGCAACCTGACTCACAGCTGCCGTAAATGTGGGAGGGAATATCACCCCCTCTCCTACAAGCCAGGAAAAGGTGTCTTCAAATTGCTAAGCAGTGTCCGGCTTCCATTTTTGGTGTGATTGTACAAATGCAGCTGGCAGACGCTATAGGACACACCAAAAGGCTAAGGGTATGTTCACATGCTTACTAAACAAAGGGAAAACAACTTCGGATTTTCAGACATTTTATAATCAAACTCGTGTTTTTGGTGGCGTTTTTTACGGCCGTTTTTGGAGCTGTAAAAACTGCTCCAAAAACGTCCCAAGAAGTGATATGCACGTTATATGCGTTTTTGGAAAACAGGCACGTAAAAAACGCCCCGTCGGAACAGAACGCCGTATTTCCCATTGAAACCAATGGGCAGATGTTTGTAGGCGTTCTGCTTCCAATTTTTCAGCCGTCCTTCAGAACGTTTACAGGCCGAAAAACGGCTGAAAACACTGC
The DNA here is from genome assembly GCF_050947455.1 of Rhinoderma darwinii. Taxonomy (NCBI): domain Eukaryota; kingdom Metazoa; phylum Chordata; class Amphibia; order Anura; family Rhinodermatidae; genus Rhinoderma; species Rhinoderma darwinii. The sequence continues at coordinate 337,490,315 of NC_134688.1, read as the reverse complement.
GTGTGAACATACCCTTAGAATGATGAAAGTGAAGTGAATGACTTTTCAGTTGACCGGTTCACACGGCATGTATTTGACATATTTTTTTTTTTTTGCGCATCTTACGTGCCAAAACCCGCATCAGGAAACTCTTGATTTTTCATGTTTGGGGGGATTTGTGGGGGGGGGGGGGGAGTGCTCGCCGCTGATTCTTCAAAACCGCTGATAAGTGGCTATGAATGATCAGCGCCACCCGTGCATACTCCGTTGCACAAAAATAGGACACTACACACACAGCTCTGATGCGCGAACACACACACCACTACTAAATACATACACACTCCGCTCTGCTAAACACACACACACGCACACACTTAGCACTTCTACCCATAGACACACGATCAGCTCAGCTAAATACAGACACACACTCAGCTCTGCTGCACACACTCAGCCACTCAGCCCTGCTACATACAAACACACACAGACAGCTCTGCTGCACGCACACACACACACACAGTACTGCTACATACAAACACATACTCAGCGTTGCTGCACACACACACACACACTCAGCACTTCTACATACAGACACACTCACCTCTGCTGCACGCACACACACCCAGCTCTTCTACATACAGACACATACTCAGCTTTGCTACATACAGACAGACACACCCTCAGCTCTGCTGCACACACACAAGTTCTTGCCGCCTTCGCTTCATTGAACATATGGAAGCCGCGGCGGTTTAAATTCGTCATCTTACTGTCCGGCAGCGGCTTCCGTTCTACAAGAAAATGGCGCCGGATTCCGCTCTACGGTCGAGCTTCGTTCTGATGCGCAGTTCCCACACAGACGGCGCACGCTCCTGAGAATGGAACGGCTACCGTTCGCATTCTCTATGGGATTTTATGTGCCGAATAGCATCTTAGTATGTGTCGTTAATTGACTCATACAGAGTTGAAAAAAAATGTCAGCCCCCATAGAGAAGTAAAAGTATGAATACATGAAAAAGTTGAAAGTGACAACATAAATAAAAAATTTTGTTTATATAAAAAGCAATCTAATTACAAAAATCATGACACCTTCCCTTTAAGACCTCAGAATGACGTATGAGAAGGTGCGGCCCTATGTAGGCCCAATAGAAATGCCTAAGAAGGGGCGCGCCTGGTGTGATAAACATGTGTACTGTCCAATCAAAAGGACAAAAGGTCTCCAAATTGCTCTCCAAAAAATTAGCGCTCTTGAACTGGCTCACAAGCGTGCGCTGTCTCTTCCGATTTTAATGGAGTTTTAAGGGAGTTACAGGTTGCCCGACAGCTGTTGGACTCTGCCCAGCAGCGCGCTCTCCAAGTCTGTCGCAGTAAATTCTACGAGTTTGGCAATAAGAGCGGACGTATGTTGGCCAGAGCTTTAAAAAATAGAATCGCCCAGTCACACATCCCAAATACTAAGGCTCCTTCTGGCCAAGTTGTTCACACGACCCCAGAGATAGCGGAGTGCTTCCATAGCTTTTTCTCTGATCTTTACAACCTTGACCCTCCCACCTCCGTCCCCTCCCATCCGCCGGACCGGGATTCTTTCCCATCTCCCTTCACACAGTTGTCGGGGGAGATAGCTGAGGAACTTGATATGGATTTCACTTCCTCGGAGCTCCTCAGGGTTATAACCGAGCTTCCTGGGGGAAAGAGTCCTGGCCCGGATGGCTACACTGCCAAGTTTTACAAGGTGTTGGCGGACCGGTTGCTACCGCTTTTGTTGTTAGCTTTTAACTCTATTTCCCCGGAGGTCCTGTTTCCTCCTAGCTCCACCTTGGCTCATGTCGTGGTTATCCCTAAGCCGGGTAAGGACCCTCAACTATGCTCCAGTTATCGTCCCATCTCCTTGCTCAATGTAGACCTAAAAATTTACGCTAAATTGCTCGCCAATAGGATGAATAAATACCTGCCTGACCTAATCCACCCGGACCAGGTGGGGTTTGTGCCTGGTCGGGAGGCCCGTGACAACACCCTTAAAACTTTCGATATCATTCACCACGCCCAGACTAACCGAATCCCGCTCATGATCCTGTCCCTAGATGCGGAAAAGGCGTTTGACAGAATATCGTGGCCTGCCCTTTACCAAACCCTTCGGCATGTGGGAATAGGACCCTCTCTTTTGGCAAAAATTATGGCATTGTATCGCACGCCTTCGGCCCAAATAAAAATAAATGGCTCCCTCTCGGCACCTTTCCCTATCTACAATGGCACACGACAGGGCTGTCCCCTATCCCCTCTGTTGTATGTCCTGGTTATGGAACACCTCATGGCCTCCATTCGGAGCAACACGGATATTAAGGGTATTAATATTGGAGGGAAGGAATACAAGTGCTCAGCATTTGCTGATGACCTATTGGTCTATCTAACAGACCCTCATGTCTCTCTGCCTTCACTGATGTCCGAGTTGTCTCGTTTTGGAACATGGTCTAATTTCAAAATCAATTTCTCCAAGTCAGAGGCGTTAAATGTTTCTCTCCCAGGGCCGTTAGTATCGCTTCTCCAAAGTAATTTCCCCTTTTCATGGCCCTCCAGAGGTATTACATATTTGGGTGCCCGTATAAGCGGGGTTCTTACACAATTGTTTGCAAATAATTTTATCCCCCTACTGGCCAAGTTTCGCACTGATCTTAATTCCTGGCATAAGACTGAATTTTCCTGGTTTGGTCGTATCAATATTATTAAGATGTCTCTCCTCCCCCGCTTACTTTATCTCCTGCAGACGATCCCCATCTCTAGCCCATCCTCCTATTGGTTGCGGCTTCAGAGATGCTTCGGCTCCTTCATTTGGCCAACTGGTCGTGCACGTTTGAGCCGGGCTCTGCTGACTCGTTCCAGGGGTACGGGTGGGGTTGGTCTGCCGGATTGTCGGCTCTACTATCTGGCGGCAACTCACGCACGGGTTTTAGATTTTTTTCATAACCGTGAATCAAAATTATGGGTCCGTTTGGCTCAACAACTATGTCCCAGTACCCTATCATCCCTGCCGTGGATCCTGCCCGGGAATAGACCGACTCAACCCTCCTTTGTTGTTTACCATACCCTCATGACGTTGAGGTCCCTAGGGCCTGGAAGTACGCTTGTAGACCCTCTGGGTCCTTTAACTCCTATCACAGATAATCCAGACTTTCCTGCTGGTAAAGCTGGTCGCTCCTTCCTAGGCAGGTCGTCCACCGGCCCCATGTATTTTGCCCAGGTCCTCTCAGCTTCCTCTCTTCTCCCTCTAACCTCCATCTACCCCGATGCCGTGCCCCTAACTCGCCATATATATGAGTATGCCCAGTTAAAACATTTTTATGGAACAGTTAACCGGCGCGCACATCTTCACAGGGGGTTGACGGACTTTGAGCGCCTATGTGTCTACTCCCAGCCACCTACCCATACCATATCCACAATATATAAATTACTCCTTTCACAGCGTTCCCAACAACTCCCCGCCTTCTGTGGGGCCTGGGAGAGAGAATTACATACTACATTTACTGACGCACAATGGAAGAGGTGTTTCTCCCTCTCACAAAAAGCCTCTATAGCCATTAGGGCCCAGGAAACTAGCTACAAAATTGTCTCTAGATGGTATAGGGTCCCGGCTGCGCTTCATAAATGGTATCCGTCTGTGCCTGACAAATGTTGGTGCTGTGGTGCTGCGGGAGGCTCCATGTCACATGTCTGGTGGAGTTGTCCCTTGTTGAGGAGTTTTTGGGATGCGGTACTTAAATTGATATTGGAGGTTACTGGAGTCTCTGTCCCCAACTCCCCGGAAGCAGCTCTTTTATTCATGTTCCCGATGCCAATACAAGTTTATAAAAGCTCCCTAACTAGACATCTCCTTCAGGCGGCAAAATCCGTGATCCCGCGCAGGTGGAAAACGGCCATACCCCCAACATTAGATGAGTGGTTTCGGGAAGTTGCCTTGATACAGCGAATGGAACACTTGGTGGCTCACTCCCCGGCAGCTGTGGTAAAATACACGTCTACATGGTCTCCCTGGATAGTGTTTCTTTCTTCTCCTTCCTACCTCACGGCTGTCACCTGAGTCGGCCTATGCCCCTGTGAAATGTACTATGGCTTTTGCTCGTTGCTGATTTTCATTCATAATACGCCGGAACTGGAGTCCAGGATCCCCTTGTCCTCTCCCCTCCCTCCTATCCCTCCCTCTCTTGGGGCCTTTCTCTATACTTTCTCTTCCCCTGTCTAGGGTAATGTGCCTCTTCTTCTCTGTTTGAATTAAGTGGTCTTGCTGTACCTCCTGTTGTTATGCCTCAAGGATTACTTATTCTACTGTTGGACACCGACCATTCTTTTGCATGTTGAGATGTGATGCACATTATTGATTTTCCCTTTGGTGTTTTGTTTGTTTTTGCTTTGGTCCACTGACCTTGTTTGTTTTTTATTTAAGGTGTGGAGGTCTCCCCTCCACTATGTTTTGTAACTTTTGTGTTCTGAAACTTAATATTCTTAAAAAAAAAAAAAAAAAAAAAAAAAAGATCCATCCACTCAAGGATCTCGGAAGGCGCATGCGCACAGAAGTGAAAAAAACTATCCGATGAGCCATAAGAGGAAAAGGATATATCTGCGCAGGTCTGGACACTTAGAAAAAAAGGGTAGCCTGTGAATAAACACAGGCTACGCCACTTAATAGTGGAAGAACGGCATATGCTGGCCATTCCCTGTTAAAATGGTAATTTACGAAGTGTGAGGCGTTGCAGATTGCGCATGTCAATATATCTTAGCCATTTTTCAGCATTTTTTCTTAGAATTTCTATGTATGTCCATAGCCAAAAAAGTTCTTATCTCTGTATTAAAGTGTGATTACGAGTCTGATGAATAGCAATATTGCATTATAGCAGTGCAGTCAAAATAAGGACCCTGTATATCATGTAATAGTAATTATAGCATTATTAGTAATAGGCATTTTTAAATAGTTACATGTTTCAAGAGGTAAAGAAGGAAATAATTATATAAAATGATTGGAGTCCTAGATGGAACATGCTTAAACCATATGTGTTATAGGTGTTGGAATAAATATGCATTACTGCTAAATTTACTTCCAATGGGGAAGTTCACACACACACATATATATATATTACACTAAACTTAGAAATTAATGATAAAAGTGAACCGTAAATGAGCTTGCCCATACTCAGTCTGTAGGATTTTGAGGATGAGGGTTGGAATACTTCTGCACCAAGTTTTCTTACAATCCTGCACCTGCCTGTGAGAAGCAGGTGGAGAGAAATGGCTGAGATTTTATTTTTTTTTAGCTTCGATTTTAATAAGAGATACAGTAGATCAAACGAGAGGAGACTTTTAACCCCCTCCCGCATTTGGATGTGTTACATCTTAATTGCGGTGTTCTTACTGCAATAGTACGTCCAGTGGATGGCACAAACACAAACCTCATTAGCAGTGGGTGCTGGCTGTAATATAAATCCAACATACTTCTGCAGCGGTCGTTTAAACCCTTTGATATTGCTATCGATAGCATCACGGGGAGCTGATCAGTTTCCATGGCAGTCGGGGGCCGTACAACAACCCCCAGGCTTGCCATGGCCTTTTGACTATTAGCAGTTTGTCACCGACCGGCTAAAATTCTTTAGTATACTGAGTATACCAAAGCATTCAAATTGGACCTTTCACGTCCTCTAACAAGTGCAGCACTGTTTTCTTGTGGGTTTTTTCTTGCCATCCACACACACGTTACCCTGCATCCTCCCATTTGCATTGGTGACCTGTTTAGGCGGTCCCCAGTGTCTATGACGGATTGCGGAGTACAGCGTACTAGTTAAATAAACTGTACTACAAAAAAAGAAAGAAATGTAATAAAACAATTTTTTCCCAAAAGTAAACAAAATTGAATCCAAAAGTGACGGAATTGGTTTTAATTTCTATCCCCCCTCCCCCCCCCCCCCCCAAAAAAAATAATAAAAGTTAACCAATAAGTCCTAAAATGGCTCGTTGCCGTCAAAAATAGGCCCTCATACGGCTATATTGACGAAAATAATCAAAGTTATGTCTGTGAAAATGTAAGTGAAAGTTCGTAAGTTATATACAATATACTTCAAAATACTTCTACTTCCGCAAAGAACTAGCGCTCCATGCAACTACATTGAACAAAATATAAGTCATGGCTCTCGGAATGCGACGCTGCAAAAGCCAAAACATTCCAGCGTTCCTTAACCCAACATTTGACTCTGTCCTCAAAGGGGCTTTCCACCCAGTAAAAATTGCCTATCCTCAGGATAGGCCATGAAAAGGTGATGGGTCTGGGTCCCACTCCCGGGAATCTCGCCGATCAGCTGCTTCATGTCCACTTGCTCACTGTGAATCTTCGACACGCATTTAGCGGTGATTTACAGGTATTGCAGCCTTTTCTCTCATTGAATTGAATAAACTTTTGATGTCTCTAGTTTGCTGAAAGTGTAGTTACTCTTTTAAAGGGTTAAGGCTATGTTCACACGGACTATTTTGGGGGAGGAATATCTGCCTCAAAATTCCGTTTGGAACTTTGAGGCAGATATTCCTCTCCCTGCACGCCGATTTTCGCGGCAATTATCTCGCCGTTTTTCGCCCGCGGCCATTGAGCGCCGCGGGCATAAAACAGCGAGATATACGCTTTCTCCTGCCTCCCATTGAAGTCAATGGGAGGTCCGAGGCGGAAGCGCCCGAAGATGGGGCATGTCGCTTCTTTTTCCCGCGAGGCAGTTTTACTGCTCGCGGGAAAAAGACGCCGACGCCTCCCATTGAAATCAATGGGAGGCGTTCTCGGGCCGTTTCTGCCGAGTTTTGCGACGCGGTTTCCGCGTCAAAAAACTCGGCAAAATACCCCGTGTGAACATAGCCTAAGAATGGAATTACTAAGTTTTTTTTATTGGCTTACTATGTTCTTTTTAGGCCCATTTCACATTGTGTTTATGGTCTGTTTGACGTATACGCCTGGAAAAGTTCCCGACGTCTACCTTTTATGGAGGCTGTAATGGATGCCTAACAGTGGCGTAGACACTTTGTGCCATGAACACTCATGATCCGTTTGTGACCATTAAACGGATCCCATTAAAGTCTATGGGTGATGGATTAGGGCATCTGTTTAACGGATGTTATGAAAAACTATCAAAAAGTTCATGGCTTATACGTTAAATGGCTGCTTGTGACATATGCCATACAGGGACTGTTGGCACCCATGGTCTCCCATGTAAAAAAAAAAAAAAAAAAAGGATGCCTGCGGAATGCTATTCTATCCAGAAAATAAGCAATAACCCTAATGTAGATTGCTCGACGGAAAAAGTACACATTTGGCCTACATCGGTATAATGCGAGACTATGTGTACTTTTGATAATGCATAGGGATATTTCCCTAAGTGTGCGTGAAACGTGCAGGGGAAACGCAGTGTGACAGGTGCTAAGATGTCAATTACAGATTACATTTTTTTTTTCAGACTTATGACAATCTTAGGCTGGATTCACACTTTCATTCGGTTTTTTTTCATTGTTCTGCTCCTATCACAGAAAATGACAATAAAAAAACCGAAGTGTCGGATCTGTTGAATAGAGAAACACCAACGTTGTCCGACAGAGCCCATTGACTCATGGGGTTTTTGTCATCATGTCTGTCATTTTACCAAATAAACAGTTTTTGTTGTTTTTTTGACTGCCTCTGTGACGGGCACCTGATGGACCCTCAAACGCATCTGTGAGCAATACCCTAAATTAGACATTGTAAAATAGTGCGGTGACCTTTCTGGTTCATTACTCCTTCCCACCAAAGCAGACCCATTGGACTTCCAATTTTTTTAGGATCCTCTGAATCCTGTTTATTTTCAGTTTTTTTCCTTCTTTCTAAGGCATTACTTTACATACTAAACACGTTATTCATTTTTGCATTTTAGGGTCTCTCGAGTCACAACTCGGCATTGGTTCTATTATAGGTAAGTGGTCCAAAGTTTACTTTGATAAAAATACATAAAACCTAAAAATTATTATATTCTTCTGAACATTTTCTCTTCTGTATACATTCTGGTTAATGGTACTGTCCTCTATGGACAACCTCTATCTATATGCCTTATTAGGGCTTATGGGGAGACCGTTATGGTAACCTTACCCATACTTTAAAGTTGGGTTTCCACAGGGCATTTTTATCCAGTTTTTTTCAGGGTTTTTTTTATTATAGTTTGGTTGCAGTTTTGATGTGTTTCCTCATTTCTTTGAAAAATACATTTTAAAAACCACATGCGTTTACTGTGATTTGGTTTTCGGCCGTGCAAGTATTACAGATGAAGCACATTGTGAAACTGCAATAAAAACGCCCTGTGGAAACCCAGCCCAAAAAGGGTCCTCCTAAGACTGAGAATTCCTTTTGCATATAAAATGTTTGTTTGTTTTTTAGACACAAATCGTAGCAAATCTGCGCCTCCTTGCTTTGTCTTTTGAAAAATCAAAGCAAAATGGTGCAATTTTGTCATGATTCGCAGCAAAAAATGCATATGAACTGCTACGTGAATTCTTCGACTAACTGGTTACCCCTTTATGTGAAGCAGCTGGACAGTAATTACCCATATCTGGAAAGTCTCTGCTGATTTATAGCTCCTAACCGAGAGGGATTTTAATATATATCCAATAAAAGTTCCATTCAATAAAAATTTCCATTCATGGAATTAAGTATTGTGTTGCTCTAGACATAATGATTGGAATTGTTATACAGGATCTTTAAAGTTAGATTCTCTGCAAATTCTTACACTATAAAGGCAGCTGTACCTTTTCAAAGACCCTTGTTGCTCCAACACATTTATTGGTTTGTTGTGCGTAGTACAGGAATCGCATCAGGTTGTATGACCTCCTTATTGAACAGTAACAATCAGATCCTGTCTATTTCATGGTAGTTTTATTTTTTCCAAGTTACGTGGCCCATCTTTGTTCACAATGAACCACCATGGCTGTGAAGTTTCAGACAAGAGTGTAAATAAATCAGAATGACTTAGGCCCCATGCACACGACCGTAATATTCACGGATCCGTTTGGGGGCCATGATACCGGGCTGCAAAAACTCAGGAAATTGAATTTTACTGTCCAGATTTGCAGCACTGACGTGCCCGTAGAAGTCTATGGAACCATGAAAAGTGGGTCGTGCGCAATTGCGGATATGTTGCCAAGCGACGACAGAGTATTCATGTGATTCAGCTTTCATATGACCTACTCACATGAGGGTTGGGACAAACTGGTGATATCAATTCCAGCCTTCTTTTTTTTTTTGGTGCAGATCCGTGAATACTGATAACACACAGATGCACTATTGAAGGTTTTTTGTGGACAATTGGACCGCAAATACAGACAACTGATCCGCTGCTTTGCAGATTGCAAAAATCACTACGGTTGTGTGCATTAGACCTTACAGCTGCTTGAGGGCTGATATTATGATAAAATTTAATTCTTGCCCACCCAATGTCTCCTTTTAAACTTCTCTGTAGTTTACGATTTAGTTTGTAATTTCCCTCATTTGACAACCAAAATGTCGGGTCGCTATTCCCCAGCTATTAATAAGACCTTGACTGTATGATCATTTAGTGTTTTATGCCTGCAAGTCATTAATAACGTGTTGTTTTTTTTCCCCCCTCTTAAGCCATTGTTATAGCCGCTGTTGTTGCAGCAATTGCTTTTGTCCTACTGTATTGCTGCTGTTTAAAGAAAAAATCAGGGTGAGGATTCTTCATTGTGGTGATCTTCTTTGTCTGTCCTCAAAAATCACATACCTTTTTTACTTTTTATGTATGCTTATATTTGTTTATATTTCTAATTCAAACTTTTCCTTCCTTTCTGGTATCCTTTTGTTATGTATAATATTTTATTAATATAGATATTTATTTAATTGTGGAAATGTATTTAAAGGGAATGTGTCGCTAGAAATTTTTTTTATTTCAATTTTTTTTAGTTAAACAATTATTATTTAAGTGATTACACATTGTTTTAATTTTTTTAATTTTTTCACAAGTCAGGAAATCTTATAAATTAGATTCTAATTTATAACATTTCCATGTGCTGGTAACTAGAGGGAGCAGTTCCCAAAATTGTAGCATGGTCAATGGGGTAAAGCAACCTCATTGCTTTATGCTGCAAATTTGGGGTAGACACACTCGCTCTAATGTCCTCACACAATCCCCCCTCCCTTATTCTGGCTAGTGCCAGGAGAAGGAGGGGGTTGAATCTTCAAACCTCCTACACTGTGTGCCGCCATTTTCTGAGCGAATGCACAGTGTAGAAGGATTAGATACAGTGCTAATCGGACAGTATAACACGAACATAATGCACCCATCACATACACAAACATAACTTACCTGCTCCTACTGCCGCCTCCGCTCCTATTCCTTGCATCTTCGCTTCCTTGAACATATGGCCAGAGGTCGTCATCTGACTGTCCGGCAGCAGCTTCCGTTCCACATGAAAATGGCTCCGGATTTCGCTCTGCTAACGAGCTTCGTTTTGGTCTGTGTGGGAGCGGCGCATGCGCCGTTCCCACACAGACGGCATACGCTGCAGTGAATGGAACGGTTCCCATTCGCATTCTCTATGGGGATGTATGTGCCGTATTCCATCTCTGTATGTGTCGTTAATCGACGCACAAAGAGATGAAAAAAAAATGGCAGCCCCCATAGAGAAGTAAAAGTAATAAAAAAAAAAAAAGTGGAACACATAAATAAAATGTATTTTAATATCATACTAAAAGTAATATTCTAAAAAAAATAAAAAAAAATCATGACACCTTCCCTTTAAATTTGTAATAGGCTGAAGAATACATATATTCCAAACGTGTACCACGTTTGTGGGGTGAACAGAGCCTTATAGTGTTATGTCTATAGTGGCCTCTTCTAAGAATATGGTGATCAGTTTATATTTAAAAACAACGTTCTTTTATTAGCAGTTCTGAAAAAGACATTCACCATTTTCATCATTGTTTTCTTTTCTCTTTGTAACCGCTATAGGTGAAAAAGAGACATACCCTACTTGTATCAACTAATTTTTGTACAATGTCTTTTTGTCATAGTTTGGGCTTCAAGAACACAATTTCATAGTTGATGAGTCCAGATCTCTGGCATATATTTTTATGGCAACTGGTGATTCTCCATATTTAGCATTCCCTGAAACATCTCTCTCTTAATGATTTCCTTTTGAAAACGGTGTCATGTTTTCTGCTGTAGTGCTGTAAAATCTGCTTCTGGAAAAGGATCACTGCAATTTTAACCTTTCTAAAGATTGCCAGGTTGTCCACAGTGAAAATGCAGTGAATTTACATTCACGCTTTGCACTTTTGGTCTCAAAGGGGAAAATTCAAAAACACACGGGGGAATTTGCACATTTTGTACGCCAAAAAACTGCCATAGAAAAGTTAATAAACGACACACAGGTTGCAAAAATGTTGTGCTGTGTCCGCCACTCTTCTGGAAAAGTGTGTGTGAGCCCAACAAATTTACACCAGAAAGTGGCATAAATTATAGTGCAAATCTAGTCCGGCTTGTAGCCAAAGTAGATTTGACATTCTGCACAGAAATGCTAGAGACGCATCTGATTTATTAGTGCGCATTTTACTCCAGTGATCTTTATATTCAGGCCGGTGTATGAAACGTCAGTCTTAATAAATCTTCCCCATAGTTCTGGTTTTACGCTACATTGCTGCAGTATCTAATGTTCTAGTAACATTTCTGACACCCGTTTTTCTATACAATAGGAAGCAAAATTCCCCAACCATTGCAGCAACCATATAAACAAACCTGGATGCTTTACAATAGTTTGATAGTAGTTGTGTTTGTAAGTAGAAGAAATGGGCACATTTTCTGTGCTGGGATGAGAAACTACAGCATTAAATACGACACACGCTCCTTTATTTCATTCTGATTTTAGTTTCTCCATTTCACAATTGCCAATGAGAGTTTCGGAGTGAAATAATTATTATTTTTTTTTAAGGAGGTTTTTTTTTCTAATTCTTACACTTTAACTTCAGTGGAATTGACAATTGGTCCCTTGTTCTTGTTGCTTTAATTTCTAAGAAGAAATGCATAATATAGTGAGAAGTGTTTTCATTAACTCTTTACCCATTTTCTCTATTTTTTTTCATGGCTTATACTAAATAGTACTTTGCAGTAGTCGATGCAGAGCATGATGAAAAGAACTGGCTCTCTGTACTGTACTTCTGGTTCTTTTCCATCAATATTCTTGTTTATCCCAAAATTACGCTATTTTATTGCAATTTTTTCATGGTCATACCGGTTTGAGTTTTGGAGGGGTTTTTGTAGGTGTTTGTGGTGACCAAAAAAAAAAACTCCTTAAAAAAAAAGTTAGCAACCGTGATTTGTTTTTCTCCTTTTTTTTTTTTTTTGCACAATATTAGCATTGTTTCTTCTTTTACCCAGTGAATATTATTGTGAAAACAAAAATGACAAGTTCAAGCAGACTGTATTGCAGGAGCTTACTGAAACAATTAATACAAACAGGTATTTTAAGGCTTACAGGTGCGCCCATTTAACGCAGTTAAAGGGGGTTCTTGGGACTAAAACGTTGATAAGCTATCCTTTGTTGGGGATGATGATGATCAGCCGAATGGAGGTTGGAGCACCGTGGCCCATTCATTGTTTTTCTAGGCTCAGCAGCTCGAAGTTTGGCTGTGCCTGGTACTGCAACTCAGTCTTATTCACTGGGTTCAAACTTCCACTGATCACACAATGATGTCCTATCAATGATTTAGTCACGGAAAACCCCTTTAAGGAGATTTTATGATCTTTTTGGCAGTGTCCATGTCTCATTGTACTGCTTGTCTTCCTGTGTTGCATACTAACAATATGTGAAAGCAAGAATGTTAAATAAAAAAAGTTATATACAAAAGGGTGGGGGTAACTTTTCCCTTTATTAGAAAAGTTTTGGAAAAAAATTAAAGAAACAATGTTCCAGTACCCATCACATAACACATTTGGCATCCTCCTAGCAGTAAAACCCAGTAATAAATATAACACATTTATAACTCAAATTGACTCCTAAAAAAAAGTGACCCACAAAACACAAGGCCTCATTCCACTACATCAACATAGACTAGAACTCCTTGTCTGCAGAGGTGCAGAAACAATAATAGTTGTTCTTAAAGTCAGAATTGGCTGTTTATTTAAAAAAACAAGTTTCTTAATGGAAGCAAGTCTTTAGAGCTTGTGTTTTTTATATTTAATTTGCTGAAAATGAAATTGATTTATTATTTTGTAGTAACTTGAAACAATGGGATAAAGAAGAAATTGCTTATACTTGGTGTTGGGCTACTTATAGTTGAATTGAAACTGAGGTTTACTGTTTAAATTTATTCTTCTAAAAATCTGATTAATAAAACCAGTCTGAGAAGATGAATAGCATGGATTGACTGCTGCTAAGCTGTTCCTAGCTGGATGGACACAGGCTGGAGGTGACTGGTCTATTCTGTGGGGTTGTCAAGCAGCTTAAGGCTGGGTTCACACGACCATGTTACATCCGTATTGTACGGAACATATTTCGGCCAGAAGACCCGGACCGAACACAGTGCAGGGAGCCGGGCTCCTAGCATCATAGTGATGTACGATGCTAGGAGTCCCTGCCTCGCTGCAGGACAACTGTCCCGTACTGTAATCATGATTACATTACGGGACAGTAGTTCCACGCAGAGGCAGGGACTCCTAGCGTCGTACATCACTATGATGCTAGGAGCCCGGCTCCCTGCACTGTGTTCGGTCCGGGTCTTCCGGCCGAAATACGTTCCGTACATTACGGACGTAACATGGTCGTGTGAACCCAGCCTAAAGGGGTATTCCCAACTTAAACATGTATGCCATAAATTAGTAAAAGGTCTGGGTCTCGGAGCTGGTACCTAGAGCTATCTCCAGAATGAGGGTCATCCATCCCCCATACCGCCTCAACGTTAAGACGGCTGCCGCATTCAGACTGAGAATGACACTTTCCATTCATTCCTACGTGAGTTACAGAATCAATTGAGGAAGTGGGCTCGGCTGTTTCCGGAGTTCCATAGGAATAAATGGAGAGAGTTGTTAACATGCATGGCCACCTCTCCATTCACTCTTCACCAGGATGCGGCTGCTGCCTGACCAGACTTGACAGGGGCCCAAGTAACCCCTGTTTTGGAAAAAGGTGCATCTCGTAGCTGGGAATACCCCTTTAAACCAAATATTTCTCTATCTCTTACTGCCGTATTAATTATATTTGAAACGAAAAAATTATGAACAATCTCTTGAATCAGAACGTTAATGAAATTGATTCTATGATCAGCTATTTAATTTTTATTTTAATGTCATTTTATATGCATTGTATATAAAATGTGCATATTTCATTGTATTATTGTAGCATTTTTTTTTTCTTTAAGGCTCTGCTTTTTAAAACCTCTTGAGGGTTGTTTGTGCAACCCGAGGTTGGTTAAAAGCAGATATGACGTTCATTTGAATTCCCAGTATTTATGCCAGATTTTTTTTCAATGTAACACTCACTCGCTTGCCATTTGTCAGTGAACATCACTATGTTTGTATCTAACCTTGTTGTCTTAAGTGTATTTGTTTAATCACAATTTTGCTACTTTGCCACTAAATTTCACAGTATGTTTTGTCTCCTGAAGATGCTGTGACGCCTGGTATCTAAATATGTCTTATAAGGATGCTACTTGCATTAAAATGCCTTGCAAAATGATTTCAACTGTTCACACTAGCAGACTATGTATTTTCTTTTTCTCTTTTATAACTCTTGCCAAAAGCAGGAATTGGGAAACTTTAGTCCTCAAGAATTATATATGCGATCCATTTCCAATTAGTCCAATATCTTCATTACAATATGACTAGAACTAGTGCTAGAATCCACCTTTTAGATTACAAAAATGATAAACAAATTATCATCTAACGTTACTGCCCTAAATGTTCACAATCCAAGGAACATGTGTAAGAATATAGGAAACGGCAACCACTATTGTTGGGTTTTAAGGACTTAAGCTACTATTCCTGGCCTTCTGTATTTATAATCTTCATTTACTTAATATTTCCGTACAGCCTTTTGACTTTTTTTATTTCTTTTTCTCTTCTTTGTATATTGGCAACTGTCTTCTATTTCTCTTCTTTGTAATACTACCCTTTCATCTCGGAATCATTGGTGGAGTTTGTACAATCTACATGGTAATGTTTTTGTCGATTTTCACTTTTTAGGAAATCCAAATCAGAAATTCCTAATGTGCAGTACACTCCTTGCAAGGATGTATAAGCAGAGAAGGCACAGAGAAGATTTTTCATCAAGCTCAAATTTGTGGATATCTAAAGACTTTATTAGCACTGGATCTCTTGTAGAGCGTTATCATGACTGACACTTTGCAGAGAGGATCAAATTCTACTTTTTAAGAATGTTACTTCTTGAGGTGGCTTCATGCTGCCTCAACGTTTCAGCAAAGATAGCCTGCCTCACATGTGCCTATATACATGATTTGCTTATAAAAAGAGCAGGTTATCTATATTTCAAAGTCACCCCTGAAAGTCGCAAATTTGTATCGGGTTATCTCAAGACAAGAACCACTTTCTGTTTAAGGCATAGGGATGTCATAAAGAGGGATCTGCTCGGACATCCCTCCATGTGCCAAAAGGGAGAGCCGCTCTAAGATCCGTCACATCCATGTATAAATGGCTGGTATGTAATGTGTGGCTGGCTGTGGCTTACCCCAGGGATAACTGTTAATTGCTGGAACCACGGCGTTCAGTTGATTGCCTCACTGTCTTTTTTTGCGCTTGAGACATATTTAATTGTAAATGTTTCGGATAATACTCTTTCCCTTCTCTCTAATATACTCTCTTCTAATTTTTCATTGCTTTAAAAAGACAAACCGTCCTGTGTCCATTAAGCATGGAACATCAGGCAATAATTATACAAAAAAATTATTTAACCAATGAATACAAATAAATAACCCCTTCCTTACCCCCCAACCCCCCCCTCCCTAAGTCTGCGTTCTGCCACACCTACTTATTACCCATACAACTTCTGTTATATTCTGGATCATCTACCTTCATACAACCATTTCATTTACTCTGCAAAGAATATCCTTTTTACCACTGGGTACCAAATTTTTTCCTATTTCTTACTCTCATATCCCTATTTTTATCAATCCACTGCGTATAGAGCACTTCTCTCCATCTTGCCATAGATGGCAAATGCATGGAGACCCATAAGAATAATTTAAAGCTACAAAGAAGGATGTTAGCCTTTCTATTGGCTGTAGAATTCGTAAGTGAGAGTTTATTTACAAAAATATTTGTAGTACTATTTCAGTGCGAATTTCACCATAAGATACAGAGGAAAGTGTAACCAGTGCCCACTACAGGCTGAAAAGAATCCTAACTGTAGTGGTTTATGTAGTATGTACATAAAGATAAAATGTACAGTATATCTTTTCAAACTTACCATTGTAAAGATAATAGGTGAGAAATGCATCAAAGTAGCGCACGTGGCAAAATCTGTGCAACTTGCTAGGCATTTTACACTCTCATGGCTGGAATATATATACGTGTGGCAGAATAAAATATATATATATATATATATATATATATATATATATATATATATATTCACTAAGATCAGGTAAAGAAAGCAGCACTGCTAAAGAACGATCAGGCGGAGTGCAGAGAAGCCTCGATAGGACACAAGACCAGTGTCCCACAATTCCAATAGATACCCCAAAAAATTCAAGGCAGTACTTCCATAAATAGTGAAAAAGTAGAAAAATTGTATTCACCACATGCACGACGTTTCAGCCCTACTCTATGGGGCCTTTCTCAAGCAATACATTGTGTGAGTAGTGCACATATAAATATTCCCGAAGTAGCAACTTTATGTGCATTGAGAACTGATGAGAAATCCTGATATCTATATCACACTTGTTAGATGGATAGTTCATACGGCTAAGAGAATGTCTGTGCCTTGATGATCTTGGTCTGACAGCTTGCTTCTCACGCTTCGGATGCATGTAGGGTATGGGCATGCGCCGAAATTCAACACTAACGCATGTGCAGTAGGATTATACAAGCACCGAGAAGTTCGGCATTCAGAATATTAATGAAGGGATCCGGAGAGGGGTGAGCCTGCAAATATTATTTTATTAACACACGTGTTGGTGTAATTGGCACTTGACACTTTTTAAACTTATACAGTCATAATAGACTATTCATTGATGTTCACTTATTATTGCAAATTGCTATTTGTGAATGTGTTACATAGCAATGCATCGTACGATTTTATACCATACGGACACGTGTATATTGTATAATTTTATATTTAATTACGGTCTGATGATTTGAATATTTATATGTGCACTACTCACACAATGTATTGCTTGAGAAAGGCCCCATGGAGTAGGGCTAAAACGTCGCGCATGTGGTGAATACAATTTTTCTACTTTTTCACTATTCATGGAAGTACGGTCTTGAATTTTTTGGTGTGTGTGTGTGTGTGTAATATATATATATTTTATTTATTTTTGGACATCCACAGGATGATCGCTAGAGGTTTTACCTCAATCACACCATTCTCGGTATTCTTTCGACACCGTTGCATGCAACAACAAAAAAAAGTAGTCAGTTTTTAAAATACTGGTCCGGCTAGCATCAATGTCTTGTTCGAAGTCACTCAGATCGCTTGATTTTTCCATTCTAATGTTGATTTACACTGAAACTGATCCTTGGATATACATACCAATAATTGCTCATTTATTTGTAAACTTGTTAGGCATACATTTTGTCAAAAACATAATCCGTTTGGTGGATGCCAATCTTTCTTGATGCTCCTATTTCTGATTTTATTGGGCATAATATTTTGTGTAGATTGTAATTAGAGGGGTTGTCCACTTTTTTTTTTTTTTTTTTTAATTTTCTATTTTATTAATAGAATAGGAAATCATAGAAATTTCTAATATAAATGTGTTTACAATTCTGCTCACATACCTTTCTTATATCAGTGCAGTTGCCAATGTCTAAAAAAACTAAAAATGGTATAGTCCACAGAAATTCGCCCATAGGATAACTGAATGGACTAAAGATGGCGGCAGTGATGTGACCCACATCATGTGACCCCTGGCATTCAGGTAACACTTGTCCGGTATATAACGGGTGAATAGGTTACTGAGGAGCAGAAATTATAAGATATTTCTACATACAGCAATATATCCTCAACATGTCCGTCAGTGTCTGTAAGGAGCAGCTCTTACATTACTCTCCGTGTCTTCTCTGTGTTATTTTTATTTACTTAACTTTATTAACAACATGACTACATCTCAGAGACAGGCAGTTATTTTATAAATCATCTAGAGACCGTGAATACAGGCACAGTGAAGTAGTTGTTCATCAATATTCCACCACTAGTCCTATTCACTTTAGCCCATGCATGTGTCTTCTATGTTGCCTTAACTGTGTGTGTGTGTGTGTGTGTGTGTGTGTGTGTGTGTGTGTGTGTATGTCACATGACTGATGCCATGTTTAGTCATACTCAGCCTGTGGATGCATTATGTAGGACTAATCTGTGGGCTATACCATTCCACTGTGACAGGGGCCTCATTCACTATAAGAAATGTATATGAGCAGAATTTCTAATACATGTATATTAGAAAACGGTATGATTTCCTATTCTAAAAATAAGTAAAAAAAAAAAAAAAAAACTGCTGGACAACCCCTTTAAGTCATTGGTACTTGAGTAGATTGTACATCTTAGACGTTTATAGCTTATCCACAGGATACGTCTGATAGATGCTTGTCCTCCTTCTGGAACCCGCACCTATCTCCCCAGCCTTCTCCCGCCTGTTTAAGCGACCGCTACCCGCCTCATCCAGGCTGAGAATCCACGCAGAGGTGGCCGTGAATTCCAGAAACATCCGAGCTTGCTGAGCTACGTTATTTCCGTAACTGTATAGAAGTGAATGGGAGTTACAAAACAGTAGCACATCGATCTGTGAATATGCCGGGAATATCGACAATGGGAATAACCCTTTAATATTTCCCGCTAGCTTTACTGGCATATTTGATCTGTGCACTCCACCTCATGTAACCTTTACAAATGTGCAATCATTTCATGAAAGGAAGGTCATTGATTTGTGGTATTTTTTCTTGCTTTTTTTTATTTTTCTTTTAATGAATCTTATTTCTATGAATTTTTTATATAACCGACTCTTGCTCAGGATTGTCAGATATAAACCCATGTGTTTGTGATGCTTTAGGAGAAGGAAAATAATTGTCAGTTTTGTTATCTTTTATTTTTATGATTTTTGACCCATCAGCAGAATCTATAAATATAATGTCAAGAATGTTATTTATCTGAAATAAGCGCCTCGTTTTATTTTGGTTGTAAGCACAGAGGGTTGTTATGTTATGTTGCAGGGATTTCAAAACGAAGTGACTTAAATTACCCATTGATTCCGTGCTTTTCAGCAATGCCTTACATATTTGTTTCACGATCGATTTGCAGTTCAGAGACCTGCGGTAAAACTCCTGTTTTTTTGTAACCATCTAAAAACTAAATTCCTTCACATTGAACTCTTATTTTGCAGTTACTTAATTTTTTTCAGAGGCCTCTATGTGCAAATAAGAACAGCGGTATTTCAAAAGTCATAAAAAATATGGTCGGACTCGATAGCGGCATTTCGTGCACCATTTACAGTACAGGCTGCTTTTTCGTTTCAATAGAATTGTTTTATTTGTGATAGGATCATTATCTGGTATCTTGTTACTTTATCCGGCCAATGAATATGCCAATATACCTGTAGACAGCAATACATAATATATGTTAAGGGTGAGATCGAGAAGGGTTGATAACTTGATTTAATGCTTTATGTACGTAGCAATCTAGATCAGCGCTTTAATAATCGGCTGTAATTTTATATGTATTTAATGATAAACTGCTGCAAATTATTACCTTTAATTCCATATATTCAGTTTGTCTTGTTACGTGCTTGAAATGAAGGAAAGTAACATGCAGCTAGTACCGTTGTATGCCTCCATTTTCAGAATGTCTATAGGGAGTCAGATAAGCTGACATCAGGGAAATTAAACTTGTGAGAGCGATATGTTTTTTTAAAATGTCTGGAAATATATTTATATTTTGATAAGTTATATAATGAAGTTGATTTTTGAAGTATTAACGAGGCACTATCACCTCTCCTGATATGTCTGTTTTATGCTGTGTTCACATGAATACAGTGACAAAAGCAGTAAGAAAGGGAGGAAACCTCCAGCTCACCAGTTTGATGCGTCTCCGGACTCTCCGCTCGGATCCCCGCTACGGCTGGCGGTATGTAGTAGAGAAAAAAAGAAATGATCCAGCGCTGAGTCGTGCTTTTGTTTAAAAAGGAAGAAGTATTCCCACTTTTATTGGGGTGTAGAAATTAAAATCGAAGGGAGACGCAGTCCCAAGATGTATATCAGTAGTGGGCGGTTGCCCTGGCCTACGCGTTTCAAGCACGTACTGTGCTCTTAATCATGGCAAAGAAATGTGACAAAACCCATTAAATTGAATGGGTTCCGTCGGGCGCCGTTGGTTTCCAGCATGCGACTGATCCGGCAGCTCCTGTTTTTCATTGTTCTGCTCCAAAGACCAGGCAGAACAACAGACAGCTCTGACGGAGATGTGAAAGAAGCCTAAGGAGTACTTGCATTCTTCATTAAATAGCAGTTCCCAGCAAGAATACAGTATGTACTAAATGTTGCAAATTCATTTGAATGGGCACCATTTAATATCACACTTCCCCTGTAGGAGGTATCAAATTTGCGCCCACAAAAGTGCAGGGTTTCTGCATATGGGCCCATAAGAATGGCCAGGGCAGCTTTATTTATAAAGGGGTTGTTAGCATTTGGGACAACCTCTTTAATCAGAGAAATTAGATGTTGGATACGGATATCTGCACTTGCAACGCATTGGTATGCTCGGAAATATATGTGGAAGCGTAATTGTCTGTCATTTTGTCATTAACTATTTGATTTTTATGTTTTCTTCCCTTCTGAATTACTTTTAATTAGGAATGGGGAAAATATGGAATGTTTTATTTCTGTTTGTATTGCTATTAAAAAAGAAAATTGCACAGTGTGTGTTGTGGTTTTATGTCATCCGTTTATATTCCATGTTCTCCATCAATGCTTAAATACACTTTCGCATTACTGAGTAAGGGTTCAGATAATTTATTTGTGAGTGGAGGGTTATGATTAAAATTGCATTACGCTCCGTCCTACTATGAGCTTATTTTATTGATGTATGCCAAGAACAGTGACTGTAATAGAGAGAATGGATGGTCTTGAAGCTAAATGTTAAAGATGTTAGCATTACTGTTTTTTATGATTAATTCCTTCCTTTTATATTTGGTTGGTTTTGTAATAAAATTTGCATCATAGTCCCACATTGCAAGATTTCCAAGTGTGGAATTGGTGTTTTCAATATTTCCTTGTCTTTGTTTTGATTGCTTGCAGCACTGCCCTCAGCTGAATATGAATTTAGCCCTTCCCGACATTTATAAATTAGTCATGGAAAGCTAGTGCTTACCGCATTTTGCCGTATCCATACGACAAATGGGTGACACCGGCTCAGAAGCTGAGTCGGTGCTGCCATCCCCGGGTGTCAGCTGTATGTTAAAGCTAACACCCTTGGGTAATGGCAAGGACAGAAGTTTGCTGCGATCCCCGTCATTAACCCCTTAAATGCAGCGGCAAAAAGAGATCGCTGCGTTTAAAGAGGCTCTGTCACCACATTATAAGTGCCCTATCTCCTACATCAGGAGATGGGCATGGGCGCTATAATGTAGGTGACAGTAATGCTTATTTAAAAAAAATGATCTATTTTCACCACTTTATTAGCGATTATAGATTTTTGCTAATGAGTTTCTTAATGCCCAAGTGGGCGTGTTTTTTCTTTAGACCAAGTGGGCGTTGTACAGAGGAGGATATGATGCTGACCAATCGGCGTCATGCACTCATCTCCATTCATTTAGTCAGCGCATAGGGATCCTTTTAGATCACTATGTGCTGTCTTATACGAACACATTAACGATACTGAAGTGTTTAGACGGTGAATAGACATTCCACGGGATGTCTATTCTCAATCTGTGCACTTCGTTACGGTTTCTGTGGTACTTACAGCAGAGCAAGCGTAATCTTGCAAGATTACACTGTAGATGACCGGTTACAAAGAGATTACGCTCATATAGCTCAGTCGACGTAAAAATTAAAACGTTCTGGTTCTCACAACATGGCGACAGGAAAAATACATTCTTTTTACAAAAGTAATTTTATTGTGCAAAAAGTTGTAAAACCTAAAAAAGTGCTATAAATTAGGTTTCGCCAGAATCGTACTGACCTGCAGAATAAAGTTAACATGTAATTTATAACGCATGGTGAGTGCTGTATAGAAATAACTAAAAAAAAACTATGCCAGAATTGCTGTTTTTTTGGGCACCTTGTCTCCTAAAAAATAGGATAAAAAGTCGCATGTACCCCAAAATCGTACCAATAGTAACTACAGCTCATCCCGCAAAAAAACAGCCCTCATGTCACTACATGTATGAAAAAATAAAATTAGTTGAGGCTCCAATAAGTCAGAAAATAATAAATGTGCAGATCAGAGGGGAACATTTCTTCTATTTCAAGAGGCGATTTATTAAGGCCCTAAAATTGGGGAACCAGGAAGGGTAGAGCCCAAACATATCTGCTGGAAGCGACGGTGCCCATATTATACCAGGACAACACTTTCCCAGCAAAATGTGCGGAGTATGGACCAAAAGGGGGATATGTAAGGACATAGTTTATCAGTGCGACACTGGTCTGTGTAGGATTGCTTCACAGCGTAACCAATATCTAGGGATTTTTTTTTTTTTTTTTTTTACCCCATTATTATATAACCTGACTATGCCCCTGATGTACACTTGTCAGGGTACATATATCATTATCAACTGAAATACCAGTAAAACTCCAAACAAAATTACTACCAAGGAAAATTCACAATCCAAATGGTGCACCCTCCATTCTGAACCCTGCAGCGTGCCCAAACAGCTATTTACTTCCACATATATGGCATCGCCATATCCAGGAGAACCCTTTTAACAATTTTTGGGATGTCTCTCCAGTGGCAAAAGCTGGGCACGACACATTTGCCACTGAAATGGCATATCTAGGAAAAAATGTACATTTTTACTTTGCACCATCCGCAGCGCAATAATTTATGGAAAAGACCTGTGGGGTGAAAATGCTCACTACACCCCTTTATAAATGCCTTGAGGATGCAGTTTCCAAAGTGGGGTCACTTCTCAGGGGTTTCTTTTATTATTTCACATCAGAGCCTCTGCAATTGTGAACCAATACTTTGTAAATCGCCAAATTAGGCCATAACTTTACATGGTACTCTTTCACTCCTGAGCCCTGCCAAATGTCCAGGCAAAAGATTAGTGCCACATGTATGGTGATTCTGAAACCGGTAAAAAGCATAATAATTAGAGAGCTGTCTGGTTATGATGGCACAAGCTGTGCACCACATATTGGCATATCTATGGAAAAATCCCATTTTCACTCCAACATCGAGTGCACACTAATTTCTGCAAAACACCTGCGCAGTTAACATGCTCACTACACCCCTAGGTGAATATCTTAAGGGGTGTAGTTTCCAAAATGGAGTCACTTCTGGGGAGTTTCCACTGTTTTGGTCCCACATTGGCTTTGCAAATGCGACATTGCGCCCAGAAATCGATCCTGCAAAATCTGCGCTCCAAAAGCCAAATGGCGCTCCTTCCCTTCTGAGCCCTACCTTGTGCCCAAACAGCAGTTTATGACAACAAATGGAGTATTGCCGCACTCGAGAGAAATTGCTTTGCAAATGTTGGGATCCTTTTTTTCCTTTATTTGTTGAGAAAATGAATAATTTTGCATTAAAGCTACATCTTATTGAAGAAAAAAAAAATTATTTCTTTTTTCACTGCCCAATTCTAATAAATTCTATGAAACACCTGTGGGGTTAAAATGCCCACTATACCCCTAAATAATTTCCTCAAGGGGTGTAGTTTCCAAAATGGGGTCACTTGTGGGTGGTTTCCACTGTTTCGTGCCCTCAGGGACATTGCAAATGCGACATGGCCTCCGCAACCATTCCTTCTAAATTTGAGCTCCAAACGCCAAATGGCGCTCTTTCCCTTCTAAGCCCTGCCGTGTGTCCAAACAGCCGTTTATCTCCACATGTGGGGTATTGTTTTACTCGGCAGAAATTGCTTTACAAATGTTGTTGTGCTTTTTTCTCCTTGTGGAAATGAGAAAAAATTAGCTAAACCTACATTTTCTTTGAAAAAATTTAGATTTAAATTTTCACGGCCTACTTCCAATAAATTCTGCGGAAAAACTTGTGGTAGTCAAAATTCTCACTATACCCCTAGATCATTTCCTTGAGGGGTGTAGTTTCCCAAATGGGGTCACTTTTTGGGGCTTTCCACTGTTTTCGCACCAAGAGAGCCCTTCAAACCTGACGTGGTGCCTAAAATATATTCTAATAAAAAGGAGGCCCAAAATACGCTCGGTACTCTTTTTTGTTTCTGAGGCCTGTGTTTCAGTGTATTAGAACACTAGGGCCACATTTCCTAAAACTGCAGAACCTGGGCAATAAATATTGAGTTGTGTTTCTCTGGTAAAGCTTTCTGTGTTACTAAAAAAAATGGATTAAATATGAATATCTGCAAAAAAAAATACATTTGTAAATTTCACCTCTACTTTGCTTTAACCCCTTCCCGCTTTGGCCCCTTTTGACCTTCCTGAGAGAGCCTGATTTTTAATTTTTCAAATGTGACATGTTTCACTTTATGTGGTAATAACTTCGGAATGCTTTTACCTATCCAAGTGATTCTGAGATTTTCTCGTGACACATTTGACTTTACTGGCAAAATTTGGTCGATTATATATTCAGTATTTAATTGTGAAAAACCCCAAAATTTAGCGAAGTTTTGCAAAAATGTGCATTTTTAAATTTAAATGTATCTGCTCGTAAGACAGGCAGTTATACCACACAAAATTGTTGCTAATTAACATACCCCATATGTCTATTTTAAATTGGCATTGTTTTTTGAACATCCTTTTATTTTTCTACGACGTTACAAGGCTTTGAACTTTAGCAGCAATTTCTGACATTTTCAAGAAAATTTACAAAGGCCATTTTTACAGGGGCCAGTTCGGTTGTTAAATGGCTTTGAGGGCCTTATATATTCGAAACCACCAATAAGTCACCCCATTTTAAAAACTTCACCCCTCAAAGTATTCAAAACAGCATTTATAAACTTTCTTAACCCTTTGGGCGTTTCACAGGAATAAACCCGTTAGTGACCGCCAATACACCTATTCATGGCGGCCACTAATGCGCTTTATTCTGATGCATACGCCTTTTCACAGCGCTGCATCGGATTAAATAAATAGAGCAGGGAGCCGTTAAATCTCCCTGCTCTGGGAACAGCAATGTTCGAATGGGCGAGATCGATATCCGTATCAATCTCGCAAGTTTAACCCCTCAATAGCGAGCGCCGCTTCTGAGTGGTTTTGAATAGAGGAAGCTCCCTCTCTCACCCCACAGGCATCCTGCGATAAGATCGCAGGATGTCGGTGGTTTCTATGACAGCCGGGGGCCTAGTAAAGGCCCCCAGGTCTGCCACTAGTTATGTCTGCGGCATGGCCGTTTTACACGGACAGGCACTAATACACGGCACTACAAAAGTATTGCAGTGTATTATAAATGTGATCGGAGGATCGCATAGTGAAGTCCCCTGGTGGGACTATTAAAAAAGTAATTAAAAAAAAGTTTAATAAAAAAATGCTTTATTATAAAAAATAAAAAGTTATACATATTTGGTATCACCACGTCTGTAACGACCCCAACTATAAAGTTATTACATTATTTAACCCGCACCTTGAACGCCGTAAAAAATAAAATAAAAAAACAATGCAAAAATTGCTGTTTTCTGTGAATCCTCCCTTAAAAATGTAAAAGTGTTAAAACATACAAAATCTATATAGTTGGAATAGTTGCAATTCTAACACCCCGCTGGATACAGTTATTGTGTTTATTATACCACACACTGAACTGCGTGAATTTAGGATGGAAAAAAGTAAGGTGAAATTGCTGTGTTTTTTTTCTATTGCTCGCCCAAAAAAGTTGATAAAAGTTAATCAATAAAATCTATGTACCCCAGAATGGTGCTTGTCCTGAAAAAAAACCAAGACCTTATACAGCTGTGTCGATGCAAAAATAAAAGTGTTAGCTCTTTGAATGATACGATGGAAAAACTTAAAAAATAGCTTGGTCATTAAGGCCTAAAATAGGCTGGTCATTAGAAGGGTTAAATATCAGTTTACCATGTGACCTCGCAAACAAATGCCTCTTGCACAGTGAACTTGAAACATTTTTTAATAAAAGAGCGAAGTAAGTAAACTTGTGTGTTTTAACAAGAAGTTCAAGGGGACATCCGGGCCGGCAACTCTCAAACGGCTGCGATTTAGTCATGTTCCTACTCTCCCAAGAGAAATTGCAGAGAATTTGCCTCCATCCTTCTGAATCCTGCAGTAAGGACCCAGGGGAGAGCCCCACAGTTACAACAAATCTCCTTATTTCATACCCCAAAATCTTGGTCCTCCATCAGCTGATCTCCATGGTGCTCCAAGTCCCGCCATGTGAACCTGCAACAATTGGCCTATCTCGGAGCATCCACCTCCATTTACCGTATTCCACTAAGAGCAGCTGACAGATTGTCTAGACGGGAACCCCACTACACGGGCTGTCTGATGCTATAGGAGGTACTCTCCCTGTAACCTCCGGGATCCAGGCCATTTTCAGCAATAGAACACATCAGCAGTGACTCCTGTCCTGAACGCCTCTGCTGAGGAAACTAGGGATACGTCTACGCGGGAACCCTGCTGCAACAAGCCTACTGATAACTTCAAATTCCCGTTTAAAATGGCTCTTCCAGACCCGACTCGGCACGGATGATCACTTTTTGAAAAACTGAGTGAGTAGGGGAAAAATCCCCATATTCTATGTTTGACTTTACTGAAATCTTAAGGGGTCTTTGCTGTTACCACACTATTGCCTCTGTGTGACCTAACTTTAGTGAACAGTATTATTCTCCTACCCATTCTACGCATTTTACGAGGGGGTATGTATTTATTTATATTTGTATGACTATTTCCAGACTTCTAGTCATATGCCCCCTTAGTGCCAGTTCTAACACGGTCACCCCTTTTTCTCTGCTTATTGGGACACCACTGCACTTGGCCACCAGTTATTAGACCTACTATTCATTTCTTCACTAGAGGCCATACTGTTTAGACTTCTATTTTCTATGATATAAAATAACAACCCCATAGGTGTGGGATATTATTTTGCCATGGCACCCTCTGGGATGGATAAATACCTTAAAGTCTACGTATCTACAAGAAAAGGATAAAAAAAAACAGAACGACCGGCGCACATCGTGCATCCTCTCATGTTGCTTTTGGAGAGGGTCAGGGGGTAAGTGGTTATGCTTACCTTATAGTGTTGTGATAGGCACACCAGGGTGTTGTGCTCCTATTAGATGTCAGAGACTGCAGCTGGTTGATCCGTTCGGGGTCCACTCGGGCTCCTTCAATAATGCAGAAGGGATGAGGAAAAAAATTGATTGGTGTCCCAGTGCTATCACGTGTGAAACCCAGTCAATGGTGATCTTCAGGAAATCAAACCAAGGCAGGATAGTAGATGAGGAGTTGAAAATAAATCTATGTTTATTAGTACAACAGCTACGGGTTACGAGATCGAACCGATCTCTTCATCAGGCAAAAACCTAGATGTTGCCGGGAGAGCCCAGCAGCATTTAAATAGCTAAAAAATACAGCCAAAGCAGAGAAAATCATTGGGTTCAAGGGTTAAAAGAATTAACAATAAAAGGATGCAATTAGATACATCGATGTAACTTGCAACTTTCACAAAGTGTCAATAGAATAAATGTTACAGGCCGGCGGAGTGTGTTGATGGGCACAATAGATACAGAGGGGGACTTGCATCTTGCCAAGGCAATGTGTTAGAGGGGAAGATGTGTGATTTATGATGACATCTTCCTGGGGAGGTGTGGCATGTTGCTGTGTTAGCCGCCGTGAGCTTGAAAAGTGAAGCGAAGAGACGGTGTGTTAGCGTCCCCTGTTGCTATGGGGATCGCTCAAAATTATATGAAAGCCACTTTGACCTGTCGGAGGGGCAAAAGTGGATGGCAGGTACGCGTCCTTGGTACCTATGGGGATCGTTAGGTTGGATGTATGAAGCGAAAGGACGGGTTAGCATCCTTGGTTGTCAGGGGAATCGCAAGAAGACTACGGAAGCCTGAAGGGGCCAAGTGGACTATGGTTAGGAGCTTTGTTCATGGCAGCAGTCTCTGTTTTTATGATGGGAATGAGTGGAATACTTGTCAGTATTTCAAGGTCATGCTTGTTTTTACAAAAAGAGGCGGTGTGATGCAGTTGTTGGTCCAAACGGTGGGTATGGATGAAAACCGTTGCCAAAGTGGGTATTCATATATGCAAAGGTTTGATGGCCAAGGCTTCCCCTGATGTTTTCTCTGCTTTGGCAGTCTTTTTCAGCTATTTAAATGCTGCTGGGCTCAGCTGGCAACATGTATGTTTTAGGCTGATGAAGCGATCGATTTGATCTTGTAACGCGTAGCTGTTGTACTAATAAACATATTTCTTTTCAACTCCTCTTCTACTATCCTGCCTTGGATTGATTTCCTGAACCTCACCATTGACTGGGTTTCACAAGTGACAGCGCTGGGACACCAACTTTGTCTCCTGTATAACAGAACAGCCTTATCTAGCACTAAATCAGTCAGGTCAGCGGGACAGTGACAGCGGATCCTGCGTGTTATGAACTTAGGTGTGATTGGTAACAGCTCGATCCTGCTTGTCAGACCCGCTGACCTGACTGATACAGGTTTCAGTGCTAGATACAGCTGCTCTGTATACAGGATACAAAGCAGCTGTATCTAATTAAATTTTATTAAAAATGATTTTTACTTTTTGAGAAAGTTGCACCAAACATACATATTTTAATTTAAAAAAAAAATGTTTTCAAAGGTGTACATAGCCTTTAAAGGGAACCTGTCACCAGCATTTCACCTATTGAACTTTACTTATCCCTCTCTGGCCGCTGCTATCAAAAGGTCATTGCCGTTATCCCCTCTCCTAAACTCCTCCGACTGTAAATAACGGTCTGCAAACATTTTGCGCCTTTTATCGTAATAATACGGTGTCTCTTTGTGCGCACACAACAGAATGGGACATCAATGCACAAGCACAGGTTTTTGTATGCTGGGGGAAGGCGAGAAGCTGTCAATCAAAAGTATGGAGGCGGGGTAAACCCAGAAAGACTTGAGGAATGAAAATATGACTCTCTTCAAACGAAGATTTGACTCTTTTATGCTCATTAGCATACGGTGTAGGGACACTAAAAAACTGAATACTAAAGCTACAGAGCCGACTAAGAAGACAATTATAGGTTATATAGAAATTATTTTTCACCCACTACCTCAAGGTGTTGCTAGTTTAATTGGTGAAATGCTGGTGACAGGTTCCCTTTAAGAATTGCTCAGCAACCATGGTCAGACTAAGGCTCCGTTCAGGCGTTCCGTCTGAGCTTTTCGTCGGAACGGAGTCCTGACTGAAAAAAACGGAAACCTTGGTTTCCGTTTGCATCACCATTGAAATCACCGGTATTGCTTCCGTCAATGCGACGGAACCCTTGCAAAACGGAGACAAACGGAAACCATTTGAATTGGATCTGTCACTCTGATGGAACACCTGAACCGAGCCCTGACGCAGATGTGGACGAAACCTAACCCTAATACAAAAATTTGTCACAAACCTCTCAGGCCTTTCAAAAATCGTTTGATACTACGAAGTCTAAAAAGTGATAAAACTACATCTCAAGCAATGGCTTCCTTGCCAACACCATTTACTGATATACCAGGCAATCCTGCCTACACATCGAGCTCCATGACTTTCTCCCGGCCTAGGGAGAAAGTTGAAAAATATGGAACATGTCCTATTTCAGGCCGTAATAACGGCACGTGCAGGCCCATAGAAGTCTATGGGGCTCCCGTAATAACGGGTGGCTACATTTGTGCACCCGTAATTATGGGAGCGTTGCTAGGTGACATCGGGATAGTCACTGTCCAGCACCCGCTGGAGTTAATAGTATTAAAAGTTAATTTACCTGCTTCTTCCTCTAGTCCGGCCTCCCGGGATGACGTTTCATCCCATGTGACTGCTGCAGCCAATCACAGGCCAAACAGGCTGCAGCAGTCACATGGACTGCCGCGTCATCCAGGGAGGTCGAACTGGATGTCAAAAGAGGGACGCGTCACCAAGACAACGGTACGTATGAACTTCTTTTACTTACAATTGCTGCGGAAACTCTGCCCGAAAGGGCTGCTCCTTCTCTCTTTCCAGCACTGATAGAGAGAAGGGGCTGCCGATTTAGTGCAGAGAAAACGGGTCCGTAAATAAGGGTGGAATACGGGTCGAATACGTATGACAAAGGACCCGTATTTACGCCAGTATTTACGGGAGGAAAAAAATACGTTCATGTGCATGAGGCCTAACTTTTTTTGTCAAACCAACCTGACCCAGCGCATCCGTTAGATAAGATGGAAAACTTGGAAAATAGCAGCAAAAGAAACAATTTAGACTTTGTAGGGATTCCTGAAGAAATCAAGTAAGATGACCGCAGTACCTTTCTAACTGTCAGTCTGGTGATGGCACTTAATTTCCCAACTGATCATGTTCTACCTCGGATTGAACATTGCTTAGGCAGGGAAACTGACAAAAAGAATCTTCCCAGAGTTACTATTGCCAAGTTCTTTAGACGTGCCGGCACATTGAAAGTAAGGGGACACAAAACATTCATTTTCCAAAACATCTCGGTCATTTAAAAAAGAAAGACAATCTCCACAGTCTGCAGATGTCTAGTTGAAAAGAATTCCACTACAATATACAGCTAAGGCCCCCTTCACATCTTTCTTTCTGTCAGGAGTATACCTGATGGAAGGCTGCAACGTATCCCACTGTACAAGCATACAATGGGACACGTATGTCGTCCAGACCCTCCAGGCAGAGCGCTACTTAAAGTGCTGTGCCCAGGGAAGCTCCTGATGTCACTATCCAAATATAGATAATGATGTCAGGGGCTTTACAATGCCGGATTTGCTGGCATAGCATTGGACGTGCACTGCCCGGGTACTCGCGCCCTGGGGAAGCTCCTGATGTTACTGTCCATATATGAAAAGTGACATCCGGATCTTCCCCAGGGCTGCAATCCCCTAGCAGAGAGCTGCTGCTCCCAGGACTCTGGCCTGAGAGCTCCCCAACATATACGTTTGACAAATGCCATACAGTATCTCCACCAGTGTTCAGACCACAGCACACCCCTCCAATGGTGCCCAAAAAACATATTTATTGGTCAAACATCAATTGTTAGAAAGCAATATTTTGACCCATTTAACGTGGGGTCTTTCTCAAGACTGTAAAAAGGAACCATCACATGATTCACATATGCCAATAGTATCCAAAATTAGCAGTAGCAATTATCTCACAGGCGTCTACACATCATATACGTCATTGCAACACTCTAGTAAATGCATATATAATTACATGTGCATATACAAACAATAATCATATGTCCCCAACTTATCAAAGTCCCGATCTATCACAAACCCCTAAGAGATGCTATACAGTGGCATTAGTCACCCATAGGCTCCCATGTTTAAAACATGAATACCGCGTGGTATCTATTTATTTTTTTTGCATGATCAATCAGCGTCATACACCTAGACTAGGCTATTTTTTCCTGAGAGGTCTTTTCTTTACAACACCCACTTGGTCAAAAGTAAAGGAAACGCCCAGTTGGGTATTAAGAACAAGTTTGCATAAATCTTAAAATGTTCATAACTTGGTCAAAAATAACCGTTTAAAAAAAAAACTTTAGTTATCTACATTAAAGAGCTTATTCGATTAGGTAGGAGATAGGGCAGTTATAAACTGGTGGCAGCCTCTTTAATTTCAAAGTACATTTGAGACATTAAACTGTATAAATATCAATAAAAACTGGAAGATTGAAGTGTTGTAAAACTTTTGACCGGTAGTGTACATGATAAACGTAGCAGATAAACGTGATGTGAAGGGGGCCTAAATTGAATGGCCATATACTGTTTGACCCAAAGGAAACTGATTCTTTGAAAATGATCCCAAAACATAATAATTAGTTGGAAATTAAAAAAAAAACCTTTCGATACTGCAATGTTTAAAAATGTTACTTATGTTACAACTGCTTGAATTTTTCATGTCGTTTGTCTCCCCACCCCCTATAAAGACATACTGAACACTCATGCTGTTTCTTCTCAGAGACTCATCTACGTGACCATGGTATCTCACTGCACAGGTAAAGGGTGACTTCTACTTCTCACTATTCCACAACACACTCTTCCACCCACATGCTCCCATTAGCACTTAACATTATAAAGAGGAACGTAGCAGGCCTTAATTCCCACTTCAAACGCAAACGGGTCATTACACACCTACAGTACACAGACTAAAATCTCACGTTACGGTGCGTTCACATATATCAGTTGTATCAGCATCAGTTTTTTTTGTTTCTCAAGTGATTACAATTGATGCAAAATGTATCTGTTGCCATCAGGCTTTTTCACTATTTTTACTACAAAACCATTAGTTGTCATCAGATTTTACCATCCGTTATTAACATCCGTTTTTACCACAAGGGTCCACAAAAGGGTAGTCTAGTCTAGGGTATGAAAATGTACCCCTGTATATAGTGCCACACACCCCCTGTAGATAATGCCTCAGTGCCCTCTGTAGATAGTGCCACACACTCCATGTAGCTAGTGCCACACAACCCCTGTAGATAATGCCGCAGTGCCCTCTGTATATAATGCCACAGTACCCCCTGTAGATAATGTCACACAGCCCAATGTAGATTGTGCCACATAGCGCCCCCTGTAGATAGCGCCACCCCCACTGAATATAGTGCTACACCCCCCCCCCCCCTTGCCCTGTAGATAGTGCCACTGAAGGTCCCTCCAGCAGAGGATCCCCGGCCAGAGCATTGCGGACACTTAGGCTGGGGATTCCCTCTCGGAGGACCCCCTGACACCACTGTCCATATATGGACAGTGATGTCAAGGGCTTTCCCGAGAACAGCGCTTAAGGTAGCGCTGTGCCCGGGGAATTATCGGCGAGCGGAGGAGCTCCCTCTGCTCCTCCGCTCTGAACTCATTCTGAAGCAGGGACCTGATCATTCCCTGCTTGAGTATTAAGTTCAGCTGTGTCTGCGTCATGAGGTCGCAAACACGATTGACAGCCTCAAGGAGCAGTGGAACACCGCCCGGAATCCAGGACTCTCCCGCTGAATCTGGGACGGGCGGGACGTTAGTAGTCAGGGTCTCCGTCTGGAGCGGAATCCCCGGCAATGCTATGACCGGGGATTCCGCTCCTAGTTCACAAAAGGAGGGTAGACGTCCATCATCCGATAAGACCTGGCCTAATCGACTGTCGTCAGAGGAGGACCATACCAAGAAATTAGTTTTGTGTACAGCTGGTGGAAATTCCGGGATGTCGAAGAGTGGGCTAAAAAGCCCAGGGCTATGTGATAGGCCCTTTCGAGCGGAAAGTCTATCCCAAAGAATGAGGACATGTTGGGTAGGTATTGGAAAAGAAGAAAGGGCCGGTCTATAATCCAGCAGAATCCAAGGTAAGGACCTAAGGGAAATTGCGGTAATGGTCCGTTCAATCGAATCCCATTGTTTGTTGGAACTATTGTGAAAGCAATCTACAATTCGCATAAGAATTGTGGCCTTATGATATAAAAGGAGATCAGGAAATCCCGCTCCCCCCTTCAACTTTGGAAGAGACAAAACTTTCTTGTTGAGGCGTTGCCTCATATTGCCCCAAACAAATCTACTTAAGGCCCCTTGAACACTCTTAAAGAATGTCCCTGGAATAAGAACAGGAACTGCCTGGAACAGGAATAAGAAGCGTGGTACCATTTTGATGACATTCATGCGACCGAACCAGGAAAGATGGCTGCGGTCATAGGAGTGTAGGTTCTTAAGGGTACGTTGAAGTAGTGGGGGGAAATTTAGGGAATATAAATCCGCCAAGTCTCCCGGGATCTTGGCCCCTAAGTATTTATTTGATTGATTGTGATTGCCATTTAAATGAGAAGCAAGATTTTAGGCTGTCTAGTAGGTAAAGAGATGTTTAGGGCTTCTGTTTTTCTATAATTTACTTTAAAATTGCTCACTTGACCTACGAACTCCCGTAAGAAAACCGGAAAGGAAATAGAAGGGTTCGTAACAAAAAGTAAGAGGTCCTCAGTATATAGAGCCAGTTTATGATGTCTGTCCCATTCTAATCCCAGAAACATCTGGAGAATTACGTATAGCTGTTGCTAGATGTTCCATCGTAATAACATAAAGCAGCGGAGATAGGGGACTACCCTGTCTGGTACCGTTTGCTATTGATAAGGAGGGAGAGAGCACACCCTTAACCTAGCCGTAGGCTTCTGATATAGAGAAAGTATTCGTTCTAACATTTTGGGGCCAATCCCTAGCTGACAAAGGGCAGACCGCAAGAACCCCCAGTGAACACGATCAAAAGCCTTCTCTGCGTCTACTGATACCAAACACGTGGAGATCGTCATTTTCCTGACATAAGATAATAATAAGATGGTCCTATTAGTGTTGTCTCGGGCCTCTATACGTAGAACAAATCCTGCCTGACCAGAGTGTGTAACCCGCGGAAGGAGAGGAGCTAACCTATTAGCTATAGCTTTTGAATAACATTTAACATCCACATTTCTCAATGAAATTGGTCGGAAGTTCGAACAAATAGAAGGATCTTTCCCCGGCTTTAGAATAACAATGATAGTTGCCGTCAGAGTTTGTGGAGTGAACGGGGTCAAGGAAGATACGGAGTTAAACCCTGGTCATAATAACTACATCTACTTCTGTTTCCGAGAATTCCTCACTCAAGGAAGAGATCTCGGTTGCATCTAAGGTCGGCAAGGCTGTCTCAGAAACATAGGAGTCTATTTTATGCTGGAGGTCAGAAGGTGACATATCTGCCAAGGGACCCCTAAGATTGTATAGGGAATGATAGTATTCTCTAAAGATATTTAACAATCTCCTCCAATTTATGTCTTGGTTCTCCAGATATGGTTTTGTTCAAGGGGATAAATAATTGAGGAGCTCTTGGATGAAGCGTCCGAGCTAGAGCTTTACCACATTTATTGGAATCTTCATATGAGTAGCGGCGACAGCGATCTCGATAAGAAGCGTGTGCCTGATCAAGTAAATCCCTCAGTGAGTTTCAAGCTTCCATCAACTCAACTAATGTCTGGGAGAGTTGGGTCTGCTTATGTTTTAATTCTAGGTCACGTATTTGAGACAGTAGACGTTTAATTATAAAGGCTTTTTCTTTTTTAAATCTTGCTCCCTGTTGTATAAAAGTACCCCGTATAACGCTCTTTAATGCTTCCCATTGAACTGGGAGAGGAGTAGTGTCTGAGACATGATGATCAAGAAAGTCAACAATGGAGCGCTCGATGGCCACCTGACAAACTGAATCCCTTAAGAGATTCGCATTCAACCTCCACTGCCATTCTCTTGATATTGTGTCTGGGAGAGTAAGGGAAAGAAAGACGGGCGCATGATCTGCCCAGATCATTGTGCCAATCTGGGACTCTGGGTGCCACAAGAGTAAATAATGGCTAATGAAGAACAAGTCAATTCTACTGTACATGTCATGAACTGGGGAATAAAAAGTATAATCTCTCCCCTGAGGATTAAGAATTCTCCAAACATCCACCAGCTGCAAAGAAAAAAACTTCGTTTTAAGAGCAAGCAATTGATAAATGGCAACTGAGGACCTGCCCGAGGAGGAGTCCAACGCCTGATCCATAGTAAAATTAAAATCCCCTGCGGTAATCAGAAAGCCTTCAGGAAACTCTGAGATAACTCTTGAAAATGCTCGCTTGGTTATAATTAGGTAAGTAAAAATTGGCACCAGTATATAGCTTCCCAGCAATACAGAGCTTCAAAAATAGAAAGCGCCCCTGAGGATCATATTGCGTTGCTACAATGGCGACCGGGAGGGATTTATGGATTACAATGCTCACACCTCTAGACTTTGAAACCACTGTGTAAAATATCTATGCTTAATAGCTGGAACATGGTTTGCCCTGAAATGGGTCTCCTGTAGGAGTAGAATGTGAACGTGCTGCTTATGCATATGGTACAGAACCTGAGAGCGTTTCTCCGGTGTATTAAAACCACACACGTTCAATGAACAAAGTTTCAAGGACGCCATCTGAGAAAGGGAGGGGAATAGGAAAAAGAGAGAGACTAGAAATAGAATGGAATCACCACAGACGACGTTCCGGCCCCAGAACTACTAAGTTCAGGGGAAAAAGAAAAAACTATGTCTAGTATTCGTATGAACATGTCCTATATGTGGGATCGACTGGACAATGTAAGAGGGATAATCCTAACCTACTTCCTTATGCCCGATATCAATTTAAGATAACACAAATCGCATAAAAATCAAAGAATATCAAAAGGAGGTTCAAGAGATCCCCAAAATAATTAGGAGCTACGACAGTCAATATCTTGCGAGAATTATGAAAGTATTAAATAGTAAGACATGCAATATATCCATTTGAAACATTTAGAAGAGTGAACATACATAGCCCATGGCCTCCTCCCCAAAAGAGCTATCAATCCACATACTTCCCCATGATATGGGTTAAGAGGAGGAGAACAAGGCAGGATCAGTGTTTCTATAAGCCACCCGGCAAAAATAGACTGCATGGTAAACTTTTAACAAAGGGGGATTCATTTTACTGTGCCGTCTTCCACTCAAATGTAGCTTTTTTCTATGTGAAAATATGGAACTCTGCAGAGTGGATGGACATGACAAGGACAAGTCTCCGTTCTCGTTGATTTTAAAAAAAAAAAATGGAAAAAAATATTATGAAAACAAGCATTGTAAAAAGGGACAAATTGAAGGGAAAGTAGATTCTCGTACTACATTGTTTAAACAGAGAGCATTGAGACCCCTACTTCTAGCACTCAGGGAAAGAGATATTCCTTACTCATGGGGACACCTGTTTCAGTTGCAAGCTAGATGGGGCTCCTCCACCTACTCCATCTTCTCCATTTACTCTCCAGAAGATAAACCGGACTTTATTTCTGCCTTGGATCTACCATTTATATCCATCTTAGATTGGTCATTCTTCTTGCCACTACTGCAAAGAATGTTTCGAAGGAACCAGCGAAATGGTGCTCCCCTGATCCTCCCTGGACGTAGGTGACCTCAGATCCATATAGTTGTAGATCCTAAATCTCTGGAACCGTAACCTTGCATGATTTGCTGACTTCACTCTGTTACCAGAGCAAGGGGGCTTCACTTACCTTGAAGATCTTTTGCCTATGGTTAAAGGAGCTGTTGCAGTGTACTCCATATTGGCTGCACATATGTGAGTCGTTGTCAAACAACATACCATCTGACTTTATATTTCACTGCAGGTTGCTCTTTTTTAACTACTTAGTCATATTGCTGAATGTATATAGTGTCTATTTTCTTGCTTAACGTATTTTACATCAACAGGGCAGTAGAAATATGGAGATACATATATGAAAAGTTATGTGTATGTGGAGAGGGTTGTCAATTTTTCTTTCCCTTCCCACATTCACAATAGGGCCTAAGTTGTGTTTTATATGTGTAATTTACATGTTATATTCCTACGTTCCCCTTTTCTAGGGTATGCGAAGTGACCTTATTTTATAGGGATTAAGACACATCCCTCGGAATTGTTATATGCAACTATTAACATGATGGCCTTAATAATAATAATTATTATTATTATTATTATTATTATTGGAACTGGTCATACCATCTCTCAACAGGTGTTAACGTTTATGTAGCATATTTTAGTCTGTGGAAGATGTTCATAAATTAAAGGCCAGTTTGGACACACTGAGTGTTTGGGCATCCACTTGGCAATGAGGTTTAATTTGGATAAATGTATATTTATGCATCTAGGTGCTAACAATCTGCATGAATCCTATTTCCTAGGGGAATTTTAAACTGGAAGAGTCACTTGTTGAGAAGGGTCTAGCTGTACTTGTAGATCATATACTAAATAACAGAATGCAATGTCAATCAGCTGCTTCTAAGGCCAGCAAGATATTGTTGTGTATTAATAGAGGCATGGATTTGCAGGACAGTGGGAAATATTACCACTTTACAAAGCATTATGGAATTGGAAAAAATACAAAGAGCAAATAAACTAACATGAAGGAGAATCAAACCTATTTAATGTTGAAAAGAGACGACTAAGAGGGACATGATTAACTTGTATATGAATGGCCCATACGAAAAATATGGTGAAAACAACCTGTTTACCATTGTAAAATCCCTTCAAAAGACAAGGGGACACTCCATCTGGAGGGGGAAAAAAAGGTCCAATCTCCAAAGGCGATACCATAAGAACTGTGAATCTGTGGAATAGCCTACCTCAGGAGCTGGCCACAGCAGAAAAAGTAGATGGCTTTCAAAAAGGCTTAGATTATTTCTAAGAATGAAAAATATATCAGCTCCTATGTCAATGTATAGACTTCTTGTTTGAATGTTGATGCAGTTGGATTGCCACTTGAAATCAGGAGGGAAAGTTTTCCCATTTTAGGGGACATTGGTTAAAGCTTTGAGTAATTTCTATAGTTTCTCCCATCCGGTGGTTGAACTTGATGGACATATTTTTAAAAAAAAATGAAACTGTACTATGTAACTATATAGACTTATACCTTCCATACTTCCTTTCACAGGACCTAGCTGGGCCTACAGGAGCTCAGACTGACAGAATTTGCTGATGACCTCTTGCTTTTTTCCCCGGCAAACTTCGGCTCCTGATCTTATCTTACAGATATGGTAGGCTTTCTGGGTTTTATATCAATCTGAAGGGTCCAGTGATACTAACTTGGGAATCATCCCTAGCACTAAAGTGAGCCTGATCCCATATAAAATGCTTAGGTGTGTAATCCCACACAATCCTAGCAACCTTAATTCAGTGAACTTTGTGTCTTACATTACTTCTCTCAAAAGTATAGAGAAGGGAGGAAACCTCCAGCTCACCGGTTCTGCGTCTCCAGATATCTCGCTTGGATCCCCGCGACGGCCTGCGGCGTGTAGTACAAGGAAGGAGAGATGATCCAGCGCTGAATGGAGTTTAAAAGGGAAAGATTGTTCACACTTTTATTGGCAAAAATGTTTAAAACTGGAACAGAGACACAGTCTCAAGGCAGAGAGTGGTGCGGGTGATTTGATCTGATTGATATATATATCCTTGTCCATAACCGTGATACTGCCTCCTTTATCCGCCAATCGTATGACGATATCTAGATTGTCCCGTAAGGATTTCATCGCTTGCTTCTCTGCCATCGTAAGGTTGTGTATGGATTTACTTTTTTTCGTTGTTTCCTTGATTTTATGTAGCTCCCTTTCCATGACCTGTTGGAATTTGTCCATTGATTCAGTACGAGATTGGATGGGATAATATCCAGTATTTTTAGTTTCAAACGTCAATGCTTGGTTGGAGATGTGGTTATGATGTTGTCCAGCTAAATCTTCTAGGCGTAACAATGCCGTTTGTTCTTGAAACATTAGCGTTTTGTAAACCTTGCCCACTGCTGATGTTTTTGGTGTTTCCAGTTCTAAGGTTATATCATTTTCTTCTTGTTTAAAAAAGTGCCTTTTAACCGTAAGGTTACAGACAAACCTGTTAATGTCCAAGAGAGTGTTAAAAATGTCGAAGTCCTGGTTAGGCACAAAATTTAGTCCTAGCGAGAGAACTTTTGTTTGCAATCCAGTTAAAGGCACTGAAGATAGATTGACTACGTCCAGATTCCTCAGTGCCTCTGGTTCCTCAGTCTCCGGGGTTGTATGGCATCTGTTAGACTTGTGCTTTCTGCCCCCCCCCCTCTTCCCCCGTTTTTTTAAATGTCTCGTTTGGTATTGTGATTGGGTCTTGATCTTTGGGTACTTCTGGGTACATCTAGATCAGATTCCTCCTCTGCTCCATCCGTGGTCTCTGGCTCCGTGGAACTGAAACTGACCCTATTAACTGTTCTGTGGGGTCCCCCTTTGAATATCTGTGCAAATAAATAAGACTGCTCTATAAAACAAGACTGAATTTACACTAGTAATTTCCTGCGGTAAACTGCTCCCGACTTGCTAATACCCAATTTTATACTTCTCCCTCCTGTTTCCTAATTTTATGATAAAACGTTACTATACATTAAACATATATTGATATATAGCTCAGTACACCAAAATCAAGACAATATTTCTTACTTGATTCTTAATTTTTTAACTAGACAGGTTTCACCTTTCTATTTTAACTTTCAGACAGTGCATCATTTTTGTCGGTTACATACATAATTAAACATATCACATATGTTTCCATCTATACATGGGATATAAACCCAAAATCTGTATGTAACACTATATTGCAATATAGTCTGTGTTTGTTTCCATTTTTGTTTCTATTTCCATGTGTTTTCCTAACACAGCTGTATGTTGTATATACATGAGTACTCTCACGGCTATGTGCTCCTGTCTCTTTTTTCTGCTTCGTCGGAAAATAACTTTATAATTAAATATTGCATCAATTTCTCTAAGAATTGACCACCAATATTTCACTTTTTTCCGGACAAATTTTTACTATTATCCCCCTGAATTAATTAAACCACATCCTTGAATTTTAAAATTTCACCTCTACGTTGCTTTAATTCCTGTGAAACGTTTAAAGGGTTAAGAAACTTTCTAAATGCTGTTTTGAATACTTTGAGGGGTGAAGTTTTTAAAATGGGGTGACTTTTTGGGGTTTCTAATATACAAGGCCCTAAAAGCCGCTTCACAACTGAACTGGCCCTTGTAAAAATAGCCTTTTGAAATTTTCTTGAAAATGTGAGAAATTGCTGCTAAAGTTCTAAGCCTTGTGACGTCATAGAAAAATAAAAGGAAGTTCAAAAAACGATGCCAATCTAAAGTAGACATATGGGGGATGTTAATTAGCAACAATTTTGAGTGGTATAACTGCCTGTCTTACAAGCAGATACATTTACATTTAGAAAAATGCTAATTTTTGCAATTTTTCACAAAATTTTGGTGTTTTTCACTGGTAAATATTGAATTTATCGACCACATTTTTCCACTATCATAAAGTCCAATGTGTCACGAGAAAACAATCTCCGAATCGTTTTGATAGGTAAAAGCATTCCGGAGTTATTACCACATAAAGTGAAATATGTCAGATTTGAAAAAATGGGTCTGGTCCTGAAGGCCAAAATGAGCTTGGTCCTGAAGGGGTTAAGGACTCAACTTCCCCAGCATTTGCAATTACAATGTGGCATGAACATTTTGCCAAATCTTTGTCCCTCCTCTATTACATGCCCCATACACCTCAATCCCTGAAGAATTAAGAACTAACCCACTTCTTTCCTCTGCATTTAAAGTCTGACTACACTAGGCGCTTATTAGGACAAAACTCCTACCATTTTTTAAAAACCCACATTGTTAGGGTGGGGACCCCCACAGAATACTTCTCCTGTTGAAGTCAATGGGCATTATCATATTCCATATAAGAAAGAGAAGACACATGAAAAAGCGCACACCCAAACAATTGTTTATGAAAATCCAAATTTTATTTGAAACAAAGTTAAAAACATCTAAAACAAGACACAAAAATCAAGTTCATGTAGGACTTGCTGCAGAAAAACATCCCTAATAAGATGTGGTAATATACATCGGTCTACAAATTATACACGCTGCACAACCAAATAGCAAATTCCTGGAGTGTAGATCTAGTTACAGATGCAACAATGTAGCAGAAAATCACATATATATCTAAATGGTGCCTCTAGATATGTAATACCTGTGAAATACAAAGGGTGTGAAAAGTATCAAAAAAAAAACAAAAGTACTACAAATCGACACCGAGAAGCCTTGGCTTCAACAATGTGACGACACGAGCACATAAAATCGTTCCCAGTAAAAAGTTGCTTTTTTTTTTTTTTTTTTTTAAAAAAAGGGTATATGAAGTATATACAGTATGAACAAAAAAATGAATAATAATTTTATAAAAACTGACACCTTGTTGCAATGGCTGGCATTGGAGCTAGCGCCGAACCCTGCTGTTTAACCCCCTTAGATACCGCTGTCAATAGAAACCGTAACATCGAAGTATTTAAAGGTACGGAGCTCCCTCTGTCAGCCCTTTGGCATCATCGCGATCTGTCGATGGGTTGCCATTGCAGCAGGGGGTTTACAGAGGGCCCCCCATGTCTGCCTTGGATGTGAGAAGACTGACAGGCAGGCATAATACACAGCACTACATAAGTTTTATAGTGTATTATGTAAGCGATCAAAGGATCGCATGTTCAATTTCCCTTGTGGGGCTAATAATTATTGATGAAAAAAAAATGTTTTGTAGTATAAAAAGATAAAAATTCAAATAAAAAAAACCCACGAAAACAATGTCAGAATTGCTGTTTTTTGTTAACTCCATCTCACAAAAACAGGAAAAATATGTGATCTATAAAATTGTTTGTACTCAAGTTGCACCCATAAGAAAAAAAAACATTCATCCTGCAAAACACAAGTCCTCATACAGCTTTGTCACTAAACAAATGTAAGTGTTATGGGTCTTTGAATCAATGAGTGATTTATTTTTTATTTTTTATTCTTACAAAAATGTTTTTATTGCATAAGAAGTAAAACCTAAAATAAAAACTAGAGTAAGGCCAGTACCACACACACAGTTTTGGGTCAGTTTTTGCTGTTGCTTTTGGCTGTTTTTTTTTTTTTTTTTAAGCAAAAGCCAGAATGGTTTACTAAAGAATGGAACGGTATAAAGGAAAGACTGACGCATTTGCTTTCTTGTGTGTCCACTCCTGTGCTTTGCTTTAAAATAAACTGAGCCAAAAACTGCATCATCATTGCTTGTGTAATCCTGGCCAAAAGTTAACATGTCATGTACACCGCATAGTGAACGCCATAAAAACGAAACCCAAAAAACAATATAAGAATTCACATCACCATCGCCCTTCCGTTGAGGGGGTTCCGTCGGAGGTGCCGTTGAGTTAACACCTCAATGAAAAGGCAAATGGAAACCTCAGCTTCCGTTTCCCTCACCATTGAACTCCATGGTGATGGAAACCTAGCTAATGGTTTCCATCTTTCTCGGTTGTGACAGGGTTCTGTTGTTACGGATGGAATCAATAGCGCAGTCGACTTTTTTTTTAATACAAATGTCTATTAGTTGATTGGTACAACTTTCAAATTACTTTTTATTAAAAATAATTTTTACTTTTTGAGATGCAGCTGCTTTGTATTCTGTATACAGAGCAGCTGTATCGTGCACTAAGACCTGCATCTGTCAGGTTTGCGGGACTGATGGGTTCAGTGAAAGCAAGTCCTGTGTGTCTTGGACACGCAGGATCCACCTGTAATCGTTCACATCTAAGTTATGAACTTAGATCTGATCGATTTCAACTCGATCCTGCGTGTCTGACACAGAATAATAAATCCCTACAAAAAGAGGTAAATTAACGCACAAATGTCATGAAAATGTATAGAAAAAAAATCACTTTATTGAACAATGTATACAAAAGATTAAAAATGAGCCATACAATGCAGAAAAGTGGCGTTAAATATCAGTATATAGGAAAAAGAGGTAAAGTACTTACATCCACAAATGGAGGTATTATCTATGGACAATCTAAATAATGCGATAAATGAGGTAGGGGAATAAATGTAGGGAAATAACGCGAAGCCTGATGCGCATTCCGGCTGATGCCTTCTTTCAGGGTTTAGCCAAAATGCGCGTCGGGCTTGGCATCATTCCTGTGCAGCTCAACAATGGGTGTGTCATAACGTTTACGCTATCTCAAGTTACTATAGAAGTATGACATAATGTGTTATTCTTACTAGGCTGGTGCTTATTTTAGGTACTCTTCGTTCCAATTTGTGTACATTTATTCCCCTATCTCATTTATCACATTATTACGAATTAGGCCTTAAAGGGGTTGTCCAGGAAAAAAATAATTCTAAAAAGTGTCCCCCAGCCTTGGTTTGCCTCCCCTAATACCCCCTATTAAA
Organism: Rhinoderma darwinii; assembly: GCF_050947455.1. NCBI lineage: Eukaryota > Metazoa > Chordata > Amphibia > Anura > Rhinodermatidae > Rhinoderma > Rhinoderma darwinii. Next base: position 337,446,027 of record NC_134688.1, on the reverse strand, counting down.
CTTCTAACCAGTTTCTGTTTGATTTCCATCGTCACTGCTGCTCTTTCTATCTGTTTACATCCCTTGCTGTTTGTTTACATCCCTTACTGTCTGTTTCCTGTCTTGTAACCCACCATACCCATGATCCCCTGTAATGTATATGTTACCTGCAGTCCTATGTAACACCACAGATAACACACTGATAACTCTCTGATTACAGATAATGTAGTAGATGTAAGAGACAAACACATGCAGAGACAGACGGACACACACACACACACACACACACACACTGTAACATATACACATACAAAGACCGAGACACACACTGTATACACACTACACACACACACACACACACACACTTACCATGTCTCCTTGCTGACAGCATCACAGGTCAGGACGGGCTGTGGGCAGAGCTTCCTCTCTGGTTCTCGGCAGAATACAGAGTAGAGGCAGAGCTGGAAGGCTGCAGCACGGGAGTGGACCTGTCCCCTGACCTGAGTCATCTGACCTCATGTCACTGACGTGAGGTCAGGTGACAGGTAAGGTGACCGGACTGGTCCACTCCCTGGCCGTCACAGACCCCAGTCAGAATGCCGTAATTTCCTGGCTCTTCCTAAAGCTGCTGCAGGTGTCCGACATACGGGGCACCTGTCAGCAGCGATCAGCAGGCGCCCCCCCCCCTATTTCCCTACCACCTAGGCTTTAGCAGCGTATAATCTAAAAGTGCCGAAGCTGCCACTGTACCTCATAGACTGGGCTAGTCCTACGCAGGTGCCGTCCTTTTTCACTGTGAACACACATAGGCGCGCTCACAGTGATAAGCTACATAGGCTGGGCGGGCAGTAATCAACCAGCACACGCCGAAACGACATGTCACCAGTGACGTGTCGTATCCCATCCGAGGTCTCTCTGGGGCGAGACCATGTGATCGGGATACAACACGACAGTGGAGGAGACTGAAAGTGAAAAGAACAGCCAGAGCGGAGAACAGAAGCAAGATGGCACGGGTAAGTATATTATTCAACTGTAAATATGTGCAATGTGTGTTTAAATTTACTGAAAAAATAAATCTCGGACAACCCCTTTAAGTAAACCTCGAATAAGACCTCTCCTACTGACCTTTTGAAAGCTTAGATCTTATCTAATCCTCAACAAATCCTATCGATGTTAGATCAGAGGTCGTCGTGTTTTAGAGACCAATTACGAAGGGGATATATATGCGGTAGCTGGTTAACTAAGCGCTACATCCTTGTTTACCGCAATCTGCCATTTTTTTCCATTAATTCCCCCAGTAATGTTTTGGTGCACTCCACTTCAGACATTTTGGTGGAATTTCGTTCAAAAAGCCTTTGAGTCCATTGGGGGTTCTTGGAAGCGGCGCTTCAGAGAATGGGGTTGGATACGCATATAAGAGAATGTCCTGTGCAGCGGGGCAATTATAGAGCGCCATAATCCAGAGTCAATGGCTTCTTATCTACCGCTTTCCACATTCGTAATAGGATGAGGCTGGGATGTCCATTGGCCCCATATGATATATATATATATTTGGCAAGAACGTGGTGTCTGAGGCAGTTAGCTCCGCCTACTGGCCGCGTTTACACCTCTGACCTCCCATTGACATCAATGGGAGGCAGAGAGAGCGTATTTCAATGAGTTTTTTGCACGTAGGACTCAATGGCCGCGGGTGAAAAACGCAGCGAAAATCACGGCAAACGACGTGCAGGAAGGACAAAATCTGCCTCAAAATCCCAAACGGAATTTTGAGGCAGAATTTTCCTCCTGCGAAAAACTGTGTGTGAACACAGCCTAAGTGGTTTTCTGTGTGTGTGTGTGTGTGTGTGTGTGTGTGTGTATATATATGTGTATATATATAATATATTATATACACAGTGAAGAAAATCAGTATTTGATCCCTTGCTGATTTTGTAAGTTTGCCCACTGTCAAGGACATGAACAGTCTAGAATTTTTAGGCTAGGTTAATTTAACCAGTGAGAGATAGATTATATTAAAAAAAAAACTGAAAATCACATTGTCAAAATTATATATATTTATTTGCATTGTGCACAGAGAAATAAGTATTTGATCCCTTTGGCAAACAAGACTTAATACTTGGTGGCAAAACCCTTGTTGGCAAGCACAGCAGTCAGACGTTTTTTGTAGTTGATGTTGAGGTTTGCACACATGTTAGATGGAATTTTGGCCCACTCCTCTTTGCAGATCATCTGTAAATCATTAAGATTTCGAGGCTGTTGCTTGGCAACTCGGATCTTCAGCTCCCTCCATAAGTTTTTGATGGGATTAAGGTCTGGAGACTGGCTAGGCCACTCCATGACCTTAATGTGCTTCTTTTTGAGCCACTCCTTTGTTGCCTTGGCTGTATGTTTCGGGTCATTGTCGTGCTGGAAGACCAAGCCACGAGCCATTTTTAATGTCCTGGTGGAGGGAAGGAGGTTGTCACTCAGAATTTGACGGTACATGGCTCCATCCATTCTCCCATTGATGCGGTGAAGTAGTCCTGTGCCCTTAGCAGAGAAACACCCCCAAAACATAATGTTTCCACCTCCATGCTTGACAGTGGGGATGGTGTTCTTTGGGTCATAGGCAGCATTTCTCTTCCTCCAAACACGGCGAGTTGAGTTAATGTCAAAGAGCTCAATTTTAGTCTCATCTGACCACAGCACCTTCTCCCAATCACTCTCAGAATCATCCAGATGTTCATTTGCAAACCTCAGACGAGCCTGTACATGTGCCTTCTTGAGCAGGGGGACCTTGCGGGCACTGCAGGATTTTAATCCATTATGGCGTAATGTGTTACCAATGGTTTTCTTGGTGACTGTGGTCCCAGCTGCCTTGAGATCATTAACAAGTTCCCCCCGTGTAGTTTTCGGCTGAGCTCTCACCTTCCTCAGGATCAAGGATACCATACGAGGTGAGATTTTGCATGGAGCCCCAGATCGATGTCGATTGACAGTCATTTTGTATGTCTTCCATTTTCTTACTATTGCACCAACAGTTGTCTCCTTCTTACCCAGCGTCTTACTTATGGTTTTGTAGCCCATTCCAGCCTTGTGCAGGTCTATGATCTTGTCCCTGACATCCTTAGAAAGCTCTTTGGTCTTGCCCATGTTGTAGAGGTTAGAGTCAGACTGATTAATTGAGTGTGTGGACAGGAGTCTTTTATACAGGTGACCATTTAAGACAGCTGTCTTTAATGCAGGCACCAAGTTGATTTGGAGCGTGTAACTGGTCTGGAGGAGGCTGAACTCTTAATGGTTGGTAGGGGATCAAATACTTATTTCTCTATGCACAATGCAAATAAATATATATAATTTTGACTATGTGATTTTCTGTTTTTTTTTTATATAATCTATCTCTCACTGGTAAAATTAACCTAGCCTAAAAATTCTAGACTGTTCATGTCTCTGACAGTGGGCAAACTTACAAAATCAGCAAGGGATCAAATACTGATTTCCTTCACTGTATGTACCTTACCGATACCACTTTATGTGGATCTATGTTGAACCCACTTATAATCCAATGGGGATAATATGGAGCCGGTGTATCTCCAACATAGACCTGATACACCTTTTTTTACCTTTTGGAATGGATGACCTATCACTATATGTTTAGGTGCTTTATCGCACATATACATAATTTTGTCCCTTTTTCCTTCCTTTATTTACTATTCTTGCTGTTTATGCATATATGCAGTTTACGCAGAGCTAGTATTATTTTGCCTCTAATTTTTTTAGCCCTTTTTCTATATGGAGATTCTACTTATCTAAAGACTATTGAGAATATGATATCATTTGCGCATGCGCGATCATTCATTTTTTTTTCTCAGTCTTACTACATTGGTTCAGGGTTTTTGACATGCGTAGTAACAATGGGTGGAGACTGGGTACCATGACGGGTAAGTTACGTCCTTTGAATTAGTACTATTTGTTTTCATATTTCTTAATTAATACACATGTATGTGATTGATAGTTTACACTATCCTTAACCCCTTCAGGACCCAGCCTGTTTTGGCCTTCAGGACACAGACAATTTTTTTAAATCTGACGTGTTACTTTATGTGGTAATAACGTTGGAATGCTTTTACCTATCCAAGCGATTCTGAGATTGTTTTCTCGTGACATGTTGTACTTTTGTTAGTGAAAAAATGTTGGCGATAATTTTGGTATTTATTTCTGAAAAACACCACAATTTAGAAAAAATTTGCAAAAATTAGCATTTTTCTAAATTTAAACGTATCTGCTTGTAAAACAGATAGTAATACCACACAAAATAGTTACTAGTTAACATTTCCCATATGTCTACTTTATGTCTGCATCGTTTTTTGAACGTCCTTTTATTTTTCTAGGACGTTACAAGGCTTAGAACTTTAAAATATGAGAAATTGCTGCTAAAGAAAATTTCAAAAGGCTATTTTTTCAGGGACCAGTTCAGTTCTGAGGTGGCTTTGAGGGCCTTATATATTAGAAAATCCCCAGAAGTCACCCCATTTTGAAAACTGCACCCCTCAAGGTTTTCGAATCAGCATTCACAAAGTGTTTTAACCCTTTAAGCGTTTCACAGGAATTAAAGCAATGTAGGGGTGAAATTTACAAATTTAATTTTTTTGGCCGAAATTCATTTCTAATAAATTTTTTTTTGTAACACAGCAGGTTTTACCAGAGAAATGCAACTCAATATTTATTGCCCAGATTCTGCAGTTTTTAGAAATATCCCATATGTGGCCCTAGTGTGATAAAGGACTGAAGCACTGGCCTCAGAAGCAAAGGAGCACCCAGTGGATTTTGGGCCTCCTTTTTTTTAGAATATATTTTAGGCACCTTGTCAGGTTTGAAGAGGTCTTGTGGTGTCAAAACAGTGGAAACACCCCAAAAGTTACCCCATTTTGGAAACTACACCCCTCAAGGAATTTATCTAGGTGTATAGTTAGCATTTTGACCGCACAGGTTTTTCGCAAAATTTATCAGAATTAGTCTGTAAAAATGAAAATCTTTATTTTTAATATTTACAAGAGATAATAAAGAAAATGCACCCCAACATATGTAAAGCAATGTCTCCCGATTATGGCAATATCCCATATGTGGTAATAAACTGCTGATTGGACCCACAGCAAGGCTTCAGAAGGGAAGGAGCGCCATTTGGATTTTGGAGCATGGATTTTGCTGGATTGGTTTTCGGTTCCATGTCGCGTTTGCAACACCCTGGAGGAACCAAAACAGGGGAAACCCTCCAAAAGTGACCCCATTTTGGAAACTACACCTATCAAGGAATTTATCTAGGGGTATAGTTAGCATTTTGACCACACAGGTTTTTCGCTAAATATCTTGGAATTAGTCTGTAAAAATGAAAATCTACTTTTTTTTCTGAAAAAAGATAGAAATTTGTAATATTTACGAGGAATAATGAAGAAAATCACCCCAACATTTGTAAAGCAATGTCTCCTGATTACAGCAATATCCCATATGTGGTAATAAACTGCTGTTTGGACCCAGAGCAGGGCTCAGAAGGGAAGGAGTGCCATTTGGATTTTGTAGCACAGATTTTGCTGGATTGGTTTTCGGTGCCATGTCGCGTTTGCCCTGGGGAGACCAAAACAGTGGAAGCCCCCCAAGTTACCCCATTTTGGAAACACCCCTCAAGGAATTTTTCTAGGGGTATAGTGAGCATTTAGACTCCACGGGTCTTTTGCAGAATTTATTAGAATTAGGCGGAGAAAATTAATATCACAATTTTTTTCCACTAAAATGTTGAATTTTCTCATTTTCACAAGGGATAAAGGAGAAATAAACAACCAATTTTTGTAAAGCTATTTCTCCCGGGTGCGGAAATACCCCACATGTGGTCATACATTTTTTTCATTAGAAATGAATTAACCCTTTCAGGACTGATCCATTTTTTGCCTTATTTTCGTTTTTTCACTACCCGCCTTCCAAGAGTCATAACTTTTTTCTTTTTCCGTCAGTAGAGTGATGTGAGGGCTTATTTCTTGCGGGAGGAATTGTAGTTTCTATTGATACCATTTAAAGTGGCATAAAAAGTACTGGGAAACTGAAAAAAAACAAGGAGAATATAGGAAAAAAATCTGATTCCATTTTTTTGTGTTTTCGTTTTTACAGCTTTCGCCGTGCGGTGAAATCGACAGCGATTTTGCCATTTTAAATTATTTAAGTTTTTTACGGTGTTCACCGTGCGAGTTAAATAATGGTATATTGTAATAGTTCGGCCTTTTACGGACCTAGCGATATCAATTCTGTTTATTTTTTTACATTACTTTTGAAGAAAAATGGCAAAAGGTTTTTTTTTTTTAACTTTAAACTTTTTTCTTTCTCACTACTAATAAATTTAATTCTTCTACACATTTTATTAGTCCCCTTAGGGGACTTGTACCAGCGATCATTGGATCCGCGGGTACAATATGCTGCAATACTAATGTATTGCAGTGTATTGTTATTTTTACAGACTCCTGTAACAGCGCGATCGCTGTTCCTGTCCATTGGTCCCGGGTGTCCGCTGTAATACACAGCCGACACCCGCAGCGTATGGAGCGGGCTCAGCACGTGAGCCCGCCCCATACATCACCCCTGCACCATGATGTGCTATTAAGTCCTAGTGCTCAAAGGGTTAATGCACAGTGGATGGTGTGAATATTGCAATTTTCCACTGATATGCCATTTTAGTGCATAATATGTCGTGCCCATTTTGTGCCCCTGAAGACAAATACCTCATAAAGCGTTAAGCGCGTTCTCCCGGGTATGGCGATGCCATATATGTGGGCACAAACTGCTGTTTGGGCACGCTGCAGGGCTCAGAAGGGAGTGATGCCATTTTGCTTTTGGAGAGCAGATTTTGCTTGGTAGTTTTTCTGTTTGGGGTTTTGCTGGTATTTCAGTTTATAATGTGGGGGCATATGTAATCTGTGCGGCGAACATCAGGGCATAATAAGAGGGTATAAAAATGCGGTAAATAAATAATAATTCATAGATATGTGGCCGGTGTCACACTGATAAATGGTGTCTGATTTTATCCGCTTTTAGAAAACACTGCACATTTTGCATCGCCATATTCCTGGGAGCCAGAACGTCTTTATTTTTTCACCACCGAAGCTGCGTGAGGGCTTATTTGTTGCGGGACAATCTGTACTTTTCATTGGTACCATTTTGGGGTACATGCGATTTTTATTTTTTTTTTATTACATTTTTGTGCAAGCCGGGTGACCAAAAACAAGCAATTCTGACAATGTTTTTTAGTTTATTTTTTGCGGCGTTCACCATGCACTATAAATGACCATTATATTTTATTCTGCGGGTCGGTACGATTACGGCGATACCATATGTATATAGGTTTTTTTTTATGTTTTGCAGCCTTTTTTATAAAATTTATTTTCTGTGTCACCATATTCTGAGAGCCATAACTTTTTTATTTTTCAGTCAAAAAAGCTGTGTAAGAGCTTGTTTTTTGCGGGACGGGTTGTAGTTTTTATCAGTATTATTTTCGGGTACATGCGACTTTTTGATCACTTTTTATTCTCTATTTTGGGAGGGGTGGTGACCAAAAAATAGCGATTCTGGTTTCGTTTTTTTTTTGGGGTGTTCATCGTGCGGGAAAAATAACAATATAGTTTTATAGTTGGGGTCGTTACGAACGCGGTGATACCAGATATGTGTACTTTTTTTAACGTGTTCATTTTTTTCCTATAATGAAAGACTTATTATAGGAAAAAAATGCAGTGTTTGTTTATATAACTTATAACTTTTATTTTTACACTTTTTTTAAAACATTTTTATTATCTTTTTTTTACTTTTTTCACTTGTCACACTAGGGGACACTTAGACTTGCAGCTTTGATCGCTGCTAGAGTACATTACACAACACACGTAGTGTAATGCATTCCAACTGTCATTGTGACGTAACAGTCACACTCACAGGAAGCCTCGGAGGACCGGCCGGAGGCAGTTCCTCCGAGGCTTCCGTATATGGCAACCCGGAGGTCATTGTCTGACCTCCGATTGCCATGACAAGCATCGGTAGTGATCGTGGGGGCTGCCGATGTGCTTCAAACCACTTAAATGCGGCGACGGCAATCCGTCGCCGCATTTATGGGTTTAATTGCCGAAATCAGCGGCGATGGTCCGCTGACCGGCAAGGCTGGAGTGTCAGCTGTCGGGGACAGCTGACTTCCCTGTTCCCGGACACTGTCCATTAGGACAGTGTGCGCCGGGAACTACTCCGCAATAGTACGTCTGGATGCGGGAACTAACCCCTCTGCAGGACGTACTATTGCGGAGCAGCAAGTGAAGAGGTTAATATTACACAAACATTTGTATGTTCTATCACTTTTGTATTTTTTATATTGTATTTAATTGCCCTTTTTGATATGACAGGTCTACTATGTTTGACAGACTATTGTATGTTTTGATATTTGATGATTGCTAATGACTCTATGAGCTCTATATACTCGTCACTTGTGGTATTGCATTATGCTTGAGAAAGGCTCTGAGGAGCTGAAACATTGCATGGGTGAATAAGAAGTTCCTTTTTCTTTCAATGTGCTGCCTGGTTCTTCTTTTTGCATTCGTTGGATCCAGTCCTGTTGGGCTTGCACCCTTACCTTGTTTGAAATTCTGGTGCGGTTACCCTTTTGATTTTTGGAGTAAAATGCACGCCTCTTAATAAATTAGACACATCTGTGGCTGTTCGAGCGTCCGAAAGGGAAATCTTCGCCCTACTATTTTTTTTGCCATAAATCCTAGTCAATTTGTCGGCAGGCCCGCCCCATTGCGATATGGGCCGCCCTTCTTTTTTTTTTTAAATGGCAGAGGCAGATTAAACTGGCAAAAAGTCCCAAATTATCGTTCAAATCTGGCGTGTGCCAGAATTTGCTACTTTTTTTACGCCATAGTGATGGCATATAGAAGTTGATAAATTCCCCCCGTGTACTGTTGTTTAATGTAGCTGGTTCTCCTCATCGTTTGTAGTTGCATGCGCCATGACATGTGTATCGGCCGTGCAAGCTATTGAACCACTGTCCCATTCAAGTCAACGAGTGCAGGTCAGAAGCAGGAAATCTCCGAGCTATCAAAATCTGGTGAGACTTGACTGCGCACTGCTGCACGTGGAGACTTTGGGTATGTTCCCACAGGGCTGATACGCTACGTAAAAGCACACCGCGTATCAGCCCTGTGGTGCAGTTTTTCGTCCGGAATGTCCGAAGTGGAAAACTGCACATGAAAAAACAAAGACGTTTGATACTTACGTATTCATGGTACGCCTGGATGAAGAAACAGAATTCTTGGTAAGTATAGGATTTTTTACTGACTTGCGCTTTTTGCGGCGGAATCGCTGATTTTCCGCCGCAAAAAAAACGCAACATTTGCTCTTTTCTGTGGGTTTTACCTCCTCATTGAATTCAATGGGGAAAACCTGCAACACAGAAGCAGTGATCACGCAAATACAATTGACATGCTGCGGATTAAAAGGCCACACTGCAGGTCAATTTCTGAGCGTTTTTTCCGCTCCTCAGTTACGCCACATGTGGAAGAGATTTGTTCAAATCTCATCCACTTTGCTGCTGCTGTGTTATGCTGCAGATTTTCCACAACAAATTCCGTTGCGGAAAATCCGCAGTATTTATGCTACGTGTGAACTTACCCTTCAGCAGAAGTTCTTGGCTTTTAAAAGGCAAGAGCTTTTATTAATAAATTGGAGAGGAAATGTTTTAATTTGTCTTTTTATATTCCATAAAGTTTTTATATTTTGGTCTTCTATTACTTCATGAGGCTTCCCAGTATGTGATAGGTTTAGTTTATTTTACACACCGCATAAAATATATATATGCTGTGGAACTACCTTGAAAATCCACAAGAATCTGGTATCATCTTAGGCGGACATGTCAGAATATTAGTTGTGACCAAAGCCCCTATAACCATATGAGAGCTGTGTTGAGCCAATCCTGTTTAATTAGACCACAATAACCTTGTTCCGATATCTACCTCACCCCATACTATGCTGATTAGTACTGTCTAACCCCTATTAGAAAGAATCCACACTTGCTGAGCCACCTACAAATTGCATAATGAATAATCTACCCAGAAGTTTGTCCATCACAACAAACTAACTGCAGCCAAGAGAACCTCGGAAAGGTTAGGGTACAGTCACAGTGGCGCAAAAATGTACCATAAAATCTGAAACCGAAATTTTTGAGGATTTAGTGGAAAATTTGCTGCTTATTTGTGATGCATTTTTCATTGCGGAATTTAACATAGCGTTGAAGTCTTATTTAAATTCTGCATCCAAAATCCAAAACACAGAAAAGGATGCATAAAGTATTTCTGCAGCAGCAAATTTCTGCACAGAAATGTAAACCATGTATGTGATGAAGATTTTGTTTCCATCCATAGGCATACATGATGGAAATATGTATAATATTATACAGAAAATTTTTCCTCCTTGGAAAATTACGCCACACGTGAATGCACCCTATTAATGATCACCACAGATACTTATTCTTAGATTTTAAAGAGTAACTAAATGTTTGAAAACTTCTGACATATCAGAAGTTTTGATTGGTGGGGGTTCGAGCACTGAGACCCCCACAAATCGCTAAATCGAAGCGGCAGAAGCGCTCGTGCGAGCGCTCAGCTGCTTCGTGTCTGTTCGGCTTTTTCCTGAAAGCCGATGTATTGGAGTACGGGCTCATAGACTTTCTATCGAGCCCGTACACTGATATATTGATTTCCGAAAAGAGTCGAACAGACATGAAGCGACCGAGTTTTCACACGAGTGCTTCAGCCGCTTCGTTTTAGCGATTGGTGGGGGTCTCCGTGCTCGGACTCCCATCAATCAAAACTTCTGACATAACATTTGACAAACTTCTGACATGTCATAGTGACAAGTTACCCTTTAAAATTGCTGTATATATCTTTTGACACACCTACTGTAATTTATGTGTACTAATATCGGACGGCATTTTGACAGTCAGATTTTCCCTGGGTTTCTCCTTTTTATTAATATTTGCAAGAATCTCGTCTATAAGGTGTCTGCTCATTCCAAAATTCTTCCACTGGTTATTGTACCTCGGTTAGGTATTTTTGGTCTCATGAAGCCTCATTTAATTCCCACCACACTTCTACCCTCTCTTTTTTGCAGATCTTCCTTCCTATTGTCTCTTCCCTAGCCTTTTTGCTTAGGTAATTCAATAATTTTTTGTAAAACAAGTGCTAAAGTTACTTTTATGGTGCAGTTACCTTCGTTTGGTACTCCATTTATTTAGACACTATTAGGTTTGGTTGCAAAGGTGTCTTCAGCACTTTGAATTCCAATGCATAATCAGGGTACCCACAAACATTGCGGATTTGTTGCAGATTTTTGCGGATTTTGGGGTGAAATTTGTTGTGGAGTTACGACTGATTTCCCCTTCTACATTAAAAAGGTTGAAATCCACAACAGAATTGGCATGCTCTGGTTTTTGTGCAGAAAATATTCTGTGACATGTGGATGACATCTGTTTAAAACTCAACCTCATGGCTGGTACTGTAAGCCGCTGCGGATATTATGTGCGCAAATCCGTGTTTCCGTTCTTTGTGTCTTACAATCAACACACTTTAGTATAAACTTTCAAAATAGCTTTTGCCAGTACATTCCTATATTGAGATTGTATAGCCTGTAATTTTCAGTCAGAACACCCAAAACAAGTATTCTGCCAAAACATATCACATTGGTTTTTAATACATGAGAAAGCAAAACCTCCTTTTTATTAGCTTTCAATAAGGAATTAATATGTGTAATATCGGATGTGTTTCGTTTATTGACTGCCCTCTTGTTACATAAAGGAACAAAACACACAACATGCAATAGAAGACATCACGTTAAAATTCTTCTGAAATGTTAAGATCAGTTAGTATGTGGGAATTATTCATGTAGATGCTTTTTGCCCTCCGTCATAACCGATTTCAAATGGTGCTAGATTCCAACTTCAGCCTCTGAACACCAAGAGAGATCGGTCATTCAGTGTAAGGGAGTACTGCTCAGAATGAAGCACTGTTGAAAAATAAACATGATTGAAGACAACTTTTCTGTACAGTTATATTTTACACAATGCAGTCTTAACAGCAATTAAGAGTATTTAACCTAGAATAAAACAAATCACCAGTAAAAATATACATAATATACAGTTAGGTCCAATATTATTTGGACAGTGACACAAGTTTTGGCATTATAGCTATTTACCAAAACATATTGGATATACAGTTATATAATCAATATGGGCTTAAAGTGCAAACACTCAGCCTTAATTTGAGTGTATTCACATCCAAATTTGAGGAAGGATTTAGGAATTACAGCTCTTTATTATGTAGCTGCCTCTATTTCAAGGGGCCAAAGGTAATTGGGCAATTATCTCAAAAGCTATTTATTGGGCTGCATGGGCTATTCCCTCATTAATCCATTAATCATTAATCCATCATTAATTAAGCAGGTAAAAGGTCTGGAGTTGATTCCAGGTGTGGAATTTGGAATCTGTGGCTGTGAACCCACAACATGAGGTCAAAGGAGCTCTCAATGCAAGTGAAACAACCATCGTTAGCCTGAAAAAATCCAAAATGAGAGCACAAATGTTAGGAGTGGCCAAATCAACAGTTTGGTACTTTTTTTTTTTTAAAAAGAGCACACTGGTGATCTCGTGAACTCCAAAAACCCTGGACATCCACGGAAGATAACAGTGGTGGATGATCACAGAATCCTTTCCATGGTGAAGAAAAAGCCCTTCACAACATCTAACTACCTTAAAGAGAAGACTTCATGAGAGCAGAGGATTAACCACAAGGTGCAAACCATTAATCAGCCTCAAAAATAGAAAGGCCAGATTAGACTTTGCCAAACAACATCTAAAGAAGCCAGCCCAGTTCTGGAACAGCATTCTTTGAACAGATGAAACTAAGATCAACCTGTACCAGAATGATCATGCCTCAAAAACCCCATTGAAATTAATGGAAGATGGAAAAAAAGGCCACGGCGATTTTCAACGCTTTTTTGGCAAAAAAGAAACGCTCTTGGTTTTTTTCCTTTGCTTGCTGAAGAAAGAGGTAATAAAAAAAAAATGCCCCAAAAATGCCCCTCTGGTGCAATACCATTTAAATAAAAACGGAGCTGATTTTTCCAGACAATTTCCTGCCTGCAAAAAAACTGTGTGAACAGGGCCTTACAGTGTCTGCTGCTAAATCTCCTGCACTCATGTTTATAAATGACAGTCACTACCCAACGTGTCTTCAGTACAGGCTAGAGAAGAGCAAAGGAGGGAAGCTAAAAATCAAGGCACAGTAGTACAGGCAGCATAACTTTAGAACAAATTTTGGCAGTCTATGTACTGAAATATCGTTTTACTACCTGCAAAATTGTCAAGCAGTTAAAGTTCTCTTTATAGCCAGCTTTACTTGTATTTTTTCCAGAGAGATTACCAATCGGTTGCCCATCTGTACTTTTGGATGATAATAACGCCAAGTGCAGCAGGGATAAGAAAACAGTTCTTTTATGTCTGATCAGTAGTTTGAACTACCAATTATACTACAAACTATGATTTGATCAGACAAAAACGATCAGACATGACACTATGATCAGACAAAAATATCCAACATGCTCGATTGAAATTGCATCAGAATGTCAGTATTCAGATTATATTTCCTTTTGTTCAAATTTCTGAAGTGGAAACTGGCCCCTTGGGACATTATTTCCCATGTCTGTGGTCATCCTATGGTTCTGCTCAAACTAGGATCATGGCTTCGGTTTAATAACACTTCTTTTTTCCGGCCGATCCAAACAGACACTGATGGACCCTATTGACTTTATTGGGGTCCAGCAGGGTTGCAGTATTTCTAACTGTGAGAATAGTACTGCAGACATGCACTGTTTTTGAGAAAAAACCAAAAGCTTTACGGAAACCCTGAACGCAAGTGTAAATTGAGCCTAAAATAGGAAATAAAGTAAAGTATATGCTGGGCAGCAGCTGCTAGCTAGACAGCTTTGGATGACATCACCTATGCAGTTCCTGAAAATTCTATGATGTTGCAGGGAATTGTGGGAGATGAGACAACTATTGTCTTCAAATAATACATTTTATTCAAAGTGAATAAGAGTTAATAGTGCATTTACCTTTAAATAAGAAAACCTTAATTCACATAGATGGAGTCACTCAAATACAGGACTAGTCAGCAGTCACAAGCAGATGCTGATGTGTAAATCTTGGAGATGTTCTGCCTTCTGCTGACAACAGTACTGTGATTTGCCTCAAATGACAAAGAATTGCTGAGAATTTTACTAGAGGATGTAATCAAAGCTCCAAAAAAAATATCTACAAAACCAAAAAAAAATCATAATGGTTTTGTTCTATTATCCCCTTAGCGCCATCCACTGTTATGTCGCGGGTAACACCTGCCTGCCACGACCGGGATCGGACATAATTTTGATCTCTACAGATGCCACGAACAATAGTGACTGCGGCATCTGAGCGGTTAGAGTGAGGAGGCTTCCGCTGTCTCGCGATCTTGGCAACAAAATTGTGGGGTGCCAAGCGGTTGCCATGGGGATGGAGGGCAAGTGAAGGCCTCCAGGTCTGTCTTCTGTGTTTTGATTATTAAGCCCTGCCTAAGTATTGCAGTGCAATGCAAAGGCGATCCATGGGTCGCATGGTAAAGTCCTTTAGGGGGACTTGATTTTAGTTTTTTTTTTTACTTTTTAAAAAAATAAATAAAATAACCCCTTTCATTTTTACAATAATGTAAGCAATAAAAACATAATTATTGTGGCGTCCGTATAAGCCTGAACTAAAAATGTCACCCTATTTAACCCACACGGCGAACGCGGTCAAAAATAAGTTATGGATCAGAATATGAAGACAAAAAAACTATTATTTTTTTTTAACTCAATTTTTGTGGTAAAAGTAGTAAAACAGTTTTTTTTCTATCGATTTGGTATTAATCAGAATGAACTTTATTCTAATAAAGTTAACATGCAATTTTTACATCACAGTCAATGCCGTAAAAAATTAAACCTTAAAAACTAAGGCAGAATAGGGCTTTGTTTTTCAATTCCACCCGAAAAAAAGTACAACTCATCCTAAGCCCTTATTCATACGACCGGGTTTCCCAGCCGGGTGACGACCGTTCATAAAACAGCTGTCACCCGGCTGCAGTAGGAACAATAGACCCCTAATGGGGCTATTCACACGACCGATTTTTTGATGGGCCGGGAAAACCGGCCGTCAAAAAATGGGACATGCCCTACTTTCGGCCGTTCACCCGGCTCCCATAGAAGTCTATGGGGCGCGGTAATACATGGCCATCACCGGAATGTGTCCCAAGTGACAGCCGTGTCTACCGTCGCTCGCTCTCTCTCCTCACAGCGCAGAGTGCATGTGAGGAGGAGGAGTTAATGCCATTCGAACAAATCGCTGTACGCTGGAGGTAAGTTTCTACAATGTGGGGTGCTGTATACAGGGGTACTGTGTGGCAGGGTCCGGGTGTACAGCAGGTGGAAGGGAGCACTGCGCTGGCTCCCTTCCCCTGCTTGTTTTAAAAGCGCCCTGGCCCGGCGACACCTCCCATGGCCGATGGCGTCGCTAGCAGCTGCTGCGGCTGCTACTGCTGTAGCGACGCCACTATAGCAGAGCAGGGAGGTATCTCGGTGATTCCGCTCTTGGACCGAGCGCTTGATGTCTCTGTCCATATATGGACAGTGACATCAGGGGAAACTCCTGAAGTGGAATCCCCGAACACTCTGTGACCAGGGATTCCACACCAGGCGAAGCCAGTAACGTTCAGTGTCCATAAATGGACACAGACGACGGGCTTTTCCTGAAGTGGAATCACCGGCGACATGGGTATTCCCCTTCAGGAGTTGCCCCTGATGTCACTGTCCAGATATGCTCAGCCCGGAACGGATGCAAAACAGATGCAAACCGGCCGGGAAAATTTTTATCGGCCGACACTCGGACGGGACCCTGTCGTGTGAATAAGGCCTAAAATGGCTATGCTGATAGAAAAATAAAAAAGTTATTGCTCTTAAAAGGCAGGGGGATGAAACGAAAATGAAGAAGCTAAAACTAGCTGTGGTGCCAAGGGATTAAATTGTCCCACGCACAGTAGGATTCAGTGCTGGAAGCAGAAAGCTCCGTACACCATATATCAGCTGTGCTGCAGTACTGCTCGTATTCACTTAAATACAGCAGCACGGTCGCGATACTGTGGCCGGAGCCATCTGCTTCCGTTTCCGACCACTGTATAACTTCCAGAGGCAGCCAGAACAGCTGATCAGTGCGGGGTCCGAATGTCTGACCCACCACCGATCATATACTGATGACCTATGCTGTGGATAGGTCATCAGTATGAAAAATCGCCCCATGTCTAGACAACCACTCCAGGGGGCGATGTCTGGTCATTCTCCCGTCGCTCCGGTGAAGGACCTGCGGGAGAAAGTCACGTCACAGAGTGATCTCGCAATATCACGCTGTGCTGTGAATAATCTCGGCATGAATGAAGAGAAGTGTATAACGCTGATTGGTCAGCGTCATACACTTTTCTTTACAACGCCCACTTGGTTAAAAAAAAACGCCCAGTTGGGCTTTTACATAAAATTAGCATAAATGTTAAAATGACCATAACTTTGTCACTAATAAACGTTTTTTTTTAAAACAACACCGTAGTTATCTACAACACAGAGCCTATTAGATTAGGTAGGAGATAGGGAAGTATGAAACTGGTGATAGAGCCCTAAGGCTGCTCCTCTCTTCCTCCCCTCTGCCTCTTCAGATAGACTTGTGTTTATACACCGAAGCCAATCACAAGATCACGATCTATATTACAGCGAGAGCAAAATGATTATAAAGTACTTAAAAAAAAAAAATGAACATCCCCGAATTGTTACACATATACTGACGAAAATGAGCCCTAGAGGGAGCCTGGAACATCACTTTAAAGCTCATTGGGATGTAGAATCACTATAAAGGCCAGTCTACTTATATTTAAATCTGTATGATTGAAATATCATTTTTACAGATACATAAGACACAAAGGTGATAGCTGTGTGCATCCTGTCCGCACAGAACTGTGGCATATCGGGAACAATCGCACTGCGGTCCTGCTCATTCACATACAGAAGCCACTACAGAAAATCATTTTTTTTTTATTAAGATGCACAGTTGTTCTTGTAATAAGGCATACTATATTAGATGTTTCATATATATCTATAGTGTTTTAACCCCTTACCTTCAAAGCCTTTTTTTCATTTTTGCTTTTTTCCTCCCTACCTTCCAAAAGCCATAACGTTTCTATTTTTCCATCAGTATAGCTGTATGAGGGGTTTTTTTTGTGGGACAAGTTGTAGTTTTTCACTGCACCATGAATTGTACCATATAATGTAGTGGGAAATGGGAAAAAATCTTGTAGGGTGGAATGGGAAAAAACAGTGCTTCCTCCACTTTTATATTCTTTTACCGCGATCACCATGCGGTTAAAATGACATGCGGGTCAATAGGATTATATTTTAGTACTTTTACAAGAACAAAAACAAATTTTAAAAAATAAAATTAGTTTTGTCGCCATATTCCAAAAGCCATAACTTTTTAATTTTCCCATTGAGCGATGTAAGGGCTTTTTTTTTTTATCCGTTTTTATTTAATTTGAGGTAACCAAAAAACAGCGATTCTGGCGTCTGAATAATTATTTTTTTGACTGTGTTCATATTATATATATGAACGCAGCGGATGCCAGGAAAGGGTTAGTAAAGTAATTAACTTTAGGCCTCATTCACAATTAGTTGGGCATAGACATTAGTTGTACAGTTGAGATCTGCACCACTATCCTACCACAAAATCACATCAAAACACTTGTTTTTCACAACAAATGTTTCTAAAAGTAGTTCTAGGAATAAACGGATCTAGGAACTGCTTTTTATGTACATTAGGGTATGTTCACATAGGGCAGATTCATGGCAGCAAAAATCTATTTACAATGTCCATTCAGACATATGGGATGGAGTTATGAGACAGAAATCTTTTGCAATGTGTAAACCTATTCTTTTTAAATATAAAAGGTGCACATGCTTAAATAAAAAAAAGGTGAGAAATGCCACAGATTTAAAAATGTGATGATCTGAAAATGCTCTTTGCATGGAAAGGCATAATCTATAAAAAATATTTATAGGAAATTTAGTTAGATATTAAAAAAAGTGTAAAGACAATGGCTCTACTTTAGCGTTACGTCATTTTTACCACAACCAGTAGGGAAGAAGGGATGTTTTATAGACAGACTGTAGATCCCGATACACCCAGGACTATATAATTATAATTTCTCCGTATATTAATGATATGTACAAATAATACAGGCATTTGACTTGAAAGGTAATCCAGGCAACTAGTCCTTTATTTGCACACATTTCTATGTATAATTTTAATATATCTTACTTGATCTCAAACAATTGACATGGCGTGCTTGTAGTATAGTAGATGTCATTTCTTACTCCTAAAACACTGATTTCAAATGGTGCTAGATACATCGATGGTTAAATCTAAGTCACCAAAAGAAACCAGCTTCCGGGAATAGATTTAATTCTCAAATCTTCAAGGACAAATTGTAAGTCCTTAGTATCCTGCAGAAACATAAGATCAAAGTTTTTTATTAGCAATAAAGGACCTGTGTTCCAAGGATCACAAGACAGTGACCCACTTCACAGCATGAAGGAGCAAAAGAACAAAACATATCTACACAAATACAGTAATTCAATGGGAGTCGGTCAGACACATATAAATGTTTTTCTAAAATGTCTTTTAAAAGAGCTGTCAAAGACACATTCACCTATACATCTATTCACTATTCATTTTCTTTGCAATGTATGAAATTTCCTGATTATAGAATAATTCTGAAAAAATCTGTTCTCATTTCAATTTGGTAAGCAGGCATGAAAAACTGCACCTATCTAGTAAACGGTCAGAAGCATCAATGTCTGGACCTAAACCAAAGCTTCTATGTGCTACGTGTCCCTCTTATGGCCTTCCTGGCAGACTAAAGCTGGCCATACACATAAGATGTATGACTAGGCTAAACTACGCGTTACCTAACAACAACAAAAAAATAATTGTATTCTAATTTATATGAAATAATCAATAATCATATGTAAGAATAAATGCACCATCTATAGCTTTCCTTTATCAAGTACATTTCTTGGTTAAAGATTGGAAACTACAGTGTACATTTCTTAACACACTACACTTAACCCCTTAATGCTCCAGGACATACTATTATGTCATGGTAACTGCAGGGTCGGCCTTAGGGGTGTGCGACCTGTGCGAGTGCACAGGGCGCTGCACCCTCCCAGCATGTAGGGAGCGCCACTGGGCTCTGCCTCTGCTCGGCTCTTAGTTACACACACGGAGTAAATAAGAGCCGAGGAGCAAGAGAAGAGGAGGAAGCTCCGCCCACAGCCTGTCCAGCGAGAAGCCTGTGATCCTGTCAGCAAGGTGAGATGGTGAGTCTCTGTGGGTGTATACAGTATGTCTGTTTGTGTATATATTACGGTGTGTGTCTCTGTTTGTCTCTTTGTAAAAGTATGTGTTCAATGTGTAGAACAGATAAAACCAAGATCTATGCTGCCCCCTATATACCCTGCTGCCCCTTATATACACTACTGCCCCTATATACCCTGGTGCCCCTTATATACTCTGCTGCTCCTTATATACACTGCTGCCCCTTTTTATTTTATTTTTTATATATATATATATATATATATATATATATATATATATATATATATATGTGTGTTTAGATGTCTGTAAATATAGTTCTCTATGACATTATCTGTACTCAGAGTTATCACTGTGTGTTGTCAGCGGTGTTACATAGGACTGCATGGAACATCTGCTACATTACCTGTACTCCGTTATCACTGCGTTACCAATAAAAGAGCCAGAAGAGCCATTACTCAGCCGACAAATCCCCCGGCATTCCAGCGCAACCGCTCTTTGTTGAAAGCGCTGCAGCAATGACGTACCATTATACCCACATGGTCACTGCAGCGAATCCCTCACCTCAGTAGTGTACAACATGAGACAAATACTTAAATAGAGTTACAAAGGTTAAAAATAGACCGGTTCATCAAGTTGAACCAATCAATAGATTACACATCATTCATTGCTTGTTTAATTATACCCCTCAATGACATTTGTCAGTAAATAATCATTTAGCCTCTTTTTAAATGCTGACATAGTATCTCCCATCACTACCTCTTGGGGTAGGGCGTTCCATAGCTTGACCACTCCAATATAGAAAAGGGTTCTTTACAGTTATTGTCTGAAACTTCTTTCTTCCACCCGCAATGAATGTCCCCTGGTCCTTTGTAAAGTCCTTGGAAAGAACAGATTATGTGCTAGTTCTTTGTATTGACCACACTTACATTTATACATGTTAATAAGATCACGTCTAAGGCCCCATGCACACGATCGTAAAATCGCCCGTAATTAAGGGCCCATTCATTTCTTTGGCCGACTGACACCTTCCCGTTTGTCTATGAGAAGGTGTCCATGCCGTAGAAACCTGCTGAAAAAAATAGGGCTTGTCCTGTTATTTTTTTTTATTTTTATTTTTTGGACTGTGCTCCTATACTTTATAATGGGAGCAGGGCCCGTAAATACGGGCACGGTCGTGTGCATGAAGCCGAAGGAGTCTTTTTTTTTTCCAAGCTGAACAAGCACAAATTTTTTACCCTTTCACACGGCTTATTTACGGACGTAAATCGGGCATTTTCCGCATTGATTTACGTCCGAAAATGCGGCTCGATAGCGTCGGAAAACATCTGCCCATTCATTTGAATGGGTCTTACGATGTTCTGTTCTGACGGTCATTTTTTTTACGCCCCGCTGTCAAAAGGCGGGGCGTAAATAGACGCCTGCGTCAAAGAAGTGCCTGTCACTTCTTCAGACGGAAATGGAGCCGTTTTCCATTGACTCCATGGAAAACCAGCTCCATTTACGTCCGTAATTGACGCAGCGAAAAAGCGCCTCAACATGCCATTACGGCTGAAATAACGGAGCTGTTTTCTCCTGAAAACAGCCCCGTAATTTCAGCCGTAACGGACGCTGCCGTGTGAACATACCCTAAGAGAGTTCTCCCATCTCATTTAATAATCTAGCTGCCCGCTTTTGAACCCTCTCCAGTTCTCCTATATCCTTTTTACAATGTGGAGCCGAAAACTAAATCAGTCAACAAAGAGCGTCATGAAGCACTGAAGCCGTGGTACTGGAAACGGGGGGGATCTTTCAGGCCACTAACTGCTCTTTTATTGTTTTATGGAATTTCCCCCTCCCTTTTTTCTGATCACGGAAAATCACTTTAAGGTTTGATGAGGTCATACAATGTTGGCATAAGGAGCATGAGAGTAGGGTGTCCTTACTGTAACAACTTGATTATTATCAGGATGTTTATATGTTGTCTACAATTATGTTAGTGACCAGATCATTTTATACATCTTGGGAATTATCTACTTTAAATTCATTCAGGATCATAAAAAAATAAATGGATGAGCTTTTCTGTGTAGCAGTACACTTTCTTACCACACAGGGGGGCTAAAGTACTAAGAATTTGGTTGTGTTTTTTCGTAAAAGCCTATTTTTTTTAAGAGTAATACTGTTATTGGCTAACCTGAACAATTCTAATATAATAATATATATTATATAATAATAGATTATATAATTTTTCGTTTTATCCAATAAAGATTTCACTCTAAGGGTATGTTCACACGCCCTATTTACGGACGTAATTCAGGCGTTTTACGCCTTGAATTACGCCTGAAAAAAATGGCTCAAAACTATCTACAAACATCTGCCCATTGAATTCAATGGGTCTTACGTGTTCTGTGCAGACGAGGTGTTTTTTTACGCGTCGCTGTCAAAAGACGCCACGTAAAAAGACGCCCGCCTCAAAGAAGTGCATGTCACTTATTGGGACGTAATTGGAGCCGGTTTTCATTGACTCCATTGAAAAACAGCTCCATTTACGTCCGTGATGTACGCCGCGAAAAACGCGTGCATTTGTCAAAACGTCTGAAATTCTGGAGCTGTTTTCGCCTGAAAACAGCTCCGTAATTTCAGACGTATTTGGCGTTGCCGTGTGAACGTACCCTAACACAAGCATATGGTTAGAAAGAAGTTTTGTTAGTGTTCGGAACTTATATAGAAAACTCATATAACCGTATTAGTGTAGTATTTCCAGCATTACAAGAACATGACCCCACTAAAATGAAAATATTATCCATCCTCTGTGACCTAAATACACCAAGAACACAAATTTATCAAATTATAGATTTCTACAATGTATCGCTTCAGTTCAGGCTGTTTAGACAGTGGCCTATATTAGATACAATAGTATCCACATCTCAGCTGAGAGCAGGACTAGGTACAGGGATGTAAATAATTAGTTGCCCTCACTCGATTTCTTCTAGTTTTGCTTATTTGTTCCATTTAAAGGTTTCAGATCATCCAACTAATTTTATATAAGATAAAGCCAACACAACGAAACACAAAATGCTGCTTTGAAATGATCATTCCATTTATTGAGGATGAAGATTTATTCAAAACCTCTATCACTCATGTGAAAAAGTAATTGCCCCCTTAAACCTAATAACTGATTGTGCCACCCTTGGCAATAACAAGTGCAATAAAACGTTTGCGATACCTTGTGAGGAGTCTTTTACTTCGCTATGAAGAGATTTTGGCCTGCTCTACTTTACAAAATTGTTTTAATTCAGCTACATTGAGGTTTTTTTGGAGCATGAACTGCCCATTTAAGGTCTAGCAACAGCATTTCAATGGGGATCAAGTCAAGACTTTGACTCGGCTGCTCCAAAACCTTAATTTTGTTTTATTTTGAACCATTCAGAGGGGGGACTTGCTTGTGTGATTATTGTCCTGCTTCATAACCTAACTGCACTTCAGCTTTAGGTCAACAGCTGACGGGCGCTCATTCTCATTCAGGATTTTCTAATAGAGTAGAATTCAGGGTTTCATCAATTATGAGAAATTGTCCAGGCCCTGCAGGAGCAGTCCACCTCAGACTCATAAATCCATAGATAATCCCAAAAGTTTGGGGGTTATCTAGATTTTGTTGTGTTAATGCAAGACAAACCTTTGTGTTCTTTTTGGTCAGCAGTGGTTTGTGCCACGTTGAGCCCTCTGCATGTAAACAACCACTGGGAGCGCTGCTGGAGCATCAGCCTTGGATTGTCGAGGGCAAGGATAGGTAAGTACTGCTTTTGTTGCTTATTTATTTCATTTCCAGCCCTTACAAAAAAAAAAACTGTAATGGTTTACATTTTCTGCTCCGTTAATAGATTTGGCAGCATTTTCTATATCTGTTGCAGATTTTGGATGAAGAATTTCATCATAGACTTTAAGGCTATGTGAAATTTTGCACCAAAATCCACAACACAAAGTCACAGCAAATACATCACAAAATCTGCACCAGAAATATATCTTTCTGCGGATTTTGTAGCAGATTTTTACGCTACGTGTGAATTCACACTAGTAGATTCAGAACTTGCGGCATGGAACTATAAAGGTACTGCCCAATGGCCTAAAAAGGTCACAACCTCATATGCCGTTTTGTGGCTCAAAGAGAGGATGTCACTTTACTCCCAAAGACATAGAATGCGGTGCTAGGAGATGGTTAAATGCAGCTCTGTGTCCGTTGTATTGGGATTTAAGAGAAAAAGTACAGTAATTGCAGACCAGTCAGAGTCTCTATTATTGTTGTTTATTTCAGGAAAGATAAAAAGTACAAGGCGCACATGGTGCATCATCCCGAGGAATTTGGAAGTGTGGTGTCAGAAGAGGTCAAATAATGCTCACCTGATGACGTTGTGCTGGGAGCACAACATCCTGATGTGTAAATCTCTGTATTGAGGTCTGCTAAAAACACAGGGACAGTACTCTGCTTTTGTAGCTGGACATATTATTATGTACTATACTAGTTTCCCAAAAAGGGGACATAGAAGTGTTGCAATTTATAATATGGGCCTGATCCCTGCCAAATATTGAGGGGAAATCTGCTGTGTGCAGTTTTCCCCGGTAAACTGAGGCTAGTCAGACATTTGTACTGCAGCAGATGCATAGCTATCCATGTAATACATCGACGGCCAGAACGGGAAACGCACTTCCAAATCGGTTCTCCGTTCTGACTCACAGTGGGTGTCCCATGTGGGGGACGGCCCTCTATGGGGTCTATATGACCTAATAGGGTATAAGTACAAATGTTGTCCTCCTAAGACAACCCCGTTTAAAATGGTAAAATGCTAAATTTATTTTTTAAGTACTGTTACGGGAATAGCATAATAACCTCCACCTAATACCCAGCAAATCAAATTAAATCAACATATTTCCCCTACAGTAAACAATAATTCCATGTGCAACCTGTGTTCTATCCAGTGCTGGGCCCACATTATATATATATATATATATATATATATATAATATATATATATACGGTACATACATAGGTGCAACCAGAAAAGGTCCATTTTTTTAGGAGGTGCATTGTGTGTATTGATCCTATCTTGGATGAATGATGATCTAAACATGTAGTTTCTTTATAGTTGAGAAGGTATATGTCATGAAACTACAATCAATTATCATTCTGTGCATATGTCATATGAAGGCATAGACAAAGTAGATAATGGAACAAAATACAAATACAGAAGAATCTCACTTGTACTCCAGTATCAACAGGGATCTGAGCTCTGATTTAGTTGATCTATTCAATGTATCATAGCTGAAAGTTTGTTCCCCTTCCTGTTCCTCCGCAGCAGCTACCGTATGACGCAGGCTGAGTCAAGTGGGTGTGTCTTTTAGGACTCTGACAAAACAAGTGGGTACATTTCCACCTGGCAGAGTGTCATGTCTCATGCTCTGTACACAATGTCACCCTCTTATGTTCTTCAGCTGTTTACTGTGCGGTTGTCACGGCTTTGTAAAAATGACTTCTTAGCAAATAAACAAGATATAAAAGCTACGATGACCTTTACCTACTGTGGAAGGTTTTAGTACACTTAAAAGCATAAAAAAAAATTTTGTGGTGCTTTTCCCCATCACTTGCCATAGAAGCTGGTATGTCCAAACAGACTGCAGGATGTCTGTCCTGATTGTTACCTAATGATTCAACTACCAAAAATCAAAAGCAAATATTATGGTGAAGTGCTCTACAATGCAGTGCATATGGAAGAATGCTGGATTGCTGCCAAAGATGCAGTCAGATGTAAATATTCTTCCTGAACAACTTATTATTTAACTGCCTCCTGCCTTTTACACACTTTCTGTCTAGTTATAAGTAGTCTATGTTTCTAAACAATTTACAGAAACAGAATGTGTATCTAATAGTTGAAAAGTAATATGCTCACCGGCTTTTCCTTATATACTTGTAGCTAAACGTTTGACAAACTTCTGACATGTCATAGTGACATGTCAGAAGTTTAGATTGGTGGGGGTCTGAGCACTGAGACCCCCACCAATCGCTAGAACGAAGCAGCTGAAGCGTTCGTGTGAGCGCTCAGTGGCTTAGTTTCTGTTCTGCTTTTTCCGGAAAGTCGATGTATCGGAGTACGGACTCATAGACTTTGTATTGAGTCCATACACCGATACATTTATTTACGGAAAAAGCTGAACAGACACGAAGCAGCTGAGCGCACACACGAGCACTTCAGCTGCTTCATTCTAGCGATTGGTGCTCGGACCCCCACCAATACAAACTTCTGACATGTCACAATGAGATGTCAGAAGTTTGTCGAACCTTTAGCTACACTTTAAAGACTTTGTGCATCAAAAGCTTCTTCTGTGAGAAAATATTTAATGTATTTATTAAGTGTTTAAACTTGGGCATATAAATGTACTCTACATACAGTGACACCCCTGGTGAATAGAAACTGCCTACCCTCTGTTGCATCACTCACTACAGAGGTACAAACTGCCTCTGGAAGTGACAAGAGCTCGAGATCTGTGCGGCGGGAGCTTCATGAAATCCATTGTCGAGCAGCTGCACATAAGCCGAATACCATGCGCAATACCAAGTGTCGACTGCAGTGGTGTAAAACACGCAGTGACTGGACTAGAGAGCAGGGAAAATGTATTCTCTGGAATCATTAATAATTTTTCACTATCTGCCAATCTGATGGTAAAATCAAGGTTTGGCGGATGCCAGAAAAATGCTATAGGAATGCATAGTTCCTACTGTAAGATTTGCTAGAGGTGGGACAATGGTGTGGCGTTGCTATGGGTTTGGGCAAGGCCCTTTATTTCTAGGAAATGTTAAAGTTACAGCAAACAGGACATTTTAGACAATGGTATGCTTCTAAGTTTGCGCCAACTGTTTGACTGGTCTAGCATGATTGTTCCCCTGTGCGCACCGTGCAGTTTATAAAGACATGGTTTGATATGGAGGAACTCAAGTGCAATGGCAGATCATCATATGGGCGTTTCGGGCGGTCGCCCGGGGCTCGAGGCACTCAGGGGGCCCATTGCTTCCCGAACTGCACATAATCGTAAAAACTATGCAGCGCTAACTGTCACTGCATAGAGAAGGTGCAGACAGAACAATTCGGGGCGGGCTTAGCCGGGATAGTGAACGTTACCTCTACATAAATGTGCTCCGAATTGAAGGCTAAAGGACCTTTGATGACGTTGTGCTCATGTGACCCCCGCCCACCAATCAGGTCCGTCTATCACAGTGAAGGAGCAGAATATCTGCAGGGAAGAAGGCCCGCCCACCAGTCAAGTTTTTACACAGCGCTCCAGGCTGGTGAGTGCTTTTCCAAACCCCCATCCCTTCATCACTCACTCCCTCCATCTGTTCTTCCCTCCCTTCATTCTTCCATAACTCACTCCCTTCATCACTGCTGTGTGTGATGCTATCTACAGGGGCTGTGTGTGTGTGATGCTATATACAGGGGGGAGGGGGCTGTGTGTGACGCTATATACAGGGGGATGTGTGTGACGCTATATACAGGGGGATGTGTGTGACGCTATATACAGGGGGATGTGTGTGTGACGCTATATACAGGGGGATGTGTGTGTGACGCTATATACAGGGGGATGTGTGTGACGCTATATACAGGGGCCTTTACTATACAGTGTTTGACACAATTATATTCAGGGGCGCAGTGTTTGGTGCGATTATATTTAGGGGCACAGTCTGTGGCACCATGATCATTTTGTTTTCGTTTATAGGTGTAGAAATGTTGGAAAAGTGAGCAACAGAAGACCTCTAAGTGGCAAATTCTGCAGAAATGGGTCATGGCCGGCAGAAGTCGTCATGAAGTCTGGACCGGATGGAGAAGAAAAGAGGAAAAAAGTTACCAGAATCTGAGGAGTCGTCACATGTGAGTCACTAGATTTATAGAGAATCTGTCACCTCTCCTGACATGTTTATTATAGGAAATCCTTGTGTTTCACTAAAAGTCTTTGTGCAGTCCAGGACTGATAGACAAATGCGTGTTACCATTCCCCTTGTTAGGAGGATGTGTCCATGCACAGTGTGATACTGTCAGCGATGGTTGGAGACTGTCAGTATGTAGGGACACAGCCCTTTGACAAGGCGAATCGTAACACCCATTTGTTAATGCTTGCACAAAAAGGTAGTGTTACGGCTCGGCGGGGGAGAAGGGGGGCCCAAGTTTGGGTAACAGCCCAGGGCTCATAGTCTACTTAATCCGCCACTGCTCAAGTGGCAGGATAAAGAGCCCAGACTTCAATCTCATCAAACACCTTTGGAATGAACTGGAACGGAATAGTAAGCCGGACATTCTCGTTCTACATTGGAAATTGAGAAACACATCATGAACAAAAGCACACTCCTGAAATACACTATTTATTTGTATGGTACAAAAGAAAGATGAAAAATTTATATGTCTAAACCCATTAAAACCAAACAAGGATCTGGTCCATGTGCAATGTATCACTTGGCCTACTACAGTAAAAACCCATAATAAGGTAAACACGATAAATACAAGAAACTGAATCCGGTACACAATGCACTTTGCACTAGTATTTGAATAATACTATATATGGCCCAATAATGGCAATGGAGAGTAAATACCAGTGCAAGACACCAAATCGTGTACTAGCAATAAGTTGGAAACCTCACAATAGTACCAGAGTGAATTAAGCCTAAACCGTGCTAGGAATATAAAAATGCAAAAAAATATAAAGTGCAAGTGCAAAACAAACCCATTATATGGGAGTCAAGTGTACTTATACATATAATGTGCCATAAATAAAAAACAACCAGCAAAAGATAAAGACCCAGTAGAGGCTGCAGTATGTGGATACTCCCGTCTCGTCCGACATCAGTGTCCAACCTCAGCAAATGCTCCTTGGGGGGATTCCCACGTGCGTGTATTCGGTCCGTGCGGGCCGCGTGGTTTTCACGCGCCACGCACAGACCAATACAAGTCTATGGGGCAGTACAGACAGTCCGTGCTTTTTGCGCAGCGTTTGTCAGCTGCGCAAAAAGCGCGACCGGTTCAATATCTCCGCGTATTTCGCGCATCACGCACCCATTGAAGTCAATGGGTGCGTGAAAACCACGCAGGTCGCACGGAAGCACTTCCATGCGAACCGACTGAAACAGCGCACCAGCTGTCAAAAGGATGAATGTAACCAGAAAAGCACCACGTGCTTTTCTGTTTCCAAACATCCAAATGGAGTGTCTTTGAGATGAGCGAACCCGGACAATCGAACCGAACTTCACCGGGTTCAGCCGAACTCGTTTTGGCCGAACCCGGCAAAAAAATTTCCGGTACGCAACGTCCGTAGATAGTCACTATCCAGGGTGCTGAAAGAGTTAAACTGTTTCAGCACCATGGACAGTGACTTCCGATCCCAATATACATGAACCTGTAGAAAAAAAAACGAAGTTCTGACTTACCGATAACTCCCGGCTTCTTCCTCCAGTCTGACCTCCCGGGATGACAATTCAGTCCAAGTGACAGCTCCAGCCAATCACAGGCCAAGCACAGGCTGCAGCGGTCACATGGACTGCCGCGTCATCCAGGGAGGTGGGGCCCGATGTCAAGAGAGGCGCGTCACCAAGGACGCGTCACCAAGGCAACGGCCGGGAAG
The DNA here is from genome assembly GCF_050947455.1 of Rhinoderma darwinii. Classification (NCBI taxonomy): domain Eukaryota; kingdom Metazoa; phylum Chordata; class Amphibia; order Anura; family Rhinodermatidae; genus Rhinoderma; species Rhinoderma darwinii. The sequence goes on along the minus strand of NC_134688.1, from coordinate 337,416,887 downwards.
TTCTCGGTAAGTACGAACTTTTTCTTTTTTTTTAACAGGTTGCTGTATATTGTGTTCGGCATTCACTGTCGAGGGTGCTGAAAGAGTTACTGCCGATCAGTTAGCTCTTTCAGCACCTTGGACAGTGACGGGCGTCGACTAGCCTCATCTCTATGATGGCGGCTGCGCGAAAATCACGCAGCCGCGCATCATACACGGATGACACACGCAGCTGTCAAATGGTTTTTGCGCGCGCAAAACGCTGCGTTGTTTGCGCACGCAAAAACGCAACGTCCGTCTGTATCTGCCCTTAGGCTGATTAGGCCACAGACATACTCCAAAATATCATAGAGAGACTTCCCAGAAGAATGGATGCTGTTATAGCAGCAAACAGATGCCCAACTCCATATTAATGCCATTGTTTTGGAATGGGTGTCCAACAAACTCATATACGTGCGATTGTCAGATGTTCACATACTTTTAGCCAGATAGTGTATGTATATGTATGGGACAACAACAAAAATGTGACCGTTCCCTCCATCAAGACCTCCATTATTGACCTTTTACCCTTCCCTCAGTGAATCCAAACTTGAGACAGACTCCACCCACCTTGAATGGCAACCCTACTGGTTCAACATACCAGAAACCCTGTACATGTAGTGTTTCTACAGGAAGATGTCCAACCCCTTTTTTTCGAAATTCAATAGAGAAGACTTGACAGTTAATAGCCCTCATTAATATAAGCCCTCATTCTACCACTTTCCTATCAATAAAAGTAAATAACTGTCCTCCAGGCACAACATTCCTTTTCCCTACCATTTAATTTTGGCACCATTGGTGAGCATGTTAGCGATACCAGAAATAGACTTGCTTGGATTTATATCACTTCTATCTAGTTTAGAATGTGGTTTGTGATCTCTTGATTTTTTGTTTTAAAAATAATGTCTTTAATTCTCCTGAAGGCGTCTGATTTATGTCTTACTTATAATAGTCACAACCAACAATTTTCAGAAATAAACCCTTCTGTTAATTCAGCTTTACTAAACCTATAATGTAAGCAAACATATTAAAAAGGAATATATTGATACTGACAGGTGAAATGTAAATGCTAAGATCAAAAGAGACTAGAAAGTGATTTATTTAAAATTATTTAAAGGGGTTGTCCAGTCCCAAAAATGTGATGGCCACCAATATCTGATTGGTTGGGGGCCAAATCCAAGCACCCCCGCCGATCACCTGTTTTGAAGCGCTGCTTTCCCGTCATTTCCGTTACTGTCCATACTGTGAATCAACAGCGGAAATGACGGGAAAGCAGCGCTCGTACAAGTGCTGCGGCCCCTTCAAAACAGGTGATCGGCGGGGGTGCCGGGAGTTGGACCCCGACTGATGAGATATTGATGGCCTATCCAGAGGATAGGCCATCAATTTTTTTGGACTGGAAAACCCCTTTAGATTATCAAAGGGTTATTTTGGTTTCAACAAATCGTGAAAAAATGATTTCTTATGGTTTTTAAGATATCTGCTTGTACCGTGTTTCCCCGATAGTAAGACACCCCCGATTGTAAGACGTATCGGGGGTTTCAGGGGGGTCGGCTAATATAAGCCGTACCCCGAAAGTAAGACATATGTCTTACTTTCGGGGAAACACGGGGGTATTGCCGCCTCCTGCCCACTTCCGCGCCGCCCCCCTCTCCATACGTCACCCCCAGCACTTGTCAATGCCGCCTCCTCCTTAAAACCCGAGCCATAGACTTTTTACGGCTCGGGTTTTAACTTGCTGCCCGCGCGATCGGGCAGCTGAATGTCGGGTCTCCGGCTGTCAGTGACTGCCGGGGACCCTGAGGAGAGGATAGGAGCAGCTTTAGCTGCTTCTGTCTTCTCCGATGTGTTTTTACACAGCGTTCAATGAACGCTGTGTATAGGAATAGAGACAGCAGCAGCGGCGCTGTCTCTATTCCTCCCGGTGATCATGTGACAGGTCACATGATCGCCGGGTCCCGTTAGTGACAGACTGCTGCTGGGTCTAACAAGACCCAGCACAGCCCTATTAGTGACAATCGTCACTATGAGAGGGCTGATTTCCCCTGTAACTGGGGCTGCTGTGCAGCTCCAGTTACAGGGGAAAAGATGGTGTAAAAGAAAGAAAAAATATATATAAAGTTCCCCAAAGGTCTTTTTTGACCTTTGAGGGACAGACCATAGTAATAAAAAAATAATAAATAATAAAGTAAAGTGCAAAAAATTCGACAATTTTTTTCTAATATAAGACATACCCCGAAAGTAAGACATAGTGGGGCTTTTGGGGATAAAAAGAAAGTAAGACACTGTCTTACTTTCGGGGAAACACGGTAGTCACTGTGGAGAATGAAAAGCTGCCCAGCTCACCTGATATGTCATATGGTATATGGCTAGTTACAGTACATTGTATAAGAGCTCTCTCTCTCTCTCCTGTGCGCTCATCACATGACCAGGACATTCTCATCCTCTGCAAGTAAAAATGAAAGATCCCATAGATTGACAGCAAACAAAGATTTTGTAAAACATGAAGAATTGATACTCAAAGTATACAATGAATAAGCTTTATTTGCTGAAACCAAAATGCCCCTTTAACTTGACTGATTAATATAATCTTAAACTCTTAATGATATATATAAACCTGTTGTTTATAAACCAGGCAAATATTAATTATAGAATGTGTTTTTATAGTTTGCTTATGATGAGTAAAGGCAAAATAAGTTTTTTACTTTTTCTGCATGTTTTATCCAATGGTAATGTCTTATTAATTGGGTATTACAACAATATAATCTACGGTCATGTCGTTTTGACCTGTCGTGATCACATCTGTGGTTTTCAGGAGCTGGGGCCTCACTAGTGTTCTAAACATGCAGGTTTAAATTCTGATTTTAAGCAGAGGGATAACTAAACATAGATTTATGCCCATCTGTCAACTGAAGTCAATGGGAATAATAGAAACCTAAAAGTGAGAGCATTCATAGGTTTCCGTAACTCCCGATGATTTCAAAGCGAAAGTGGCGAAGCAGAAAGAACTGGAATCAGCTAGTGCAGGAAGTGAGTTAGGCAAGCTCCAAAACCCCAATAATAATTAATTGCCACACGGACTTACAATCTCTAATGCAATCTTCAAAAAAAATTAGTTCAGTCTCATGCTCTGCTCCTTGTTTTACTGGAGTACAGCATTTATTCCCAAGTAACAATAACCTAAAGAGAAAGGAAATAAAAACACTAGAAAATATACTTTTCAACAACTTCCTCATACCTTTCAACTACTGTAATCTGAAACTGGGAGCTGCTTCAGAATGTGACTTCAGTAAAACCTCAGAGTTCTCCAATATCTTACCAGGACACAAGGCTAAGGCCAGAATCACACACACAGTTTTGATGCAGTTTTTGCCGCAGTTTTTTTTTTTTTTGTTAGACAAACACAAAAGTGGACACAAAACAAATGAGATGCATCAGTCTTTGATTTATACCTTTCATTCCTTATGCATCGACTTCTGACTTTGGCTCAAAATAAACTGAGCAAAACACTGCCACAAAAATCGCATTAAAACTGTGTGTGATCGTGGCCTTAGTCTCTTTTCTTTAAGAATACTTTTGACTGCATTGATCTGCCATTTCAGACTAGGGAAAAGCTGATAAGGATTACTGCCAGGAAGTCTAGCAAAATGTGATCACTACTTTATCTGAAATATGTCCATTTCTGATAACCTAAAGAAACATTATGATATCTGTGAATTATATTCGATAGAAGTCTCTTTATAACCTCTACGGTTTTACTTTTACGTTTTTTTTCCTTTTAATTATATATGTTGGCTATACACGAGAGCGGGCAGGTCTATTTAGTATACCTACATATTGACAAAAGAGGCAGATTGTATGTAAAAGTTAACCTATCATTTCCTAAACCAAACTGTTACAACTTATTATTATTAAATACATGTAACATTGTGGCAATGTTGATGAAAGATTTGGAAAAAAAACATAGGCTGCCTACCAAAAAATATCTACAGATGTTAACTAGTTTTGCATCTCTCATGCAATGAAAAGGTCCCGTGGCAAAATAGTTAAGAACATTTTTAATACCAGCTGAGTCAAGGTCAAGGCACACAGAATAAACTTGTGAGAGGTTGTGACGCAGCACAAATGGAAGCTTCATGGAAAAAGCATCAACAGAAAACAGAGCGTGCCAACTCAAAGCTGAAGTACAGCTGCTGTGGACATGAAGGGCCCTGGTATTATTATACCACACAATGCGGATACTGGCAAACGGCTGCATATAAACAGACCACGGGACAAAAAGAAAATCTCTTGTAAACATATTAGAATAGAACCATTGCACAAAGACAGATCAGTCCTAAAGTTACTGTACGTTATAGGTGCCATTTGTTTTTTGAAATGATGATATTTTTAGCTAGTGGAAAATATGACATCATCTTTGAATAAGGAAGCAGTCACCTGTTCTAGAAAGAATGAAAAGGAATCCTGTGGAACTATTGCATTAAAATCAGAATACACTATTAAGTCAGTATTTACTTACTTTTATCACATATCCTGTGCAACGTTTAGTAAAATAAAATTACCATGACATATGCAGTAATACATTTGTCACGGCTAAAGGATACATAACCCAAAAACTTGGTTTTCAGCTACACACTAAAAGAAGCATAAAGGGTGCTAGCCTGTGTCACCATCTGAGTGGGCACAACGAATAAACCTTTTGGCTTTACTACCTCATTGGAATATGTTCTTCCTGGTTAGAATAAACAAATAGATCATCTTTCTGCACATTCTTTAAAGTAACTACTGGCTTTCAAGTGTCCAGATCCACAAATACATATTTTATGTTACTTCCCACAGTATTCCAAAAGCAATTTGACGTTCTATATGTATTGAGGATATGTTTTTTTTTTTTAAACTCGTTTTATTGAAAGAATTGTACAATACAAATGTCCATAGTACATAACAGAAAATAAACACATTTATGTAGTCATACAAATTTTGAACACAGATGCATAATGGCTATGGTGGTATTTAACATGTCATAACCTAATAGATCACATAGTTAACCCTCAGTAATAACCTAATAACATCCCAGCGGGCAAAATACTTTCCCAGGCTAATTTGAGTTATTCCATACAAAATATAGAAATCCTATAAGTAACCAATCATGCAACATCCGTCCTCCTCAAGGTTGCAGCAACTGGTCCCTCAGGTCTGTGAATCTATGCGGAGTATACAGGGTACACGATGAGTCACACCAAATCTGCCATATTTTATAAAATTTACCAATACACCCTCTTTTCTTATATAATACTCGCTCATATGGAATAATGGAATTGATCAACGATTTTCATTTCGTCACCCTAGGAGGTCTCTGATCCATCCACCGAAGTGCGATGGTTTTCCTTGCCATGAACAATACTTGCAATAAAATACGTATGTGGAATGGCCACTGATCTTCAAGCAGCACCCCAAATAGACAAATCTTGGGTGAAAAGGGGATCGGCTACTTCACCACTTCCTCAACCACTTTCAACACCTCCCCCCAAAAGGAGGCCACCACTGGACAATCCCAGATCATATGCCAGAAATCAGATCTGGGAAAACGGCACCTATGGCATTCAGTGCTAGGATATCTGCCCATTCTATGCAGTCTCACCGGCGTGAGGTAACTCTGATGAACTATAACTAATTGAATCATTTTGTTATTTGCCGCCGGTGATACAGACATAGGAGATGAAAGTACATCCTCCCATTCCTCCCCTGTCAGATCTGGTATCAGGCTCTCCCATTTATCTTTTACCGGTAATTTGACATTGGCCAATTTAGCATGTATAAGGGCCGTGTAGACAGCCGAGATCAGCCCCCGGGGGCCCTGTGATTTAAAAACGCCAATCAAAGGGAATCTTGAGAATTCGTGGTCTGACCTAGGGTATTGACTTGCGACAGCATGTCGCAGCTGCAGATATCTATAAAAGCTTTTCCTAGGAATTTGGAAGTCCTCTTGCATTTGCGAAAAGGATTTAATGGCATTATCCGTATACACATCTACGTACCTCAAATCCATCCCAGAAAGAGGGGGCCTGCCCCTCCATTAGATGTGAAAGAAGGGGATTATCCCATAGTGGCATGTCCACTTGTATATCTGCATATGCATAAATTTGTTTGGCCGCCGTCCATGCCTGCACTGCCACCTTGTGGATTGGGAGCATTCTTTTATAAGTTCCCGGGGAGCTTTCTAGCACTGGCCAAAGGTGCGTTAGATGCAAATATGTAGCGAGGTAAGTTCCCTCATTGGTAACGGGTCCGACCCTGTCCATATCTGTAGATATCTCAACTGCCCAGCTAGATAGTACATAAACAAATCCGGTAGTGCCATTCCCCCCTCCTGTTTAGGTCTATGCAGAGTAGCCAAGCTAAGTTTGGATCTGTTGGATCCCCATATAAAAGCCGGGAATAATGCATGTAGGGATTTAAAAAAGGCCTTATATACTGGTATGGCTGCGTGCTCCAGAACATACAGACATTTTGGCAGAATAACTATTTTAATTAAATTTACGTGACCCGTCACTGCCAGTGGGAGTGCCCCCCACACCTTGAATTTGAGCTTGATATAGTCTAACAGAGGCAGTATGTTGGTGATTTGATCTTGCCTATGGTCTCTGTTTATGATAATACCCAGATATTTAAAGGACGACACTACCTGCAGGCCATGCTCAGCTTCCGCCCACTCCACTTCCTTCAAAGGCATGAAAAATGATTTGTTCCAATTAACATGTAGGCCAGAAAATCTACCGAATTGGTTCAGGATTCCAATAGCTAGCCCCAAGTTGTCTTTCGGGTATGACATATACAATATCACATCATCGGCGTACAAACTAATCCTCTCCTCTCGTCCTCCCACTACTATTCCCTTATATTCTGGGTGCGTTCTTATACGTATCGCCAAAGGCTCAATAGCTATTGCAAACAATAGCGGGGAGAGAGGGCACCCCTGCCTGGTACCTCTACGGAGTTGAAAATAAGGGGACATTATACCATTAATCAAAATTTGTGCCCTCGGATCCTTATACAAGATTTTTATCCATTGAAAATCGGGCCAAAACCAAACCTCAGTAATGCTTCAAACAAATATGCCCACTCAACGGAATCGAAGGCCTTGGCAGCATCAAGAGATGCCATTGCCCAGTCCTCCTTCAGTGCCTCTCCTATTTGAGCCAAAATTTGAACCTTGCGTATATTGTCAGATGTGGACCTCCCCGGCATAAAGCCCGCCTGATCCGGATGAATGAGTTGTAATATCACCTTATTCAGTCTATTTGCCAGTACCTTTGCAAGTATCTTGTAGTCTAGATTCAGTAATGAAATAGGGCGGTAAGAACTACAATCCCTAGGGTCTTTGTCAGGTTTTAGTAACACTACAATTGTGGCATCATAGAAACTGTCCGGTAGTTTCCCCTCCCTCCGGGCATAAGAATACATAGAGCATAATGGGGGAATGAGCTGGTCAGAGTAACGAAGATATACCTCCAATGGAACCCCGTCTGGGCCCGATGCCTTACCCTTCGACATATCCCTCAATGCCTGCGTAACCTCGTCTTCCGTGATATCGAGTTCTAACATATCCCTGTATTGAGGATATGTTTAAAGAGACTTTAAGAATAATCATAATATTTTCAAAACGTAGTCCAGCAGCATACAGTATCTCCCTCACTTTGACAGCATCATGTCACACAACTTGTCAAAGACTGGATAGGATCGCTGAATGGCCATCAATTGACTCTAATTTTACTGAGAGATGGGGGTTCCAGAAAATACAGCCAATCCCACAAGGTGAAGGGAAGAGAGCCACTGCATCGTGAAGCCGCTTGACGAGGCAATGGGGTTAGGTGAGTTTTTAGTATTTTTCTTTTACTTTTTTCATTGGTGTGAAGAGGGCACTATTAATAAGGGGCCCAACTACTTTATGAGGAGACATCTAACTAGTATATGGGGGAAGCTAACTACTATATGCAGGCAACTATATGGGTTAACAAAAGAGGACAACTACTACATCTGGAATTAAAAAAAGACAACTACTATATGGGGGCACCAAACTACTATATGGGGCACAAAAGAGGACAACTACTATATGGGGTACCTACTATATGCAGGAACCTAACTACTATATGAGAGCACAAAAAAGGACAACTACTGTATGGGGTCACTGAACTACCAAATGTGGGCACAAAAAAGGACAACTACCATATATGGAATAATACAGGACAACTATATGGCGGCACCTAACTACTATATGTGGGCACAAAAGAGGACAACAACTATGCAGTATGTGGAATTAAAGAGGACAACTATTATATGGGGACACCTAACTACTATATGGGGGCATTTAACTACTGTATGGGTGTACAAAAGAGGACTAATACTGTTGGGGCACAAAGGGGGACATTACTACTGTTATGCAGAACAAAAGGAGTCATTACTGTGTAAGGAGCAGAAAGGGGGCCCTATTACTGTTGGGGGCACTAGCTGTGATGCAATAAGGGGTGGACTATTACTGTGTGGGGCCAAATCAGGGCACTATTACTGTGTGGGACACTAAAAAGAGAACTATTCGGGCAGATACAGACGGACGTTGCGTTTTTGCGCGCGCAAACAACGCAGCGTTTTGCGCGCGCAAAAAACATTTGACAGCTGCGTGTGTCATCCGTGTATGATACGCGGCTGCGTGATTTTCGCGCAGCCGCCATCATAGAGATGAGGCTAGTCGATGCCCGTCACTGTCCAAGGTGCTGAAAGAGCTAACTCTTTCAGCACCCTCGACAGTGAATGCCGAACACAATATCGAAAAACCTGTTGAAAAAAAAGAAAAAGTTCGTACTTACCGAGAACTTCCCGGCCGTTGCCTTGGTGACGCGTCCTTGGTGACGCGCCTCTCGACATCGGGCCCCACCTCCCTGGATGACGCGCCTGTCCATGTGACCGCTGCAGCCTGTGCTTGGCCTGTGATTGGCTGGAGCTGTCACTTGGACTGAATTGTCATCCCGGGAGGTCAGACTGGAGGAAGAAGCCGGGAGTTATCGGTAAGTCAGAACTTCGTTTTTTTTTCTACAGGTTCATGTATATTGGGATCGGAAGTCACTGTCCATGGTGCTGAAACAGTTTAACTCTTTCAGCACCATGGACAGTGACTATCTCCACACGTCGCGTACCGATAATTTTTTTGCCGAGTTCGGCCGAACCCGGTGAAGTTCGGTTCGCTTGTCCGGCTTCGCTCATCGCAAAGACACTCCGTTTGGATGTTCGGAAACAGAAAAGCACGTGGTGCTTTTCTGTTTACATTCATCCTTTTGACAGCTGGTGCGCTGTTTCAGTCGGTTCGCACGGAAGTGCTTCCGTGCAACCTGCGTGGTTTTCACGCACCCATTGACTTCAATGGGTGTGTGATGCGCAAAATACGCAGAGTTATTGAACCTGTCACGCTTTTTGCGCAGCAGACAAACGCTGCGCAAAAAGCACGGACTGTCTGTACTGCCCCATAGACTTGTATTGGTCCATGCGTGCCGCGTGAAAACCACGCGGCCCGCACGGACCGAATACATGCTTGTGTGAATCCCCCCTTACTGTGTGGGGCCTACTATTACTGTGTGGAGCACAAAAGGCCAATATGATTACTGTGTTGGGCACTAAGGGGGCGTTATTACTGTCTGGGGCAGTATGGATGTGAATGTAGAGGGTTGGGAATAGGTGGGGATGGTGCTGGAAAATCGAGGAGCCAAATATCTCTGTGCGTCAAATTCTACAGAGACGAGTCGTGTCTGGAAGAAGTCTTCATGGCAGTCTGGGCTGGATAAGGAAGAAAAGGGAAAGTGACCAAGAAAGGCTCCTGTGAGTCATTGAATTTTACTATATAGTCTTCATCTATACATCTGCGATGCACCTGTGTGGTACTGGTTTCTACCACTATATGCTAGTAATATTGGTCTTCGTATAGTGGTCTATATTCAGTAACCGTATGGTTATATATTCAGTCACTATAGGTGGTCATGGTGTGGCAGTATTATTTGTCCCATGAATAGTGCTATCATTAGGAATGTTGGCCTTGCTAGAAAGGAGAAAAAAAAAGGAAAGCAAACAACTCAGAGAAGACGTCAGCTCTGAGTCACTGAATGTAATTGTTATGTACTCTGCCTCTAACAGTGTTGGATCAATCCTATATTTACTTATATAGCCTGCAGTGTGATAATACTCTGCAGACTGAATACACTACTGTATGGTGGTAATATTGATCTTTGTATAGGTTTTTTTTTATTCAGTAAGTAGTAATATTCAGTTACTATGTTATAGAAGGCTCCACGTACCATTGTAGTTTGTATTGGCCCCACCTATGACTAGGCCTAACAGTTTGCTGACCCCACCTACTTGTGTTGGCTCCACCTGTTGAGAATTGGACCCACCTACAACCTGAGGCCTTTTAAAAAAAATAATTATTATTATTTCCAGGGCCACATTAAGTTCCCAATCCTCCCCTGCTTGTTCCCCACGTGCCTTTCCTATATTTCAGTTACCAGTTTCATTATCTTCTACTAGGGAGTACACATCCGCAGCAGGGAAATTCAGGATTCTGCCTAATTTTACTATTGAGAAACCGACATCAGACATGTTTACATGTTAGTATTCACACGAGAATATTACCAGAGTTTCATTTTAAAATCCTTTAATATATTTTTAATAAAGCTACAGTATATTTATCTACTATCCATTAGGGTACACTAAAATGTAATTTCACAAGAAATGAACATGGAAGCTTTTATGTATGCTTGCAATTCCCAAAGGAAAGATGCTTAGTCTTTAATTTAAATATGTACCTTAAAGTCATTCAGTGACAACGTTGAAATGTTGAGAATGCAATTAAATGCACTGGCATAGAGTACAACAAACATGGAGAATAAGTCTGACATATAAGAATCCATTGTAGACAGAGATTTCTGCAAAACAAAAAGCAGAGAAATTAATGATTGTTGTACAACAAAGTTGGGGGAATTTATTAACCTTTCTACTGCAGTTTTCTGGCGTAGAAAATTTGAAAGGCCCAATATTGGCAAATTGAGGTGATAATTTTGACTTTTGGGCATTTTGCACTGCCCTCACCACTTTTGAAAAAGTCTTAAACGGGGTGTGGCCACTGTGGCCCAACAGATTTTCTATAATTTCTGGCAGAAAATGTGAGTATATTATAGCAGAGCTGGTGTAGATTTCACTCTGTGGGGCATAGCAAGGTTTAGGCCCGTGCTGTACCCCATACCTTGCTCCCCTACTCCCCATCGGACAATAAAATAAGATTTAAAAGAAAAATAATTATGTACTTGCCTCTCCACTCCTCCTCCCCGATCCCCTCAGGCTTTCACTGCATGCGGAAAGGTGGGCATGCATTTTTTTGTACATTCGGGGGGGGGGGGTGGATTGTTACCGCCACTTAATAACTATTGGTGTATGAAACACCAGTCTTATTAAATCTGTCCCTGTATGTGTATAACATTTATCTGAAAGGATACAATTATCATAAACAAAAACCAACAATTTTATTATTCTGCTGTTACAGAGACAAAAATCATTGTTACTTCTAATATGGAACACCTTGGTACTTTGATTTCCCATTTTGTTATATGCATTTTAATTTTATAATATGTTACAAAGCTTCAAATTCTTTGCTTCCATTTAGACTGTTATAGAGTGAAATGATAAAACTGTGTTTAAGCTCTCCTTAGTCATGGCTGAAGACTGCCAACATTTTATCATATAGCTCTATGGCTGACTAAAGAAAAGCAGGTGACTTGAAGTTCTGTAACAAAAAAATGGATTCAGACCTCTGGAAATAGTTAATAAAACAGTTGTACAAAAGTATAAAAATAAAAGTTTCAAGTTAAAAAAAATCTAAAATCGCCTTTTTCTTCATAAGTATTTTATTATATGAAAAAAATGAAACATATTTGGTATCACCACATTCGGAACTATGAAACTACAACATTATGTTTCCCGAACGCTGTAAAAAAAAATAAAAACAAAAAGACTAAACAATGCCAGAATCGCTGTTTTTGGTCACCTTCCCTCCCAAAAAATGAAATAAAAAGTGATCAAAAAGGTTGCATGCATCCCAAAATAGTACCAATAAAAACTACAGCCCATCCAGCAATAAAAATATAAGCCCTTACGCAGCTGTCTTGAGGGAGAAATAAAAAAGTTATGGCCCTCAGAAAATGGTGACACAAATAATAAATTATTTAAAAGAAAAGTTATTTTTATTGTGTAAACGCTGTAAACCATAAAAAAACACACACACTATATATATATATATATATATATATATATATATATATATACTGTGTATGTGTGTATATATATATATATATATATATATATATAGCAGTAATTGCATTGACCAGCAGAATAAAGTTAATATGTAATTTATAGCGCACGGTACACGACATAAAAATTAATTTCTAATGAAAAAACACCTGTTGGGTTAAAATTCTCACTACTCCCTTTAAAAAAATGCCTTAAGGGGTGTAGTTTCCAAAATGGGGTCACTTTTGGGAGTCTGTTTTACTATTTGACCTCAGAGCCCTGCAATTGTGGAGCAATGGTGTGAAAAATCCCCAAAATAGGCATCAAATGCGCATGGTGCTCTTTTACTTCAGAGCATTGCCATATGTCGAGGCAAATGATAAATGACATGAGGGGTGTAGTTTCCAAAATGGGGTCACTTCTACGGGATTTCCACTGTACTTTGGTACCTCAGGGGCTTTGCAAATGCAACATGGCGCCTGAACACCAATCCAGTAAAACCTGCATGCCAAATAGTGCTCCTTTCTTTCGGAGCCCTGCCATGTGTCCAAACAGCAGTTTATGACCACATATGGGGTATTGCTGTACTCGGGAGAAATTGCTTTACAAATGTTAGGGTGCTTTTTCTCCTTTATGGCTTGTGAAAATTAAAAATGGTTAACATTTTATTGGAAAAATTTAGATTTTAATTTCCACGGCCTAATTCCAATAAAGTCAGCAAAAAAACCTGTGGGATCAAAAAGCCCACTATACAGCTAAATAAATAACTTGAAAGGTGTAGTTTCCAAAATGGGGGTCACTTTTTGGGGGTTTTCACTGTTTTGGCACCACAAGACCTCATCAAATCTGACATGGTGCCTAAAATAAATTCTAACAAGAAAGATGCCCCAAAATCCACTAGCTGCTCCTCCATTTCTGAGGTCTGTGTTTAAGTCAAGTAGCACACTGGGGCCACATGTGGGATGTTTCCAAAAACTGCAGAATCTGGGCAATAAATATTATGTTGCATTTCTCTGGTAAAACCTTCTGTGATACAGAAAAAAACGTAACATAAAGTACAATGTATCACAAGAAAACAATCTCAGAATCGCTTGGAAAAATAAAGCATTGAAAAGTTATTATCACATAAAATAACAGGTCAGAATTGAAAAAAATTAAGTGTCCACAGGCCAAAACAGACTGTGTCCTTATAGAGTTAAATAGGCACTACACTTTGAGCAAACTTTGCATAAATCAATAGTAGAAGCAAATAAAAGAAACTTTGTAATATATATTAGAGAATAAAAGCCTCTTTCTCTACTTATCAGTCTCCTTCCTCATCCCTACTCTCTCCTAAACTGTTCACTCAATCCAGCACTGAGGTAACATAAATTCGAATCTACACTGCATATAACTGCTGTACAATAGGTGTCAGGCTCTGAGATTCTGCAATGGGGAACACTGCTAAAAAAAAAATGCAGAATACAAGTCATATAATGGCCAGAAATAGGGTTATTCCTCATGTACACAGATGACGGCTTATTCTGAAAAGTAATATATTGAAATTAACCAGCACACAATTTTGGATCTTTATTAAAGAGGACCTGTCCCCAGGTCCTAACATCCAATTTACATATATTACCTTTATTCCGCTCCCTCCCTGTTTCTAATGCTATTTTTATTTTCGTTCTGCTCCCCCCGATTCCAGAGTAATGATGCTCTGTACTTTAGGCATCCGATATGGTAATTGACTGTAGTTAACCAATGGGGCGTGAAGTACAGTGAATCTCTCTTGGTGGATCCATCCTCACTGCCTTTGAGGCTGAACAATCAGCGTGAGGCAGCTTATGACAAATGTGTTTGGTTAGAAGTCTTGTCCAGCCTAGTCTCACTGGGCAAGGCTCATCGTAAGCGGCCATGCGCTGATTGAACAGCGTCAGAGGCAGTGAAGATGCTCCTCCACCCAAGGAGATTGACTGTAGTTCACGTCCCATTGGCTAACTACAGTGAATTATCATATGGGGTGATTAAAGGACGGAGCATCATTCTTCAGAAACGGGGGAGCAGAACAAAAAGAAACAGGGAAAGTTAATATATGAAAATTGGATGTTAAGACCTGGGGACAGGTCCTCTTTAATTAAAAGCAACAGAGACGGCAGTTACACATAAATAATCTATGATGAGCAACCTACGTAGATTTACAGAATGTATATTTGTGTATGGATTTACATTTGGAACAGTTATGAAATCAGTCAACACAAATAAACAAGTTTGTGAGCGACCTCACAAAGTTAAAACTGTGTTTGTGATTGTCTCTGTTCATTCACCACACCTATGCTGAGCAGATTTCAATATCATATGACAGTCCAAAAATAAGTTTGTTGCAAAGGGGATATTAAAAAATAATAATGTGTGTTCTAATGTTTGGAGTACTGGACTGATAGATACTTCCTTTTTAGGAATCCCTATTTGTAGTACTTCCTCTCCATGCTCGGTCAGGGACATCATGAGCAGTTCAAAACCTCCTGTTAAGTGATTCTCCTTGTGCTATACAGTAACACATACAGTTACTATAAACTCGATGTAAAATACACACATTTAGTGATCATAAATGGCATTTGGCCCATGAGGTGGATCTTTATAGCTTGCAATAATTGCTATGCAAATGCTGAATCAAACTAATGTCTATGGGACTTCATCAGGCTAAATCCTTTGTTAGGGTGGATTCACACGAACGTGTATTGGGTCCGTGCGGGCCGCGTGGTTTTCACGCGCCACACACAGACCAATACAAGTCTATGAGAAAGTACAGACAGTCCGTGTTTTTTGCGCAGCGTTTGTCCGCTGCGCAAAAAGCGCGACATGGTCAATATCTCTGCGTATTTCGCGCATCACGCACCCATTGAAATCAATGAGTGCGTGAAAACCACGCAGGTCGCACGGAAGCACTTCCGTGCGAACTGCCTGTTTCGCGCACCAGCTGTCAAAAGGATGAATGTAAACAAAAAAGCACCACGTGCTTTTCTGTTTACAAACATCCGAATGGCGTGTCATAATGATGGCGGCTGCGCGAAAAGCACGCATCATATGATGCTGCCTCACGGAGCAGGCAAGTGGCTTTTGCGCAGGCAAAACGCTGCGTGTTTTGTGTGCGCAAAAACGCCACGCACGTCTGAATCAGCCCTTACTGTGAGAGAAAAGTCCTGTCAGAAGTGTCTGGCAGCGGCTTATCCCCCTTCCCTGCGGAAACAAACATGTATGCTTGGTAATCTGAGTGTCCATTTCATGCGTTTTTTACTGCAGAAAATAGTGCAGATCTTTGCTGCGGTTTTTTCAAGAGCTGTGTGTCACGTTGGGTATGTGGACCCACTGGGCCATACCACCTTGACGGTATGGCAGCTAGCAAACAGGACACAGGTCACAGTCTATAGTTCGTATAGGTGTACTTGTGGTAGCTCAGACAGTAGCAAGCCAGGCTCAGCTGGGTTTGGGCAGCAGGCAGATACCAGGCGTGGTGAAGCAGGACAGGCGTGGTACTCAGTGCAGCACAACTCCAACTCAATATTGCACTTGAGCAGGACAGCATAGGATACAGGTAGCAGGGACGGGAAACACTGGGAACTGGAAAACACTTAGGAGACCATTTGCATAGACAGACTAGGGTAACGACAACAAAGCCCAGGCAAGCCAGGAAGGGGCTGGGCCATCTTACAGTCCAGGGTGCTCATGGGCTAATTTGGCACTTTAACTCAGGTGCTGGTAATGGCCATTTAAGAGCAGGCACAAGCGTGCGCGCGCACCCTATGGGAACCGGCCGGGAGAAGCGGAAATGAGAGCTGGCGTCGCCTGAGGAGGAGATGGGGACCAGCTCTCAAAGATCCATGGCTGCGGCCGTCAGGAGGTGACTGAGCCTGATGGCCCGCGGCCATGGGCAGGACACTGAGTGATGTAATTTTCACCTGCTGGAATTCTGCAGCATTTCTACAGAAAAACGCAGGAAATCAGTCCACTTTCCGCAGAAATAATTGACATATTGTGGAACTAAGATTACGCACCGCAGGTGAAGTTCTGGACAGAAATTTTCCGCAGCGTGTGGATGACCTTTATTAATATCACACCCACTTTGCTGGTACTGTATTCCGCTGCGTATTTTCCGTCCACAATTCCGGACAGAAAATATGCAGCAATTCCATTACATGTGGACAAGCCCTTAAAAGAAAGAAAATAAGGAATCAAAGTATACTGTGATGCTCGGGGCAAATGTATACCGAAATAAGACAGGTAAACATCTGGATACATATTTTTTGACAGCATTTAAAATCGTAGTCTGACATGCTTTTCAAAACGGAAAAAAATGTATATGCTAGAAGGTGTACTTTTTTTTTTTTTTTACAATGAAAGTCAATAGCAGATGTATGGAACTTTATTGCGATGTTATATACGTTTCTCATACACCGTTGAGAACACAGTTTTTCAAGCACAAACAAAACATACACTACCGTTCAAAAGTTTGGGGTCACCCAGACAATTTTGTGTTTTCCATGAAACTCACACTTACAGCGAAGGAAATAAGTATTTGATCCCTTGCTGATTTTGTAAGTTTGCCCACTGTCAAGGACATGAACAGTCTAGAATTTTTAGGCTAGGTTAATTTTACCAGTGAGAGATAGATTATATAAAAAAAAAAAAAAAAAAAAACAGAAAATCACATAGTCAAAATTATATATATTTATTTGCATTGTGCACAGAGAAATAAGTATTTGATCCCCTACCAACCATTAAGAGTTCAGCCTCCTCCAGACCAGTTACACGCTCCAAATCAACTTGGTGCCTGCATTAAAGACAGCTGTCTTACATGGTCACCTGTATAAAAGACTCCTGTCCACAGACTCAATTAATCAGTCTGACTCTAACCTCTACAACATGGGCAAGACCAAAGAGCTTTCTAAGGATGTCAGGGACAAGATCATAGACCTGCACAAGGCTGGAATGGGCTACAAAACCATAAGTAAGACGCTGGGTGAGAAGGAGACAACTGTTGGTGCAATAGTAAGAAAATGGAAGACATACAAAATTACTGTCAATCGACATCGATCTGGGGCTCCATGCAAAATCTCACCTCGTGGGGTATCCTTGATCCTGAGGAAGGTGAGAGCTCAGCCGAAAACTACACGGGGGGAACTAGTTAATGATCTCAAGGCAGCTGGGACCACAGTCACCAAGAAAACCATTGGTAACACATTACGCCGTAATGGATTAAAATCCTGCAGTGCCCGCAAGGTCCCCCTGCTCAAGAAGGCACATGTACAGGCCCGTCTGAAGTTTGCAAATGAACATCTGGATGATTCTGAGAGTGATTGGGAGAAGGTGCTGTGGTCAGATGAGACTAAAATTGAGCTCTTTGGCAATAACTCAACTCGCCGTGTTTGGAGGAAGAGAAATGCTGCCTATGACCCAAAGAACACCGTCCCCACTGTCAAGCATGGAGGTGGAAACATTATGTTTTGGGGGTGTTTCTCTGCTAAGGGCACAGGACTACTTCACTGCATCAATGGGAGAATGGATGGAGCCATGTACCGTCAAATCCTGAGTGACAACCTCCTTCCCTCCACCAGGACATTAAAAATGGCTCGTGGCTGGGTCTTCCAGCACGACAATGACCCGAAACATACAGCCAAGGCAACAAAGGAGTGGCTCAAAAAGAAGCACATTAAGGTCATGGAGTGGCCTAGCCAGTCTCCAGACCTTAATCCCATCGAAAACTTATGGAGGGAGCTGAAGGTCCGAGTTGCCAAGCGACAGCCTCGAAATCTTAATGATTTACAGATGATCTGCAAAGTGGAGTGGGCCAAAACTCCATCTAACGTGTGCAAACCTAATCAACTACAAAATGCTGTGCTTGCCAACAAGGGTTTTGCCACCAAGTCTTGTTTGCCAAAGGGATCAAATACTTATTTCTCTGTGCACAATGCAAATAAATATATATAATTTTGACAATGTGATTTTCTGTTTTTTTTTTTTATATATAATCTATCTCTCACTGGTAAAATTAACATAGCCTAAAAATTCTAGACTGTTCATGTCTTTGACAGTGGGCAAACTTACAAAATCAGCAAGGGATCAAATACT
Source organism: Rhinoderma darwinii (assembly GCF_050947455.1). Taxonomy (NCBI): domain Eukaryota; kingdom Metazoa; phylum Chordata; class Amphibia; order Anura; family Rhinodermatidae; genus Rhinoderma; species Rhinoderma darwinii. The sequence goes on along the minus strand of NC_134688.1, from coordinate 337,398,437 downwards.
TATTTCCTTCACTGTATATTTATCAAATTAGTTGTCAATGTCTTGACTATATTTTCTAGTCATTTTGCAAGGTTAGAAATAATGATTTCTATTTCAAATAATAATTTTCTCCTTTGCTTTCGTCAAAGAATGCTCCATTTGCAGCAATTACAGCATTGCAGACCTTTGGCATTCTAGCTGTTAATTTGCTGAGGTAATCGGGAGAAATTTCACCCCATGCTTCCAGAAGCCCTTCCCACAAGTTGGATTGGCTTGATGGGCACTTCTTGCGTACCATACGGTCAAGCTGCTCCCACAACAGCTCTATGGGGTTGAGATCTGGTGACTGCGCTGGCCACTCCATTACAGATAGAATACCAGCTGCCTGCTTCTTCCCTAAATAGTTCTTGCATAATTTGGAGGTGTGCTTTGGGTCATTGTCCTGTTGTAGGATGAAATTGGCCCCAATCAAGCTCTGTCCACAGGGTATGGCATGGCGTTGCAAAATGGAGTGATAGCCTTCCTTATTCAAAATCCCTTTTACCTTGTACAAATCTCCCACTTTACCAGCACCAAAGCAACCCCAGACCATCACATTACCTCCACCATGCTTGACAGATGGCGTCAGGCACTCTTCCAGGATCTTTTCAGTTGTTCTGCGTCTCACAAATGTTCTTCTGTGTAATCCAAACACCTCAAACTTCGATTCGTCTGTCCATAACACTTTTTTCCAATCTTCCTCTGTCCAATGTCTGTGTGCTTTTGCCCATATTAATCTTTTCCTTTTATTAGCCAGTCTCAGATATGGCTTTTTCTTTGCCACTCTGCCATTAAGGCCAGCATCCCAGAGTCGCCTATTCACTGTAGACGTTGACACTGGTGTTTTGCGGGTACTATTTAATGAAGCTGCCAGTTGAGGACCTGTGAGGCGTCTATTTCTCAAACTAGAGACTCTAATATACTTGTCTTGTTGCTCAGTTGTGCAGCGGGGCCTCCCATTTCTCTTTCTACTCTGGTTAGAGCCTCTTTGTGATGTCCTCTGAAGGGAGTAGTACACACCGTTGTAGGAAATCTTCAGTTTCTTGGCAATTTCTCGCATGGAATAGCCTTTATTTCCAAGAACAAGAATAGACTGTCGAGTTTCACATGAAAGCTCTCTTTTTCTAGCCATTTTGAGAGTTTAATCGAACCCACAAATGTAATGCTCCAGATTCCCAACTAGCTCAAAGGAAGGTCAGTTTTATAGCTCCCCTAAACAGCAAAACAGTTTACAGCGGTGCTAACATAATTGCACAATGGTTTTCAAGTGTTTTCTAATCATCCATTAGCCTTCTAACACAGTTAGCAAACACAATGTACCATTAGAACACTGAAGTGATGGTTGCTGGAAATGGGTCTCTATACACCTATGTAGATATTGCATTAAAAACCAGACGTTTGCAGCTAGAATAGTCATTTAGCACATTAACAATGTATAGAGTGTATTTCTGATTAATTTAATGTTATCGTCATTGAAAAAAACTGTGCTTTTCTTGCAAAAATAAGGAAATTTCTAAGTAACCCTAAACTTTTGAACGGTAGTGTATACCTGAACTGCATGCCCCAAACATGATGTGAACGGGCCTTACATTGTCAATAACTGTTTAGTTAGCCATGCAGTGCATAATAGGTACCGGAATCTATTGATCTGATCTCAAACCGAATACATTTATGTGAGTGATAATAGAGTAACCTCAATTTTTGTATTTAAGAAAGTAAGTATGAAATGAGCTAAAGGGGTATTCCCATCATATGCAATAATGTCATATTCACAAGATATCCTGTGGATATGCCAGAAATGTCTGTGATGGGAATAACCTAACAATGTTCCTAAAATGCAAAAACATATTTCTGTACTGTAAAGCATTAATATTATCTACTTAACATAGAAGGAATTACAGCTGCATCTGACCAAATTAACCCCTTCCTGTCGTAAGCAACTTTCAGATTTTAATTTTTGTTTTTTCTTCCCCAAAAGCCAAAACTTTTTTATTTTTCCGCCGATATAGTCCTATGGAAGCTTAATTTTTGCGGGACGAATTGTAGTTTTTCGTAGCACCATTTATTGTGCCATATAATGTACTAGGAAACAGGGAAAAAATTATTTGTGAGGTAGAAAATTAAAAAAACAGCAATTCCTCCATTGTTTTTTGTGCTTCGCATTTATGGAATTCACTGTGCAATTAATACAACATGTTAACTTTATTCTGCGGGTCAATATGATGGCGATATCATATATATATCGTTTTTCCTATATTTTACTTTTACAAGTAAAAAATCTAATTTATTTTGTGTCGCCAAATTCTGAGCCATAAGTTTTTTATTTTTTCGTCGATTAAGTGCTATGAGGGTTTAGTTTTTGCGGGATAAGCTGTAGTTTTTAATGATATCATTTTGGGGTTTATGCGACGTTTTGATCACTTTTTAGTCCATTTTTTGTGGGAGATGAGGTGACCAAAAAATAGCCATTCTGGCGTTTACAATAAACAATAACAAAAAAGTTTACGCCATACACCGTGCGGCTTAAATAATGATATATTGTAATAGTTCAGACTTTTACGAATGCGGCGATACCAATTATGTTGATTTATTTATTTCTCTGTGCTCTAGGGGGAAAATGGGAAAAGGGTGTTTTTTTACGTCTTAATTTTTTTTTAAAAATTTACATAAAGAAAAAACACCTTTTATTGTACACATTTTAACTTTTTTTTTATCAGTCCCCCTAGGGGACTTCAACCAGCGATCGTTGGATCGCTTGCACAATATACTGCAATACCAATGTATTGCAGTATATAGTCTTTCTGACAGGCTTCTATTAAGCCAGAGGCAGGGCTTAGTAAGAGCACAAAGATGGCTGTCCTGGGGGCCTTCATTAGGCCCCCAGGCAGCCATCGCCACCCCGCGATTGCATTGCAGGGTGGGTGTGATGAGCTGCTAGAGGGGGACGCCCCTTCTTTCTAATGATTTAAATGCCGCGGTCGCTACTGACCGCAGCATTTAACGGGTTAAACGAGCGGGATCACGCTTGAGCACGATCCAGCTTGTTACACTGAAGTGTCGGCTGTAACATACAGCCGACAACTGCATCGTATGAAGTGGGTTCACTCCGTGAGCCCGTTCCATACTTCCCCTACCCGGCTATGACGTATGGATACGTCAAATGCTGGGAAGGGGTTAAATATTGGCAAAGCCCATGGCCTCAGATGGCATTCATCCATCATTGGGGGAATTGAGCGCAGTATTGGACAGACCATTGTATCTCATCTTCTTAGACTCTAATGTAACAAGACCAGTGCCACAGGATTGGAGGACGGCTGATGTTGTACCAATATTTAAGAAGGGTAAAAAGGTGGAACCGAGTAACTACCGTCCAGTAAGTTTTACATCTGTAATATGTAAAATATTTAAAGGAATTCTAAGAGATGAACTGCAAAAGTATTTAGCGATGAATAAACTAATAACTGATACCTACAATGGATTCATGATAAACAGGTCATGCCAAACTAACATGCTCGGTTTCTATGAGGAGGTAAGTACAAATCTGGATGTCGGTCATGCGACTGATGTGATATTTGGATTTTGCAAAAGGCATTTGACATCGTACTACACAACGGTCTTGTTCTGAAGCTACTGAGGCAGGGACTGGGGGACGATGTATGCACGTGGATCAAGAATTTGTTGGTGGACATAATGTCAAGCAGCGGGTGCAAAAGCAAACAGAATTTTAGGGTGTATAAAAAGAGAGATGAAAACCTGTGATTCAAATGTAATGTTACCCCTTTATAAATCCCTTGCCTTGAATATGGAATTCAGCTTTGGCCTCCACATTATAAAACATAGGAGAACGGGAGAGGGATCAAAGGCGAACAACTAGATTATTAAATAGAATGAGAGGTGCCTCTTACAATGAAAGGCTAGAGAAATTGGGCTTGTTCATCTTGGAAAAAAAGACGCCTTAGAGGTGATCTTATTAATATGTATAAGTATATGTGTGGTCAATACAAAGAACTAGCACATCATCTGTTCTTTCCAAAAAACTTTACGAAGATCCAGAGGACATTCATTGCGTGTGGAAGAAAGAAGTTTCAGACATATCAATATAGGAAAGGGTTCTTTACAGTTACAGTTGTCACACTATGGAATGCCCTACCCCCAGAAGCAGCGATGACAGATACTATGTCGGAATTTATCTGTTGGAAAGGGCTAGATATTTATATACGGACGAATGGCATCGAGAGTTATAACTAATCTGGCAATGAATGACGTGCAATTGATTGAAAAGGGTTGAACTTGATGGACCTGTGTCTTTTCAACCTATGGAACTATGTAAATAATTAACAGTGAGGAATAATCTTAATATTCCGTAGCGAAGAGTTAAATGCACTAATGGATTGCTCCTCCTTTCCTGCCATATGTTAGTTGATTCAGTAAATTAGGATTCACTTGTCACTTGACAACCTAAAAAGACCTGTAAATTATAACATTCAACTTTTGTAGCCTCTTACAGGGAAAAGTTTCCATGAGTACATTGAAGGTTTTTATAAATTGTGATATGGAAGCTTAAATATCTCTGTTTCACTCTGTGAGTCATTGCTTATACTTTACATTGACGTAAGAGACTAAAATAGCCCATGGGACAATCAAATGGAAGATGAGTGAGTAGGACGTTTTCTCCAATGTAAGTTACAGACTAAGTTAATGTACTGTGGCAGGCTGCATTGTAGGCAGATTAAGTCACAAAACGAAATTAACTCTCTTGTATGTCAATTAAATAGAACAGGAATAATAAAAAAACATAAGCCTTTAATATTCAAATTAGAATCCAAGTTAGTTTAATATATATTGAGAGCATTCGATAATAATAATAATGCTGCATAAAGACACTGTTCTTACTTTTTTATAGCAATAGATTTTCATGAAAATTTACTTAGGTGCCAACAAGTGTAGTGGGTTTGCCTGACTCTAAACAAATCAATTGGCAGGAGCTTATAGACCTGTTTAGGGACAGCTATCCATTCAGACAGATTAGTTAGTAGGAATAAGATTATTTTTTTGATGACTTAATCTAAAGCTAACAATAGACAAAAATAGGCAAATAAGGCAATAAGGTTCTGATTGACTGACGAGCCAAATTCTGATAGCTGGACGACTGGATCAGAACATCTCCAAAACAGCCTTGTTGAGTGTTCCCAGTATGCAGTGGTTAGTACCTACAAATGTGGTCCAAGGAAGGCCATTGGTTAACCGGCAATAGGGTTATTGGCAACCAAGGCTCTTCACTGCCGCACTATGGGGGCAAAGGCTGGCCCGTCTGTCCGATCCCACAAAAGAGGTAATGTAGCACAAATTGATGAAAAAGTTCATCTTTGCTATGGTAGAAAGGTATCCGAACATACAGCGCATCACCGCTTGTGGAATTTGGGTTGTGTCGCCGCAGACCGGTCACAGTGCCCAGGCTGACCTCTCCCCAACTATGAAAGCACCTACAAGAGGGCAGACTGGTGAGACGAATCACATTTTCTTTTACATTACGTGGACAACTGCCTGGATGTGTATAGCTTACCTGGGGAAGAGATAGCACCAGGATATATTATGGGAAGAAGGCAAGGCGGCGGAGGCAGTGTGATGCTCTGGATTTTTTTTTTAAAGGAAACCTTAAGTTTTGGTATTCATGTGGATGCTACTTTGACACATATCACCTACCTAAACGTTGTTGCAGACCAAGTACACCCCTTCATAGCAACAGTATTTTAAGCAGGATAATGCGCCCTGCTACACTGCAAAAAATCTTCAGCAATATACAGTATGTGTACATATATGCATGATAGTATTATTTAAGAACTGTATAGCAGTTTTATATGGGCCCTATATGGTGGTATAATTTGGGTATTGTATGGCAGTATAATTTGGTGGCTATATAGAATTGTGTGGTATACTGGTATGTTAGTAATACCACAAAATCAGAAAACCACAATATTTTTATGTGAACCTAGAATATTGCAGTACATAGACCATGACTCTGCTCTGCCCAGCCTTGCCACCTGTTCCTGGACACCCTTCTCCTGACCTGGTCATAGTATTTGCTAGCACAGTATATACTAGTAGTATATAGATACTTCTGTACTGATTTTTCACACTATACTGTAACATCGCAGCAGTCTATCTTTAGAATATGCAGGCTGCTGCTAGGTTACCGTATTGTATACAGAAGTAGTGGAGTAGTGTCTATATACTATTCGTATATAGACACTGCTGCATGCTGGCAGGGAATCATAAGAGCGGGAGGTGGGGTGTTATAAACAGATTTGATGGGGTGGGTTCACACAGAGCCTTGACTGAATGACCAAATCCGATCAGGAGGATTGTTTCTGAGGATGAGGAATGCAGGGCTTAAATACAGCGATATGAGAAATATTGTGGCATTCTGATAATATGGTATTACGAACAAACGGATTTACCGCTTAAACTCTAGTGCGTACTGATAATTTTGTTCAAAGCGGTGCTCAAGATACACACATATGTTGACACTGGGCGAGGGCAAAAAAATTGCAGGGGTGTGCTCTGCAGCCCCTAGTTAGTCCCTCCCCATGTGGCTTTTGCCACCGCATGGTCAAGTTTTTGGATGCACCCCTGTGCACATACTGTATGTATTTATATAGGTAATGTGTGTACCTACAGTATGTACATAGTGACAGTATGTGTTGATAAAGTGAGACTAGGTACGTATGTCTATGTAGTTGTACTTATTCTATGGCAAACCATCATAAAATGGTAAGCTGGAGGGGTGGGGGATCATTCCAAAATACCTGGGGCCTATGGTATGCTTAATCTGTGCAATATACTGGTAACATTGCACATGGATGTAGTAACATTAAGATTATTTAAAGATTATGTTTTTATACTCCATGTGTAATGATCCTACCATAGATGCTATTTGATTTAAACAGGTATATGTAAGATGTCGATATCTACTAGTTATCCATGTATACTGTAAACTCTTCCTACTACAGCTATGCTGACTGAGATGCTCGCTGAGCTACCTGATTAAAAGCATCTTTAGTAAAAATTTGCTTATATATTTAGTAACTACAGTTATAGCAATCCTCCAATACACACCAATTACCTGAATCGCTACAGTATGAGACATTTGAGTCAATAGGGAGAGCGGCAGTAGTGATGGCACATCAAAATAGCACCTTGGTGAACTATTGCTTTAAGGCTTTGTGAAAGCAGTAGGCCGAAAGCCTTCCATAAATTTGCTCAGCATTGAATGGTCTGTGTCCATACTGAAAAGCATACATGGAACATGAAATATAAATCATGTATTTATTTATTACCATTGATATACCGAGCTATAAAGGCAATTAATGATATATTGGTTCTAGAATACGTACAACTTCTCTCTGTCATTAAAAATAGATTTTACAGCAGTAGAATTATGGTATTTTAGTGCTCTCACTGCCTTCTAGAAACTGACAATAATATCTCTGCTGACGTCACAAACTGTGACGCTGTTCGTGTTGCCAAGATGACTTAACACCCTCTATTCTTTATGCCAGCTGATACATGTCCTCAGGCTAATCCAGGAGGAAATTGTAACTCATTATTTTCCAGTGATATAACATTGGTCTTTATTATATTAGCTGTAGCGCACTGTCTCGATTTGTCAATTGGATGATTGTACGGGTATAAAAGCTGAAACAATGTATTGATTCATCACCAGATCAAAATGGGCAAATTGTTTGCTTGGATTTAATAGAGTCTGAAGGAAGATTAGAAGAGATGCAAAACAGACAACTAAAAAAAGATGAATGACCTAAAATTTGTTTTATAGCGTACTGTTCAATCTATACAACCACTTTCATCTTCTTAACCCCTTAAAGAGGCCCTGTCAACAGTTTATATCTCCTCGCCCTATCTCCTACCTAATCTAATAGGCGCTTTGATGTAGATAATTGTTTTGTATTTCAAAACGTCTATTTTTGACCAAGTTAGGAACATTTTAAGATTTATGCAAATTTGTTCTTAATGCCCAACTGGGCGTTTTTTTTACTTTTCACCCAGTGGGCATTGTAAGGCTATGTTCACACAGAGTTTCTTGCAGGCGGAATTTCTGCCTCAAAGTTCCGTTTGGAAGTTTGAGGCAGATTTTCCTCTCCGTGCACGCCGATTTTCGCGGCGTCTTTCGCTGCGTTTTTCGCCCGCGGCCTTTGAGCGCTGCAGGCATAAAACGCAGTGAAATGCGCTTTCTCTGCCTCCCATTGATGTCAATGGGAGGCATTTTCGGGCCGTTTTTGACGAGTTTTGCGGTGCGGTTTCCGCGTAAAAAAACAAAATACACTTCTCTTCATTCCGGCCCAGCTTGATCCACAGCACAACGTGAGCTAGCAAGATCACGCTGTGACATCACTTCCTCCCACGGGTCCTTCACCGAAGCGACGGAAGAGTGAACAGACATCACATCCAGCTGTGCCAGGATGCTTATCAGAATCTGCAGCGGATGGGGGCGATGTCTGTTCAGTCTTCCATCGCTCCGGTGAAGGACCCACGGAATGAAGTGATGTCACAGCGTGATCTCGCGAGATTACGCTGTGATGTGGATCAAGCTGGTCGGGCATTAAGAACAAATTTGCATAAATCTTACAATGTTCATAACTTCGTCAAAAAGAAATGTTCTTTTTAAAACAAACAGTAATTATCGACATCAAAGCGCCTTTTAGATTATGTAAGAGATGGGGCAGTTATAAACTGGTGACAGAGCCTCTTTAAGAACTACATTTGAGAAAAAAAATTCTGTAAATGCTTTGGTTTATGTTGCACTTTGTTTTCCCAAGACTGTTTTGAACAATAGAAATAAGGGGGGGGGGGGGCTGAATTGGGAACTCATTTTGTCAGAATGTACTAAGAATAAAGCGACAAGTTACTTCACTTACTACACTTCTAATTCTCACTTATGTAAAAATGGGCACCACATCTAAATTAATAAATGGTGATGTCTCTAAGTTAAAAAAAACAAGTGTGCTTTATAAATTATATAAGCATTCAGTTTGTGTTCTACACAAGCATTCACAATACTCTAGAAATATCTACACTCCTACTACAACGTACTATTGTCATAAGAAATAATAGTACTCTTGCAGCAGATATGGCAGGTGTACATTAAACAAAAGTTGTTGCAAGAACTTCCAAAGAAGTATCAAATCACACTTTTTGTTAATGACGTTTTCATCTGAATGTCACAGCTATTTGTCATGGCCTTACTGTTCCTGGGAACCAAGCAAACATGATCAGACTTTATCTATAGCAATGGCTCACAGCTTATCAGTTCTTATTGTTACCAGATATGTCCTGCAAAATAAGAGTTCAAAATGACCATTTCTTCACTATTTAATTGAGATCATTGTTAATAGAATAAAGGTAACCATACAAATGAAATGACTGTCAGCTGACTGTTATTTCTCCAGACTCCCCCATAGACACACACGCTCAGTCGAGAATGCTTGTTTATTTCAATGGAAAGAGGAGCATAAGCCGCTGTCCGACACATCTAGAAGCAGCTTAGCTCCTGTGGGAAAAAAGGATCGGGTACGTTGAAATCTTGAGACTTCTTTCCTCGGACATCCACCGTTGGGGTTAGTTAGGTCACCCCCATACACATTAGATCGTCAGAAAATCCCACGGATATCAGCGAGCTTTGTGTAATGTGTATGGGCACCTTAAGTGTCTGGAACATCCAATATGCATGTAGTGTTAGTAAACTGCTTCACTACTTACTTTTTTAAAAAAAAGTAGAACACACAAACCTTTTTTTGGGGGGGGGGGGGGGGGGTTCTGTTTCTCCGCAATGTTCATAGTTGAAAGTTGAAAATGTAATCCTCTATCTCCTCCACATCTCACTTTTCAAATTCAAATTCCATAGCCGGAAGACGTGATCAACAGATGCTGATCCTGAAATTGTCTCTTAATCTTGACTGTTTCAGAAGAAAGGATTCTGTGCTTACCAATTTAGCCTGTAGTATATCTACCAATTCTGTACAAAAACAAGACAAATGTAGGGAACAGGGTGAGTAGAATGTAGTAGTAAAGCACTGGTCTGTTTCTGCTTTTTGATATTTACAAAAAGTGTCAACCACGGTAAACTATTTTGGTACCTATTGAGAGCTTTTTATTTCACTAACAGATTACATAGACGCAAAATAGAAGAAAAACCCTGGCTCTATAACTCACAACAGAATATATATCCCTTAGGCCGGAGCAGGTTAAAAAAAAAACAAAAAAAAACTGGTAAAATCCAAAACACCATACAAGTAGTGCAATAAAAGAAAAGTTTTTACCGCTCAACGGCACTGCAAAGTGAGTGCAATGTGTAGTTTATATGAACGGTCACTTTTGACGCGCGGCCTATAAGGGGTTAATGGTGGGAATCGGAGCTAGCTCCGGTCCCTGACATTACAGCAGGGTGTCAGCTGTAACATACAGCTGACACCCGCAGCTTCTGAGCCCACACCATTTTCTTGGTGCTGACCGCAAGCCTATTAGGCCACGGCAGGACCTAATAGGCTTTCGTACTCGGCAGACCAGTAGACCATTGTTAGACCTCCATTTGCCATAGCAACCATAGGAACCCCCACCGAAACGTGAAACTTTTTTTTTTAGACTTTTGTATGTTTATTCACTTTTTTGTAGCTTATTTTTCCCCACTAGGGGACTTTAAGGCCTGCACCACTGATTTCTATTCAAATACATTACACTACCTACATAGTGCAATGTATTAGAGCTGTGAGTGTCACTGACAGCAAGTAGTCTATTAGGTCCTGTCTCCGCGGGGGTGCCAATCGGCAACAAACCACCTAGATGCTGCGGTCCCTTTAAGGTAATAACGAGGATCGAAGCTAGTTTCGGTCCCTGCCGTTACAGCAGGGAGTCAGCTGTAATATAAAGCTGACACCCGCTGGTGATGGCTCAGGCTCAGCTTCTTAGCCTGCGCCTCCACCACAACGTACAGTTACGTGGTGTTGCGGTAAGTCATTGCCTGTAAATGTAAATGGACGTTGTATGTCAAGGGGTTAAAGCAAAGAAATTGAATATTTTTCAATGGCTGACCTCAACCTGATTGATCATGCCTATTATTTACAGAAGACAAAACTAAAAGCAGAGAGTACCACAAACAAGCAGTAAAGTCGTGGCAAAGCATCTCAAGTGAGAAAACTCAGCATCTGGTTTTGTGTGTGTATGTATGTGTATATATATATATATATATATACACACACACATTCATTCATTATACAATGTTTAAGCTTAAACTATAAATGCCAATTACTTTCGCCTTCTGGTAGGTGCTTTCATTTTAGAGTAATGTTTATGTTTTACTTTGTATTTGATTAGATCTGTAATTCATGAAGTACAGTAAAAAAATAGTGTAGTACCGTGTTAGCCAGAATCAATATGCAATGTCAAATACTTTTGTGTCCAAAAAGACAAAAGTATAGAAAGTATGATACCTTTATTGGCTAACCATAAAAGTGCTATATGCAAGCTTTCAGAGCACACAGGCTCCTTCTTCAGGCCATTTACAAATGAATGAGAAATAAAAAAGCACAACATTTAAGATGTTACACAAAGACAATTAGTACATGAGGTGATACATCATTAAGATAAGCCGGGGCCATAAAACTGAGGTTATAGGGGTGATGACTTAGGAGTTAAAGAGGTTCTGTCATCACATTATAAGTGCCCTATCTTGTACATAATATGATCGGCGCTGTAATGTAGATTACAGCTGTGTTTTTTATTTAGAAAAACTATCATTTTTTACAGTTATGACCTATATTAGCTTTATGCTAATGAGTTTCTTAATGAACAACTGGGCGTGTTTTTACTTTTTGACCAAGTGGGCATTGTGGAGAGAAGTGTATGACGCTGACCAATCAGTGACCAATCAGCGTCATACATTTCTCCCCATTAATTTACACAGCATATAGCGATATAGCTATATCATTATGTGCAGTTACTGCAGTGTCCTGACAATGAATATACATTACCTCCAGCCAGGACGTGATGTGTAATCAGAATCCTGACATTTCTGTAGCGTCTGTGTGATATTTACAGCAAGGCAAGCGTAATCTCGCGAGATTATGATGTAACCTGTCATTTAAGACGAGATTACGCTTACCTTGCTGTAAATATAACACAGACGCTACAGAAATGTCAGGATTCTGAATACACATCACGTTCTGGCTGGAGGTAATGTATATTCATAATCAGGACACTGCAGTAATGTTAGGGTTTATGTATGTGGCTGCACATAGCGATATAGCTATATCGCTATGTGCTGTGTAAATTTATGGAGAGAAGTGTATGACGCTGATTGGTCAGCATCATACACTTCTCTCCACAACGCCCACTTGGTCAAAGAGTAAAACCCGCCCAGTTGTCCATTAAGAAACTCATTAGCATAATGCTAATATAGGTTATGACTCCTATACACATAATTAAAAACACTGCTGTAATCTACATTACAGCGCCGATCATATTATGTACAAGATAGGCCACTTATAATGTGGTAACAGAGCCTCTTTAAGGCATCTGGAGTCAGTCTGATGGGGGATGTGATGTGTGTCCATGTAGTGGCTCATAAATCCAGGTGTTAGATTGAGGCCTTGTGCCAATGACTGGAATTTTATCATCATCTTGAATTCCCAAATTTTTCTTTCTCTGTTGTTTTTAAAATTACCCTTCAGTATTAGGAACTTTAAATCTGCCAAACTGTGATCTGGTCCAGAGAAGTGTTTTCCCACGGGTGTATCCACCTCCTGTTTTATTGTATGTCTGTGAAGATTCATCCTGGTTTGTAGTTTTTGTATTGTTTCCCCAATGTAGATTCCTTTATTGATGCACCTTGTACACAGGATCATGTACACTACATTGGAGGATGTACAGGAGAACGTGCCAGTGATTTTATGGTCCTGCTGCGTGTTTGTTATGTGGATGGTGTTTGATGACAAGATGTTGGTACAGGTCTTGCACTTTCTACTGTTGCAAGGATTTCAGGCGTCTTTTTCCCGCGAGCGGTAAAACCGTCTCGCGGGAGACATGCCCTATATTCGGGCGTTTACGCCTCTGACCTCCCATTGACATCAACGGGAGGCAGAGAAAGCGTATTTGACGGCGTTTCATGCCCGCGGCGCTCAATGGCCGCGGGTGAAAAACGCTGCGAATATCGGCGTGCAGAGAGAGAAAAATCAGCCTCAAACTTCCAAACTGAATTTTGAGGCAGAAATTCCGCGTGCAAAAAACTCTGCATGAACATAGCCTTAGACAAAAAGACAGGAGCGCAGTTTTAAAAACACTGAAAACATAACAGATATAAATGTATATGCCCAAACCTCCGGGAGATGTCCGTCCCTCACCCTAAGACAATAAACAAATGCTTGCATGGCCTAACCGACCAGCTTTAGAGGTGTTTTTCAAAGGAGAAAAAAGGATGTATATATTTAGGGTTTGGATAACCAGAGCATGCTCAAAACAGGAAACAAAATATCCAGATGAAAGTGAAAGGTTGCTGGGAAGATCAAGAGGCAAATGGTTAACTGTGCAAAGCGTTTCAGCGATCCCATTCTCATTTAGAGGATTAAACAGAGAAATTACGACAGGAAGCATCCAGAGACTGTGGAACATTGCCGCTGTGAGAAGAAGATATGATCTGCTGAGAGATTTGATCAATCTCAGTAAGGGGCAAGGTCATTTGCACTGAGATCAGCAACAGGTGTTTTTACACAGAAGCAAATAAGGATCTAAAAGTTTAAACAGAACGGACGTGCACAACCTGCGACTCGCGATGCCATTTTGTATCTGTAAAGGGAAGTGTTTAATGTATCTATCTATATACGTGTACGTATGGATATATATCTATTGTACAGTCAGGTATAGGTGTGTATTCACACATATACCTGTGGGAAAATGCTTCAGAATAAGCGGCAAGACAATCTGTCAGGAAGCCAGTTTTAGGAGCAGGGGCTCTCCTTCGTTACTTTGTCTCTTTCTCTGCCGGGGGCCCATAAGAAGCCAGGTGACAAAATGACGCATCCCCACGTCACAGGAGGTTCCCACGGCCTGCCCCCCCCCCCCCTGCACGTGCATGAGTATGTTATGTCATAAAGAAGTGCACGGGAGGGTTTAAATAATTCAGAGTCCTACAATTCCCTCTCTTTGCCTGTTCCCACCAGCAACGGAGGATCTCTCTGCCCTGCTCCCTAGTCTTACACTCCACCGCCCACTTCATGAGTCCTACACATCACCCCCAAACCTGAGGAGAGCTGTACATCAGCCCTCAACTGGACCGAAGCTTTAGAATACCAAACCAGGCCTGCTGAACTGACTCTACAAGATCAGCAGTCTAAGCATCAACCCTTCCCTACCCTGCCATAACCACCCAAACGACTGCAATAGCTTAATCCCTGAAGCTCATTAACCCCCTCCTATCCTAACCCTGCACACAATATACAGCAGAAGCTGTATTAACCCTAACCCTACACTACAGTCCATCAGCAGCTAAGTTAACCATTGCACTGCCATCAGCAGCAAAAACAAGTTAGCCCCTTCACTGCCATACAGCTGCAACTACAACCTACCCTTTGCCGTTTCTCTTTCACTTCTGCCCCTAATTGTATTAACCAATTAGTAACAGGGACAGTTAGTCAGGTGGAGGTGGGACATAGAAGCAAGTGTGAGTGTACTGTATTTAATATGTATCTTTAGGTATGTGAGTGGGTATAAGGATAGTATTGTAATATATTGTACTGGTACTGTGACACGTGTAGTATTAGTATACTTATTACATATTAAGTTATTAGGTGTCTTGAGGTATACTAAAACTATACAGTGAATATTTACGGTTTTGTGTTTTTTGTGTTTTATATCTTAGTGAGATTTGTAATAGTAATAAACCTTTATTTACTATACAATTGTGTCGTGAATCACCGCAAAAACACACACAGTAGCAAGGCAAATAGGTAGCGTTATACAAGGAAAAAGGTAGGGGATCTAGGCATAACCCTAGTGACCCTAATATAAAGTAGGTAGTAATAGTGGGTGACACTAGTGAGTGAACCCCACTAAATACTAGCCCTATTAAATATGGCGAGCCAGCCCCACTGTAAAAGGGGTCGTATTTAGTGTCCCCCAACCACATTCTCAAAATAAGAACAAAGAAAGGCCATACTTACTAAATGGGCAGGTTAACACCATTTCCAAACAGGATGCAGTCAAGTCACAAATGCTACATAGAGGAAGAGTGCTCAGGTGCAATATACTAGTGATATCCACTCCCATTATTCATGAGGGGAGTGGCTGCTCAGTGTTATCACTGCACACAGCCAAAGCTTAAAAAAATGCGTCGGTCGCACGGTGTGACTAATAGGCTGTGATCCGGCATGATACGCCACGCTGTGCGACCGGCACATTTTTTTAAGCTTTGGCTGTGTGCAGTGATAACACTGAGCAGCCAATCCCCTCATGAATAATGGGAGTGGATATCACTAGTATATTGCACCTGAGCACTCCTCTTCTATGTAGCATTTGTGACTTGTCTTCATCCTGTTAGGAACTAGTGTTAACCTGCTCATTTATTAAGTATGGCTTATCTTTATGTTTATTTTGAGTATATGTATGTCCCACTTTTCTGTGAATTGCCACAATCACATACCTACCACTCTCAAGTATCACTAAGAGGGACAACAGTTGTGGCACGCGCATCATGTCAAAGTTTTTCCTTTTAAGCCATGCCTCTAATCCCACCCAATCCCATGCACACCCGGTTCAGTCCACACTGTATCATGCTCCATAGTGCCTCCCACACAGTATAGTGCCAAATAGCAGCCCCCACACTTTATAATGCCCCCTCGTTGCCACCATACAGTATAATGCCCCCATAGCTGCCACCATACAGTTTAATGCACCCTTAGCTGCCCCCATAAAGTTTAATTCCCCATAGCTGCCCCAAGTACCAGTGCCCATGTAGATAGTGCCATAGAGTCCCCTGTAGATAGTGCCCCTATATAGTGCCACAGTGCCCATGTATATAGTGCCACACACCCCTTGAAGATAGCGCTACCCCCCTGTAGAAAACGCTATTGGGGCTCCCTCTAGTAGCGGAATCCCCAGGTCAGAGTGTCGGCAACTCTCTGGAGGGGATTCCGCTTCAGGAGCAGCACCAGACGTCACTGTTTATATATGGACAGTGACATCAGGGGTTTCCTTTAGAAGCGGAATCCCCGGCCAGAACGTCGGCAATGCTCTGGCTGGGGATTCCGCTCCTGGAGGAGTCATTGACGTCACTGTCACATATATGGACAGTGACGTCAAGGGCTTCCCCAGGCTCAGCGTGCTGTGCCTGGGGAGTCCTCGACGAGTGGAGGAGCTCCCTCTGCTCCTCCACCCTGTACTAATGCTAAAGCAGGGAGCTGACAGTTCCCTACTTCAGGATTGGGTTCAACTGTATCTTTCCTGTGGACGCAGATGTAGTTTACACTGGGACATACCACCTGCTGCCCGGGACAACGCCCAGAATGTGGGGCTGTCCTGCTGCAACCATCAGGACAAAGCTATGCTGGTCTATGTGCTGATGATTGAAAAAGACACAGCTGTCAAAAAGACAGAAGCACCCTTCTGATGAAGAGAGCAGCACCTAATATTTCAGTATAAGAAAATCCTATGCTACGCCTTTACGGACATAATCCCACAATAATTTTTGTGAATGAAGTCCCTGTTTACACAGCGGATTTTGCGTGGCGGGCGCCACCGCAAAATACGCTGCAGAATAATTCCTGCTGCCGCCAGGCAGATTCCTCATCCCAGTGACTTCAATTATGAGGTTCGGGCAGGACGCTTCTTTTTCCCGCTAGCTGAAAAAATCTGTGGGAAAAAGAAGCGTCCGACTCCCATTGACGTGAATGGGAGGCCGAATTTTGCGGCGCCGCAAAAATTACGTCATGTAAACAGGTCCTAAGGAGGCTGTTGATGTCACTGATTCTGCAAGAGCAGTGCAGAGCTGCTGACTCTCTCAACCGTTGATGCTCCTCAGACCTGATGGCCCACTTACTGATGGGGAAAGAAAGCAGGTTCCCAGTATGGTGAGTGACGGAACTGAATAATCAATTCGAAAAAATAAGCACTTTTGCTTAACTTCCTCCCATAGAGAGTTAGAAAAAACCTCTGTTCTATATTCAATTGCTCAGTGTTGGTAGCAGGAAGCCCCAGACGTGGCGGGCAGTATCTGATGTGGCAGAAGACACTGGACGTGGCAAATAACAGCACGTGCAGTAGACATGACTCCAACACTAGTAGGCACAGGAACAAGAACAGCACAGGATACAGGAACAGGTAACAGGGCACGGGTAACAACTGGAATGGCAAACACTAAGGGACCATTTGCAAGACAGACTGGGATAAACGAACAACGCTCAGGCAAGGAACAGAAGGGCTGGGACCTTCTTATAGACCAGGAAATCATGGGCTGTTGATGATAATTTCCTACGGGACACCGAACGGAGCGGAAGTGAGCGCTGGCGTCTCCTAGGAAGGAGATGGGGACCAGCGTTCACGGATCCATGGCTGCGGGCATCGGGAGGTGAGTAAACCCGACGGCCCGTGGCCCTGGACGCTACAGTATCCCCACTCTTACGCCTCTTCTTGGGCCAGAGCGAGAGAGGGATTTTTTAATAAGAGCAGGAGCACTGAGGTTCTCTTCTGGCTCCCAGGACCTCTCCACAGGACCAAACCCTCTCTAGTCCACCAAATAGAAAGTCCTTCCTCCTACCCTTTTTCAGTCCAGGATCTCCCTCACCTCGAATATATATGAAGAACCGCTGGGAGCAACTGTGGAACTAGAAGTCTTGCTGTAGCGGTTCAGGGCCACGGGTTTCAGGAGGGACACATGAAAGGAGTTGGGGATTCTGAGGGTAGGAGGCAGCCGCAGCTTATAGGAGACAGGGTTTATCTGTTGCAGAGTCTCGAAAGGACCAAGGAACCTGAGAGCAAATTTTTATGAGGGCACCTTCAAACGAATGTTCAGAGAGGACAGCCAGACTTTAGTACCCGAAAGATACTGAGGCGGCTCTCTTCTCTTTGTATCTGCCTTTCGATTCTTGCGATTGACTGCCAGCAAAATAGAGGACCGGGTCTGTTGCCAGATTTGCAGAAAGTCTCCATATGCAGACTCAGCAGCGGGTACCTGAGATGAAGTCGACACTGGAAGAAGGACTCAAGGATGTTGACGGTACACAATGTGAAATGGAGTGGAAGTGGTAGATTCACTTGTGTGGTTGTTGTATAAGAACTCGGCCCATGGAAGAAGTTGTACCCAGTTATCGTGCTGTGAAGAGATGAAGTGGAGGAGATAATTCTCCATGATCTGGTTGATCCTCTCAACTTGCCCATTGGACTGGGGGTGATAGGCTGAGGAAAAGTCAAATCTCACATCCAGGAGTTTACAGAGGGCTCTCCAGAACTTTGAGGTAAACTGAACCCCCCGGTCGGACACAATGTGAAGAGGCAAGCCATGCAAGCGAAAGATGTGTAGAATGAAGAGACTCGCCAGTCAGGGAGCAGAAGGTAGGCCGGCCAGCGGGATAAAATGTGCCATCTTAGAGAACCGGTCCACCACCTCTCAGACAGTGTTGCATCCTGCTGAGGGGGGCAGGTCTGTGACAAATTTCATTGCAATGTGCTGCCAGGGGGCATTGGGTACAGGCAGAGGTTGAAGCAGGCCGGCTGGCTTGGAGTGAGTAACTTTGTTAGAAGCACACACCGTGCAAGAAGAGACAAAGTCCAGAACATCTTTAGGTAGCGTGGGCCACCAGAAGTGACGAGCAATCAGGTCTCGGCTTTTATGGACACCAGCGTGCCCAGCTAGTTTAGTACTGTGTCCCCAGTGGAGAATTCTTCTCCTGTCTGCCAACCGAACAAAAGCCCTCCCCGGAGGGATGTGTCTAACCTGCAGAGGATTAGCGGTGACAACACAGGATGGGTCTATGATAGTCTGAAGGGACTCCACCGTGTCTTCCGTCTCAAATGATCTGGACAGGGCATCGGCCCTCACATTCTTGGAAGCGGGACGGTAGTGGAGCAGAAATTGGAAACGGGTGAAGAACAGCGAACACCTGGCTTGACCAGGATTTAGTCGTTGAGCGGACTGAAGGTAGGTAAGGTTCT
This sequence comes from Rhinoderma darwinii, assembly GCF_050947455.1. NCBI lineage: Eukaryota > Metazoa > Chordata > Amphibia > Anura > Rhinodermatidae > Rhinoderma > Rhinoderma darwinii. Next base: position 337,379,210 of record NC_134688.1, on the reverse strand, counting down.
TGTGGTCGGTGTAGATCAAGATGGGGTGGGCTGCGCTCTCTAGAAGATGTCTCCACTCCTCCATAGCCAATTTGATGGCCAGTAGCTCCCGATCTCCAATAGAGTAATTGCGCTCAGCAGAAGAAAAAAGTCTTGAGTAGTAGCCATATACTACTGCCTTTCCTTTGGAGCTCCTGTGGAACAGAAGTGCACCAGCACCAACAGTGAAAGCGTCCACCTCCAATGAGAACTGCCGAGATACGTCAGGATGATGGAGGATCGAAGCTGAAGTGAAGGCTTTCTTGAGGCTAATGAATGCGGACTCTGCCTCTGGAGTCCATACCTTGGCATTCACACCCTTCTTGGTAAGGGTAGAGATGGGAGCTGTCAGGGATGAAAAGTTTGGAATAAACTGCTGGTAGAAATTGGAGAATCCCAGGAACCGTTGTATTGCCCTTAGGCCTTGAGGACGTGGCCATTCCAGGACTTTAGTTTCTCAGGATCCATCTTAAGACTTTGATCCGAGATGATGTAGCCCAGGAAGGGCAATGACTTCTTTTCAAAGACGCACTTCTCCAACTTGGCATATAAGCTGTTCTCTCTTAGTCGCAGACCTCCGATGGGTCATCAGATCTGAAAATCAAAATATCATCGAGATAAACTACAACACACATATAGAGGAGATCTCGGAAAATATCGTTGACAAATTCCTGAAATACTGCGGGAGCGTTACACAGTCCGAAGGGCATCACTAGGCATTCGTAGTGCCCATCACGGGTGTTAAATGCTGTCTTCCATTCATCACCCCAGCGAATCCAGATTAGGTTATAAACCCCCCGCAGATCTAGCTTAGAAAAAATGTTCTCGTATGCGATCAAACAGCTCGGATATAAGTGGCAACGGGTATTTGTTCTTGAGCGTGATCTGGTTGAGACCACGGTAGTCAATGCAGGGTCGAAGAGATCAATCTCTTTTCTTGACGAAGAAGAAGCCGGCCCCAGGGGGAGGAAGATTTTCGTATAAAACCCCTCTCCAAATTCTCCTTGATATAGGCTGACATAGATAAGGTCTCTGGCAAGGAGAGAGGATATACCCGTCCACGGGCAAGAGAAGCATTAGGAACCAGTTCAATGGGACAGTCATAATTCCGATGTGGCGGCAACAATTCAGCTTTTTGTTTGCAGAAGACATCCGCAAAACTGGCATACTAACAAACTAACAACGCTCAGGCAAGTTTCAGAAGGGCTGGGGCCTTCTTATAGACCAGGAAATCATGGGCCGTTGATGAGGATGATGATTTCCTGATGTGCTACGGGACACAGCAGAACGGAGCGGAAGTGAGCGCTGGCGTCTCCTAGAATGGAGATGGGGACCAGCGCTCACGGATCCATGGCTGCGGGCGTCGGGAGGTGAGTAAACCCGACGGCCCGTGGCCATGGACGCTACACCACCTATATGAGCTTGTTGGACAACCATTCCAAAACCATGGGTGTTAATATTGAGTTGAGCCCCCTTTTGCGGCTTTAACAGCCCTACCGTTCTGGGAAAGCTTTTCACACGATCTTGTAGTGTGCCTGTGGCAATTTGTGTCCATTCAGTCGAAAGAACATTTGTGAGGTCAGGCACTGATGTCGGGGGTGAAGGTCTGGCTCACTATCCGCGTTCCAAGTCATCCCAAAGGTAATTAATGGGGTTAAGATCCTGGCTCTGTGCAGGCCACTCAAGATGCTGAACATCAAACTTGTTAAACCATTTCGTTATGGACCTCGCTTTGTGCACAGGAAAGATCCTTTTCTCAAACAGTTGCCATAAAGTTGGAAGGATACAATTATCTAAAACGTCCTGTTTGCTGTTGCATTAAAATTACCCTTCACTGAAAATAATTGCACCAGCACAAATCCTGAAAAAAGCTGCACAAGACCACTATCCTTCCTCCACCAAATATTACAGTAGGAACTATGCATTCCGGTAGATAGCGTTCTCCTGGCATCTGCCAAACCCAAATTCATCCATCAGATTGCCAGATAGTGAAACGTGATATATCATTCCAGGGAACACATTTCCGCTGCGTGCGTTCCACCACTCCAGCCACTCGGCATTGTGCTAGTGATCTTAGGCTTTTGTGTAACTGCTTGACCATAAAAACCCATTTCATCAAGCACCTGATGTTCTTGTGCTGATGTCGAGGCAGTTTGGAACTTTGTAGTGAGTGATGCAGCAGTGGATAGGCGATTTTCATGGACCCCATGCTTCAGCGCTCGGCGGACAAGCTCTGTGAGTTTTCATAATGTACCGATTCGTGGCTGAGCTGTTATTACACATAGATGCTTCCACTTCACAATAATAGCAGGATCAGAAATTTCTCAAACCGACTTGTAGCAAAGGTGCTCTCCAGTGCAACAAATACTTCCAATGTTTGTCTACGGGGATTGAATTGCTAGGTGCTGTATGATTTTATGCACCAGTTATCAATGGATGTGGCTGAAACACCTGAACTCAATAATTAGCAGGCGTGTTCACATACTTTTGGCCACATAGTGCGGATAGACAGAAAAATAACTTGAGTATATTAGTTAAAGTGAGAATTACAAGTTGTCTGCCTGCCTGTAGAGTGGACTTGCTATCTATGAACTGTTATTACTGCAGCATTATCAGCACGGACTCAAGCAGCCAGTCTCTCCCTCCCTTTCTGCAGTGTAAGGGGGGAGGAGGGGGAAATGTAATGTGAGCTAGCAGGCTTGTAGACAGAGTGACTGTGACTGAGCTGCAGCACCGTTGTATCTGTAACATGGCAGACAATGATAACAACTTCCTGGTGGTGAATTAGGTAGAAGTCTTGAGCAGAAAACAACTGAGCTGTGAAGAGAAAAGGCTTCACAAAAGGTACAGTATGTTAGGGTCTAAAAGAACAGCGTCTTTTTCATTTGTCACTGGAGGTACACTTCAAACTCAAAGAGTAACGGTCATGGACTTCTATTACCCCATCTTCCGCTAACCCCGCCTTTCTGAGAAGAGCCGCCGAGAGCCGAAGTTAATCCACTACAATTGAAGGGCTTCTGCCCCTCTGTTTCAGCGATCGGCATGGGGTCTCCGCACCCGGACCCCTACCGATCAAAACTTCTGACATTTAACTATGACATGTCAACAATTTTATAAAATGACAGTTACTCTTTAACACCACAGCAAACATTTTCTCTCACCAGAAAGAATCCGAGTTTCATAGTTAAGTGCAATATTGCAAAGTACTTCCTGACTGGTCCCTCCTAACCCGTAGACATTAAGACAGAACCACCTCAGCAGACAAGTAAGGCTGTATTCAGATGAGCATTGTAAAAGTCATCTGTGTTTCACAAACTGCAGATTTTACATCAGAGTGTGTTCTGTGCGTCCGTTCTTAACGTCCGTGTAGCATCAGTAAACATCAGTTTTTCATGTGCATCAAAAAAACGTACCGCAATCGGATAGAGTTCATGTGCTATCCAATTTTTTCACACACCCATTGACTTGAATCGGACCAAAGTAGTGTGGACGTGTGAATTAGCCCACCATTGACTTTAATGTGTCAGTTTTCAATCTGTGTGCGGTTTCTACTACACTCGGACAGAACTTTGTGCAGACTTCACAGTGTCCGACATTGTAGTTTCTTAACAGCAGTACGTATCCACTCTAGTGATGTCTTGGGTAATAGGAAGGGTTGTGTACCATAATGTGGTGCTGGGGAGAGCTGTCACTTAATTTTTTACTACATTAAAGGGGAACATAGATCAGCTTGACAGAGTGACCCTCTGGGCTTGAGAATACTTGAATTTGGTAGTTCAGCAGTTCTAAATTTTGCTACCATGAAAAATACATTAATGGTTCCTTGGGAAAACCCTCCAGGCTTGAGGATGCTGGAATCTGGCCAAACACTATCTTATTTCTAAATTTTGTTACCATGAACAATATATTTATGGTTCCTTGCAATTCAATATTTATACATAAATGATGACTGACTCCCTGCATAAATAAGCACAATGTACAATGCACATAATTGTTTACCTCCCATTCTAAAAATGTTTCAAGAAAGCAGCAATGGGACTGCTTATGATCATTTTCTCAGTATACTTCATTAGTCCTCAAAACTTCTGTTCTATACTACGGAGCAACAATACTCTATATCTTCACACTTGCTGCCACTACTAGGGGACCAATCACTATACTGTATATACTGGCAAAAACTTTTCAGGTCACAAAAAAACCCAATACAAATGTATAATGACTATATCCAGTAACCGTGACAGGGACGGCTACATTCACACAAGTCTGACAGATTTACGCGCGTAAAAAAGCAATGTTTTTTTGTCTGTGTGCGTTGTGTTTTTGCATTAGTGTGCTTTGCATGTAGCATGTATTTTTCACGTATTCCAACGCACAGCACATGGCCGAGAATCACGCTCATCTGAATGAGCCCGAAGTGTATGAGGGATTTTAGGATCTTAATGGAGCACTGAAAACTTATAAAAGTATTTTATACCGACAACATTCTTAAAATTCTTAGATACACCTTAAAGAGTCTCTGTCACCAGAATAAAAATGCTCTATCTCCTACATCAGTTTATCGGCGCTGGAATGTAGTTACTAGCAATGTGTTTTTATTTTAAAAACGATGTTTTTTAACAAAGTTATGGCGTTTAGAACATTTATGCAAATGAGGTCCTTAATGCCCAACTGGGCGTTTTTTAATTTTCAACCAAGTGGATGTATGACAAAGAGGTGTATGACGCTGGCCAATCTGCATCATACACCTCTCTGTCTTACACCCAAGCTAGATTCACTGAGCAGCGTGATCTTGCGAGACCACGCTGTGACGTCACTTCCGCCCACAGGTCCTTCATCCCTGCGTCTGAAGACAACATCTTTCGTCTCCCTCCAGGCCGATGAGAAGTCCCAGTCGTCGGATCGGTAGTAGCAGCAGCAGCCTGGAGGAAGACGAAAGATGTTGTCTTGAGACGCAGGGATGAAGGACCTGCGGGCGGAAGTGACGTCACAGCGAGACCGCGCTGCTCAGTGAATCTAGCTTGGGTGTAAGACAGAGAGGTGTATGATGTGGATTGGCCAGCGTCATACACCTCTTTGTCATACGCCCACTTGGTTGAAAATTAAAAAACGCCCAGTTGGGCATTAAGGACCTCATTTGCATAAATGTTCTAAATGCCATAACTTTGTTAAAAAACATCGTTTTTAAAATAAAAACACATTGCTAGTAACTACATTCCAGCGCCGATAAACTGATGTAGGAGATAGAGCATTTTTATTCTGGTGACAGAGCCTCTTTAAAGGGCAACTTACATTGATTTTGCAACATTAACTTGTTTACCTTCATTTTAAACCGTTTTTACAATTCCAAATGTTATCCCTTGGTGTAGCCACTAAGAACAAATACAAGAACAAGCCTACAAAGCATCAATAAAGCTGTTTTCTAGGTTATGGACAATATAAGCTTGAATACTGTAAATGGAGCCAAGATGACCGTTCATTCTAGCCTACAGCAGTCACTGATATGAAATTCTTGCATGACATCACCAGCATTTCTCAAACATGGGTGTACAGTTCCGACTTATGAAAACATGATCAGATATTTCCATGCTGGGAAGCAGCATGTAAAGATTCATCACTAATCTATCTATTGCATAAATGTCAAGAAAAAAAATACAGTGAAAATCCCAACAACGATTTAAAAAGGTTAAAGACTTTTTATCTCACAGCTAATTATAAGTGAATACGTTTAAATGGACACTAACTTATGAAACTATTTATGCTGATCTAATAGTATTCCTGAAATCGATCAACTTTGTAATTTACTTACTGTTAAAATGTAGTTGTTTTATCCATGAAAATTGTGTGAAGTTACTGCCACTAGTTGTCTCTCTTCCTGTAATCTGCTGTCTACCCCCTCTTGTCAAGCAAAATCCATCCCTAGTTACATAGCAAAATTGACGGACTGCAGATAGTAAGGGTGTGTCTCTTCACTGCCTGCCAATAGAAGTCTAAGGAGAGGGTAAGAAGAAACAGGAGGGAGCAGAGAGAAAGAGACACGGACATGCTGCCCATACTGTCTACGGAGCGGGGAAGTAGGAAAGGGAGGAGGGAGAAGGAGCACAGTGAGACAGACACACTGCCCAAATAAATCTATGGAGAGGGGAGGGGAGTAGAGGGAGAAAGAAACACATAAACATGCTGCAGCTTCTGGTAAGTGTTACTGTTTGAGCTATTCTCAGCTATACTGCTCATTACTGCTGTATAATGTCCTCCATGCTGCTGAAGTTTCTGTATATATGTGATAAAAATAGGAGAGCAGGATTCTCCTCTTCTCTGTGTGCTGTGTATAGAAGACATGACAGCCATTAGGAGCCTAATGGCTGTCATGTCTTCTATACACAGCACACAGAGAAGAGGAGAATCCTGCTCTCCTATTTTTATCACATATAGGAGCCGCCCACTAGGTCAAAACTGAGAATTAGAGATAGAGCCTGCAGAGGGGAACACTGCTAATAAAATACAAGTCATATAATGGCCAGAAATAGTGTTATTCCTTGTGTACATACATATGAAAGCTTATTCTGAAAAGTTGGGTACACTTTAAAGCAATGTCTAATAGCTGTCCTTAGCATTTAAAGGAAAGTGCTAGCTATTTCTTCATATGGAAATCCTGCAATAATAGGTTTATACTTAATTTAATCTTCCATAGAAGGAAGCTCTTTAAAAAAAACAGATGCTGCATAAATACATTTTCTCATAATTAAAATGTTAGTAAATAGGGCAAATACCTGATTGCAATGCTGGTGGCATACTGCTGTACCTCTTGTTATGAATACATGGTAATTTTTCACAATGTAAAGGAAGCACCTTGTAACGTGGATGTTTATTGTCCTACACCCCCTACAGGTGGTTACTGCAATGTCTGCATCATGACGGCCATGACTCAGCACAGAGAGATGCTACGCAGCAATGTTACACAAGCACAGATTTGTTTTTTAAAGAGAAATTTTTACTAAGGCTGGTAATGTGCCACAAAAGAAAATGATACCAAATATGAGCTATGCAAATTCACACTCCTACACTATGAACAATATTTATTTGGTTGTTAACTCTTTTGTGCATCTCTACCCTAATCTAAAAGCACAGTGCTAAAAATTGTAAAATAGTTATTACATTGCAATTTTTTTTTTTTATAAAAACAGTACATACAGACCAACCATTTCAATTTTAATAAATTCAAGCAGGTCACAAGTGTTGCTTCCCTACCATGACAAATAATTAAATTAACCTTTTATGCTCAGAAACAATGGATGGTTGAACTGTATGAATCAAATTAAAAATAGGGTAAAAAAAATAAAAATTTGCACTTATAATATTGTATAAGATGCGTCACTTTTTTGCTCCTTGAGAGTAAATCAAATGTAACAGAACTTATACATTATGCATATGTATTTCATGATAGACATGCCACTAGATAGATTTCCAAAAAAATGTTTCAAATCAAACATTATTAGTTGTAACTGAAAAAAAGAGAGATCCAAACGTAAGCCTTGCAAGTAAAAGACAGAACTTTGTATTTTCTGTGGCTCCACCACCCTTTCAAAGACCTCCAAAACTACAGTCAGAGCCCTACTGTACTACTATTTTAACATGATCCCATACAGGAACACATATTTGGTCACACACAGGCAGTTATCCTTGTGAAAAGCAATGCTAAAAGTTTACAAACCTAAGTAATCCTGTGCAAACCTTTCATAGTTGTCCAAGGCTGATCATTGAATACGCAGCCGTAAAACCAGCTATGAAAAAGACCTAAAACAGCTTCCGTTTCTGTTAGTGACCAGCAACCTGCCCATATTGAATAACAATGTACAGATTCTTCAGAAGTCAGGTGTTTTAGGTTGTAAGATCATCGCATGCTGCCATATGGGTATTACATGGGTTAAACAATCTATAAATATAGAGTGGGTGTTCATAGGAATACAGATCTGGCCTGAAAATATTGGGGTTAAAAGTTTGTAGCAGGAAGCTGGAGCTATGTCTAAATGGAGGATGCTCTGTTACTACCAGGAATCGTCTGGGTGCGATTCATTCTATAAAGCTGGTGCAATGCATTCTATAGAGAGAAACATCACCTGGATGCCCACAGGTCTATCTTAAATTATCCACTCTATAAATGGCATTATTATATGAATGTTGCTACACCTTTATTTCATTGAATATATGCAAAGAAAGTACTTAAGTTAAATGCACCATAAACATATCCGAAATTCTATAATATGAAAAATACCAATCTCTACTAGTAAGGATACTACGTACGAACATTCAATACGCAGTCAAAACACAGCAGATGTAATTTCAGAGGATGATCTCTGCCAATGGAAATCAGGAATTCACCTGCCAGTGTCACTGCCCACCAATTAGACTGTGTGTTTGTGCTTGGAGCCCACCCCCCAGCCAATCCTATTTGAGCTCATCCTCTGAACTAATGCAGAAGCATAGGCAAGTATATCACATGGAGCCTGGAAAGCTGCCAACATGGAGATGGTTAGAGAAAGAAACAGACAGGTAAACAAGTTCTCCAAGCAGAGAGAGATGACATTTAGTTCTTAAACACTGGCCTGTGTTCTCTTACTGTAGGACTGCCTTCAAATGCTTGTTAACCATTTAATGCAGAGGGTAAAAAATATATATATGTATAAAACTACCTGTAGGTAGTGTCAACATTTAAACATGCTGCACTTTTCCTTGCTCCCTTTATTGACGCTGCAAATCCAAATCTCTCACCAGCTCTTGGACAAATGAGCTACTGCGTCTTTATACTACTACATAACGGAGAAACGGCAATAAAACACAGAAACTGCGACATGCAACAAAATAAAGAACACAAATAAGCAGCATCAGTCACAAACAAATCTACGAAGCAAAATTAATAGAAAAAATGTCTTACATGATTTGATGACCTCTGGTCTTAGTAAAGAGGATAAAACAACACATCTGTACGATCCGGCAGCTATGTACCCTACCACTAGAAAAAAAATAAATTCCACGCAGTTCACTAATGTATCCCATAGAAAAAAAGTGCTGTTTTGGGTAAATGTTTTACCGTTAAAGGCATCCGGTATGTTATGGTAGAAGTGACGCAGCTTTCAATACCTCCGAGGTTCTGTAATACGTCTGTGGAAGAAGCCAGACTCTCGGAATATGAGAATGCTTGCCCCCAATTGCTGCTGCGTAGGTTTGGGTAACCGCGTGACCTCCATGTACGGGTAGAAGGTTCCAGAATTGCCATTAACCCATTCGTGAGCCCCATTCCCGATTACGAATCTTGTCTTTCTGCGCCCCCCCCCCGCCTCCCTTACTCCGAATATACCATCACCTCACCTCCTCCCCCTGCGGAAATAAAATTTGACGCCTTCTCATCAGCTCAGAGATGAAAACAGAAAAATTAGGTAATGGGGCATTGGTTTATGAAAATATCATGAAAGAACCCAGCCCACGATACTTCCACAGCTCTCTTCTCTGCTGTAGCAGCAGCAGCAGCTGATTTTCAGAGACCTGTCGACACAGACTGTTTCTTCTCTCTCTGTGACGCAGCTGAAAATTCTCAGCTCTGCTCCCAGTGTCATTTAGAGGAACTGCATCTTGGGAAAAGTGTTTTCATAGTTCTGCACAACTAGGTTATAAGGGTGATGAGGTTACTGCTAAAAGAGATCCAAGGTTAAGCACTGGCGAATCATCTAAAAAATATGTACCGTATTTTCCGGACTATAAGGCGCACATAAAATGCTGAGAATTTCTCAGAAATAGAAAGTGCGCCTTATAATCCGGTGCGCCTTATATATGAACCCGACAGTAAAGAGAGGGGTTCATACAGGATCCTTTACCTCTATCGTGGGCGGCAGGGGTCGGCGGCGGCATACCACAGCACACACCATGCTCCTCCCCCCCGTGCGCCTAGGAATGAACTGTAAAAGTACGGTAAGGGTATGTGCACACACACTAATTACGTCCGTAATTGACGGACGTATTTCGGCCGCAAGTCCCGGACCGAACAGTGCAAGGAGCCGGGCTCCTAGCATCATACTTATGTACGATGCTAGAAGTCCCTGCCTCGCTGCAGGACAACTGTCCCGTACTGTAAACATGATTATACTACGGGACAGTTGTCCTGCAGCAAGGCAGGGACTCCTAGCGTCGTACATAAGTATGATGCTAGGAGCCCGGCTCCTTGCACTGTGTTCGGTCCGGGACTTGCGGCCGAAATACGTCCGTCAATTACGGACGTAATTAGTGTGTGTGCACATACCCTAAACGTTTTGATTTGCAATTACAGCTGAACCAGTTGCAAGTTATTGTTAAAAAGTGTAATAAATTTTGACTTGCAGTCTGAGCAATGGTTTATTTAACGGTAATGTGCTGCGCCTTATAATCCAGTGCGCCTTATATATGAAACATGATTGCTTATAAGGCGCTCATAGAAAGTGCGCCTTATAATCCGGTGCGCCTTATAGTCCGGAAAATACGGTAATGCCGCTAAACACTAACACATTATCATAACAATGTGAAAAGCACTTACATATTATAATGTTGTAAGAGCAAACGTAAGTAAGCAATGACTCACGTTAGTGCTGCATCTATTACTATGATCTTTTTCTATTTCCCTACCGAAAAGAATTACATTTGCTTTGTTTATGTCTTACATAACTGCCAATTTACCTTTGCAGCTATAGTTCAGCTGTCAAATAATATTGCATTTGCTTTATCTTATATATAAATACACGATTAGATACTGTGACCAAAAGGTATTTATAAACAGACGTTTCAGCGGATCCCAATGTTTTTGATCGGATTTCTTTTTACACAAATATAAGTGATAAAACATCCCTTGGTATATTTTGTAATAAAGGACATAATTTGCAATGTCAGTGTTTATTATTAACTATCCATATAAAAACAAATAATGAAATATAGCCGTTTTCACATATGCTGACATCTAGTGGCCGAATAGCCTTTAATCTAGACTTGGAGAAAAAAAGAAGCATTTCATTTTACAGCCTACAGTGAAAACAGAATCACCTCATAGCCACTAGTAGGTAGCATGTTATTGACAGGATGACCGGTCTGTTTACCAAGATAAGGAGTTTTCACACAGGCAATTGCAAATGGAGCGTAGACGGCTTACAACAAAATGAAAGAAGGGTCAGTGTTAACATGTCGCAGGAACGGAAAGGAATTGTAACAAAGTATGCTGGAAAGTTTGGGAGTTTTCTTTGCATTATATGCCGATAGGCCTTAAACATTATATATATATACAAAGTGGGTGCATAAGTAGATATACAGGGTAAGATTTTTCAAACAGTCTAATTACAAATTTGTGAGGCAATTTTGAATGAAGAAACACAAGGAGACGACATGATTAGAAAAATAACTTGGTCCGATGAAGTCAACTTCAAAGTTTCAGGTGCTGTTAATAGGCACAACTCTGTTTATTACTCAACAGAAAACCCCCTTGCAACAAATGAAGAACAATTGAATCAACCTGGGGTTACAGTTTGGGCGGCTCTTTCATGTAAAGGGATATTTGGACCTATCTTCTACAACACGACCTGTACCTTAACAGGCTCCAAGAAAATGTAATCCCACAATTGAAAATAAAGACTTCTATATTTAGCAAGATGGAGACCTCCTCACTATGCTTTTTAGCGGTGCGTCATTTTCTTGACTAAAAATAACCCAATAGGTGGCTAGGTAGGCTATGCTCGGTTCAATGGTCACCACGATCACCAGACTGTACACCGATGGACTTTTTTTTTTGGGGGGGGGGGAGCTATCAAAGATTCAAGAAAACCAATCATGGTTGATAACTTGATTCAGTTCATAAAAGAAGCATGCCAAGAAATGAAAGCCAATAAAGAACTTTGTGCCAAAGTGTTAGTGTAAAAACTAGATTACAGCAATGTGTAAATAGTGAGGGCCGCCATTTTGAGCATATAAGAGATTGTACTTAATTGTTTGATTATTCTATAACATACTATTTAACCTTTATACCCATTATTATATTTACCTATTATTTGAACTGTATATCTATTTATGCACCCCCCTGTATATATATTGAAATATATCTATTAAAATAATAACTAAAAACATACCATGAAACTTCAACGTAATACAGGCTCATATCGATGCCAAGGGTAAATAGATCAGCTTTCTAGGATGGTGCTGGTCTGTTGCTTTCAATATGTGTGTACACTAAGTGCTCATATACAGACAACTTCTATCATTCTTTTCCATTCTAGCAACTTTGCTTCCATTTATCTTCTGTACTATGACAAAACAAGGAAGATTTTCTTTAATGGGAAGACAATTAAACATTGTCTATTAAACTTCTAAGAGAAGCACCCCTCTTTTCCATACAACTAGTTTCACTAACAGGTACTTAGCAGAGCCCACACATTGATACTTTCTGTAATGACGGGGGGGTGGGGAGACAGACAAGTGAGCCGTAATCTACCCGCCACTCAGTCCCTGCCTACTTGCAACGACCCGCCCTAGGCGACGGGGTACAACTGGGTGACAGTCCCTACGCTCAATAAGTGCACGACAAACAAACAGACAAGGGTACACAGAGCTAGGGGGAGAAAGAGGCAGTTGCCCACGGCAACACCGTGAGCAACAAGAGAAGTAAACAAGCCGAGTCAAACCAGGAGTGTACGCGGTACCAAACGCAGAGCAGGAGAGTAGTCAGGAAGCCGGGGTCAATATGAAGCAAGGACAATAGTACAAGACGCTGCAGCAGGGCCAGGAAACCAAACGAAAAGAATCACAAGCAAAGGAGGAACAGGAAAGGCAGGTATAAATAGACAGAGGGCGGGAGCTAGCTCTGTCTGGCCAGGCTGTGATAGGCTCTCCCACTCCTAAGCCTGCCGCCCTGAGTGGTGGAAGATGGAGTCAGTCTCACAGACATAGAAGCAGGTGCAGACTGATTATATATGGGCATTAACCCCGAAGCTGTGCCTGGCAGATCCTTTACAGTACCCCCCCTTTTATGAGGGGCCACCGGACCCTTTCTAAGTGGACCTGGTTTACTGGGGAAACGAAGGTGAAACCTCCTGACCAATATCCCAGCGTGAACATCCCGAGCGGGTACCCAAGTCCTCTCCAATGGACCAGGTACTGGAGGGAGCCTTGGACCATCCTGCTGTCCACAATCTTGGCCACCTCGAATTCTGCCCCCTCAGGGGTGAGAACAGGGACCGGAGGTTTCCTCGAGGAAGCCAAGGACGGGGAGCAGCGTTTAAGGAGGGAGGCATGGAACACGTCGTGTACTCGAAAAGATGGGGGCAACTCCAGTCGGAAGGAGACAGGATTGAGGACTTCAATGACCTTGTACGGCCCTATAAACCGGGGAGCAAACTTCTTGGACGGGACCTTAAGGCGCACATTTTTAGACGATAGCCACACCACATCCCCGACCATAAACAAGGGGTTAGCAGAACGTTTTCTATCTGCCTGAGTCTTTTGTATGCTCTGGGATGCCTCTAGGTTCTTCTGAACCTGAGCCCAGACTGTGCACAGGTCTCGATGAACGACCTCTACCTCGGGATTGTTGGAACTACCAGGTGAAACGGAAGAGAACCGTGGATTAAACCCAAAATTACAGAAAAAGGGGGAGACCCCTGACGAGGTATTGACCCGGTTATTAAGGGAAAATTCGGCGAGGGGAATGAATGAGACCCAATCATATTGACAGTCAGAGATAAAACACCTTAAATATTGTTCTAGAGACTGATTAGTCCTCTCAGTTTGGCCATTAGTTTCAGGATGGAAGGCAGAGGAGAAGGACAGATCAATCTCCAACTTTTTACAGAAGGCTCTCCAAAACAATGAAACAAATTGTACCCCTCTATCAGAAACAATATTGAAAGGGACCCCATAGAGACGCAGGATGTGTTTGACAAACAAGGTAGCTAACGTCTTAGCATTGGGTAGTTTCTTGAGGGGCACAAAGTGGCACATCTTACTGAAGCGGTCTACTACAACCCACACCACCGACTTGCCTTGAGATGGAGGCAAATCGGTGATAAAATCCATGGAGATATGGGTCCAAGGTCTCTGGGGAATGGGCAAAGAACATAGGAAGCCCGCTGGTCGGGACCTGGGAGTCTTAGACCTAGCACAAACTTCACAAGCGGCGACGTAGGCCTTAACGTCTTTGGGCAACCCAGGCCACCAATAGTTTCTGGCAATGAGGTGCTTGGTACCCAGGATGCCTAGATGGCCAGATAGTGCAGAGTCATGATTTTCCCTAAGTACCCTTAGCCGGAATTGCAGGGGAACAAACAGCTTGTTCTCAGGAAGGTTCCCGGGAGCTGAACCTTGATCAGCCGCAATTTCAGAGACTAAATCAGAATCAATAGAGGAAATGATTATACCTGGAGGCAAAACACATGCAGGATCTTCCTCCAAAGGAGGGCTGGCCATGAAGCTACGCGACAGTGCATCAGCCTTAATATTTTTAGACCCAGCCCTACCCTTAGGGAGCTTAGCTCCTGGTACCAAATCAATTGCACAATCGTATTCTCTATGAGGAGGTAACACTTGGGAGCCCTCTTTAGAGAAAACATCAGCGAAGTCCTGAACAAACTCAGGTAGAGTGTTCACCTCCTCAGGGGGAGAAATAGAATTAACAGAAAAACATGACGTCATGCATTCATTACCCCATTTGGTAAGATCCCCAGTATTCCAGTCAAACGTGGGATTATGAAACTGCAACCAGGGAAGGCCTAAAACAAAATCGGACGATAATCCCTGCCTCACCAGTACAGAGCACTGCTCCAAATGCATGGAGCCAACAAGGAGTTCAAAAACAGGGGTATGATGTGTAAAATAACCATTAGCAAAAGGAGTGGAGTCGATACCCACTACCGGGACAGGTTTAGGCAAATCAATCAATGGCATAGCTAGAGACATAGCAAATTCCACAGACATAATATTAGCAGAAGACTCTTAATCCACGAAGGCACTGCCGGCAGCAGACCTACCACCAAAAGAGACCTGAAAGGGAAGCAAGATTTTATTACGTTTCATATTTACGGGAAATACCTGTGCGCCCAAGTGACCTCCCCGATGATCACTTAGGCGCGTAAGTTCTCCGGCTGCATTCATACGCTTAGGACAGTTGTTCACTTGATGCTGGTCATCCCCACAATAGAAGCAGAGACCATTCTTCCTGCGGAAATCTCTACGTTGTTGGGGGGACACGGAGGCCCCGAGTTGCATAGGTACCTCCGAGTCTTCCGGGGAGGAACGAAGCAACGGAACCTCGGGAGGCATCATGGGGGAGTCAGAGGGGAAAACACATAAACGTTCACGTTGTCGTTCCCTGAGACGTCGGTCAAGTCGTACCGCTAAAGCCATAACCTGGTCTAGGGAGTCAGAAGAGGGATAGCTAACTAGCAGGTCTTTCAGGGCGTTCGACAGAGCCAACCTAAACTGGCACCTTAAGGCAGGGTCATTCCACCGAGAAGCTACGCACCACTTCCGAAAGTCAGAGCAATACTCCTCAACAGGTCTCTTACCCTGACGTAAGGTCACCAGCTTACTCTCGGCAAAAGCAATCTTGTCAGTCTCGTCATAGATGAGTCTGAGAGCAGAAAAGAAAAGATCAACGGAGGAAAGTTCAGGGGCGTCAGGAGCCAAGGAGAAGACCCATTCTTGGGGCCCTTCCTGGAGCCGGGTCATAATTATACCCACTTGCTGGCTCTCAGAACCTGAGGAGTGGGGCTTTAAGCGAAAATAGAGCCTACAACTCTCCCGAAAGGAGAGAAAAGTCTTCCAGTCCCCTGAGAACCGGTCGGGCAACTTGAGGTGGGGTTCAAGAGGTGAGGTGAGGGGGACTACCAAGGTAGCATCAGGCTGGTTGACCCTCTGAGCCAGGGCCTGGACCTGTAGGGAGAGACCCTGCATTTGCTGAGCCAGGGTCTCAAGGGGGTCCATAGTAGTGTCAGGGACCAAGGTAGACTAGGTATGGCTTGTGATTATGTAATGACGGGGGGTGGGGAGACAGACAAGTGAGCCCTAATCTACCCGCCACTCAGTCCCTGCCTACTTGCAACGACACGCCCTAGGTGACGGGGTACAACTGGGCGACAGTCCCTACGCTCAATAAGTGCACGACAGACAAACAGACAAGGGTACACAGAGCTGGGGGGAGAAAGGGGCAGTTGCCCACGGCAACACCGTGATCAACAAGAGAAGTAAACAAGCCGAGTCAAACCAGGAGTGTACGCGGTACCAAACGCAGAGCAGGAGAGTAGTCAGAAAGCCGGGGTCAATATGAAGCAAGGACAATAGTACAAGATGCTGCAGCAGGGCCAGGAAATCAAACGAAAAGAATCACAAGCAAAGGAGGAACAGGAAAGGCAGGTATAAATAGACAGAGGGCGGGAGCTAGCTCCGTCTGGCCAGGCTGTGATAGGTTCTCCCACTCCTAAGCCTGCCACCTTGAGTGGTGGAAGATGGAGTCAGTCTCACAGACATAGAAGCAGGTGCAGACTGATTATCTATGGGCGTTAACCCCGAAGCTGTGCCTGGCAGATCCTTTACACTTTCCTTGATAAAACTAAAGTCTGAAGAACGTGAAGTCCCATCGAGACTAGAAGTGTACCAGGAGCTGCTGGTAGTTCACAACAGACTGGAGAGCATCAACAAGCAGAACAAAAATGGGCACATTTTGCCAATTGTCAACTTCACCAAGTATGCAAACTGTTTGCCCTAACTTGAATAAGAGCTGTAGCTTGTTTTTAGGCCATGACACGTAAGATTTACCTGGGCTCTTCATTGAAAGGACCAGGGCTTCATGTGCATGTACAGATGTAGCCGTCTTTACCTTGACTTTTAACGCATTAAATAAACAGTTGCTAGATCTCTTGACTTTTTTTTAATGACTTTTCAATGGCTTTTGTTGTGTGATATCACACTGCAGCAAGTTATCAGAATCAAGTTAAAGATGGCTACATCCGTATATGCCACTGTAGAGAATCTACACACTGTAAAAACGATTTATAAATCTATACTACTAGAAATTAATAAAGGGTGATAACATCATTGTCCAGCTAGCATCATGTTATCACAACTCTACCCTGCTTACTTATAGTACAATAGTATTTATGGGCAAAGGTGGCCCTTTATCTCAACAGACATTAGGGACCAGTTAAGGCATGATCACACAGGGCGTATATGCTACAGATTTTCCGTCCGGATTTGCAGGCGGAAAACCCATAGCGTATTACATTAGCATCAAAGTGGATTATAACAAACCACAGGTACAAGTGATGAAACGTCATCACAGGAGTAGCTGGAAGAGTAGGGACGTGTGCTATGGCCATGCCCAAAGAGACAGTTTTCCGCAGAGAGAAAATCCGGCCGAATATACGGACACCTTTTGGTGTGAATATTCGGCCAGATTTCCATGCATGTTCTTGGTCGTATACGCCCTGGACTTATCTGCAGCGTATATGCGCTGAGTGAACATAACCTTACGGTTACTATCATTGCCATTTTTCCCGAATACCTGCAGAACAAAAATCTTAGACTAAGTAACTAGTAGAATTAATGAAAAATAAAATACTCAAGATACTCTAATATTTCTACATTGATGACTTTGTACAAAAATGTCAGATTTCCTTGACTCTTATCTTTATGCTCTCCATTGCATTGATTTTCCAAACTTCCCCTAGCTTAAAGTTTCATATACATGCTTACTCGTAGGTCCTTGGTTTCTACAAGTTGCTACTTCCTCCATTTCTGCCCCCCCCCCCCTACGGCTCCAGCATGTTTTTCCTTCATAGGCTGAAATGGCCGTTTCTGCAGAGCTGGTCACATGACTCTCATTGTAATGCAAACAACTACATTACCCATGACCCATATCTGCCCTATAGCCTTTGTGGCAACACATTATGCTACTCTCGGGCTATCCTCCAAGTTCCATCTTATGGGATTACAGTGCTGTGATCTTCCGACATGCAGTTGACGATAGCGGTGGCAGACCTAATTTCAGCTCCATTTTCTATCATGGTATAGTCAAACGTCTATTGCCGCGACAGTGGTCACTGCAATAACGCACAACATGAATGTGAAGTTTGAATATACCCTGATAGGGATGAGGGTTATCAGCACTAAAAGTGATGTTATCCGCCTCTTGACTTTAATTCCTCTTGTCTGGTGCTTTATGTAAGTTCCCTATCCTTTCTCTTTCCCTCTGTTTCCCATCTTCTTTGTGCTCCTCTCTCTCTTCTTTATGTCCTGTTTTCTTACAGGTCGCTGTGCATGTCTGCTGGTTTCAGGGTGCATAGGATGGTTTTTCTTGTGATGTTCTCAGTTGCTCAATACTGTACTCTACTGTAGATGCATATATTGGCCTGCGTGCCGATGTTTGTGCTTCTCATGTATGCACTTTATTATCTTTTGTGTGTTATTGAAAATGGAAAAGAAAATAATAAAAAAGTGATGTTATCCCAGTGATCTCCTGCATAATTGGCCAGTTACACGATCACATTACATTCTTTGAGTAGCGCTGCAGTTAAGACTAATGAACCACGCGGCGGCGCGGAGGGCACCACAGGACAGAGCTAATGCGCAGGGACAATATTGCAAAGCTCTGATGGCCTGCATTAAAAGAAGAGAAGGCATCTGTGTATGCTCATTCTACTGAAAATTAACTGCAGCCGGACGTAACCAGTGGCAATTGGATCACAACACTGATAGGACTTGGGGTACATAGGACAGGATTTTTGTTTACATTTTTCAACTTTGTTAATATATGCAAATTACAGATATTTTAATAATTTTTTTAATGCTATTTATAAAGACCTAGTATTCATTATATAAATAACCCTTATACCAAATTCATTCAACAATTACGTTCCATTTCACTAGCCACATCCAGGCATAACTGCCAGACCTGTTGAATGTAAACATCACTTAAATAGAACCTTTCTGGCAATGTGAAAAAGGTTCGAAGATCTCAAAAAGCAGCACGATGCCACATTCCAAAAGGGATTCAAATACGGATGCAAAACAAAGTCATTGAAATTGACCAGTCTTGGAAGGTTACAAAGTCATTGCTAAGTCCCTGGGACTACAGCGAACCACATTCAGAGCAATTATCCACAAATAGGGAAAACTTGGAACAGTGGTGAGCTTTCCCAGGAGTGTCCGGCCTACCAAAATTTCACCAAGAACGCATCTATGATTCATTCAGGAGGTCACAAAAGAACCCAGACACGATTCCATAATAAGACACTGGGCAAAAACGGCATAGATGGGAAAGTTGCAAGGCGCAAACCACTACTGACCAAAAATAACACAAAATGCTTGCCTTGCATTTGCCAAAAAAACATCTAAATGACCTCCAAGACTTTGGGAATTATATTTTGTGGACTGATGTGTCAAACATTAAAGATTTTGTAAGACATGGATCTCATTACATATGATGTACAGAAAACGCCGCATTCCATAAGAACATAATACCACCAGTCAAACATGGTGCAACGTCCGCGGTCGCAGACCGTAGACTCCTATCTGCCTGCAGACGTCTTCCTCCCCAGAGTTGCCAGCACATGCGGCCGTCCTGTCCTGCAGTGACCACTAGGGTGCGCGCTCTAGCTCATTCCCGGCCACAATGAGCCAGAGCACACACATGTTTTAGATTTGACTGATTGCTCCCAGATCACCCTGGACTATAAGAAGGGCCCTGCCCCTTCCTGCATTGCCTGAGCGTTTTTTGTACCTACCCGTGTCTGTCTTTGCAAATGGTCCCTTGAGTGTTTTCCAGTTCCTGCTACCTGTATCCTGTACCCTGTGCTACCGTGTTCCTGTGCTGTACAGTTTTGGAGTCGTGCTGTGTCGCCTACTACACCCGCTGTGTTTCATCGCACCTGTTGTCTGCCTA
Source organism: Rhinoderma darwinii (assembly GCF_050947455.1). Classification (NCBI taxonomy): domain Eukaryota; kingdom Metazoa; phylum Chordata; class Amphibia; order Anura; family Rhinodermatidae; genus Rhinoderma; species Rhinoderma darwinii. Next base: position 337,359,259 of record NC_134688.1, on the reverse strand, counting down.
CTGCCAGACTTCCCTCCGAGCCTAAACCATCGCTACTGTCTGAATTGCCACAGGTACCTTATCCGAACTATAGCCATTGACTTTGTACCCTGTTTGGCCACCTGCTATACCACTACGGCGGTACGGCCCAGTGGGTCCACACCCCCGTCGTGACACATGGTGATGGTGGTCTTGTGATGTTATAAGGCCCCATGCACACGACCGTATTTTTTCCCTCCCGTAAATACTGGCGTAAATACGGGTACTTTGTCACCCGTATTCCACGCAGGGCAGCCCCTTCTCTCTATCCAGCACTGATCGGCAGCCTCTTCTCTCTATCAGTGCTGGATAGAGAGAAGGGGCAGCCCTTTCGGGCAGAGTTTCCGCAGCGGAACGCAGCGATAGAAAGAAAAAGAAGTTCATATGTACCCAGGCTGTTGTCCTGGTGACGCGTCCCTCTTTTGACATCCAGTCCGACCTCCCTGGATGACGCGGCAGTCCATGTGACTGCTGCAGCCTGTGATTGGATGAAGCGGTCACATGGGATGAAACATTATCCCAGGGGGCCGGACTGGAGGAAGAAGCAGGGAGTTCTGGGTAAGTACGAACTTTTTGTTGTTGTGGGTTTTTGAAGGAAACATTAGAAATCTGTATTGTGAGCGCCACGCATGGTACTCACTGTCCAGCGGTAGTCACTGTCCAGGGTGCTGAAAGAGTTACTGCCGATCAGTGCAGCCCCTTCTCTCTATCCAGCACTGATCGTTTAACTCTTTCAGTAACCTGGACAGTGACTACTGCTGGACAGTGAGTACCATGCGTAGCAACGCTCCCGTAATTACGGGTGCACACACGTAGCCACCTGTAATTACGGGAGCCTCATAGACTTCTATGGGCCTGCCCGTGCCGTAACTACGGCCTGAAATAGGAGATGTTCTATATTTTTCAATGGTCCGGGTACCTTCCCGGGAAGGTACCTGTGGTCAATAGAAGTCTATGAGCCCGTAATTACGGCCCGTGTGCTGCTTTGCTTCTGCAGGATCTGGACAACTTTTCTTAATTGATGGAACCATAAATTCTGCTATGTATCAGAAAATCCTGAAGGAGAATATCCGTCCGTCAGTTTGTGATCTAAAGCTCAAGCGCAGTTGTGTTATGCATTAGAACAAGTCCATCGCTGAATGGCTCAAATAAAACAAAATTAAGGTTTTGAAGTGCTCAAGTCAAAGTTCTGCCTTGAATCCCAATGAGAAGCTGTGGCAAGACCGTAAACGGGCAGGTATTGCGTGAAAACCCTCTAATGTAGACGAATTAAAACAATTTTCCAAAAAAAAAAAAAGAGTGAGCCAAATTTCCTCCAAAGCTATAGAAACGACTCATCGCAAGTTATCGCAAACATTTGATTGCAGTTATTACTGCAAAGGGCTTCACAACCAATTATTAGGTTTAGGAGGGCAATTACTTTTTCCACTAGTGTGCAATAGATTTTAAATAAATCTTTATCCCTCGCATGATCAAAGGGGACTCCCCTCTTCGATCGTTTGCAGAACGCTTTGCAGTTAGCCCTGGGGACCTAGAAAGAACCCTAGGGCTGTCTGTTCAGTAAGCCTGCTGTTAGGGCAACATTAGTATTCCCTAACAGCAGTTTGTGTCATAGTGACACAGAAAATAATGAATTAGCATACAGGAGTATGCTAATACATTAGAAGTATAAAAAAAATAATTGTAAAATAGCAATTCCTTTATATTGTAGTGACCACTCACCTGTACAAATAGGATTAAATTTATTTTTTTAATAAATACTAATAAAAAAAAGCCTGCAAAAATAAATAAAAAAGTGTTTAGTAAACAAAAAACATTTTATTGTGAATACCACACATAAAAACAAACAAACACCCATACTACCTATCCACATGACTATTACGGTTTGTCCACACGTGACGGAATTACTACAGAAATTTTCTGCAGCAATTCCGCAGAAAGTAGCAGAAATTCTGCAGCGGAAATACAACATTTCCTGCGGTTTTTTACTGCAGAAAATGGTGCGGATTTTGCGGCGTTTTTATCAATGTTGGGAGATGGTGACATCTGCTCTGAAAAACGTAGCAATTCAATCCACTTTCCGCAGCAGGAATTGGCATGCTGCAGTACGAAAAATACGCACTGTAAGTCAATTTTTGGTCGCAAATTTTATGCAGCGTGAGGATGAGATTTGTTAAGTCTCACTTTGCTGCTACTGTATTCTGCTGCGTATTTTCTATTCGCAATTCCGGACAGAAAATACGCAGCAATTCAGCTACGTGGACAAGCCCTAATGACCTAAGGAGTTAATTTACCAGGTTATTTAGTGTAAACAAATAAAATAAAAATGCAGAAAATCTTTTTTTCTATATTCACATTGAAAAACAAAATTATATGAATTACACAGTAATTTATATGTCCCCCCAAACTGTGCTGAAAAAAACACTAAATTTCTCCCATATAAAACAAAGCCTCATACAGCCATGTCAATGAAAAAATAAAATAGTTATGGCTGCTGAAATGTGGAGAGTAAAAACCCGAAAACAGATTGCTGGTGATTAAGACCATTTCAGGTCAGGTCATTAAGGGGTTAACAGCTGCATATTCTGTTTACTTGTGTTGTCTTTATCTTATATTAAAATTAATTGGATGATCTGAAACATTTAAATGTGACAAATTAGCAAAAATAGAACAAAGCGGGTGAGGGGCAAACGCTTTTCACAGCACTGTATGTTTATTTATATATATATATATATATATATATATATATATATATATATATATATATATATACACACACACTACCGTTCAAAAGTTTAGGGTTACTTAGAAATTTCCTTATTAAGAGAACATTAAATTAATCAGAAATACACTCTATACATTGTTAATATGCTAAATTCTAGCTGCAAACGTCTGGTTTTTAATGCAATACCTACATAGGTGTATAGAGGCCCATTTCCAGCAACCATCACTCCAGTGTTCTAATGGTACATTGTGTTTGCCAACTGTGTTAGAAGGCTAATGGATGATTAGAAAACACTTGAAAACCCTTGTGCAATTATGTTAGCACCGCTGTAAACAGTTTTGCTGTTTAGAGGAGCTATAAAACTCACCTTCCTTTGAGCTAGTTGAGAATTTGGAGCATTACATTTGTGGGTTTGATTAAACTCTCAAAATGGCTAGAAAAAGAGAGCTTTCATGTGAAACTCGACAGTCTATTCTTGTTCTTAGAAATGAAGGCTATTCCATGCGAGAAATTGCCAAGAAACTGAAGATTTCGTACAACGGTGTGTACTACTCCCTTCAGAGGACAGCACAAAGAGGCTCTAACCAGAGTAAAAAAAGAAGTGGGAGGCCCCGCTGCACAACTGAGCTACAAGACATGTACATATTAGAGTCTCTAGTTTGAGAAATAGACGCCTCACAGGTCCTCAACTGGCAGCTTCCTTAAATAGTACCCGCAAAACGCCAGTGTCAACGTCTACAGTGAAGAGGCGACTCCGGGATGCTGGCCTTCAGGGCAGAGTGGCAAAGAAAAAGCCATATCTGAGACTAGCTAATAAAAGGAAAAGATTAATATGGGCAAAAGCACACAGACATTGGACAGAGGAAGATTGGAAAAAAGTGTTATGGACAGACGAATCGAAGTTTGAGGTGTTTGGATCACACAGAAGAACATTTATGAGACGCAGAACAACTGAAAAGATGCTGGAAGAGTGCCTGACGCCATCTGTCAATCATGGTGGAGGTAATGTGATGGTCTGGGGTTGCTTTGGCGCTGGTAAAGTGGGAGATTTGTACAAGGTAAAAGGGATTTTGAATAAGGAAGGCTATCACTCCATTTTGCAACGCCATGCCATACCCTGTGGACAGCGCTTGATTGGAGCCAATTTCATCCTACAACAGGACAATGACCCAAAGCACACCTCCAAATTATGCAAGAACTATTTAGGGAACAAGCAGGCAGCTGGTATTCTATCTGTAATGGAGTGGCCAGCGCAGTCACCAGATCTGAACCCCATAGAGCTATTGTGGGAGCAGCTTGACCGTATGGTACGCAAGAAGTGCCCATCAAGCCAATCCAACTTGTGGGAAGGGGCTTCTGGAAGCATGGGGTGAAATTTCTCCCAATTACCTCATCAAATTAAGAGCTAGAATGCCAAAGGTCTGCAATGCTGTAATTGCTGCAAATGGAGCATTCTTTGACGAAAGCAAAGTTTGAAGGAGAAAATTATTATTTCAAATAAAAATCATTATTTCTAACCTTGTTAATGTCTTGACTATATTTTCTAGTCATTTTGCAACTCATTTGATAAATATAAGTGTGAGTTTTCATGGAAAACACAAAATTGTCTGGGTGACCCCAAACTTTTGAACGGTAGTGTGTATATGTATATATATATATATATATATATTAGTTTTCCATGATGCGATTCAGTATTCTCATGTAATAAGCTGTTTAAATGCTGTAAGGAGTCAGAGAAAAAAAAAGCCTATAAGTCCTGCCCTCCCTCCCCCACACAGAGTAAGGCATTATTCACACGACAGGGTTTCCCGGCCGTTCAAAAAATCGCTATGTAAAAAGTTCCTGTGTAGAACTACCTACAGGGGGCTGTGTGGCATTACCTACAGGGGGCTGTGTGGCATTACCCCATGGGGCTGTGTGGCATTACCTACAGGGGGCTGTGTGGCATTACCTACAGGGGGCTGTGTGGCATTACCTACAGCGGGCTGTGTGGCATTACCCACAGGGGGCTGTGTGCAAATTACCCATAGGGGGCTGTGTGGCACTACCTACAGGGGGCTGTGTGGCATTACATACAGGGGGCAGTGTGGCATTACCTACAGGGAGATGTGTGGCACTACCTACAGGGGGCTGTGTGGCACTACCTACAAGGGGGGCTGTGTGGCACTACCTACAGGGGGGCTGTGGCAGTATCTACAGGAGGCTGTGTGTGGCAGTATCTACAGGGGGCTGTGGCAGTATCTACAGAGGGCAGTGTGTGGCAATAAATTTACAAACAAAATTCATCTTTTTTAAAACAGACAGGAAAAAAACCGGATGCAAAATGGGTCAAAATCAGCCGTTAAAAACGGCAACACGGCCCAGAACGGATGCAAAACGGATGAAAAACGGCCGGGAAAAACGGTCCAAAACGGCTGTATTTATCGGCCGACACTCGGACCCTATCGTGTGAATAAGGCCTAATTGACGTCTTGTTTACAGGTAGAGCGGTCATTCTCTCCATATAGAAAACAATATATTCCCAAGCTCAAGGTCTTCCTCTATCCTGTACAGCACTCAGATAGGGCAGCATAAGGAAGAGTCCAGAAAAAAATCTGCAGCAAATCAGCGGCAAAATCCATGTGTTACATCTGAATTTTATTGCAGATTTTGCAGCAGATTTCACCCTTTCCATTGCAAAGAATGAAAACTGTGACATCAGCGACAAATCCACAGCAGCATTGACATGCCTCAGATTTGAATGGATTTTTTTCTGCTACATGTGGATGTAGTTCTGAAAGCCCTATCTGCATGCATTGTACTGTAAAGCGCTGCAGATTTTCTGTGAGGAATCCACACAAAAATCCATGGCAAATCCGCTACATATGAATTCACCCTATGAGACCTGACAGAGCTACTTTTGTACACGAAGACTTTTTCAAGCCTTGAAAGCCATTTGCTCAGAGAAGAAATAAAAGCTATGTTTTCAGAAGATTTCTGTTGCCTTGGAAATGTTTTCGGTAAAGAGAGAGGACACCAAATTTCTAACATAGAATGTGCTGAATAAAGAACACGAAGACCTCCAATGAGCAAAAGTACTCTGAAAAGTACTACAGAGAGTGGTTTTAAAGAACAAGTAGCAGTCCCTAAACTTCTACCTAAACTACTCAGGAAGGGAACCGACGGCAAACGCTTGACATGAACAAGAGGCATTTTCTAGTGGATGGGAAAAAAATAAAACAAATGCAACTTTGAGATTTATGGCAAAGTACAGTAAAAAATGTGGTACCGTGTTAGCCAGAGACAATATGAAATGTTAAATACTTTTGTGTATGAAATATTCCCGGATTTACCTCTTCTTGCATACAAACAGCCACCAAACCTATGGAATCTCCTGGTCAGAAGTGCCCACTCATCACCATCAGTGACTGGCACTTTTCCTTGCAACAGTGCCAGCGTCTTGTCATCAAACACCATCCACATACCAAACACGCAGCAGGACTATAAAATCACTGGCACGTTCTCCTGTACATCCTCCAATGTAGTGTACATGATCCTGTGTACAAGGTGCATAGATAAAGGAATCTACATTGGGGAAACAATACAAAAACTACAAACCAGGATGAATCTACACAGACATACAATAAAACAGGAGCTGGATACACCCGTGGGAAAACACTTCTCTGGACCTGATCACAGTTTGGCAGATTTAAAGGTCCTAATACTGAAGGGTAATTTTAAAAACAACAGAGAAAGAAAAATTTGGGAATTCAAGCTGATGATAAAATTCCAGTCATTGACACAAGGCCTCAATCTTAACACCTGGATTTATGAGCCACTACATGGACACACGTCACGTCCCCCATCAGACTGACTCCAGATGCCTTAACTCCTAAGTCATCACCCCTATAACCTCAGTTTTATGGCCCAGGCTTATCTTAATGATGTATCACCTCATGTAATAATTGTCTTTGTGTAACATCTAAATGTTGTGCTTTTTTCTAAGTCATTCATTTGTAAACTGCCTGAAGAAGGAGCCTGTGTGCTCTGAAAGCCGCATATAGAACTTTTATGGTTAGCCAATAAAGGTATCATATCTACTATACTTTTGTCTTTTTTGACACAAAAGTATTTAAAGAGGCTCTGTCACCACATTATAAGTGCCCTATCTCCTACATAAGGAGATGGGCGCTGTAATGTAGGTGACAGTAATGCTTTTTATTTAAAAAACGATCTTTTTTCACAACGTTAGGAGCGATTTTGGTTTATGCTAATGAGCTTTCTTAATGCCCAAGTGGGCGTATTTTTACTTTCGACCAAGTGGGCGTTGTACAGAGGAGTGCATGACGCTGACCAATCGGCATCATGCACTACTCTCCATTCATTTACACTGCACTAGCGATATAGTTATATCACTATGTGCAGCTACATACACAAGCCCTAACATTACTACAGTGTCCTGATAATGAATACACATGACCATCCAGCCTGGACGTCATGTGTACTCAGAATCCTGACACTTCTGACTCTTTTCTGTGAGATTCCAGCAACGGATACGAAATCTCGTTTACCTCGTAATCTCGCGAGATTTCGTATCCGTTGCTGGAATCTCACAGAAAAGATTCAGAAGTGTCAGGATTCTGAGTAAACATGACGTCCAGGCTGGATGGTCATGTGTAGTCATTAACAGGACACTGTAGTAATGTTAGGGCTTGTGTATGTAGCTGCACATAGTGATATAACTATATCGCTAGTGCAGTGTAAATGAATGGAGAGGAGTGCATGATGCCGATTTGGTCTAAAGTAAAAATACGCCCACTTGGGCATTAAGAAAGCTCATTAGCATAAACCAAAATCGCTTCTAACGTTGTGAAAATAGATCGTTTTTTTAAATAAAAAGCATTACTGTCACCTACATTATAGCGGTCATTTCCTTATGTAGGCGATAGGGCACTTATAATGTGGTGAGAGAGCCTCTTTAACATTTCATTTGAGATTTATGGCAGAAACATAAGTATTGATATAAGATTATGAACAAAAGAGATGGACACCACACTATATCTAACAGTGAAATATTGTGGTTGGAAAAGTCACGTCTGAGTTGTTTTTTTTTTACTACAAAGGAAACAAGGCACCAGTCCACAGAGTTCCGGCGCCGTGTTTCTTCTCTACTCCACACTGTTGGCGGCCTTCTCCGCCGTCGCTCTCCTCCAACTCCAAACGCCAAATTCCCCCAGCTTTCCCAGGTACTTAAGGTACATTTTCCCATTGTTCTTTACCAGAGCAATTGGGTTCTTCTATCTAGCTTGGTAGTACTGCTCTCCTGTGTTTTCTATTGGACTTACGGTTACTGACCCTGTTTAAATTTGACCATCCCTGTCTTTCGACTGTCTGCAGTCAGAGGACCTTTTGACCTCTGGCTTTGCAAACTGTGAGTGTATGTCTGCCATCTGACATGACCTATGTTAATATCCAGAGAGTTGTGGTCAATGATTCCTACTCTGAATGGTCCCCAGTTATAAGTGGTGTACCCCAGGGTTCAGTGCTCGGACCACTATTATTCAACTTATTTATTAACCCCTTCCCGCAATTCACTGCAAATTAACTGTACGTGATGGAGATGAAGCTGGCTCAGGAGCTGAGCCAGCGACATCACCGCCGGGTGACAGCTGTATGGCGATCGGAGGGCTAATACTTACCTCCCGATCAGCCTGTAATGGAATCCTCCTATGTCCCGTCGTCGGCGGGGCCCAGGAGGCTTCCGGTACCATCGGCAAGATGGCGCCGGCTCAGCTTCCGGCTCAGAAGCAGAGCCGGCGTCATCAGCAGGGGGTGTCCGATGTATGTTACAGCGGACACCCCGATCTATCGCCAGGAACCGGAGCTAGCTCCGATTCCTGGCATTAACCCCTTCAATGCAGCGATTCAATGCAATCGCTGCATCAAAGTGGTTTGTATGCAATCGGCAGCCTTGCCATGCGATAGCAAGGCTGGCGACTGCTACTATGGCAACAGGATGCCTAACAATGGCTTCCTATCTGCCATTACGTTAGCCGATTAGGCCCCGCCCGGAGTCGGAGCCTGATCGGCTTGCTGTCAGTGAACAACTGACAGTTCTAATACATAACACAATCGCCCTTTTTCCCTTATCAAGTTATTTATTATTGAAAAAAATAATAAAGCCATACATATTTGGTATCGCTGCGACCGTAACGACCTGAACTATAAAAATATGATGTTATTTATCCTGCGCAATGAACGGCGTAAAAAAAATAACTAAAAAATACTGACATAATTGCTATTTTTTGGTCACTTTGTCTTCCAAAAATTTAAATAAAAAGTGATCAAAAAGTCGCATGTACCTAAAAATGGTACCTATAAAAACTATAACTCGTCTCGCTAAAAACATGCCCTCATACAGCTCCGTCGACGAAAAATTTAAAACCGTTATGGCTCTCACAACTTGGCGACAGAAAAAATCCATTCTCTTTACAAAAGTTATTTTATTGTGCAAAAAGTTGTAAAACATAAAAAGTGCTATAAATTAGGTATCACCGGAATTGGACTGACCCGCAGAATACAGGTAACATGTAGTTTATAATGCGTGGTGAACGCTGTATAAAAAAAACTAAAAAAATATGCCAGAATTGCTGTTTTTTGGTCACCTTGCCTCCCAAAAAAAAAAGGATAACTATTGATCAAAAAGTCGCATGTACCCCAAAATGGTACCAATAAAAACTACAGCTCGTCACACAAAAAAAAACCAGCCCTCATACCACTACGTCTATGAAAAAATAAAATTAGTCAAGGCACCAATAAGCCAGGAAATAAAAATATGCAGTTGTGCCCGCCCGAGGGGAACGTTTCTTCTGTTTTAAGTGGCGATTTATCAAGGCCCCTAAAATTAGGGAACCAAGAAGGGGAGGGCCAAACAGATCTGCTGGAAGTGAGGGCGCCCGTATTATACCAGGACAACACTTTCCCAGCAAAATTCCCCAAACTTCAAAGGTGCGGAGTGCGGACCAAAAGGGGAATAAGTAAAGACCATTTATTAGTGCGACACCGGCCTGTGCAGAAAGGATTGTGTCACAGCGTAACACACATCTATGGATTATTTTATTGGTTTTTTTTACCCCATTATTATACCACCTGACTATGCCCCTTATATACTCCGCCCGCCTTACATGTACCCCCACATTATAAACGGAAACACCAGTAAGACTCCAAACAAAACTACTACAAGCAAAATCCACGCTCCAAAAGCCAAATGGCGCTACCTCCCTTCTGAACGATACAGTGTGCCCAAACAGCAGTTTACTTCCACATATATGGCATCGCCATACCCGGGAGAACCCTTTTAACAAATTTTGGGGTGTGTGTCTCCAGTGGCACAAGCTGGGTGCCACATATTGGCATATCTATTGAAAAAACATTTTCACTCTGCAACATCGGGTGCACACCAATTTCTGCCAATCACCTGTGGGGTTAATAAGCTCACTACACCCCTAGGTGAATACCTTGAGGGGTTGTGTTTCCAAAATGGGGTCACTTCTGGGGGGGATACACTGTTTTGGTCCCACAGGGACTTTGCAAATGCGACATAGCGACCAGAAACTAATCCAGCAAAATCTGTACTCCAAAAGCCAAATGGCGCTTCTTCCCTTCTGAGCCCTACTCTGTGCCTAAACAGCAGTTTATGACCACATATGTGGTATTGCCGTACACAGGAGAAGTTGCTTTACAAGTGGTAGGGTGCTCTTTTTCATTTATTTGTTGAGAATATGAAACATTTTCAGCTAAAACTACGACTTATTGAAGAAAAAGGATTTTTTTTATTTTCACTGCCCAATTATAATAAAATCTATGAAACACCTGTGGGGTCAAAATGCTCACTACACCCCTAGATGAATTCCTCAAGGGTTGTAGTTTCGTGAATCGAGTACCTTAGGAGCTTTGCAAATGTGACATGGTGTCAAGAAACCAATCCAGCAAAATCTGTGCTCCAAAATCCAAACGGCACTCCTTCTCTTCTGATCCTTGCCGTATGCCCAAACAGCACTTTATGACCACAAATGGGGTATTGCCGTACTCCAGAGAAGTTGCTTTACAAATGTTGGGGTTCTTTTATTCCTTTATTTGTTGAGAAAATAAAAAATGTTGAGCTAAAGCTACGTATTATTGGAAAAAAAGGATTTTTTTTATCTTCACTTCCCAATTTTAATAAAATCTATGACACCCCTGTGGGTTCAAAATGCTCACTACACCCCTAGATGGATTCTTCAAGGGGTGTCGTTTCCTAAATGGAGTCACTTATTTGGTGTTTTCACTGTTTTGGTCCCTTAGGGGCTTTGCAAATGCGACGTGGTCTCCGCAAAGCATTCCTGCTAAATTTGAGCTCCAAAAGCCAAATGGCGCTCTTTCCCTTCTAAGCTGTTTATGACCACATGCGGGGTATTGTTTTACTCGGGAGAAATTGCTTTACAAAAGTAGTGGTGCATTTTCTCCATTTAGTCCTTGTGGAAATTAGAAAAAAATAGCTAAACCTACATTTTCTTTGAAAGAATGTAGATTTTCTTTTTCACAGCCTACTTCCAATAATTTCTGCAAAAAACCTGCGGGGTCAAAATGCTCACTATACCCCTAGATAATTTCCTCAAGGGGTATAGTTTCCAAAATGGTGTCACTTTTGGGGGATTTCCACTGTTTTGGTGCCGCAAGAGCCTTTCAAACCAGACATGGAGCCTAAAATATTTTCTAATAAAAAGGAGGCCCCAAAATCCTCTCGGTGTTCCTTTGTTTCTGAGGCCTGTGATTCAGTCAATAATGGAACTAGGGCCACATGTGTGGTATTTCTAAAAACTGCAGAATCTGGGCAATAGATATTGAGTTGCATTTCTCTGGTAAAACTTTCTGTGTTACAAAAAAAAATAGATGAAAAATGAATTTCTGCAAAAAAAAAAAGAAATTTGAACATTTCACATCTACTTTGCCTTAATTCCTGTGAAACATCTAAAGGGTTAAGAAACTTTCTAAATGCTGTTTTGAATACTTTGAGGGGCGAAGTTTTTAAAATGGGGTGACTTATCGAGGGTTTCTAATATATAAGGCCCTAAAATCCACTTCACAACTGAACTGGCCCCTGTAAAAATAGCCTTTTGAAATTTTCTTGAAAATGTGAGAAATTGCTGCTAAAGTTCTAAGCCTTGTGATGTCATGGAAAAATAAAAGGATGTTCAAAAAATGATGCCAATCTAAAGTAGACATGTGGGTGATGTTAATTAGCAACAATTTTGTGTGGAATTACTATCTGTCTTACAAGCTGATACATATAAATTTAGAAAAATGCTAATTTTTGCAATTTTTCGCTACATTTTGGTGTTTTTCACAATTAAATACTTAATGTATCGAGCAAATTTTGCCAGTAACATAAAGTCCAATGTGTGACGAGAAAACAATCTCAGAATCGCTTGGATAGGTAAAAGCATTCCGGAGTTATTACCACATAAAGTGAAACATGTCAGATTTGAAAAAATTGGCTGTGTCTTGAAGGCCAAAACAGGCCATGTCTTGAAGGGGTTAATGATATAGAGGATGGGATTAATAGCACTATTTCTATTTTTGCAGATGACACCAAACTATGCAATATAGTTCAGACTATGGAAGATGTTTGTGAATTGCAGGCAGATTTAAACAAACTAAGTGTTTGGGCGTCCACTTGGCAAATGAAGTTTAATGTAGATAAATGTAAAGTTATGCACCTGGGTACGAACAACCTGCATGCATCATATGTCCTAGGGGGAGCTACACTGGGGGAGTCACTTGTTGAGAAGAATCTGGGTGTACTTGTAAATCATAAACTAAATAACAGCATGCAGTGTCAATCAGCTGCTTCAAAGGCCAGCAAAATATTGTCGTGTATCAAAAGAGGCATGGACTCGCGGGACAGGGATGTAATATTACCACTTTACAAAGCATTAGTGAGGCCTCATCTAGAATATGCAGTCCAGTTCTGGGCTCCAGTTCATAGAAAGGATGCCCTGGAGTTGGAAAAAAATACAAAGAAAAGCAACGAGGCTAATAAGGGGCATGGAGAATCTAAGTTATGAGGAAAGATTAAAAGAACTAAACCTATTTAGCCTTGAGAAAAGACGACTAAGGGGGGACATGATTAACTTATATAAATATATGAATGGCACATACAAAAAATATGGTGAAATCCTGTTCCATGTAAAACCCCCTCAAAAAACAAGGGGGCACTCCCTCCGTCTGGAAAAAGAAAGGTTCAACCTGCAGAGGCGATAAGCCTTCTTTACTGTGAGAACGGTGAATTTATGGAATAGCCTACCGCAGGAGCTGGTCACAGCAGGGACAGTAGATGGCTTTAAAAAGGCTTAGATAATTTCCTAGAACAAAAAAATATTAGCTCCTATGTGTAGAAATTTTTTACTTCCCCTTTCCCATCCCTTGGTTGAACTTGATGGACATGTGTCTTTTTTTAACCGTACAAACTATGTAACTATGTAATACTGGATCCTGCATCTTGTCGGCTGTTACTGTACCTCGCTTGTCCACGACGGCCATTGACAATGGAAACTACCCTGGTGGTAGCGACTTGGGAATGCTAGCAGCCTAGTCCACATCTCCATATGGAGGTTAAAGGGTGAACACCTAGCTATCCCTGAGACTCCACTCCCCAGTTTAGCCCCATGCTAAATCCGTTGGCACACAGTGGGTCTACCAACTTTTCTCTGTAGGCCCCTACATCTACTTCGAATACTTATCTGAGCATCAGCATTGGGTGTAGAACCCCATCATCTAAGGGTATGTGCACACACACTAATTACGTCCGTACTTGACGGACGTATTTCGGCCGCAAGTCCCGGACCGAACACAGTGCAGGGAGCCGGGCTCCTAGCATCATAGTTATGTTCAATGCTAGGAGCCTCGCTGCAGGACAACTGTCCCGTACTGTAATCATGTTTTCAGTACGTGACAGTGGTCCTGCAGCGAGGCAGGGACTCCTAGCATCGTACATAAGTATGATGCTAGGAGCCCGGCTCCCTGCACTGTGTTCGGTCCGGGACTTGCGGCCGAAATACGTCCGTCAATTACGGACGTAATTAGTGTGTGTGCACATACCCTAATTATGACAGAAATGAACATCACATTTGGGGGAAAAAAAAATAGTCAACAAATGTTGTCACTTTCAAATATTTCAGATTCAAATCTTTCAGGTTCGTTCATAACCAATATTCACAATTTCCAAATACATATACAGACCACATTTTACAATAAATAATTAGACATAAGAAAAATGTAGACATTAAAAAAAATGTGACATACATTTTTTTTTTTTTAATACCTTCCGGTGTGAGTATTTCTCCTTCATTAACATTTTCCCGACTGGGTACTGTTATTTTGAACCCCCATGCTGCTATAATATAACTTTTCAAATTTCATTAACCCCTTAATGACCAGCCTATTTTAGACCTTAATGACCAAGTAATTTTTTAAGTTTTTCCATCGTCGCATTCAAATCGACTTCTTTATTTTTCCATCGACGTAGCTTTATAAGGTCTTGTTTTTTGCGGGACAAGTAGTATTTTTTACTAGCACCATTTTGGGGTACATATATTTTATGGATTAACTTTTATTAAGTTTTTTTTCGGGGGAATATAAAAAAAACCCAGCAATTTCACCACACTTTTTTGAGTCCTAAACGCGGTGATACAAAATATGGGACTTTTTTTTTTATAATAAAGCATTTTTTAAAGGCGAGAAAGTGGGTTTTTCATTTTTTTTACTTGGGATTTTTATTTATTATAAACTTTATTAAACTTTTTTTTTAGTCTCATTAGGGGACTAAATCTGATCACTTTTATTGCAGTGTATTGCACTGTATTATTTATCAGTATAAAACGGACAGGCATCTGTTAGGCCATGCCTCTGGCAGACCTGGGGGCCTTTGTTAGGCCCCCGGCTGCCATACAAGCCACCGGCAACCTGTGATCACATCACGGGATGCCGGTGGGGTAAAAGAGATGGAGCCTCCTCTCTCTAAAACCACTCAGATGTGGCGCTCGCTATTGAGCGGCGAATCTGAGGGATAAACGCGTGAGATCGATATGGATATTGATCTCTGCTGCTCAAGCAAGTTTGCTCCCAGCCCTCAGCTAACTCGGGTAGCTGAGAGCAGGGAGATTTACCTGCTCCTGATGCAGCACTATAAAAAGGCTACTGCATCGGAATAAAGCCCGTTATTGGCCACGGTAAAAACACCTATGTGAGGTCACTAACAAGTTAAAGTTTCAATGTTTTGTGTCCATAATTTAACTTCGAGGACAACTTGAGATCCACTTTCTAACTATTTGTAATATTGCAGCAAACAATAATTTTCTTAAACCATTTTTCTTCGCTTTTGAAATATTTACTTCCGAATCATCTCCTAAAATCACCAAACGTGGCAAAAAAAAATAGATATCTAATTCGAGGCGATCAGAAATGTCAGAAAAAATTTTCATCCTAGAACCTGACCATAACCACATATTTCCACACATATGGATATAGTCGACAAATGTTGTCTCTTTCTCACTCTGCTCTCTCCTCCTGCTCCCTCCCCTTTCCATAGACTTCTGTGGGCAGTGTCTGTGCCTGTCAATCTGCTCCCTCATCCTCCTCCCCCCTCCGCTCTCCATAGATTTATGTGGGCAGCGTGTCTGTGTCTTTGCTCTTGCTCCCTCATCCTACTCTGCCACCCATCTCCATACACTCTTATGGGTAGTGTCTGTGTGTTTTTTTCTTTCCCTGCTCACTCCTCCTGCTCCCCACTCACTTCTTCATAGACTCCTATAGGCAGGTTGTTAAGAAACACACCCACTTCCTGCAGTCTATCTCCTCTTACTTTGTAAATAGAGATGGATTTTGCTTGACAACTGGGGGTGGAATACAGATTACAGGAAGTAAGACACCTAGTGGCAGTAACTTCATAAAGAATTTTCATGGATAAAACAAATAAATATTAACAGTAAGTAAATTACAAAGTTGTTTTATATTAGTCATACTATAGGATTGGCAAAAGTTGCTTGACAACTTAGTGTCCATTTAAATTACAGACTCAAATTAATTTAGATAAGGAACTGCCTCCAATGCACATGCACTGTGCAATATTAGAAATTGGTTATTTACATAGACAAAGTAAATTATGGACATAGGTGCAATAAATTATGTAAAAATACGGTCGGGAGTTCAGCCAATGCAGTTCTAGGACTATAGACAGAGCCGCACCTACCATGAGGCGAGTTGAGCCTCTGGCTTCAGGCGGCACCTTGCCGAGTCTCAGAGGGGGCGGCATTCCAGAGCTGCTAGCTGACGTTTCCACCACTTATCAGCAGCTGCAAGATGTGCTGCCTCCTTAAGAGAACATTTCTCCTGTGCCACCTTAATAACCCCCCCCCCTGACTTCCACCCCCCTGCTCTTCACTCTTCTGTCCCTATTGTAATATGATCCTGCTCAGTGTTGGGACGGAGAGGCTGAGGGGAAATCCTGCCATGGACTCACCACATCTTCTACTGATTTTCTCTGGAGTCTCCCTGCACGGCAAGAGAAGATCCATATAGGCAGCAGCCTGCACAAAAGGTAAAGTGTAATGTGTATGTGCAGAGTGTACTGTATGTGTAATGTATGTGTGTGTGTATATATATATATATATATATGTCTCTGAGGGTGTAATGTATGTAAGTACTGTATGTGTATATTTGTGTAATGTATGTATGTACAGTATGGCCTCACGCACACAACCGTTTTTTCGCCGCCGTAATTTACCCGCATATTTGCGGATCCAATCATTTATATGGCCCTATGCACACGACCGTTGTTTACACGGATCCGTGTGGGGGCTGCAAATCCGGACCGCAAAAAATCTAAACAAGTAATATCATGGTCCGGATTTGCGGATTTACCAATAATGGTGAATTGTTGTGGATCCGTGAATCCTAATGATACACAAATGCACAAGTAGCCGGTGCGGTCGTGTGAATGAGGCCATAGTATGTGTAATGTGCGTGCGTGTGTGTAATGTGCGTGTGTGTGTATATGTATATAAATATATATATATATATATATATATATATATATGTGTGTGTGTGTGTGTGTGTGTTTTAGTAATCAGGGGGTGCTAAGTGCTCAGACCCCCAATGATCAAAACTTCTGACATTTTACTATGGCAAGTCAAAGTTTTTTTTTCAAGTTTAATTTCGCTTTAAAGGAAAGTTATTTGTTTTTAATGTGTTTTACGTTATGAGCCTATTTTTTCTAACTATTTTAATATGTTCCCTAATGTAACTGTATTTATTCATATATTTGTACTAATAGAAATGGGGCAGCCATCTTTATTAGCATCTGTGTATGTGTATGTGTTTCTGCATGACACATACACATGTGCTATATGGCGCACCCAGTGCATAGGGTCGGCTCCCTTCCCTACTTTCTTATCTCCTGCTGGAGCCGGTCTAGTTTTGAACTGTGCATGCTCTGTGGCATGTACGGTTAACAGGGACCCACAGTGACCCTCGCTTCTAGGGGCAACACGGGCGCCATTTTATCTAAGAGCGACAGTCACTGCAGTCATCACAGGAGTTGTCTGTCAATTGAAATGAATTGCCAGGCCCTCCTGCTGTGAATGCAGGACCACCCTGTCAATTCATTTGAATTGCCGCCTCCTCCTGCCTCACACCCTTAACCCCTTTGCGCTCAGAGACGTAATATTCTGTTGCGCTGACCACCATGTTCGCGCTCAGCGACGGAATATTAAGTCGCAAGGAAAATGCATCGCCATTTTCCACCGGTGCGTGCACGAGCTGTGAAAGCTGCTGTTTCCGACAGCAGGCTATCACAGCTTAATACGCCGGGACCTGTCGCGATGGTACCGCCTCCACGATCGCCACTATTGGTCAGTTAGTGAGTAACTGTCCAATAGTGGCGATCGGTCTCTTCACTTCCCCTCCCTGACATCACATCCTGCCGCACCCGCCCTGAACGCATCTGTTGGAGATAGCGAGACGTTCAGAGCGGTTGTGAGAAGAGGGAGAGAAGAAAAAGAGTGAAAAAAAGTTACAAAAAAGTTAAAAAACAACTTTTTTCTGCTTCCCACCTCCCCAATCCACTACCCAGTCTTGTACCCTTCCTCCTTGTGTTTCCCCCCACGTTTATGGTCAGTGATCTCCTATCACTGACCACTTCTTAGTCTTCAGGACCAATTTCTTGGTCCCTGGGGATTTTTTTTTCTTTTTTTTTCTTTATAAAACATATATAAAAATAAATATGTAAAAATTAAAAAAAATAAATAAAAAAAAAAAAAAATTTTAATTTAGACAATTTAACTGGTTAGTTTAGTATTAAGGTTAGTTAGTGTCAGGGAACCGTCAAAAAGCGTAGTTAGGTATAGCGTCAGGGAATTTAGCGTCAGGAATCCGTCACCGTAGTTAGATCTAGTGTTAGGGGTCCATCACCGTAGTTAGGTTTAGCGTCAGGGAAGCTCGGAATAATCTAGATAGGTTTAGTGTCAGGCACCCGTCACCGTAGTTAGGTTTAGTGTTAGGGAATAGTCGCCGTAGTTAGATTTAGTCTCAGGGAAGTTCAAATAAAATCTAGTTAGGTTTAGTGTTAGGAACCCTCGCCCTAGTTAGGTTTAGTCTCAGAGAAGCCTACTCGTTCTATAAAAACACCAATTTTTTGGGCTGGTTTAGGTAGCAGCCCATTGCTCCTAGTTAGGGAAGCAATCAAACATGTCCCAACGGACATTTAGTGCCGAAGAGGCATATTCATTTCTTGCCTCCCACACAGAGTGTTTTATTTATCCACCTCCTCATCCAGTGATGAAGAAGAGGAACCCCCTAGGAGACGCCCCAGGACCACCACTGCAGTTGAAGCCCCCCGAGCGAAATGACCCCGCCGCAGTTCAAGCCCCCGAGCGAAGCGACCCCATTTGGACCCCCACACCAGACATTTATGAGGCCAAAATCCCAGAGTACACGGGCAGCTCAGGGATAAGATTTAAATACGGCAGGGTGCAGTGAAATGGACTTTTTCAAGTTCTTCTTCACTGATGACTTTATAGATCTTATGGTCTCCCAGACTAATTTATATGCCCAACAGTATATTACTAAGAACCCCACATCATTTTATGCCCAATCCCACAGGTGGACCCTTGTAGATGCAGCAGAGTTGGGCAAGTTCTGGGGACTTCACTTGAACATGGGGCTTCTGAAAAAGCCCTCCATTAGGACCTACAGGAGCACGGACATCTTCTACCACACCCCGATGTACCGTATGGCCATGTCCAGGATGCGTTATGAGGCAATACTTTGCTTCTTACATTATACAGATATGAGCAGTGCCCACCCCGAGATGATCCCAGTTTTGACCGTTTGTACAAACTGAGACCACTATTAGACCATTTCAGTGCCCGTTTTGCCCAAGCATATACCCCCGAGAATTGTATTTCTATTGATGAGTCCCTGGTACATTTTAAAGGGAGGCTTCAATTCCGCCAGTACCTGCCGAGTAAGAGGGCAAGGTATGGCGTGAAGATGTATAAGCTGTGCGAGAGTGCATCAGGTTATACCTACAAATTTAGGATATATGAAGGAAAGGACAGCAGTATTCAGCCCCCAGAATGCCCCCCCCCCCCTTACTGGGAATAAATGCAAAAATTGTGTGCGATTTGGTGCACCCACTGCTGGACCAGGGTTACCACCTCTACCTGGATAATTTTTATACCAGCGTCCCACTCTTCTGGAAGCGAGGCACTTGAAGTACTGTGGCATGCGGCACTGCTAGAAAAAAATCTGAGAGGCCTCCCTAAGACTCTGCTTGGGCAAACACTCAGAAGGGGTGAGAGCAGGGCACAATCTAGCAGCAACATATTGTGTGTCAAGTACAAGAGAGATGTACTTGTATTGACAACAATACATGGCCACACCAGTACCCATGTACCTGTACGAGGTACCAGTACAGAGACCCCCAAACCAGACTGCATCCTGGACTACAATAGGTACATGGGAGGGGTGGACTTGTCAGATCAAGTCCTGAAACCCTACAGCGCCATGCGGAAAACGAGGGTGTGGTATAAGAAGCTGGCCGTGCACATCATACAGATGGCATTGTACAATGCATACGTGCTACGTCGATGTGCAGGCCAGACAGAAACTTTCCTGGAATTTCAAGAGGTGGTTATCAAGAACCTAATCTTTAGGGACCAAGAAGAGGGAGAACCCAGTACTTCTGGAAGCGAGGCTACACGCATCGTACCAGGGCAACACTTTACAGGAGTAGTTCCCCAAACTAGCAAGAAGGGAAAAAGTCAAAAGAGGTGCAGAGTCTGCTCAAAGAGGGGGATAAGGAAGGACACAATATACCAATGCGACACGTGTCCCGAAAAACCAGGGCTCTGTATGAAAGATTGTTTTCGAATTTATCATACATCCCTTAATTTTTAATTTACCCTGATGCACTCCGCACAGCTTATCCCCCTCATCTTTCCCTTCTGAGCCCTGCCGTGTGCCCAGGCAGCTGATAACAGCCACATGTAGGGTATTGCCGTACCCAGGAGAAACCACATTACAGCTTATGGGGTGTATATCTCCGGTGGCACTTGCTGGGCACACTATATCGGACACTGACATGCCATATATATATATATAGAAAATTGCAAATCTCACTCTGCACCATCTGCTGCGCATTATCTTTTACACAATACCTGTGGGGTCAAAATACTCACTATACCTCTAGATGAATGTCTTAATTGGTGTAGTTTTTAAAATGGGGTCACTTCTCGGGGGTTTCAACTGTACTGGTACCTCAGGGGCTTCTGCATACATGACTTGGCACCAGAAAAGCTCCAGTAGGCCAAATGGTGGTCCTTTCCTTCTCATGGGCCCAAATGGCGGTTTATCACCACAAATGGGGTATTGCCGCACTAAGGACAAATTGGTCAACAAAATGTGGTATTTTGTTCCCTGTGAAAATAAGAAATTTTGATAAAAAATGACATCTTATTTCACAGCCCAATTCAAAAAGGTGCTGTGAAAAAACTGTGCGGTCAAAATGATAACAACAACCATAAATGAATTCCTTGAGGGGTGTAGTTTCCAAAATGGGGTCACTTCTGGTGGGTTTCCATTGCTTTGATACCTCAACACCTCTTCAAACCCGGCATGCTGCCTAAAATATATTCTAATAAAAAAGAGACCTCAAAATGCACCCGGTGCTTCTTTGCTTCTAGGGCTTGTGTTTTAGTCCAGGAGAACACTAGAGACACATGTGGGATATTTCTAAAAACTGCAGAATCTTGACAATACATATTTAGTAGTATTTCTTTGGTAAAACCTTCTGTTTTACAGATTTTTTTTTAATAAAATTGAAATTCAGCAAGAATTTCACCTCCACGTTGCTTTAATTCCTGTGAAACGCCTGAAGGGTTAAAAAAAACTTTCTAAATGCTGTTTTGAATACTTTGAGGGGTCTAGGTTTTAAAATGGGGCGTTTTTTGGGGGGTTTCTAATACATAGGCCCCTCAAAGCCACTTTGGAACCGAACAGGTACCTTAAAAAAAAGGCTTTTGAAATTTCCTTAAAAATATGAGAAATTGATGTTTATGTTCGGAGCCTTGTAACGTCCAAGAAAAATAAAAGAATGTTCAAAAAACGATGCTAATCTAAAGTAGACATATTGGAGATGTGAACTAGTAACTATTTCCATGTAAATGTATTTCCATTTTTTACATGCACTATATATAAGGTGATATAGGTGATATAATTAGTAGTCGCTGTCATAACCATTATCACACAAACATTAATACCCCTACATGAACTGAAACTTTAAATGTTTATATTTACCTACTGATTATGCTGAACTGCGCTTGTTCAACTTAAAGAGGTTTACCCTTTATGGACATGTATGGCATATCCACAAGATATGCCATAAATATCTGATAGATGCGTGTCCCACCTCTAGGACCGCACCTATCTCTAGAACGGGGCCCACTATACCCTGTTCTACCTTGCTATGTTCCCGCTGCGACTTGTAAATTCCAAGCATGTAAGTAAAAAACAGCGTAGCTCGCATGCTACGCTTCTTCTGTAACTGCTATTCACGTCTATGGGAGTTACGGGAACAGCGTAACTGAGCGAGCTACCCTGTTTTCTACTTACATGGTTGGAAATTACAAGATGCAGCGGGAACTGAGAAAGATAGAACTGGGTTTAGGGGGCCCCAATCTAGAGATCAGTGTGGGACCCGCATCTATCTGACATTTATGGCATATCCTCTGGATATGCCATATATGTCCCTGATGGGAAAACCCCTCAAAGGCCACTACTGTTTTGAATAAGTGCAGCTCAGGTCTCCGTTTAGTACAAAGACAGCTTCTAATTAGTGGCAAATGTGTCTCCCTGCAACTTCTCTGATAAAAGATAAGATAAAGTAAATTACAGTTTGGGCAAGAACACTCCAGTGACCAGTGACCTCGTCCCCTCTATGCATCCCCTCCACATCGCTTCCTCCGTGCTACACTCTATGCATGTCTGTGCACTTGTGTCTCCTCGTCCAGAGCCACCTTCACAGCAGGCACAGGGCACTGGCAGCAGCCCGAGTTTGTGCTGCCCGGGCTGCATGACGTGGCGGTTTTGGACCAGGAGACACAAGTGAATCAGCTTAGTAAAATTCACCTTGGTCCTTATCTCTTCCGTGCCCTGCACTCTCCCATCTAATGCTCCATGACATTGTCCTCCTTCAATATGAGTCTTTTTCCTGCCTTTGTCATTTTAATGGTTCGATCCCCCTGCTCCTCCATTACCCTTTATAAAAGAAACTGTAGTACTAAAAAGCATATTATTAGAAAAAAAAGACACATAATTGGTATATCCTCATCCATAAAAAAAACCTGTACTATATAATTGACACGTTATATATCCCACGCAATAAGCGCCTTAAAAAAAACTAAAGAAAAGATTTCGGTAGGCTCATTTTGCCTCCCAAAAACAAGAATCAAAAAGTTAGACGTATCCTAAAATTATACCAAAAAAGTTGTCCCCGCAAAAAACAAGCACTAGTTCAGCTCTATCAATGGAAAAATAAAAATATTATGTGAATTGGCAACATAAAAACATGTTATTTCATAAAAAAAGTTTTTCTTTCAACCCCCCAAAAAAAATAATAAAAGTTATCGATACATTATTTGTACCACAATATGGTTCCAATAAAAACTACAACTTGTCCTGCAAAATAAAAGATCTCATACATCTACATTGAAGAAGTATAAATGCTGGTACAGAAAGGGGGAAAAATGTTACTCGTCCATATGGCTAAATTACTTATGTCACTAAGGGGATAATAGGCACTTAATTTGAAACGACGATTACACTTTATCATTAGAAATCAATAGCACATTTTGTACTCACCGTAAAATCTATTTCTCATTGAATCCGTTGGGGACACAGGCCATTTAGGAGGCGATACAAGGTAGAAAAAACTCTTGGCTCTGCCTAGGCAGGCCATGCCCTTTCCGCAGACACTAGCTAATAGGGATGCACGATGAATCGCTCCTGAGTCCTGACAAGTGTGCTCGGTAAGCATGAGATGATGCAACCAGTGCTACACTAATGAGCGGCAGTACTGAAGACAGAACGTGGTGGGCACACTGCAAAACACCCCCATATTCTGTCTTCAGTGCCTGCGCTCATTAGTGCAGCGTCGGCCGCATCACCTCATGCTGACCACGCGCGTACTTGTTGTCAGGAGCGGGGCAAAGGCTGTAACCTCTCATCTCCACCGCTATTCCCCTGAATGCTGCGATCAAAGCTGACCGCAGCATTCAAGGGGAAAATGAGAAGCTGCCCCTCTGATCGTGTCAAAGGAAATCCCTGTGACGCGACTGAGGGACATACCATATATGGGTAGACAGCCCAGGGTACATTGAAGGACCCCAGGTGTGTCTTACCATATTTCCTGTTGTTAGGGCATACTTAGGTATGTCCAAACAACTGCCTGTTGTTTATGCCTGTTGTTTATAGATATATGCCAGTACATTAAAGTTTAGAAATAAAAAAGTAAAAACAAAGTAATGTTAAATAAAAAAATACACATACACATTTTTTACAATAAACATTAAAATATACACATATTCGGTATTGGCGTGGTCATAATAACCTGCATAACAAAGTTTTTGCATCATTTATGATGTGTAAGCTATAAAAAAATGAAATAAAAACTTCTTTCTTTCTTTCACTTATTAATGTAAGGCACGAGGTGTGATGAATTTAACATCCATGTGCCACACATTCATAGTAATTAACCCCATCATGTACCTTACACATTAACCCAATGTTGTAAATTATGACTGAGAAACATGACAGGGTTAATTACTATTAATGTGAGCCGCATTCAAAATTCATCACACCACGTGCCTCACATGAGAAAATGGAAGAACTTAATTTTTTTTTTATTATTGTGGGCAAAGTATCATTTTGGTATCACAAATTGCAATACTACACAAAGTATCAGTATCAAAGTCCAAGTTCTGGTATCGTGACAACCCTATTAGCTAATACACTTTGTACAAAAGCAGTAGGAAAGAAAAATACAAACATATTCACAATCCCGGGAGATAACCTACTAGGCCAGAATAATAAAAAAATAAGAGGGCTGGATCTGTGATTAACACACACCTGCCTGCAACATTGGGCAACCCGGACTGGGTAAGCAGAAGCCAAAAAGTGAATTTAGGAAAACTTAGTGAAAGTGTGTATAGAATCCCCGGTAGCAGCCATGAAGGCCTAAGCAACTGAAGTTTGATGCATGACCGCCCAGGAGGCACCACCAACCCCAGAATGGGCAGTAAAGCAAAAGAGAGGAACTTTTCCCTTAGACTGATTGGTTTCCAAAATCACAGACCGGATTCAACACGTAATACTGGCCTTGGATGCTGCCAATCCCTTGCGTGGCACTTCGGGAATAATAAAAAAAAATATCAGACCGCCGAAACGTCCCAGCCAGACAGATTCAGGCTGCATTTACCAAATCAATGCAATGCAAATCTGTTCCCTCGAATGAGATGAAGAGGGGCAAAAATAAGGGTGAACAACCTCCTCATTGATATGGAAGGTAGAGACTATTTTCAGTAGAGAACAGGTCAGAACCTACCTCATCCATATGGATAACAAAAAAACAAACCGGCAGGCCAAGGCAGCAAGACCCAAAACCAGCCTAAGGGAGGTTACCTTGCAGGAAAGGGAACACAGCAAAATGTCTCTCAAAGATTTGAAAGAAGTCACCTGAAGACTTCCAAGAAGGAAATTTAGATTCCAGGGCACAATAGGATGTCTGAAAGGAGGGACCACATGAGCCGCTCCTGCTAAAAAGTCTCCACTTGAGAACAAAAAGCTAAAGTTCTCTGAAAAAGAATGGACAGGGCAGAAATCTGACCCTTTGGGAAAGGTAAGGCAAGTCCCTGTTCAAGGCCTGATTGCAGGAAGGACAGGACTCTTGGTGTGGAAGATTTCATAGGCTATAAATTGTGTTCACACCAGCGGAAAAAAAGCATTCCACGAACGACGGTACACCTTTAGGTTTTCTTGCCTTCAACATCATCTGGATGACTGGCTCAGAGAAACCCTGTGCCCTCAGAACCTTGGCTGGCTTCAACAGCAATGCCATTAAATACATCTGAGGTAAAGTGGGGTGGAGTAGTAGACATTGAAAAAAAGAGGTCGGAAAGAAGGGGAAGATCCCATGGCACGTCCGCGAGAAGGTAAATTAGAGCGGTTTACCAGGACTGGCGCACCAAAATCGGCTGAATGCCTTCCTCTTGAGTCTCTTGAACACTTTGTAAGAGTCGAACTGGAGGGAAGAGACCAGCGCAACAACTGCGATGGCCCCGGGATCCTGTCCAAGTAGGTCGGAAACCTTGTGTTGAGACTAGACCAAAGAGATCCACCTCTGGCGCAGATGATAATATACCCTTGGGTGAAGAGACCATTCTCCTGGATATATTCTTCCTTGGCTGAGAAAATCTGCGGCCATATTTTTCACTCGTTGTATGTGGACCGCTGACACCTGACTCCTGGTGCCGCCCTGGTAGTTCAGTTAAGCAACAGACTAACGTTTACTGGAATGTGGACCCACTGGGCTACACATGCGGTAACGGAGTAGCTGCTGGCCGGGCAATTAAAAGACAGTCACTGGCAGATAGTACCTTGATGGCAGGCTGGTGCCGGATTACTGGAGGCAGATTTATGCTGGATTATCAGAAGCTGGTTTGAGCTAGATTATCGGAAGCTGTTTTGAGCTGGATTATCGGAAGCTGGTTTGAGCTGGATTATCGGAAAATGGTTTGTGCTGGATTATCGGAAGATGGTTTGTGCTGGATTACCGGAAACTAGCTTGTGCTGGATTATTTGAACCAGGACTCATCACGGACACTGAACTCAGGATACAGGACTGGACACGGATACAGGTTACAGGGAACAGGATACGTAAGCTTCGCAGACTAATTCTGGGTTAGAAATAACCTTGCTCAGGTACTGAAGAAGTGGGCAGAGTTCCTTAAATAGTCCGGGGTGTGCTGGGATAGGATGGGGACAATATTCCTGGTGCACATACTGGCCATTTAAGAACTGGGACGAGCGACCAGGGGAGGAGGAGAGAGCAGAGCGCGCCGTCGTCCATGGGCAGGGAGCCGCGGGCAAAGAGGACAAGCAAGCTGGCGGTCGCTTGGGTGAGTGAGACCCGCAGCCGCCGTCACTACACAGACAGGCTAAGATGGCCAGCCTTGGAGTGGAGGGAAAAAAAACCCCATCAAAATTGTCGGAGAGATCTGCCACCAACGCAACTCCTGATGGACCCGAGCGGGCAGGAGATTCAATTTATGCAGTGTGAAAGGATTGCCCTTTGAAGGGACCTGGAGTGTAACTATGCATATGAAACCACCTTGAAGGTCGACACCATTCTGCCCAGCATTAGAATGCAAAAATTAGATAGATAAACAAGTGTCCTGGGGAAGAAGACCCATCTCAGCTAAAATGGAGGCTACCTTGTCCACCGGAACAAAGACCATTGCTGTCCTGGTGTTGAGTATCAGACCCAAAAGCTCCACGCTCTGAGTTATGATCAATGAGGATTTTTCCGCATTGATGATTCATCTGAACCTTATCAAAGTGTCCGGAGATACCTGGAGACTGTGAAGTCTGTCCTCTCTGAAGGGTACCTTCACCAAGAGGTCATCCAGGTAATAATCAAAATCGAAATTGAGCGCAATTAAATTGACGTCATCTTTCGAATTTCGGTTTTATTAATTCTTTTCTCCCGGTTTAAACTGTATCTGCATCTTCAGGATGCAGATACAGTTGAATCTAATGATGGAGCAGGGGACCTATTTGGAGGGCAGTTATAAGGGCATTATACTGTGTGGGGAGCACTAGGGGACAATATAATGTGTGGGAGCAGTGTCAGGCAGTATATTATATACAGTAGTATAAAGCAGGCTCAGGGGATAAATATGAATTAAATGGCGTAGCATGCAAATAGGGGGTGTGACATACAAAAGGGGTGTGGCCTAAATAATCGTAATCCAAGTTACATCTTCAATTAATCGTGATTTTGATTTAGGTCATAATTGCCCAGCCCCACCAACTCTCCTGGTATGGAGAAACGAAGACCTGAGGAGATGTGACAAGCAAGGGAGAGCAACAATTTGGAAATGTAGGGAACCCACTGCAAAACAAACGAAAAGTTTTTTAGGTACCTTGCAATGGGGTTATGAAGGTATGCATCGCAAATGTCGATAAAAGAGAGCAATTCTCCCTGTTCCAACAATGCAATGTCCGACCTTAAGGATTCCATGCAAAACTGGTTGAATATGAACGAATCGGTTCAACATTTTCAAGTCCAGGATTGGACAAAGAGGTCCGTACTACTTTGGAACTGTAAAAAGATTGGAGTAGAACCCTTGAAATCATTCCAAATGAGGTACTAGGACAATAAGTTTCTGCAGGAGAAGGGAATGAACAGCCTGGGAAAAAGCAAAATCTCTTTGCAGAAAAATCACCTCATGATGAAGTTGTCTTTTAAAGGGGACGCCTCCATGGGCTGGGCCGCAGCCGCCAAGCTTATCTAGGCTTGAAAGATGGCTGACTGGAGGCGTTAGTTTGGTATGTTCTCCGGTCTGGTCTGAAAGAAAATGATCTCAGCGAGGAGACATTGGGAAATGAGCAAACATGGTGACAATAGAGAGAAGGCTGCATACAAGGAGGGCGGTTCTGAGGTAAAAGACAGCTCTTAGAACCTTCTTCAACTTAGGATCTGCCATCCATGAAGAGAAGGCTAATCAGGGCCTTCTTGGATGCTTACTCCACTCCCCAAGATCTCTGCCATTTCGGATGCTGTATGCCAGTAGCACGGGTATTGAAACGGGTTGCCTCCCAGAATGCCTCAAAAATAAACTTTCAAGCATGGTTAACTTGAGAAGTGAGTTCAGTTAACTCCTGCTGCAGCACATCATAAGATGCCATGATGAAGCTGTTTCCCCCCACACTTAGCAGGCCTTTATCACACAGGCGAGTCCCAAAGCCGGACACAAAGCAGAACCTGCAGCCACAAAAACATTTAGTCTGTAAATCCAACTTCTTGTCCGGGGGATCACTGAGAGAAGCTGCCGCAGCCAGAGGAATAGTAGTGGTGCTTGGTAGCAGTGGCGTAACTACCGCCATAGCAGCCCGTGTCGCCCGCCGGCACGGGCCCCCACCATGGCCGGAGGCTCTGCTAGCAGCCGCTATGGCTGCTACAGCGCGACGCCACTGAACACTACGGCAGAGCAGTATCCCCTATCCACAGGATAGGGGATACATGTGTGATCGCTGGCATTAATAGGGAGAACGGGGAACTGAAAGTCCCCTGAAGTTCTCCATCACAAACCTCAGACTTCCGGGGTCTGTCGGCAGCTCCGTAGAAATGAATGGAGCGCCGGTCGCGCTTGTGCGCATGCGTGACCAGCGCTCCTTTCATTTTTATTGAGCTGCGCAGACGCCGGTAGTCAGAGGTTAGTCATGGAGAACTTCAGGGGACTTTCGGTCCCCCGTTCTCGCTATCGCTGCCAGAGATCACACATGTATCCCCTATCCTGTGGATAGGTGATACATGTCTTTTGTAGGACACACTGTAGGTCGGAATTTTTTGGGGGGTTGGGGCGGAATGGCGTTACCTACAGGGGGGCTGTATAGCGTTACCTACAGGGGGGGGTGTATAGCGTTACCTACAGGGGTGCTGTATGGCGTTCTCGACAGTGGGGGCTGTATAGCGTTCTCTACAAGGGGGGCTGTATGGCGTTCTCTACAGTGGGGGCTGTATGGCGTTTTCTACAGTGGGGGCTGTATAGCGTTACCTACCGGGGTTCTGTATGGCGTTCTCTACAGAGGGGGCTGCATGGCACTAACGCCATACAGCCCCCACTGTAGAGAACGCTATACAGCCCCCCCCTGTAGGTAACGCTATACTGCCCCCCTGTAGTGACATTTTTGTGAGGCTTGGAAGATTTAAATATACATCATATGGTAGGCCAGGCTGAACCTAGTAATGTGTTCGGGAACTAAAATTACTGTATTTCTGCCATTAAAATACTTAAACACAGAGCTCAACCTGAGCGCTGTATTGCCGAATGCAGAAGTGTCTGCTGCCACATTTGAGTGTTTGCCATCAAAACCTGTGTCAATTATAGTGGTCTAATGACAAATAGCCATAAGATCTCCCTGTATAACTTTATTTATAGATCATTTACAGTGAACACAGACCATGTCTTCCTTGCTGTCCTGAGCCCCATATAATAAATTAAAGGGTTTGTCCAAGAAATAGGATAAGTATAAAAAAAAATAAAACGGTAATAATAAACAAAACAAATATTAATAACTATTTCTATTCTCTTCATCTATCCACATTTACTCTGCTTACACATTTTGACATATTCAGGTCGCTCACTCTGCACTCCATGGAAATAAATTGCCACAGCTCCCTACCGGACAAAGAAACAGCGCATGCAATGTTTCTCTCACACAAAACAGCTGTCCGTTCTGTGTCCTAGAAGAACGTCTAAGGACGTGCACGAAACAAGCTCCACTATACTTGGTTATTTATTATAATTTCCACCTGTACCCCTTCTTTAGTTTCCTAGCTTTCTCAACACGCTAACCCAACAATAGAATATTATCCTGGTCGAGTGGTGTTGCGCAAAGGGCCCACAACTTCATGTACAGTACCTCTGTTTAAAACTGTGCCAGCTCCTGCAGTTCCATCAACCTCCACTGGTTAGCCTTTGAATTGTTCCCCTCCTCATCTTTCCCAGAATCTCTGAACTACTATGCCCTTGCCATCGCCAAGTTGGGTGTATCACATCCACATTCTGTAAATGTACATCTCTTCAGTTTCTAACACTTGCTTGGAAAATTTAAATACACATCATATGGTGGGTCAGGCTGATCCTAGTAATGTGTTTGCGAACTAATATCACCGGGCTATTAATTCCATCCGCTATATCAGGGGTACTCAGCTAGTTTTAGCAAAGATCTACTTAACAAGGTCTGTCGTCAGTTGAAGGTCCGAGCTGAATACCAGTAGTAAAGATTTGTAGATAGTGCCACATACAGTGGCCCCTGTGGAAAGTACCACACACAGTGCAGTAGATAGTGACACACACAGTCCCACTGTAGACAGTGCCACACAGTCCCCCGTAGACCGTGCCACACACACAGTCCCCCGTAGAACATGCCACACACAGTCCCCCCGTAGAACGTGCCACACACAGTCCCCCATAGAACGTGCCACACACAGTCCCCCCGTAGAACGTGCCACACACACAGTCCCTCATAGACTGTGCCACACACTGTCCCCCCGTAGACCGTGCCACACACACAGTCCCACCGTAGATCGTGCCACACACAGTCCCCCCCGTAGACCGTGCCACACACAGTCCCCCCCGTAGACCGAGCCACACACAATCCCCCCGTAGACCGTGCCACACACAATCCCCCCGTAGACCGTGCCACACACAGTCCCACCGTAGACTGTGCCACACACAGTCCCACCATAGACTGTGCCACACACAGTCCCACCATAGACTGTGCCACACACATTCCCCCCGTAGACTGTGCCACACACACAGCCCCCCCATATATATTGCCACAAACAGTCCCCCTGTACAGAGTGCCACACAGACTCCCTTGTAGACAGTGCCACGCACCCACTTGTAGACAGTGCCACATACAGACACCCTTGTAGACAGTATCACACACCCACTTGTAGACAGTGCCACACACCCACTTGCAGACAGTGCCACACATCCCCTTGTAGATAGTGCCACACATCCCCTTGTAGATAGTGCCACACAGTAGGGCTGGGAGATTATGACCTACACTTTTTGTGTACCATGCCATTTGCATGCTATGCCATTGAATTAATATTTATCCCCTAAGCCTGCTGTTTACTACTGTATATAATATACCACAACACTACCCACACACATTATATTGCCCTCACAGTGCTCCTCACACAGTATAATGCCCCCATAGCTGCCCCAAAACAGTATAATGCACCTATAACTGCCCTCCACACTGTATAATGCCCCCATAGCTGCCCTCTACACAGTATATTGCCCTCCACACAGTATAATACCCCCATAACTACCCCCATAGCTGCCATCCACACAGTATAAGGTCCCCCATAGCTGCCCCCACACTGTATTATGCCCCCAAAGCTGCCCCATGCTGTATTATGTTCCCAAATCTGCCCCAACACAGCCAAAATAGTGCCTAGTAAAATACATACTCGCTTAACCCCATTCCAATGACGAGTGGAGGAGATCTGCTTCTCCGGTCTGTGTGGCTCGGCACAGACATGTGCAATGACATCACTGCCTCCCGCCTGTCTGCGCCGAGTCATGAGCGTTCGACGATACACAGGGAATGGTGTAGCAGGGACCTCCCTGCTCTACCATTGGATTCAACTGTATCTGCGTCCTGAGGAAGAAGATACAGTTCAAACCGGGATAAAAAAAATTAAAAAAACGAAATGCGCAAGATGACGTCTGTCAATTGTACTGAATTTCGGTTTGATTTTTTTTCAATTGCCCACCCCTAACACTCAGCCCCCCTTTGTAAATCGTGCCACACAGACCCCCTTTTATATAGTGCTACACAGCACCCCCCATGTAGATATTGGCACACACAGCCCCCTCTTGTAGATAATGCTACAAAGCCCTCCTTGTAGATAGTGCCACACTGTCACCACCTTCTAGATAGTGCCACACAGTCACCCCCCCTTGGGGATAGTGCCACACACCCCCGTTTTAGATCACAGATCTGATTTACACATATTTGGACAGTGACATCAGGGGCTACATCTAGGAGCGGAATCCCCAGCCAGAGCGTCGGCAACGCTCTGGCCAGCGATTTCGCTTCTAGAGGGAGCACCGACCGAGCGTCAGCGCCCCCCTCTGCCTTCCCTCCTAGTTGCGCCCAGGGCACTTGCCCTGCCTGCCCCCCCTAGCTATGCTCCTGCCTTAGTGAACCACATAGAATATACCAACTGCCTTTCTTACACAGTATATAGGATGACACTATTCATTCACAAAATTAAAGTTAGGGACCCCTCTACGTGTAACCGCTGTAAGATACATTAGGGAGACCTGATCTATGTTACAGCGCTGTTCGAAGTCAGAGAGGTACTGAAGAGATGTCATTGAGCTTGTTAACTCTGTTTATAGAACACTTATTGATACGGTTGGGGAAAATCATGTGTTGTACATAAACTTGAAAATCAATAAAAATTATTTGATTAATAAAACCCCCACCGTTTACTAGCCGAAAATGGAGGTGATCAGCAGGAAATTAACCTGTGTTCTCTGCAGGATTTCTACAAGACTGTTTGCTTCAGGAACATGCAAGGAACTGACAGCGTAGGAAGGGGGGAGAGTAGAGAAAATGACAAATTAGGAAGGGTTATCTCCTGCTTACTTTTAACAATTATTTCTAGGTTTAGGGTACCTTTAAAAGTTTTAAATCAGCCAATTAACCCCTTCCTGACTGCTTCACTTAAATTAGCAGCTAATAGAGAAGTCTCCATGCTATTAAACATTTAATTTATGTTCCTTATAAGATGGAATGAATGCTGTGTTCGGGAGTGCTTAAACAGTTTATGGACCCATACATATCAGTACTGAACATCTTGGTTTCAACTGTATTTTTATTAAAGATTTTCAAAATGTATACAGTATAGATGATAAGGTCAAATTTCACAAAAAGTTCAACAGCAGTATAAACAGATCAATGTCGCTTGCTACTCATTTATATGAGTCCCATATGGGAGGTAAAACTAAACGAGACAAAGACAAAAGAAAAGAACAATAGGAAGCGGAGGGGGCGAGGGACTGATTGGGGACGGAACCTTATATATGGATAGTCGAGGATTTATCCAGAAGACAGAGAAATCCAATGTAAGTCCCATGGGTCCCAAATTAATTTGAAACGGTCTAGGAAGTCGTAAATTCCATAGTACGAATTTCTCTAATTCTAGTCAGCAAGTCAGTGTCAGTGGGAGGTGTAGTCTGTTCATTTCCATACAATCAGGGTTTTAGCTGCCGTGAGGATGTGCTGAAATAGATAGGCAAGATGTTTCCCTATTGACTGAGGGACATTTAACAAGTAATTTATATGGTCCAAGGGCATATCCTGTTGTAATACTGTAAGCGCCAGATCCCTAACCTCCGACCAGAACTGTTTCACAAGGGGGCATTCTCAAAAAATATGGAACTGGGTACCCACCTGACTCCTGCATCTCCAACACACAGAGGGGATGTTCGGGTTGAAACTATGTAGGAGAGAAGGGTGTGGTACCAAAACATGAGAATTTTATGTTGATTTTCTTTATATGTCATGCAAAGAGAAGTTTTGGCCGCCTTCAACCATATTATCTACCACGTTGTAGGGAGAATAGATCTGCCTAATATGATCTCCCACTTAGTCATGTATCTATGTACGGGTGGAGTAGAGTTATCTGGGGAAAGCAACATAGCATAAATGGTGGGTATAAGACACCTAGTTGTGGGAGTGTGATGACATAATTTTTCAAAACTGGTAGGCGTAGTAACCGGAGTGGTTTTGAAAATATGAAACATATAATGTCTAATTTGTAAATAGTGAAAAAACGCAGAACAAGGGCTATTATGATGTTGTTGAAAGTAGGGAAATGGATGTGAACTAGATCGGCCAGGTGGAAAATATCAGCCCCAAACCAGAGTCGGACCATCTGCGAGGTAGATACCCATGGGAGCATTCGAACGCTAAATGGAAGTGTTTCTTACACATTGCCCAGACTTCTCCCTGAAATTGCATGGGACCCAAAACGGTAGATGAGGGCAAGGCTATAAGGTTTCCCCTTAGCAAGGAGTTGGGGTTAGGCGGTGCCATCCACAGTTTTTCTATTTCAGTCCACTTAGTGTATGCTGGAAGGGACACCCAAGAGGGAATGTAGCGAAGATGAGCCGCCCAATAATAGTTCGCAATGTCCGGCCCAGATAGATCCCCGGCATATTTGCTAGATAGTAGAACAGTTTTAGGGATCCGATGTCTACCGGAATGCCATATGAACCTAAGAATGTAAGACTGCATTGCTGAGACAGCTCTCTGCAGAACCACTAGTCTGTGTGTGTTCTCGCGGAAGGGAACACAGCGCAAGCCTCCCTGACACTGTCCGAGATTGGCGAAGAGATCACGCCCCCTTGCCATTTAGTTAGATAGAAACGCCCCATTGACAGTTCAGGGGCTTATTTACATATCGGGAGCCAAATATAACGGCACAGATATGTAAATAACGGAGGAAGATAGGAAAAAAGTGTAAACTGAGACAGTGTTCGTGAAGCCCTGCCTATTACATGCTGCACTCAGCTGCACATGTATGGGCAGGTGAAAGGTTCTCTTTAAGCAGCGTAAAAATATTCCTCATACGTGTTACACAGCGTATTTCCCATTGAAATCAGTGGGAAGCGGTTTGCAGGCGTATTTTTAGGATATTTCAGAGCATTTCACTCTACGAAATACGTCTGAAATATGCCATGTAAACATGGCGTTAGTGTCTTTTACCCCATTTCAACTTTTCTTCTTCTAGTGTATGGACTCTAGGGACGCCATTTTCTTATTTTTAGGAAAGTGCTATAATGCTTAGCGTTTGTGTATTAAACTGTAAGTTGCTTACCTATAGTACAGCTGTTTCTTTACATAATTTCTTTGCAGAGAAATAAAGTAGGGGGACAGCAAAACTGCTTAATCCTATTAAAAGACAAAAAAAAGACAGAAACATAATCAGAAGTTGAAGAGATGAAGACCTCTTGTTGAAGAGATGAATATTTCCACGTTGCGAAAGTTCGATCACCAAGCTGAGGTCATATCGATCGCAGCCAAAAGAACCATGCTGTTTTTGCTCATGAAAGCATGCACATCTAGAAATCACTATGTACTGCATCAGGATGTACTGCATACACAGAATATAGTGCTGAAGAAGGTCCATAGAGCTGCTACAAAGTTTCATCACTTTTAGTACCGAGTAAAAGGAGGCCAATTTGTAAAAAAAAAATTGTAAAAAAAAAATAAAAAAATTGTGAACTCTTTCAAGGTAATATGACAGTGCTGAAATAAATCAGTAAACATACAATAATTATAGAAGTTATATGAAATCAGAAAAAATACACTTATGTTAGTGGATTGGTAACTGTAATTGGAACTAACTATACAGTATTGGCCAAATAATCAGTAACAAATAGTATATTCATACATTTCAATAGCAGTATGCAGCAATATGTCTGATCTAGGGTTGTCTTGCGTCTCTGAGGATTTCAATGGTACTAATTGTTGTTATAAGTAAAAGACCAATGTTATTTCCTAAGGAGGGTGTTAACTACAGGAGCCAACAGTTTCTGCGGGACAAAATGTCCTTTACCTAAAAGCTGTTTAAAAAAGAAAATCAAAATGCAACATATGTCGCAATAGCTGGCAGAAGTCCTAAGAAGAAAAGACATGCAAAGTAGGCCTTGAATAGACTGAATTTAGCAGCTTAACTTTTTAGCAGATGAGAGTTAAAGCATTACCGTATATGTTTTATGAGCTGATTCAGCCTCATCTAGTGTATTAAAAAAAACAAAAATTACCATAGAAAATACACGGCAAAAAAAAAAAAAAATCCCATCAATTCCTCCCTTAACCCCTTAGTGACTAGCCTATTTTAGGCCCTAATGACCAAGCTATTTTTTTTTCGTTTTTCTATAGTCGCATTCAAAGAGCTAACTTTTTTTTTCCGTCGACATAGCTGTATGAGGACTTGTTTTTTGAAGGATTAGTTGTACTTTTTGGGGTATATATCACTTTTTGATTAACTTTTATTAACTTTTTTTGAGGGAATAGAAAAAAACCCTGAAATTCCGTTATTGTTCTTAGCGTTTTAAATTCACGCCGTTCACTGTGCGGTGTAAATAACATGTTACCTTTATTCTATTGGTCTGTACGATTACAGCGATACCACAAATGTATAGGTTTTTTATGTTTTAAACGACTTTTGCACAATAAAAACACTTTTGAACTAAAATTATTTGTTTTTGCTTTCCAAGAGCCGTAATTATTTTATTTTTCTGTCAATGTAGTGATATGAGGGACAAGACGTAGTTTTAAAATGGTACTGTTTTGGGGTACATGGGACATTTTTTATTAACTTTTAGGACTTTTTGGTGGGCGATGGAAAAAAATAGCAATTTCGCAGTTTGTTTTTTGTGTTTTTTTTTACAGTGTTCACCTTGCGGTTTAAATTACATATTAACTTTATTGCTTGGGTCATTACGGTTGCGGCGATACCATATTTGTGTAGTTTTATTTATTTTTTACACTTTTACTAAATAAAACCCCTTTTTATGGAAAAAAATAGATTTTTTTTACTGTAATTTTTATTAATAATTTTTATTTCACATTACTTACTTATTTTTCTAGTCACACTAGGGCACTTCACTGTACGATCATTAGATCGCTGCTATAATGCCTGTCAGTGTAAAACTCGTGCAGGACTTAGACTGGGCCGCCGTGAAAAGGCGACGGACTAGCTAAGGCCCCCTAGTGACCGCCGTGAAAAGGCGTATTGGTGGTTACTAAGGGGTTAATATCCTATTTTCCTTTATTCCTATATGCTCTTATACTGCAGTAAAAATTGAGCAATATATTAATAATTGTGCTATGTGTGTCCCAGGAAGTCAACCATTTCCACTACTCCAAATTCTTTAACTGGCTGTTCAAGAAAAGCTCAGAAGTATTCGTTAAACAAAGGCTGTGACTGATGCCTAACAGTGGAAAGATCATAATATAATGGATGCCTTTGACAGACGCTATACAGTGGAATTCGTCACCCATAGACTCCCAGGCTATAAAAACGTAGAATATGTTTCTTTTACTGGATGCCTCTGTATCAAATTGTGCAGTTTGCTGCTGCCATATTCCATACAGTAAAAACATGGTATCCTCGATTAATCAGCGTCATACAGGCAAAACAAACACCGCCCAGCGAGAGCAGTGTTACCGCCCATTTGGCTAGCATAGCCTCATTTGCATATTTAGAAAAAAGGTTATAACATTTAAAATAATAAACGATTTTGGGTGCAATTTTCACTAGAATTATCAGCATGACCGCTTAATAAGATTAGTTATTAGATTGGACATTGATAAAAGTAGAAACAGATCCTCTTTGAAGTGGTTATCCAAGATGATGAAAAATACAAAAAGGTACCTATTTGTGTCAATAGTCACCAGGTGATGCCACCATACAGTAGCTCAGCAGTAATTATTTTTCATTTTTATTATGTTACCCAGCTCCGTGCAGTACTACTGTTTTGATGCTGACAAGACTGGATTACCATGTAAAAGACTACATTTCCCATGATTCCTCTCACAGATATTGTCAATATTTACAGGTGCCTGCATGCGCCTCAATTACAAGGTGTAAGGGAATGCTGCAATCGCATACAAACTCGCACACACACACACACACACACACACACACACACACACACACACAGCGGGAGAGGGAAAGGTGAGATAACGTGTTCAAAATACAAAACATCACACAAGTAGGAGTTAAACACCAGGCGGAAATGTATTGATCCTTTCCTGACATTTATCATATAGATGCGTCATGGAAAGACAGTGCTTCCCGCATTTTGCCGTATCCATACGACAAATGGTGGACGCTGAGTCGGTGCCACCATCCCCCGGTGTCAGCTGTATGTTACAGCTAACACCCTGCTGTAATGGCAGGGACCGAAATTAGCTCCGATCCCCGCCATTAACCCCTTAAATGCAGCGTTCAAAAGCGATCGCTGCATTTAAGGGGTTTGCTGCTCATCGGCACCACAGCAATGAAATTGCCGGGGTGCCGGTGGCTGAAATGGCAACATGAGGCCTAATACTGGCCTCCCGGTCTGCCTAGTACGGAAAGCGATCGCTGCATCTGAGAGGTTGGCAGTAGATCGGCCATGCAGTGCTGCCGACTGCTGCTATGGCAACAAGAGGCCTAACAATGGCCTCCTGCTCTGCCATTACGGAAGCCGATTAGGTCCCGCCCGGAGGCAAAGCCTAATCGGCTTGTTGTCAGTGAACGACTGACAGAACTAATGCATTGCACTACATAGGTAGTGCAATGTATTAGAAAAAAAATCAGACAGTTGGACCCTCAAGTTCCCTAGTGAGACTAAAACAAAAGTGTAAAAAAAGTTGTAAAACATATAATAAAAGTTTCAAGTAATAAAATAAAACGCAATCGCCCTTTTTACGGCCTGAACTATAAAAACATTATGCTATATATTTCACATGGTGAACGGAGTAAAAAAAAAGCCAGAAAAAAACAATGGCAGAATTTCTGATTTTTGGTCACTTTGCCCTAGAGAAATTGGAATAAAAAGTGATTAAAAAGTCGCATGTATTAAAAAATTATAACTATAAAAACTATAGCTCTCGCAAAAAACAAGCCCTCATACAACTCTGTCGCCTAATTTTTTTTAAAAGTTATGGTTCACACAACATGGCAAAGGAAAAAATACATTCTTTTTACAAAAGTAATTTTATTGTGCAAAACGTTGTAAAACATAAATGCTATAAACTTGGTATCGCCGGAATCGTACTGACCCGCAGAGGAAAGTTACCATGTAATTTATAATGCATGGTGGATGCTGTATAAAAAAAACTATGCCAGAATTGCTGTTTTTTGGTCACCTTGCCTCCCAAAAGAATAGGATAAAAAGTGGTCAAAAAGTCGCATGTACCCCAAAATGGTACCAATAATAACTACAACTCATCCCGCAAAAAAACAGTCCTCGTACCACTACGTCTATGAAAAAATTAAATTGGTTGTCTTCAATAAGTCAGGAAAGAAAGAATATGCAGTTGTTCAGGCCCGAGGGGAACATTTCTTCTGTTTCAGGAGGTGAATTATCAAGGCCCTTAAATTAGGGAACCAGGAAGGGTAGGGCCCAAACATATCTGCAGGAAGTGAGGGTGCCCATATTATATCAGGGCAACACTTCCCAGCAAAATTCCCCGAACTGCAAACGTGCAGACCAAAAGGGGGATAAGAAAGCACATCATTTATCAGTGCGAAACTGGCCTGTGCATAAAGGATTGCTTCACATCTATGGATTTTTTTTCTCCCCATTATTATACCACCTATGCCACTGATATACTCTACCCAGCTTACATATGCCCCCACATTAAAAACTGAAATACCAGTAAAACCCCAAACAAAACTACTACCAAGCAAAATGCACGCTCCAAAAGCCAAATGACGCTTCCTCCCTTCTGAGCCCTACAGTGTGCCCAGACATATACTTTTTACGTTTACTTCCACATATATGGCATCGCCTTACCTGGGAGAACCCTTTTAACAATGTTGTCTCCCTTTGCACAAGCTGGGCATGACATATTTGCGACTGAAATGGCATATCTAGGGAAAATGTTTTACTTTGCACCATCAGCAGCGCATTTATTTATTGAAAAGACCTGTGGGGTGAAAATGCTCATTACATCCTTCATAAAT
This sequence comes from Rhinoderma darwinii, assembly GCF_050947455.1. Lineage (NCBI taxonomy): Eukaryota > Metazoa > Chordata > Amphibia > Anura > Rhinodermatidae > Rhinoderma > Rhinoderma darwinii. The sequence goes on along the minus strand of NC_134688.1, from coordinate 337,319,384 downwards.
GCCTTGAGGGGTGTAGTTTCCAAAATGGGGTCACTTCTGGGGGGTTTCCACTGCTTTGATTCCAAAGGGGAATTGCAAATGCGACATTGGGCCCAGAAACCAATCCAGCAAAATCTGCACTCCAAAAGCCAAATGGTGCTCCTTCCCTTCTGAGCCCTATGGTGTGCCCAAACAGCATTTTCTGACCACATATGGGGTATTGCCGTACTCAGCAAAAATTGCTTTACAAATGTTGGGTTTCTTTTTTTCTTTTATTTGTTGAGAAAATGAAAAATTTGGAGCTAAAGCTTTGTCTTATTGAAGAAAAAGGATTATTTTTTTTTTCACTGCCCAATTCTAATAAAATCTATGAAACACCTGTGGAGTCAAAACGCTTACTACAACCCTAGATTAATTCCTCAAGGGGTGTAGTTTCATAAATGGAGTCACTTTTGGGTAGTTTCCACTGTACTGGTACCTTAGGGGCTTTGCAAAAGCGACATGGTGCCAAGAAACCAATCCAGCAAAATCTGTACTCCAAATGGCGATCCTTCTCTTCTAAGCCCTGCTGTTTGCCCAAACAGCAGTTTATGCCCACATATTGGGTATTTCTGTACTCCAGAGAAGTTGCTTTACAAATGTTGGGGGCCTCTTACTTCTTTATTCCTTGTGGACATTGTTGTTTTTTTTTATTATTGGAAAAAAATAAAAAAATTTCATTTGTCCAAAATTCTAATAAAATCTATGAAACACCTGTGGGGTCAAAATGCTAAATTAATTCCTTGTGGGGTGTAGTTTCCAAAATGGGGTATTTTTTGTGGTGTTTCCTTTGTTTTGTCATCACAAGACCTCTTCAAACCAGACATGGTGCCTAAAATATATTCTAATAAAAGAAGGCCCCAAAATCCTCTAGATGCGCCTTTGCTTCTGAGGCCTGTGTATCAGTCCTGTAGCACACTAGGGTCACATGTAGGATATTTCTAAAAATGGCAGAATCTGGTAAATAAATATTGAGTTGCGTTTCTCTAGTAAAACCTTCTGTGTTACAGGTAAAAATTTCTTAAATATGAATTTCTGCAAAAAAATGTTTACTTCTACTTTACTTCAATTCTTGTTAAACACCTAAAGTGTTAAGAAACTTTCTAATTGCGGTTTTGAATACTTTGAGGGGTGTAGCTTTTAAAATGGGGTCTTATGGGGGTTTGTATTGTATAGGCCCCTCAAAGCCACTTCAGAACTGAACTGGTCCCTGAAAAAATAGCCTTTTGAAATTTTCTTAAAAATGTTAGAAATTTCTGCTAAAGTTCTAAGCCTTGTAACGTCCTAGAAAAATAAAAGGATGTTCAAGAAATGATGCGAATCTAAATTAGACATATGGGAAATGTTAATTAGTAACTATTTTGTGTGGTATTACTATCTGTCTTTCAAACAGATACATTTAAATTTAGAAAAATGCAAATTTTTCGCTAAATTTTGGTGTTTTTCACAATTAAATACTGAATGTATTGACCACATTTTAACACTAACAAAGTCCAACGTGTCAAGAGAAAATAATCTCAGAATCGCTTGAATAGGTAAAAGCATTCCAAAGTTAGTACCACATAAAGTGACATGTCAGATTTGTAAAATGTCAGGAAGGTCAAAAGCGGCTGCAGTTTGAAGGGCTTAAAGAGGCTCTGTCACCAGATTTTGCAACCCCTATCTGCTATTGCAGCAGATAGGCGCTGCAATGTAGATTACAGTAACGTTTTTATTTTACAAAAACGAGCATTTTTGGCCAAGTTATGACCATTTTTGTATTTATGCAAATGAGGCTTGCAAAAGTCCAACTGGGCATGTTTTATGTGCGTACATCGGGGCGTTTTTACTACTTTTACTAGCTGGGCATTCTGACGAGAAGTATCATCCACTTCTCTTCAGAACGCCCAGCTTCTGGCAGTGCAGACACACAGCGTGTTCTCGAGAGATCACGCTGTGACGTCACTCACTTCCTGCCCCAGGTCCTGCATCGTGTCGGACGAGCGAGGACACATCGGCACCAGAGGCTACAGTTGATTCTGCAGCATCGGCGTTTGCAGGTAAGTCGATGTAGCTACTTACCTGCAAACGCTGATGCTGCTGCAGAATCAACTGTAGCCTCTGGTGCCGATGTGGCCGACACGATGCAGGACCTGGGGCAGGAAGTGAGTGACGTCACAGCGTGATCTCTCGAGAACACGCTGTGTGTCTGCACTGCCAGAAGCTGGGCGTTCTGAAGAGAAGTGGATGATACTTCTCGTCAGAACGCCCAGCTAGCAAAAGTAGTAAAAACGCCCCGATGTAAAACACATAATACACGCCCAGTTGGACTTTTACTTTAAACACGCCCACTTGGACTTTTGCAAGCCTCATTTGCATAAATACAAAAATGGTCATAACTTAGCCAAAAATGCTCGTTTTTTAAAAATAAAAACGTTACTGTAATCTACATTGCAGCGCCGATCTGCTGCAATAGCAGATAGAGGTTGCAAAATCTGGTGACAGAGCCTTTTTAATACTGTCCCAGTCTTAATGAATATTTTGTATCTTTCTCCAGGTTGCTTTTTCTTAAGAGGCTAAATTTGTTTCATTTTGTCTGTCTGTGCGACACTGAAAACTACGGCAGCCAGGAGTTAGTGGCTAGTGCGGGAAAACAGAAGTAATTTTTACTACTTTTGGGCTGTTTGCTAAATTTTTACAGCAGAAAACTGTGGTACAAACGTTGATAACTTCCTCCCCCAGTATAATAATTATGTGAGTGCATGTTACAGGGACATCTCAGCTACAGACAATACATTAGTGATAGATCTTCCTGCATGTAAATCAACTGCACCTAATGCTTAAAAACTGGATAACCCCTTTAAGAACTATAAGGCGATATTCATATTTTACAAATCAGAGAAGAAAATAATTAGCAGTGGTTGTAGCATTCCACACAAAGCTGGATTGCCAAATCAATTTTAACTGCTTGGAGACACAGACCGTTTTTCAAATCTGACATGTCTCACTTTATGTGGTAATAACTTTGGAATGCTTTTTCCTATCCAAGCGATACTGAGATTGTTTTCTCATGATGACATATTGTACTTTATGTTAGTGAAAAAATATTTGATCGATAAATTCAATATTTATTTGTTAAAAATCTCACAATTTTGGTAACACTTGGAAAAATTAATATTTTTCTAAATTTAAATGTATCTGCTTGTCAGACAAATAGTAATGCCACACAAAATAGTTACTAGTTTACATTTCCTATATGTCTACTTTATGTTTGCATCGTTTTTTCAACGTCCTTTTATTTTTCTAGGACGTTACAAGGCTTAGAACTTTTGCCACAATTTCTCACATTTTCAAGAAAATATCAAAAGGCTATTTTTTCAGGAACCAGTTTAGTTCTGAAGTGGCTTTTAGGGCCTTATATATTAGAAAGTCACCCCATTCAAAAAAATGCACCCCTCAAAACAGCATTCAGAAAGTGCCTTAACGCTTTAGGCGTTTCACAAGAATTAAAGCAAAGTGGAAGTGAAATTTACAAATTTCATTTATTTTGCCGAACAGTTTTTTTGCTAAATTTCTTTGACTTAAGCCATAAAAATGAAAATCAAAATTTTTTCCAATTAATTGTTTTCATTCTTATAAGGAATACAGGAGAAAAAACACCCCAACATTTGGAATGCGATTTCTCCCGATTACGGAAATACCCCATATGTGGTCATAAACTTATGTTTTAACACACGGCAGCCCTCAGAAGGGAAAGAGTGCCTTTTGGCACTCATATTTTGCTGGAATGGTTTTTGGTGCCATGTCGCATTTGCAAAGCCCCTGAGGGACCAAATCAGTGGAAACTACGTGGACCAGTGGACCATTTTGGAAACTACACTGCTTATGGAATTTATCTATGGGTATAGTGGGCATTTTGACCCCACAGATTTTTTGCAGAATTAATTGGAATTAGGCCGTGAAAATGAAAATGTAAATTTTTTTCCCCAAAAAAGTTTTAGCTTAGATTTATTTATTTTTACAAGGGCTGAAGTAGAAAAGGCACCCGAATATTTGTAAAGCAATTTCTCCGGAGCATGGCAATACCCCATATGTGGACATAAATTGCGGTTCTGACCCACGGCAGGGCTTAGAATGGAAGTAGTGTTATTTGGCTTTTGAAGCTCAAATTTTGCTGGAATGGTTTTCGGCGCCATGTCACGTTTGCAAAGCCCCTGCGGGACCAAATCAGTGGAAACCCCCAAAAGTGACCACATTTGGGAAACTACACCCCCCGAAAGAATTTATTGAGGGTTATAGTGAGCATTTTGACCCCACAGGTTTTTTCCTGCAGAATTTAGTGTAATTATGCAGAGAAATTTAAAATTACATTTTTTTCTGATAAAACGTGGACATTTTTAATTTTTACATGGAAAAAAGGAGAAAATGCACCACAGCATTTGAAAAGCAATTACTCCCGATTACGGCAATACCCCATATGTGGTAATAAGCTGCTGTTTGGACACACGGCAGGGCTCAGGAGGGAAGGAGCACCATTTGGCTTTTGAAGCTCAAGTTTTGCTAGAATAGTTTTTGGGGGTGATGTCGCATTTGCAAAACCCTAAAGGTACAAGAGTACAGTGGAAGCCCCCAAGAAGTGACCCCATTTTACAAACTATACCCCTCAAGGAATTTATCATTTCCTGGACATATAGCAGGGCTCAGAATTGAGTACCATGAGGACTATTTTGGTGATTTTCACAGCATTGTCCCACAATTGCAGCGCTCTAAGGTCAAATAGTAAAACAAGCCCCCAAGTTGTGACCCCTATTTTGGAAACGACACCCCATAGGGCAGTAGCGGATGGTGTAAAGTAAAAAATTGCAATTTTCCGCTGATATGCCATTTTAGTGCACAATATGTTGTGCCTAGTTTGTGCCACTGAAGACAAATATCTCAAAGTGTTAAGCGGATTCTCCTGGCTATGGCGTTGCCATATATGTGGACATAGACTGCTGTTTGGGCACACTATAGGGTTCAGAAGGGAGGGAGCGGCATTTGGCTTTAGGAGCGCAGATTGCGCTTGGTGGTAGTTCTGTTTGGGGTTTTACTGGTATTTCAGTTTATAATGTGGAGGCATATGTAATCTGTGCGGGGTACATCATAATAAGAGGGTATAATAATGCGGTAAATAAATAATAATCTGCAGATGTGTGGCCAGTGTCGCACCGATAAATGGTGCCCAATTTTATCTGCTTTTGGAACACACTGCACATTTTGCGTGGCCATATTCTGAGAGCCAGAACGTCTTTATTTTTTCTCCACTGGAGCTACGTGAGGGCTTATTTGTTGCGGGACAATCCGTATACAGCTAACACCCGCTGGCGATGGTGCAGGCTCAGCTTCTGAACCCGCACTAGCAACACAACGTTCAGTAAGACCTTGGCAACAGCAACGTAATAGTACATTGTATGTCGCCAAGGGGTAAAAAGATTCTCAAGCTTCCCACAACATTCCTTTGGACAGTGATTTATCACAGCAATTTTTTGTAGTGAGATAAATACTCTTGTGTGTAGGCCTAGCCTAATCGATTCCTATGGACGGAAATTTATTGCTCACTACAAAAAAAGAAATAAAGTCTAGGTTTAGCCCCAGCCTGAAGCTCTGAGTTGTCACATAGCAGAAATAAGCATAACACTTACATAACTAGATGGATTTAACATAATCAGTCTGGCTCACTCTCAGCTCTTATGCAACTCCGTAAACAAAAGTTCAAGGTTAGGTTCATTTCTCCCACAGCTTTCTAAACTACACAAGCCTTGAATGTTATGCTAGCGTGTATCATCTAGCAAGTGATGGTAACGGATTTCTTTGACATTAACTGCCATGGACAAAGTCAATTAAAAAAAATCGGAATGTTGTTGTTCAGCTACCATGAGATCTTGGAAGTAAATTTGTCACATATACGCAATGATATCAATAATTAGAATAATGCACAAAAACATTATATCAAATAATATGAAAAAACTATTGGCAAATTAGGTACAAATTATACGAATATTAGTGGATAATGATAAAATTCATATACAATGTAAGCATTCATCTCTAACACATTGAGAGAAAATATGAGGCCCTGTTCACCTCTGCGTCAGGGCATTCCATTGTTCTGCTCCACCAGAGGAGCAGAACATGGGAATGCTGGAAGCAACGGTTCCGTTGCAACATGGACACCAATGGCGGCCGACAGGACCCATTGACTTTAATTGGTTCCACCGGTTTTGTTAGGATGTCCATGGTATTACAGGAAACAATAGTGCTGCATGCAGCGCTATGGTTTCTGGAAATTTTTGCCAGACCTGCGACGGAGGCCCATAATGAAGCATCCAACGCAGATGTAAACAGGCCCTTAATGGTCATGTGTGAGAACGAAACAAACAAATATAAAACATCCAAAAGAAGCAAAACATCTCTGATGCCTGCCATAGAAACAGAGATTGCAGCTTACAAAGCCATATCCAAATGATGCCTGCCATAGAAAGAGGGATTGTAGCTTACAAAGCCATATCCAAGTATCATCCAGAATGTATTTACAATGAGGTCATCTCTACAGGAGGAAGGGACAAATCTGTAACTAATTTCGCAGGCAAATTCCGCTGTATGAATAAAGTCTAGTGCCTTTATTTAGAATATTTAGAAACACGTGTAGATCTAAGGCCCTGTTCACCCTGAGTTTTTTGCAGGCAGACAATTCTGCCTCAAAATTCCGTCTGGAATTTTGAGACAGATTTTGATCTGCCTACACGCTGTTTGCAGAGAAATTTTTTTGCAGCATTTTTCGCCCCGTGGCCATTAAACGCAGCGGGAAAAAACGCTGAAAAAAAAATGCTTTCTCTACCTCCCATTGAATGTCAACGCCTATAGATAGGTCATTACCTATAGGTAAGTTTTACCGCTGACGGAAAAAAAACGCCTCCGCCTCCCATTGAAATCAATGAGTGGCGTTTTCGGCTGTTTTTTGGCACGTTTTCTGATGCGGTTTACAGCGTAAAAAAAAAACGTGTCAAAAAACTCTAAGGCTGTTAGACATTGCAAATAGGAGTTCATATTTAAATTGTGTATCTACTCTCTTAAGAACCTCTGAAACGGTAGAAGTATCTATTTGGAAACTAAGCAGAAGCGTTTGGCTCTTAAAACATGTGAAACTGGCCATCTATTTGTAACCGGAATAAGAATGATATTAATATTTAAAAGCTCCCGGTGGATTGAATACTCCAAGTTTTCACGTATAAAGATATTGGTATACTGGCACTTCCCCTTTTCCAAGATGGCGATATAGTACTGGAGAGGGGATGATGCTCGTGTGTTGCCTGATGACTCTCGCGAGAGTTTGCTGGACCTTGCTGTTCCATGTTGTCGTGGTGATGACTAACTCAAATGTCTACTTTGATCCAATGGAAACATTGCTTGTGAGCATGCGCAGTCTGATCTGTGGAACACTGAGAACTTACAACGTGTGTTACATATGAGTCCAATGATTGTTTTTCTCTGTAGATCGGTGAGTGCTAGCTGATTTTGTTTTTACACCGCGTTCCAAATTATTATGCAAATTTTATTTTTTGCTGATTTTCCTAAATAGTCAATGCAAATAATAGTCAGTATAATCTTCAAGCCATCAACCGTTTGAGTATAATGCAAATTTTATTGAAAAAATCTCCTAATAACAGATTTTTTTTTTAGAAGTGAAAAAACTCAAAATGCACTGTTTCAAATTATTATGCACAACAGAGATCTAAACATTTTAAAGGTTGTTAAGAGAACTAAAATGGTAATTTGTTGAATTTTCAGCATTAGGAGGTCATATTTACAGAAATCAAAAGCTCTTTCAATCAAAAAAAACTTAACAGGCCAAGTTACATGTTAACATAGGACCCCTTCTTTGATATCACCTTCACAATTCTTGCATCCATTGAATTTGTGAGTATTTGGACAGTTTCTGCTTGAATATCTTTGCAGGATGTCAGAATAGCCTCCCAGAGCTTCTGTTTTGATGTGAACTGCCTCCCACCCTCATAAATATTTTGCTTGAGGATGCTCCAAAGGTTCTCAATAGGGTTGAGGTCAGGGGAACATGGGGGCCACACCATGAGTTTCTCTCCTTTTATGCCCATAGCAGCCAATGACACAGAGGTATTCTTTGCAGCATGAGATGGTGCATTGTCATACATGAAGATAATTTTGCTACGGAAGGCACGGTTCTTCTTTTTGTACCACGGAAGAAAGTGGTCAGTCATAAACTCTACGTACTTTGCAGAGGTCATTTTCACACCGTCAGGGACGCTAAAGGGGCCTACCAGCTCTCTCCCCATGATTCCAGCCCAAAACATGACTCAGCCACCTCCTTGTTGACGTCGCAGCCTTGTTGGGACATGGTGGCCATTCACCAACGATCCACTACTCCATCCATCTGGACCATCCAGGGTTGCACGGCACTCATCAGTAAACAACACGGTTTTAAAATTAGTCTTCATGTATTTCTGAGCCCACTGCAACTGTTTCTGCTTGTGAGCATTGTCTAGGGGTGGCCGAATAATAGCTTTATGCACACTTGCAAACCTCTGGAGGATCCTACTCCTTGAGGTTCGCGGGACTCCAGAGGCACCAGCTGCTTCAAATACCTACTCCCACTAGTGGGAGTGGCTATTATTATTTAATGCACCTGTTCAGTCTCCTTCATCAGCGTTTCTAACCTGTCTGTGTCCATTTGTAAGTATGGCCTTTTTCGGTGTCTTTGTGTATATATGTCCCCTTGTTTTTATCGGTTTGGTTTGTATATCAGGAACAACAAGTTCCAGTTAGGGAGTTAGGGACTCGCAAGTCTGGGGATCCTTGTCGTGGATTGCGAGCTTGCGTCCTTTTGGCCAAAATGATTACTAATACCCCAGGTATTTTTCATTCTTACTTATATTTGCTTCTTTTGGACACAGCCGGGTCTTTGATGCTGGGAGAGTATGGTGTTTTGTTGTTTGGCATAGCAAGCAGGATAGCCCGCTCTATGAATTATGAAGGCATCACAAATAGGCTTCTACCTGGCTATACACGCTGCGCCTCATGACTTATACACTATCCCTCCATGTTTCACACACTTGCACCCCATTATTCATTTATTTCTATTTAGGCACTTTACTCATTACTGCCCCCTATATTTCACTTATATTATTATCACTTGCACACACAATATTCATTTATTATTTTTTACTACACATCCCATGCACCACACGCCACTCCCCTCAAGACTAGTGGGAGTGGCTATTATTAATTAATGCACCTGTTCACTCTCCATTAGCGTTTCTGACCTGTCTGTGTCCATTTGTAAGTATGGCCTTTTTCGGTGTCTTTGCTTCAAATACCTGTTTGCTGCTTTGCAATGGCATTTTAGCAGCTGCTCTCCTAATCCTATTAATTTGTCTGGCAGATATCTTCCTCATTATGCCTTTATCTGAATGAACCCGTCTGTGCTCTGAATCAACCACAAATCTTTTCACAGTACGATGATCACACTTAAGTTTTCTTGAAATATCCAATGTTTTCATACCAATGTTTTCATACCACTATTTCACGCTTTTCGGCAGCAGAGAGATCCTTTTTCTTTCCCATATTGCTTGAAACCTGTGGCCTGCTTAATAATGTGGAACGTCCTTCTTAAGTAGTTTTCCTTTGATTGGGCACACTTGGAAAACGAATTATCACAGGTGTCTGAGATTGATTACAATGATCCAAAGAGCCCTAAGACACAATACCATCCATGAGTTTAATTGAAAAACTAATAATTAAATGTTTATGACACTTAAATCCAATGTGCATAATAATTTGGAACACGGTGTAAATTAACTGCACCTTGTTTATGCACTTTAGGATAAAACACTGTTTTTTATATACTATTTATAAAACATTGATTTTGTACTTTTTTGTATTGTATGACAACTAATGTATGTAATTTAAGATTGGTTTCACTGGTCACTGTATATTTATTATATGTGTATTATTACACTTTTTCTCTGAACTATATGTTAATTTGTGAACACTGATTGCTTTGGCTTTGCCACATATATACAAGTCTATGCTGTAACACATTTGACTTGAAAAACCCTCAGAGAGGGTGAAACGTTGTAGTAGATGTTGGTTGAATAAACCCACGTTTTTGGAGTGCTGCTTCGTTCTTTTTTTCTTGAATATTTAAGTCTTTGCACAGTTTTTTTTTTAAATTGCATTGTATGTTTTTTGCTAAATAAAACATTTCTAATTGGTCTTACTTAAAAATTGTCTACCATTTGTCTTCTGTACCTGCAGTGTATTTCAGTACATGGCCATGACTGTATTCAGTTCTATCTCTGATCCGTCAGTCAGCTCCCTGATGGCAAACTCAGCAGCCACTCCTATGTAGACTTATGTACGAGCATTTAGTGTGACATCTGCGCATGTGCAAGGTCCTACTCACTGGTGTGTGATGTGCACATGAGAACTGTTCCCCTTCCAGCAGCCACTTTCTCCTCTCCAGGACTAATGTGCATGCCCAGCGATCTCTCCCAACCACAGATAGCCAAGCATGCACAGTGCAACATGTTCCCTGTGTTAGCCAAGCAGCTACAGTGCAGGGGGAAGATCTGAGCAGAAGCTCAGAGCGGGAGGATAAGAAATACATAGACCACACTGTGTGGGTGTAGTTATGCAAAACAGCCTCAGAAGCAGCAGAAAGGAGGGCGGAGAGGTTCTCGCCACCCCCTCCTGCACCAATTGTACCTGCGTCTATAGGAAGCAGATAAAACTACATACTTAAGCGCTGAATGGCCGGGCACGTTTCGTGCCCGAACATTCAGCGCCTTACAATGACGCCGATTGGGAGGGCAGAATGACTTGCCCTGCCAATCAGCGCCTTTCGATGACGTCATAACGCAGCTTTCGTATTTGAAGGGCGCCGATTGGCGGTGCTAGTCATTCTGCCCTGCCAATCAGCGCCTTTCAACTACACTAGTGGCGCGAAGACATCATCGCGCCGCTTCCGTTTTTTAAAGGCGCTGATTGGCCATGACAATCAGCGCCTTTCAATGACGATAGCGGCGTGATGATGTCATCACGCTGCTTCCATTTTTGAAGGGTGCTGATTGGCGAGACAAGTCATTCTGCACTGCCAATCAACGCCTTTCATCGACGCAAGCGGCTCAATGAAGTCATCACGCAGCTTCCGTTTTTTAAAGGCACTGTTTGGCGGGGCAAGTCATCGCACTTATGTCATTCAGCCCCAAGCAGACCTACCCAGAAGTGAGCACAGGACGGTGCGGGAACGTGATCAAGCTGAGTAGGTAAAGTTTTTGTTTTTTTCACTTAAAGGTGTGTGTGGCATGATCTACGGGGAAGAGCTATATGTGGTGCACAATTACAGTGGAGGCTATATGTGGGACACTATCTACAAAGGGCTATATATAGGCCGCGATCTACAGGGGGGCTATATATAGGGCGCTATCTACAGGGGGGCTATATGTAACGCGCGATCTACAGGGGGGCTATATGTAGCGCGCTATCTACAGGGGGGCTAAATGTAGCACGCCATCTACAGGTGGGGGCAATATGTAGAGCGCTATCTACAGGGGGGGCAATATGTAGGGCGCTATCTACAGGGGGGGCTATGTGTAGAGCGCTATCTACAGGGGGGATAGATGTAGAGCGCTATGTACAGCGGGGGCTAGATGTAGGGCACTATTTACAGGGGGATCTATGTAGGGCGCTATCTACAGGGGGCTCCATGGCGGGCACTATCTACAGGGGGCACTATCTACAAGCGGTTCTTTGGCGGGGCACTATCTACTGGGAGCACTGTGTGTGTGACACAGTGTATGGTGCTATTATAATCAGTCACACAGTGTATGGTGCTATTATAAATCGGGGACACAGTGTATGGTGCTATTAGAATTAGATGTGCAGTGTATGGAACTATTATATTTAGGGGTGTATTGTGTGGAACCATGAGAATTTTATCTTCGTTTATAGGTGCAGAAATGTTTGAAAAGTGAACCTGAAAACATCTGAGCGGCAAAATGCAGAAATGGGCTGTGGCCGGGAGAAGTCATCATAGAGGTCTGGACCAGATGGAGAAGAAAAGAGAAAAAGAACAACTAGAATCTGAAAAGACGCCACCGGTGAGTCACAATGTAAATGTTTATTCTGCATTTAATCAGTACTGTAGTCACTGTATGATCTGCAGCGAGATGATAGTGGTATGATTTTTTTTGTGAAACAGCAACTCCCAGCCTATCCTTACCATTGTTCAGGCCATGCTGGGAGCTGTAATTTTACGCCGTACAAACCTATACGGCAGGGGTTGCACTAAATTGAGCTGTATTTCTGCTGGTGTTGTATTTATGTGCTGAGCTTGGTTCTGGTGCTGTATTTATGTACTGAGCTTTGTTCTGGTGCTGTATATATGTACTGAGCTTGATTCTGGTGCTGTATTTATGTACTGAGCTTGGTTCTGGAGCTGTATATATGTATGAGCTTTGTGCTGGTGCTTTATATATGAACTGAGCTTGGTTCTGGTGCTGTATATATATATATATATATATATATACATACATACACTGAGCTTGGTACTGTATATATGTATGAGCTTTGTTCTGGAGACGCATATGTCAGAACTTGGTCCTGATGCTGTAATTATATAGGATATATTTATAATAACAAAATGACAGGGCATATGGAATTGTTTTCAATTCATTGTACATTTAATGGGAACCTACCAGGTAGTTTTAACCCCTTGAACCGCCACTATGCAGTAATACATGACCTTACAATATTTCCAAACATTCCCTTGTATGTTTTTTTCAGATGCAGCAAAATCTATAAAATCTACTTTTAAAACGGAGCACACTATACGCTATCTACTCATTAATGGGTCATGGGGTGGTGCCGCTATCCTGAAGAGTTACATAGTCCTGCCTCCAAACCCAGCTTTTTATGCTTGATTGACATCCCCCTTACTGATATACATCACTACTGGTCTCCTCCAACTTTCTTGGATGCGCCATTGCCTTGTACTACTTGGGCAGGCACCGTGAAGCGAGGTATACTCTGCCTGGCTGCACCGTGCATGCCAGTACAAGGCAATGGCGCATCCGCAAAAGTTGGAGAAGGCTGCTAGTGATGTAGAACAGCCAGGGGGATGTCAATCAAAATCTGGGTGTCGCCATTTCAATTTTCGCCTTAGGCAGCAGAAAAGCTAGAATCGGCCCTGGCCCATGCAAGAGAAATCCATACAGCCAGAGAAGAGAACATGTGACTAGTGCTGGGGAACACTCCTAGAGAAGAGGACATGTGACCAGTGCTGGAAAACGCCTCTAGACAGGAAGTTTGAATGGAGAAAAGGTTGCAAACTGGTTATGACAGCTGCTGAAGCCATAAAAAGGAAATCTCAATGCATAAAACAGATAAGTGCAACTTTTTTTTCTGCAGGGACTTCGTAACGTGCATGTATATTGATTTTTTTAATACACAAAAGTTTCCATAGCCTTTAATAGAACCAGAGCCAACTCTAGTTAAAAGCTGGTATCCTAAGGGTCAGTTCACACAGTCTTTTGGCGCTGATTTTGATGCGTAAACCGCAGCGAAATCAGCAACAAAAAAATGGGCAAAATTGCTCCACAGTGATTTCAATGAGAGGCAGCAGGGGTGAACCTAGCCCGTCTGCCGCCTGAGGCGAACTATAAAAAGGCGCCCCCCCCCCTCACAAATCTATCGGAGTTTTCTCATTCCTAACTTTACACATCAAACACGGAATATATAAATTTTTTAAATAGGAAAACATTTGATGTTTATTTGTTAGGCCCTGTTCACACAGAGTATTTTGACGAGTTTTTGGGCGTGGAAACCGCTCCGCAAAACTCGTCAAAAACCGGCCGAAAATGCCTCCCGAGAAAGAAGGGACATGCCCTATCTTCGCACGTTTACGCCTCTGACCTCCTATTGACATCAATGGGAGGCAGAGAGAGGGTATTTCGCTGAGTTTTTTGCCCGTAGCACTCAATGGCCGTGAGCGAAAAACGCGGTGAAAATCGCGCCAAACGACGTGCAGGAAGGACAAAATTTGCCTCAAAAACCCCAAAAACTCAGTGTGAACATAGCCTTAAAGTGCTGTTTGAAGTATGGAAAATATTTAAAGAATTATTCTTACTGCCAATCAGTGCAGTGCAAATAGTACAGTCTGCACAGCCCCATATCTCTCCTCGGCAACCAGTCTCATTTGCGGCAAAACTCTCTGCAATTACATTCAGGCCAGTCCAGGACGGATCGCGCTTAGCGCTGTTTTGAAGCGGCACGTCCTGGGCTGGTTTCTTTGCTCTACCTGCTGTATTGTTGTGGTCTGCCTGTGCTGGCTCGATGCCAGTGGTGGATTAATATGATCTTTGGCCCTGTGCGGTCCACAAGTTATGGACCCACATCCCACACGTAAGTATCACCTACATGTCAAAGTACATCACATGCCACTCTGCGGACTGTCTCTTTGCCTGATCATCCGCTGCCACTCACGCTTCCCCACAGCCCGCACCACTGTAATGTACATAGATTGTAAGACCAACATTACCAATAATACCGCCATACTGCTACTGAATAATACCCCATACTGTTACTGAATAATACCCCCATACTGTTACTGAATAATCCCTCCATACTGTTACTGAATAATACCTCCATACTGTTACTGAATAATACCCCCATACTGTTACTGAATCATACCCCCATACTGTTACTGAATAATACCTCCATACTGTTACTGAATAATACCCCCATACTGTTACTGAATAATACCCCCATACTGTTACTGAATAATACCTCCATACTGTCACTGAATAATACATTTATACTGTTACTGAATAATACCTCCATACTGTTACTGAATAATACATTTATACTGTTACTGAATAATACCTCCATACGGTTACTGAATAAAACTGCCAAACCATGATCACATATTACTACAACATTGTGTCAGAAAAAACCCACCATACTGTTAGTGAATAAATCACACTATATATAGACCAATATTACCACCATATAGTAACCTTATAGAGGTAGATGCCAGTTATACACAAGATATCTGCAAACCATATAAGTGATTACAGTATAGTTAAATCGAGTGACTATTGTGGCAAATTTACGTTTTTTACATTTTTATACTGCTTTTTTTTGGTAGGTTCCGCTGGAGCGTTTGGACTACGTCGTAGATACAATGGACTACTCCGATGATCTACTTTAAAAAAAAAAAAATGGTGAAAGAGGGTTGCATGGGGGAGTTTAGATTTCAATAAAAGTTTTTCTTGTGTTTTTTTTTAATACTTTATTATGGCCTTAGTAATGGCTGCTGTCTGATTGAGAGCGTCCATTACTAAGAAGGGGCTTAGTGATAGCCAGTAAAAAGGCTATCACTAACCCCTATAATTACCCCGGTTCTCACTGCCGCGAGGGGAGTACGATCCAGTACCCGACCATCTGAAGCGACGGTAAGGCAGCAGGGCGGTCACAGGCTGGTTTTACCAGGCTGGGAAGGGATAAAAAACGTGGCCCTTCCCACCCTGGGGATGCTAGGCTGCAGCTGCTTTATTGTAT
The DNA here is from genome assembly GCF_050947455.1 of Rhinoderma darwinii. Taxonomy (NCBI): domain Eukaryota; kingdom Metazoa; phylum Chordata; class Amphibia; order Anura; family Rhinodermatidae; genus Rhinoderma; species Rhinoderma darwinii. The sequence continues at coordinate 337,303,757 of NC_134688.1, read as the reverse complement.
CTGGCTGGTTGTGAAAAATAGCGGGAACCCCACGTCTTTTTTAAAAAATAAATAGAAAAAAAATTACGTGAGATCCCCTCCATTTTTCATAACCAGCCAGATACAATAAAGCAGCAGCAGCCTAGCATTACCAGGGTGGGAAGGGCCATGGTTTTAGGCCATTCCGAGGCTGATATTACCTGCCTGCGGCCACCCCAGTACCCGCCCTTCTCTTCAGACAGTCGGGTGCTGGATCGTACCCAGTTCTTCCCAGTACTCCTGTTGGCGGTGGGTACCGGGGTAATAATATGGGTTAGTGATAGCCTTATTACTGGCTAACACTAAGCCCCTTCTTAGTAATGGACGCTCTCAGACAGCTGCCATTACTAAGGTGGTAATGAAGTATTAAAAAACAGAGACATAAAGACATTTATTTTATTGAAATGACAACTCTTCCACAGAATCCACTTTAACCATTTTATTTAAAAAAAAAATAAATAAAGCTTAAATCAGCGAAGTAGTCCAATGAATCTACGACGTAGTCCAAATGGTCCAGCGGAACATGCAAAACAAAAATTAGCAGTATGAAAAATAAAAATAAAGCTGGCTGCCCCCACAGACGTACAAACATATGAATAAATAGCTACCTTCGGAAACATATTAAAATAATTAGAAAAATTAGGCCAATAAAAAAATAAAAAATGATAACACCTTTCTTTTAAAGAGAACCTTTCATCTCCCCATACATGTACAGCTGAGTGCAGCAGGTAATGGGGAGGGCCGCACAAACTCTGGGGCACTTTAATTTTTTTTCGTTATTTAGATATCAGTGCTGTAACATTTGGCGCCCGATATTTAAATAACCCCCTGAACTGTCAATGGGGAGGTAATTGGCAAGGGGGCGTGTAACATCGCTGTGACACTGTCCAATCAGCTACGGTCAGCGTTACAGCAAGAGCTGGAGAGAGAGCGCGTGTGCGCAGCTCCGCCACCACTAAGGAACACAAGAGGAGAAGAAGTGTGTGAATTCTTCTTCTTCTGTTTCATGGCATCGGGGCTGTGCGTGCACGCACGCTCTCACTCTTTAGCTCTCGGCAGACAAGGACGACAAGACTGATCTCTCACCTGAGATCACAGTCTTGTACTTGCCTGCCGAGAGCTGAAGAGTGAGAGCGTGCGTGTGCACATGATCTCCTCTCTCCAGCTCTTGCTGTTGACATTGTCCGCAGCGGATTGGGCAGTGTCACAGCGATGTTACACGTCCCCTTGCCAATTACCGCCCCATTGGCAGTTCATGGGGTTATTTAAATATCGGGCGCCAAATAATACAGCACCGATATCTAAGTATGGAAAGAGGGTAGAAAAAAAAATGTAAAGTGCCCCAGAGTTTGTGCAGCCCTGACCATTACATGCTGCACTCAAATGCAAATCTGTGGGCAGGTGAAAGATTCTCTTTAAAGTGTAACAACTTTTTAAAAAAATGTTGACATGTCAGAAGTTTTGATCAGTGGGGGCCGAGCACTGAGACACCTCCACTAGTCGCTAAAACGAAGCAGCAGAAGTGCTCGGGTGAGCGTGTGCCGCTTCAATTCTGTTTGGCTTTCCTTGGAGCAGTGTACAGGCTCAATAGAAAGTCTAGGAGTCCGTACAGCGCTCACTCGGCTGAAAGTCGATCATAAATGAAGCGGCACAGCGCTCACCCGAGCACTTCTGCTGCTTCGTTTTAGCGATCGGTGGGGGCCTCAGTGCTCGGTCCCCCACCGATGAAAACTTCGGACATGTCCCTATGATATATAAAGATATCTATTACTGCGATTGGTGCAAGTTTTAATTACTTTTTATTGAAAATGATTTTTTGACTTTTTGAGATACAGCTGCTTTGTATCCTGTATACAGAGCAGCTGTATATAGCGCTGAGACCTGAATCCATTAGGTCGCCTATTACCGATCACATCGAAGTTATGAACTTAGATGTGATCGGTTACAGCTCGATCCTGCAGGACTCGCTGACCTGACGGATACATGATACAGCGCTATATACATTATATAATATATTTATTTTAATTAGCGGGGGCAGGTTTATGGGGAAGGATTAGGGCCTGCTCACATCAGCGTTGGCTTTCCGTTCCGGGGTTCCGTCGGAGGTTTCCGTCGGGTGAACCCCCTGCAACGGAAAGTCAAACTGAAACCACAGCTTCCGTTTCAGTCACCATTGAAATCAATGGTGACGGAAACATTGCTAATGGTTTCCGTTCATCGCCATTCCGGCACGTTTCAGTTTTTGTGATGGAAACAAGAGCGCAGTCGACTGCGCTAATGGTGACTGAAACGGAAGCTGTGGTTTCAGTTTGACTTTCCGTTGCGGGGTTACCTCCGACGGAACCCCAGAACGGAAAGCCAAAGCTGATGTGAACAGGCCCTAAGGCTTCTTTCACACTAGCATTAATATACGTTTACCTCTCTTCCGTCAGAGGAAGAGAGGATCAATACGTTAAACGGAAAGCAACGGCTCCATTAGAATTACCATTGCTTTCAATGGTAATTCTTTTGTATCAGTTGCTTTCCGTTTGTCTCCGTTCGCTACGTTTCCGTTTTTTTGAAAGGAAACAAAAGTGAAGTCTGCAGAACTTTTATTTCCGTTCAAAAGAACGGAAACCTAGCGAACGGAGACAAACGTAAAGCAACTGATACAAAAGAACTACCATTGTTTTCAAAAGTAATTCTAATGGAGCCGTTGCTTTCCGTTTAACGTATTGATCCTCTCTTCCTCTGACGGAAGAGAGGTAAACGTATATTAATGCTAGTGTGAACAAAGCCCAATACAAGTAAGATATTAATAAATAAATAAATTAAAAAAAAAAAAACAACTGGGATTTGAACCAGCAACCTTCATGTGTAAGGCAGACAAGCTAACCACTACACTATAGAAAGCTTCAGTCAATGCCTGTGAAACTGTAGTACTTGAGGGTTTATTGAATGACAGGCACTATTAGTCTTTGCAGACACTGAAGCGCCTAGGGAGAGTGTCAGGGACTGCAAGGGGTTAAGAAAGGATGGAACGGTTTAAAATAATGCCCAGGACCAGGATTGGTTAACAAGGGGTAAGAGGGGCGTGGTTAAGAAGATATAAGGCAGGGGTTTGGAGCAGAAAGCCCTCTTACCTTCAAGCTGCAGTGGAAGAAACACCTTTGCTGCTGCTGTGGAGATTCAGAGTGTGTTCTTTTCAAGAAGATGGCAGAAGAACTGTTGCGGAAGGTGGCACAGCGGGTAGCGTCGGAGGGACCTGCCTGGCTGGAATCCCTGTTGGAGGAAGGAGAGAAGCGAGGATCAGAGCGCGGCACGGAACAGTCGGGAGCGGCTACCCGAGGTAGGCCGCAGCGCGTTACACACCCTCCGGTTCGACTGAGCCCTAGCCCCGTTGCTATGAGGGGTGCTGTGACTGCTGCACAGTCATGCGGTGGTCCCAGCAGGTCCCCTAGGCCTATGTCGACGGGCGCTTCATCGGTCGACATAGTGCCCCCCTCCCCCCGCCCACTCGTCGCGCTGGCGTCCTTCCCCATGGCGGTAAGAGGGCGGCTGTTAAACCGGCACGGGCACGGTACAACCCGCCTCGAGCTGCTGATGCGGGCGCGGAGGCAGCGGTCGACTTTCGTGACAGTGGGGTGAATATGGCGGACACAGGTGATTGGTCCGACATGGTCGCTTACCATGCGGCATGTTCACAGGAGCTGGGACTTGTTTCCGGTGCCTGTGTGCAGCCGGGGTCGGCGCCATCTTTCCCCGTGTTCTCTGCGCAGCCAGAATTGGCGGCGGGGGGAACAGGGGCGGGACGTCCTGGCAGGCACAATGCGGCCAGGAAACAAGATGGCGGCTCACATAAAAAGAAGATGGCGGCGGGTTCGGGGAAGCGGGCGGTGAGCAAGCAGCCCAGCCAGGGGGCGGGGGCTTCTGCGGTGCCTGTCGCTTCTCCACCCCGGTCCCCCCCGGGCCCCTGTCAGCATGGGTCAAGGCCAGGGGGGGGAGTGTGCTAGGAAAGATAGGGTCGAGGGTGTTTTGGACTCGATTTGCCCTTCTCCTGCCTTGTCATCTTTTTCTCCTGCAGGTCCAAGGAGGGAGCGTTCCAGGCGAGGGAGGAAACGCCGGGCTGGAGGACATCGCCGGCACGGCCATCATAGACGTCGCAGATCAGGTGACGTGAAGAGGCGTGGTCGGCGGTATTCCTCGTCTTCCAGCGATGGATTCTCCTCCTCGTCGGCGACGACGTCTGCATCATCAGAATCGTGGAGGAGGTCGTCGCGGAGATCATCACGGCCGCAGAGACGCAGTCGACGCCGGGAGGTGCAGCGCTTGTCGGTGGATCAGGAGCAGCTGTCCCAGGTTGTCCCTCCCGCCGGGCCGGTGGAGGAGGTGCAGGCCGTGGTTCCAGTGCCGCGGCAAGTGGCTGAAGGACCCTCTGGAGTCGGTGGGACCTCTGGGAGCGGTGAGTCGGCATGCGGTGACGCATGGCTTAATAAATCGAATGCAGCGGGTGCGGATTTGATTTCTGTTTTAAAAGCCGTGGTGGCTGGGTTAAAAGTGAATGAGGGAACGTCGTGTCCCTCGGTGCCACCAGAGGGAGCTATGCCCCCGTCTGAGAAAGAGAATGCTTTAGCTAGTTTGACGTTTAGAGATTCATTGTTTTGTGGAGTCGCTCCTCTCGGGACTCATTTGTCAGCTGAGATCAAGGACAAGATTTGGAGGAATGAATTTGTGGATATTTGGTCCTTGGTCTCGGTGGAGCAGGTGACTGTCGACAAGGAGCGGGGTTTTGAGAGAGGTTCAGATAGGAAAGCGAAAGTCGCGAAAACATTTGGCAACTGGGTACAGTGTTACGCTACACTGGCTCATGTTATTTGCCAACGCTATCCTGGGAAAGGGGCCGAGTTGTTTGTCTATTTTGACACAATTTTCAGCGCCCACAGGCTGCACGGTGGTGCGGCCTGGTGGCGATATGATGAAGACTTTCGGCGTCGTTTGGCTTTGTCGCCTGATATTAGTTGGGCAACGAAGGCAACGGACGTGTGGTTGCAGCTTATCTTAGCGCAAGGGAGCAGGCAACAACGCCCCTTTCCCAGTGCGGCCGCAGCGCCGGGCCCCGCCCCTGGAGTTGCGGCCGCTAGGCCCACGGGTGCCTGTTGGCTCTACAACGAGGGCCACTGTCGTTTCTTTGCCACGTGCAAATTCCGACATGAATGCTCCATCTGTGGGGGCGCTCATGCGGCGCTCCGGTGTTTCCGGAGAGGTAAGCAGCCGGTTAAGGCACCTCCTTCCGGCGCAGCGGAGAACGCCGGTGAACGTTCTCGAGATGGGCCCATGGTTAGAGCGGTACCACAGGAGACGGGAAGCAGAGGTGCTCACTAGCGGGTTTTCGTTTGGTTTTGAGCTTCCTTTTGAATATTCTGCGACATTGTCATTGGCTGACAATTTGAAGTCGATCAATGAGAATGTGGGCATTGCGCAGCTAAAATTAGCGAAAGTGGAATTAGGGAGAATGGCAGGTCCATTCAGCGAGCCGCCGTATACGAATCGGCGAGTTTCCCCCCTTGGTTTAGTTCCAAAGAAGGAACGAGGAAAGTTTAGGCTGATTCATCACCTTTCCTTTCCTCGCGGTGGTTCTGTTAACGACGGTATTTCTAGGGCGGAGGCGGCGGTTTCGTATACGTCTTTCGATATTGCAGTAAGGCTGGTACAGGCGGCTGGACAGGGGGCGTTGTTAGCTAAATCTGATATTGAAGCGGCCTTTCGTTTGCTGCCGGTTCATCCGGAGTGTTTTCACCTGCTGGGTTGTTGTTTAGATAAAGGGTTTTACGTGGATATGTGCCTTCCCATGGGTTGTTCAATATCATGCAGTTACTTTGAGATGTTTGCGTCATTTTTAGAATGGGTAGTTCGTTTGGAGTCTGGTTGTGACTCGGTCATTCATTATCTGGATGATTTTCTTTTTGTAGGCCCGGGGGGCTCTGGGTTGTGCAGCACGTTGCTGGGAGTGTTTCGACAGGTGATGTCGCGTTTTGGTGTACCTATTTCCGAAGATAAGACGGAAGGTCCGTTAACTGTTTTGTCATTTTTGGGTATCGAAATAGATAGCGAGCGGATGATTTTTCGCTTGCCCGATGAAAAATTGGCAAGGCTAGTGACGCAAGTTGACCAGGTCATGGGGTCGAAAAAAGTGACGTTAAAACAGTTACAGTCGTTAATGGGACTGCTGGTGTTTGCTTGTCGTATAATTCCAATGGGTCGTGTTTTTTCTAGGCGTTTGTCTTTAGCCACTAGAGGTATCTCGAAGCCGAATCATTTTATCCGGGTAACCTCTTGGATGAAGAAGGATTTGTTTGTCTGGCATTCGTTTTTGAGTTCGTTTAATGGGAGGTCGGTATGTCAGGACGCGGAGTTGTCTAATGTAGACTTGGAATTGTTTACGGATGCAGCCGGAAGTGATGGTTTTGGAGCAATTTTGGGTCGAAGTTGGTGTAGGTCCCCTTGGCCCTTGCATTGGAGTGATTTGGGAGTTTTACGTAATTTGACGCTATTGGAATTGTTTCCTATTATAGTTGCAATAGAGTTGTGGGGTAGCGTGATGGTGAATAAGAGGATTGTATTTTGGACAGACAACATGGCGGTGGTGCATGCGGTGAACGGGTTGTCGTCTAGTTCATTGCCGGTATTAGCTTTATTAAGACGGTTGGTTTTGAAGTGTTTGCGTTTGAATGTGTGGTTTCGTGCAAAACATGTTTCGGGAGTCCGTAATGTGATGGCTGATGCTTTGTCTCGTTCACAGATGTCCCGGTTTCGGGAATTGCACCCGGCAGCTTTGGCAGAAGGGGTGTCCCCCCCCCTTCACTTATGGGCCCTGGTCGAGGACAACTTATGAGGCTGTTGAGGGGTTCGGTGGTACCGGCGACTTGGAAGAGTCATTGCAGAGCGTGGGATCGGTGGTTGGAGATTGCGGGGAATAACTTCCCATCACAGGATGGGTGTCACCTGGACGTCACGTTAGCAAGTTTGGTACAAATACGTCAGGAAGGGGGTAGTGCGGCCACGGCGAGCAAGTTTTTAGCAGGGGTGGCCTTTATGTTAAAATTGTGGGGATGCAGAGATGTTAAAAAAGAATTTGTAGTTCGGCAGTCTTTAAAAGGGTGGAAAAAAGAGGCGTGTTCCAGGGACACGAGGCGGCCAGTATCTTTTTCGCTTCTGGGTCGGCTTCTAGCCGTTTTATGTTTTGTGTGTCGGGATGAATATGAAGTGTCCTTGTTCGGCGCGGCGTTTTCTTTGGCTTTCTTTGCCGCATTACGGGTTAGTGAGCTGGTTCCGCACAGCGTGGGTGCAAGCGGTGGTCTTCTTGGATCGGATGTAGTGACGTTGGGAGATTCTCTCAGGGTCTGTGTGCGGAGGTCAAAGACTGACATGGTAGGGAGGGGGGCTTGGCTGTCGATTGGGAGGATTGGGGGGCAGTATTGCCCGGTAAAATGGGTCCAGGAATTCGTGTTGGTCCGAGTGCCCGGGGCTCAATTCTTGATCCATCAGGATGGATCCGCAATGTCGCGTTTTCAATTTGAGGCGATTTTTAAGGCCGGTTTGAGGTACCTGGATTTGCCACCGGGCGAGTTTGGTACACATTCGTTTAGGATAGGGGCGGCAACTGAGGCGGATGCCTTGGGCTTGGATTCAGCGGCTATCATGAGTCTGGGTAGATGGCGTTCTAATAGCTATAAGTCATATGTGCGACCTGATTTGGTTTTAAAGAGTGTGTAAGCTGGAAGTTTTCATAGAAAAATGTCGCCCCCCCCCCCCTCCCCCTGTTGTCCTGATCATACATGCTGGTGGTAATGATATCGGCCAAGTAAAAATGGCCGAGTTATTGTCATTTATACGGACTGATTTGGCGCGTTTTCAGGACCTGTTCGCCCGTTGCGTGGTAGTTTGGTCCGAGATAGTGGCGCGCACGGTGTGGCGAGGAGCGAGGAACATGGCAGCGTTGGAGAGAGTGCGCAGGCTAATTAATGTGCGGGTGTCGCGGTTCATTCGCTCTATAGGGGGGATCGGGTTGCGACACCAATCCCTGGAGGGGGATAATGCAGATTTGCTGGCGCCGGATGGAGTGCATCTGAATGATATCGGGCTCGATATCTTTTTATTGGACCTCTTGGATGGTGCCGAGAGAGGGTTGGCGTTGCTTGGTGGGGGTGGTAGGGGGACTGAGTAGGTTTCTCAGTTCCCCCTTCTTGGCGGAAAGTACGGCAGATGAAGACGGAGGTAGCACCCTACATGCCTGATGGAGACAGGGAGCATCGGCATTTCAGGAGAAGGAGAGAAAAATAAATATATATATATGTCTTCATGCCGATGTTTGTAAATAAGAATAAAGCTGTGGCCACTTCCACATTTCCATAAAGAAGGTGTTGGTGTGTTAATTCAAAGAAGGATGGTTAAGGTCCTGGGCAGGTAAAGTGGATAATGGGTCCTTGCAGTCTTGCAGACACTGAAGCGCCTAGGGAGAGTGTCAGGGACTGCAAGGGGTTAAGAAAGGATGGAACGGTTTAAAATAATGCCCAGGACCAGGATTGGTTAACAAGGGGTAAGAGGGGCGTGGTTAATAAGATATAAGGCAGGGGTTTGGAGCAGAAAGCCCTCTTACCTTCAAGCTGCAGTGGAAGAAACACCCGCCCTCCCTCCCCTGATGGTTTGGTTTTGTTTTTTGAAAAATTTTTCTACGGTTATATTCTTGTTCTGGCGTTTTTTCAGGTTTTTCCGTAGATGTCACAGCTGGCGGAAAGTACGGCAGATGAAGACGGAGGTAGCACCCTACATGCCTGATGGAGACAGGGACTATCGGCATTTCAGGAGAAGGAGAGAAAAATAAATATATATATATGTCTTCATGCCGATGTTTGTAAATAAGAATAAAGCTGTGGCCACTTCCACATTTACATAAAGAAGGTGTTGGTGTGTTAATTCAAAGAAGGATGGTTAAGGTCCTGGGCAGGTAAAGTGGATAATGGGTCCTTGCAGTCCTCCTATCTGCTGCGTGTGGGTGGTGACTGGTCAGAGACTCACAGTCAGACTGGCTGCCACAGCTGCTGCATGCAGTGTGCACTGTGAGACTCACCAGTCAGCCCTATTTGTAGCTTTCCCACGCTAATTAAGCACAGGAAAGCTACAAAGCCAGGAGTATACTGCAGGGGGGAGGGGGTCGTTTTACTGACAGCAGAGGGCTCTATAGGGGGGAATCATCCCCCCACCATAGAGCCCTGACTAGTTACTATACTGGAAGGTTAGGGGGGTCTGAGCATCTGACTGCTCTAAAGTGGGGGCAGAATCCCCCCTATAGAGCTCTCTGCAGTAAGTCAGACGCTCAGACCCTCCCCCACACACACTAATCGTTCCATTATAGTGATGTGAGGGCTCTATGGGGTGGATTATTCCAGCCCCATAGAGCCCTCTGTTGTCGGTAAAATGCCCCCCTGCAGTATACTCATGTCCCGGTCCCAGCAAGGCAGGCACTTACCTCGTGGTGCTGGTGCTGCTCGTCGCTCCTCCTGCAGACTTGCTCCTCTCTGGCTGTATGTGCTGTGTACAGCGTCAGAGAGGAGGAGGAGTATTACAGACGTTCGGCGCGTCTGCATGGCCCCTCCCCCAGGTCCAGTCCCGGGCTGAAAATGCCGCCCCCCCCGTTTGGGTAGGTGGTGCCGCCTGAGGCCGTCGGCTCACCTGGCCTCATGGCAGGTTCGGCACTGAGAGGCAGAGGCGTTTTTTTCCCAGCAGCTTTTGGTCGCATGCAGAAACAAAAAGTGGCATGCTCTCCGCCTCTGACCTCCCATTGAAATCAATTTATGTGTAATGCATATATGTTGTTTATGTGATTCATATATGTGAGGTTAGTGACTGCCTCCATTTCTGATCTTGCACTCCTCCCATTCTGCCCTGGGTGATTTTAATTAGTTTAATGCTGGTTCCTACCATCCCTAAGGATATGTAGGTTTAGTCCCAGTTCTGGGTGTATGTGCAGCGTAGGTTCCCACCTCATAGAGGTCGCCTTGTCGTGGCAGATGGACTCACACAATTTGATCAAAATGTGCGCTAAGAACCTCCCGTATTGTAAGTAGATTTAGCAGGATTGACTTACTGTGTTGTGTGTGACAAAGTGGGGGGCCATTGTATGTGATATATGAATTGATTGCTTGCTTGCTAAAATGTTTGCAAAAGTGACAATTTAAAACCATTTTTTCTTTGTAGCTTACTTCCTGCTGAGCAGCTGACTAGGGGGAGGGGTTAGCTGGTCCCAGGTGGTATAAATTAGGCCTCAGTACTCTGTAGAGCCTGCTCTGTGGGCTTGTAAAACAAGTGGTTTGTATATCAAGTGGAGTTACAAAAACCGGAGTCAAACTGAGGAGTTAAAGCCCCTGTAAGTACTCTTCTTTTCTTTTTGCATTAACAACTGTTCGCTGTTTTTTTTGTAACTGGGATAATGGACAGTAAGATTGGAGGTTTTCTGCAGTGCACAGTTTGCCATATGTATGCACGACTGGAGCCGGAGTTCCAGGGTGAATACCTCTGTGGCAGATGTGAGCATGTTGGTCACCTGGAAGCTCGCATTAGAGATCTGGAGGAGCAAAATGCAACACTGAGGGCTATAGACAATCTTGAGCGAAGCATGCTGCTCACGGAGCATGCAGTTAGTGGGTTAGAACTGGAGGGTGAAGACATGGGTGAGCAAGATCAGGCAAGTAGCTGGGTTGATGTAGTTAGGGGCAGTAGAAAGGGGTCCAATAAAAGGAAGGCCAATCCTGTTTCTGACATTCCAAGCAAAATTGCCAAGTTGGGTGATGATGCGAGGGTGTCCGTCTCAGAAATGGCAGCCCTAGTGGATACTGATCTCCCTAACAGCCGGGAGAACAGCCCAGCTAGTAGTTTGCGGGATGGTAATGCAGGTAAGCCAAGGCAATTGATAGTCGTAGGGGATTCTAGAATCAGGAAGACGGATAGAATAATTTGTCGCCAAGACCACCTCAACCGAATGGTTTGCCGTCTCCCTGGTGCCAGGGTTCGGCATGTGGCGGAACGGGTGGACAAATTGCTGGGAGGGGCTGGTGATGATCCAGCTGTTGTGGTCCATGTCGGTACCAACGACAGAATAAATGGTAGGTGGAGGAGCCTTGAGAATAATTTTACAGAACTAGGCTACAAGCTGAAGGGAAGGACCTCCAAGGTTGTATTTTCAGGAATACTGCCTGTGCCATGCGCATCACAGGAAAGACAGCAGGAGCTCAGGGAGTTAAATGCATGGCTTAAAGAGGCTCTGTCACCAGAATAAAAATGCTCTATCTCCTACATCAGTTTATCGGCGCTGGAATGTAGTTACTAGCAATGTGTTTTTATTTTAAAAACAATGTTTTTTAACAAAGTTATGGCGTTTAGAACATTTATGCAAATGAGGTCCTTAATGCCCAACTGGGCGTTTTTTTAATTTTCAACCAAGTGGGCGTATGACAAAGGTGTATGACGCTGGCCAATCCGCATCATACACCTCTCTGTACACCCAAGCTAGATTCACTGAGCAGCGCGGTCTCGCGAGACCACGCTGTGACGTCACTTCCGCCCACAGGTCCTTCATCCCTGCGTCTGAAGACAACATCTGAACAATCACAATCGTTTGGTCACTTCACCTCCCAAAAAATGGAATAAAAAAATATCAAAAAGTCGCATGTATCTAAAAATGGTAATGACAGAAACTACAGTTCGTTACGCAAAGAATAAGTCCTCGCACGGGTTTATTGACAGAAAAATAAAAAAGTTCTGGCTCTTAGAATAAGGTAACACAAAAAGTGAATGATTTTTTACAAAACATATTTTATTGTGCAAACGCCATAAAACATAAAAAAAACTATAAGCATCTGGTATCGCTGTAATCGTATCGCCCCACAGAATAAAGTGAATATGTCATTTATAGCGCACGGTGAACTCTGTAAAAAAAATAGAATAAAAATCAATAGTAGAATTGCTGTTTTTTAGTCACTACGCCACCTAAAAATAGAATAAAAACTGATCAAGAAGCCGCATGCACCCCATGAAAACTACAATGAATTCCTCAAGGGGTCTAGTTTCCAAGATGGAATGGGGTCATTTTTGGGGGGTTTCCACTGTTTTGGCACCACAAGACCTCTTCAAACTGGACATGGTGCCTAATAAAAAAAGAGGCCTCAAAATCCACCAGGTGCTACTTTGCTTTGGAGGCCGGTGCTTCAGTCCATTACCGCACTAGGGCCACATGTGGGATATTTCTCAAAACTGCAGAATCTGGGTAATAAGTATTGAGTTGCGTTTCTCTGGTAAAACCTTTTGTGTTATAAAAAAAATGGTATAAAGAGGATTTTCTGACAAAAAAAATAAATGTAAATTTCACCTCTACTTTGCTCTAAATTTCTGTGAAATAACCTAAAGGGTTCATAAACTTTCTAAATGCTGTTGTGAATACTTTGAGGGGTCTAGTTTCTAAAATGGGGTGTTTGATAGGGGTTTCTAATATATGGGCCCCTCAAAGCAACTTCAGAACTGAACTGTAACCTAAAAAAATAAATAAATGAGGCAATACTTCGCTTCTTACATTATACTGATAATGAGCCGTGCCCACCCCGAGATGACCCCAGTTTTGACCGTTTGTATAAACGGAGACCCCTATTAGACCGTTTCAGTGCCCATTTTTCCCAAGCATACACCCCCTAGAAGTGTATTTCTATTGATGAGTCCTTGGTACATTTTAAAGGGAGGGTTCAATTACGCGAGTACCTGCCGTGTAAGAGGGCAAGGTATGGCGTGACGATGTATAAGCTGTGTGAGAGTGCATCAGGGTATACCTACAGATTTAGGATATATGAAGGGAAGGACAGCAGTATTCAGGCCCCAGAATGCCCACCCTTACTGGAAGTTAATGCAAAAATTGTGTGGGATTTGGTGCACCCACTGCTGGACCAGGGTTACCAACTCTAGCTGGATAATTTTTATACCAGCGTCCCACTCTTCAACTGCCTCGATTCCAGTCCTGCGGCATGCGGCACTGCTAGAAGAAATCTGAGAGGCCTCCCTAAGACTCAGAAGGGGTGAGAGCAGGGCACACTCTAGCAATTTTAATTCCCAGCCCAATTCAAATAAGTTCTGTCAAGAAACTATGCGGTCTAAATGGTCACATTACCCATAAATGAATTCTTTGAGGGTTGTAGTTTCCAAAATGGGGTCACTTCTGGTGGGTTTCCATTGCTTTGATACCTCTGGGGCTCTGCAAATGCGACATGGCACCCGAAAACCAATCCAACAAAATCTGGACTCCAACAAACACACAGCGCTCCTTCCCTTCTGAGCCCTCCCATGGGCCCAAATGGCAGTTTATCACCACAAATGGGGTATTGCCGAAACTAAGGACAAATTGGGCAACAAAATTGGGTATTTTGTTCCCTGTGAAAATAAGAAATTTTGATCACAAATGACATTTTATTGGAAAAAATGACATTTTTTTTAATTTCACAGCCCAATTCAAATAGGTGAGGGGTGTAGTTTCCAAAATGGGGTCACTATTGAGGGATTCCTACTGTTTTGGCACCTCAACACCTTTTCAAACCTGGCATGCTGCCTAAAATATATTCTAATTAAAAAAAAAAGAGGCCTCAAAATGTACTAGGTGCTTCTTTGCTTCTGGGGCTTGTTTTTTAGTCCAAGAGCGCAGTAGAGCCACATGTGGGACATTTCTAAAAACTGCAGAATCTGGACAATACATATTTAGTAGTGTTTCTCTGGTAAAACCTTCTGTGTTACAGAAAAAAAATGGAATAATATTGAAATTCAGCAAGAAAAATTCAATTTGCAAATGTCACCTCCACATTGCTTTAATTCCTCTGAAATGGCGGAAGGGTTAAAAAAACTTTCTAAATGCTGTTTTGAATACTTTGAGGGGTCTAGTTTTTAAAATAGGGTGTTTTATCAGGGTTTCTAATACATAGGCCCCTCAAAGCCACTTCAGAACTGAAGAGGTACCTTAAAAAAAAGGCTTTTGAAATTTTCTTCAAAATATGAGAAATTGCGGTTTATGTAATAAGCCTTGTAACGTCCAAGAAAAATAAAAGATTGTTAAAAAAACTATGCAAATCTAAAGTAGACATATGGGAAATGTGAACTAGTAACTATTTTGGGTGGTATAACCGTCTGTTTTACAAGCAGATGCATTTAAATTCTGAAAAATGCTATTTTTTCAACATTTTCTCTACATTTTGCCATTTTTCACCAATAAACACTGAATATATCGACCAAATTTTACCACGAACATGAGCCCAATGTGTCACGAGAAAACAATCTCAGAATCGCTTGGATAGGTTTAAGCATTCCGACGTTATTACCACATAAACTGAAATATGTCAGATTTGAAAAATGGGCTCTGAGCCTCAAGGCCAAAACTAGGCTGCGTCCTTAAGGGGTTAAGAATAGATTGGAGAGGGGAAAGTTTAGTGAGGGGGAAGACCGACTAGTAATGAGTTACAGTAGTCAAGACGAGAGTGAATCAGAGCGTCAATGAGAGCTTTGGCTGTTTCCACAGTAAGAAAAGGGCGGATTCTGGAGAGGTTTTTGAGGTGAAAATGATAGGAGCTTGAAAGTGATTGAATGTGAGGAGTAAAGGAAAGATCTGAGTCAAAAATAACCCAGAGACAGCGGGTGTGCGGCTTAGGAGAAATGGTAGTGCCACACACTGAGATGGAGACATCTGGTGTAGGTAGATTAGTAGATGGTGGGAACACAAGGAGCTCAGTTTTAGAAAGATTCAGTTAGAGATAGAGAGAGGACATGATGTTAAAGACAGCGGACAGACAATCACTGGTGTTTTGTATTAGAGCGGGGGTGATGTCACAGGAAGAGGCATATAATTGGGTGTCATCAGCGTAGAGATGGTACTGGAAACCAAATCTGCTAATGGTTTGTAAAATAGGGACTGTGTAGAGAGAAAAGAGGAGCGGACCTAGGACTGATCCCTGAGAAACCCCGATAGTAATGGCCGGTAAAAACTCATCCTAGCCGAGGAAGCCCCTGATAGCACTGTCCAAGTCAGGGCTTTCAACTATGGAGTCCCCCGCCGGGCATCGCAAGATCTTTAGTTAGTACCACCTGTAGATAGCAACCCCTGACTGTAGACAGCAAACCCCCCATCCCCGTAGAGAGCGCCACTGTAGCTCCCTGTAGGAGCGGAATCCCCGATGGCTAGACCTGGCTCTGGCCGGGGATTCCGCTCCTGGAGAAGCCCCCAGTGTCACTATCTATCTATGAACAGTGACGTCAGTGGCTACTCTTGAAGCGGAATGCCCGGCCAGAGGCTGCCGACGCTGTGGCAGAGGATTCCGCTCTTCGAGGAAGCCCCTGATGTCACTGTCCATATATGGACAGGGACGTCACGTGTTCTGTCTATGAGCGGAATACCCGGCCAGAGGTGGTATTCTCCTATAGGGTGTTACCGTGGTGCTATCTACAGGGGGGTGCTATCTACATGGGCAATGTGGCACTATATGGGAGGTGAGGCACTATCTACAGAGCAGAAGGTGCTATCTACATGGGCACTGTGGCACTATGTGGGCTCTGCAACTTTGTATGTGGGCACTGTCACTTTACATGTGGGCACTGTGGCACTATCTACAGTGGGCACTGTGGTATTATGTGGGCACTGGCCTTATTTGGGTATTATCTACAGTGGGCACCCTGGTACTATCGACATGGACATTGTGGCACTATCTACATGGGCACTGTGGTGTTTTCTTGGGGTTGGGACGAAAAAAACAAACCTGACAAATGAATGGATTTCATTTAACAGTTATGAAAAATGGATGGCAAATGGACATTAAAAACAGACAAACGGAATGGAAATGAATGAAAATTTGGAGACACACTGATGCAAAATGGCCATGATAACTGACAGTTGATTAGTTTTTAATGACTATTTTTTTTCACTGTCGTGTGAATGTAGCCTTGGATGGACTGTTATTTTAGAATATTCTAACAATATAATTTAAATGCACAGTCCAGCAGCATTGTTTAGGTTACAGTAAAGCAGCATTGTTTAGGTGTACTAGTATTTCACGGTTGACTTTTATATGAGGGCATGGACTGTACGTGTGTATCTACTTGCATTTCCATAGCTGTGTACCCCACTGTTGACAAAATCCTGCAAAAACCCTTGCATGGATAGACTGCTTAGAAGAATAAGAAGTTGTGGCTTTCTCCTGTGTGTTACAGAAGTTAAAACACACAAAACAAATATAAATCTCTTAAAATAATATTAAAGTTAAATCAAATGTATCAGAAAATGTTCTTTTACGATCAATAAATACATAATAATCCTGAAATATTGCAGTGTTCACACTGACCACTGGAGCACACACAGGCTAATATTTCCTGTTTTCTGCAGCTCACTTGTCAGCTTTGCTGTATAGACTGATATAGACAAGCAGAGTCATCACATTATCATTATGACCACTCTATCGTACAGTTAGAGCACTAGATAAGGCAGGATAGAAACACTATACACACAAGTATGGCTCTGTATGCATCTTCCCGACACACCCTGGTCTCTAGGGGAAGTGTGATGTACTCCTTCACTTCCTGGAGACCACATTAGTCTATTGACACTACTCTCCATTAATTTACATTCACTCTAGCTGACAGAAAGCGCACACATACACCCAGCTTTACTGCTTACAAAGGCAATTCGGGAAGGAATTGCATGCCTCCAATATATAGCCACCGCCAGGAAAGTTATTAGAAGCAAAAAAACGAAAAGCTACAACATTAAAAAAAATAAAAAATCCTGTTCTTCTACAGATTTACATCTAATAAATGAAACTAATATATGCATTAGAGGTGTGGACCCACCATCAAATAGCATATTCATTGCATATATCATAAAATAATGAAAAATGCTTTCTATTTAAATGCTAAAAAAACAAAAACCTGAAGAATTATGACATTTATTTACGTACTTTAGCGCCACCCGGTGTTCAGAGCGTATAGAAATATGCACGTCTACCTAATGAGCTGAGTGCTGGCGGATACACATGTTCAGTCACTTTCCCCAAACCCAGCTGTCTGCGTAATGTTTCCCCGTTTACTGCAGAGCAAGCAATAGAAATAGTTTTCTTCCCGGCTAGTCAAGGGGAGCATCAGAACCGCTGCAATAACAGCAGTATAGCCCAGGAGACTGCTTCTCAGCTTTTTAGGACTGTAAAGATCTGCATTCTGACAGCAGATATGAACCCTGCACATCCCACTCATCCTTTATTGTTTTGTTTAATTTTTATTGTTTTCTAAGGGAGTATATATTGTGGATGTCACCCAGTATAAAACATTCACTACTCTGGCTCCCATGTTACATCTCTGCAGGGAAAGTAAGGCGAAGGAGACTGATTCTTCTCTGAGCCCGCCCCCAGCAGCACAGATTAGCAGCTGCACCAAGGGGGACACAGGGAAGAAAAAAAATTAAATAAAAAAATTAGATAAGCTCAATTTTTTTATGTTAAAAATACTGCATGGAATTTTTCTATGAAAATGATTCATGAGAAAAACCCTTTAACTGGGTACCTTTCATTTTTCAGGCCATTTATGCACCAATATGAAAGAAAAATCTTTCTGCATTTGCAACCTGTGGCATCATAGCAGGGAATCATTAGTCCTAGTTTTAAGCTGGTGGAGGAGCCATTATTATCTGGGGAAAAAGAAACCACACTCATTTATTTACCTATTAATATATTTAAGAAATGGCACGCTGTATAATTCTTAAAACCTTCAGTAAAAAATTTTTGTAATGTAACATATCTTTAGGATAGGCTATTAACATCGGATCAGTGGAAGTCCAACCTCCAGGACATTTGCTGATCAGCACAATGAGGGCACACTTCTGAAAAACCTGTAAACCGTATTGTTAACACAGGCACAGGGCTCGTCTATACAAAATGGCTGTGCTTGGTACTGTAGCTCCTCCCATTCACTAGGACATGCCAGAATTGGATCAGCTGCAGTACCAGGCCCAGCTGTTGATCGGCGGAGGAGTCCTGGCAGTCAGAACTCCGTGATCAATGTTGATGTCCAGGTGAACTCCTTTAAGCGATAAATAAATTAGGAAAGTGCATTATGAGAATTACATAAACAATTGCTGTGGCAGATCCAAATTTGCCATTTTAAAACCAAGTTAAAAGAGAAAATCCAGTTAAAATGATTTCCTTATATGTCATAAATGCAATGGTTAAGTCTGTGACACCACCCCATTTCCACTGGGGATTAAAGCAGGTCTACCTTCCTTTCCCAAGTATGCAGTCACAGCAGAAAAAAAAAAATCATGTTTTACTACTTTTACAAAGAAAAAACTATGTTAAAAAAAACAACTATTTGTTCTGTTTCACCACATTCTGAGAGCCATAACTTTTATATTTTTTCATCGATTGAGCGGTGTGAGGACCTATTTTTTTGCGGGACAAGCTGTAGTTTTTATTGGCACCATTTTTTGGTGCATACGTTCGATTTTTTTATCATTTTTATTTAATTTTTTTTAGCGTTAAAGTAACCAAAAAAACAACAATTCTGCAGGTTTAAATAAATTTTTTTACTCCGTTCACTGTGCGAGTCAAATAAAGCTATAATGTAATAGTTCGGACTTTTACGGACGCAACAATATTATTATTTTTTTATTTTTTACATTGTGTTTGGGGAAAAATGGGAAAAGGTTTTTTTTTTAACTTTTAATATTCTTTTACACTCCTGAAAATGTATCTAACATTTTTTTTTTACCCATTTTATTAATTCCCCCAGGGGACTTGAACCAGCGATCATTAGATCGCTGGTACTATACACTGCAATACATGGATGAGTTACGGAAACAGAGTAACTCGCTGAGCTACGCTGTTTTCGTTATTCCCATAGTAGTGAATGGCAGTTACATAAGCAGCGTAGCATGCGAGCTACGCTGTTTCCTTAACGACTTTTCAGCTCTATTAGAGTTACGGAAACAGCGTAGCTCAGCGAGCACTCGGCTGTTTCCGTAACTCCCGACCACCTAACCAAGAGGTGGCCGGGAGACAGCGGAGCCGAGTAAGATAGAACAGGGTTTAGGGTGCCCCTTATTTATCTGACATTTATGACATATCCTGTAGATATGTCTTAAATGTCCTTCATGTGTAAACCACTATAAATGGCGCGGTCGCTATTGACTGCGGCATTTAACTAGTTAAACGGCCAGGAACAGCGCGACTGTTCCTGGCCGTTAGAGCAGCGTGTCAGCTGTAAACCACAGCTGACACCTGCAGTGTATGGAGCTGGCTCAGCGCGCGAGCCCGCACCACTCCAAACGTCAACCCCTCCCTGCTCCATGAAGTGCCGGCACATCATGGGTCGGGAAGGGGTTAAGGAAGCGGTCAGGGGGCCCGTGGCTGTCGGGTCCCTTGATTGCCGACTATAAGACGCAGGGACTTTTTAGCAAGATTTATTCTATTTAGTCTTATAGTCCGAAAAATACGGTATAATACTAAGCATCCACCACCCTCAAGAATATTGCACATATGCGACCTCCCTCCATATAACATTGGGGCTTGTCTGCATCCTGCTAGGAACAGGTGTTTTAACCTGATCCCATTTTCACTGATTTGTTTGATTTTAGTGTAGGGACTCACAAGACGATGAGAATCATGACGTTGTAGTCTTGCGTATTCAGTGCAAAATATGATCTAATGTTTAACAATTTTGCAGGATGCAGCCTTGTGATGTTAGGGGAGAATGGGGTGTCAGTACTTTGTGTAATGCACTGAGAAGGTGCGGGGCAGCCCGTCTGATGTAATAGTATGGGTGCGACTAATAGGCGGCTAGCCAGTTTGGTGCATTTTATGTAACTCTGTGACTGCCACCCTATGGCGGAATTCACACGTGATGGATATGCTGCGTAAAAACATACAGCGTATCAGTCACATGCGCCGCAGAGAAAAAACGCACTGGCATGCCTTACCCACATCAGGATACAGGATACAAAGCAGCTGTATCTCAAACAGTAAAAATATATTTTTTAAAACTAGAAAGTTGCACCAAACACACCGATAGACTTTTTTTTTTTTTTTTTTAAAAGAATAGATTTCAATGATGTACATAGCCTTTAAGCTCCATGTTGGTTCTCCATACCAGCCTTTCTAAATACTGTACATAATATGTTGAATAATGTTGAATAAGAGACTGCTGCTATGGGTGACAAAACAGATGGGAACATTTAGAACCGTGGTCCACAACCACCGGGCCGTGGATAATTTGAAACCGGGCCCCGGTATCCACTGTGGTGCAGTTTTTCGTCCGGAATGTCCGCTGCGGAAAACCGCAGCATTTAGCCGACCTGCTAGCAGACCGGCCTCCTGGGATGACGTTTCATCCCAGGAGACCGCTGCAGCCTGTGATTGACCACCGCTGCAGCCACATGGGATTAAGAGTCACCTAGGCCGGCCTCCTAGGATGACGTTTCATCCCATGTGACCGCCGCTACAGCCTGTGAAATGTGATCCCAGGAGGCCGCACTGGACGAATGAACACAAACTTCTGGGTAAGTATCAGGCTTTTTTGAGTTTTTTTGCGGCAGGATCGCAGCAAACCCCCCGAAAAAATGCAGCAACTGCTATTTATTGCGGGATTTAGCTCCTCATTGAATTCAATGGGGAATTCCTGCAACAAATAAGCAGTGTTTACGCAAATACAATTGACATGCCGCAAAATAAATTTCCGCACCGCTGGTCAATTTCTGTGTGTTTTTTCCGCTCAGAATTTACCCAGTAGGTGGATGAGATTTGTTTTTTTATTTCATTCACTTTGCGGCTACTGTATATGCTGCGGATTTTCCACAACTAATTCCGTTGCAGAAAATCCGCACTATTTAAGCTACGTGTCAACTGACTCTATAGAAGTTTTATCGGTGTTCAATTGTAGCACTAAGTAGCCAGCCCCTAATGGATGATAGGTATGGGAGTGCACAATCATCAGTATATTGTACCAGTGTCATCTCCCTCATATATCATTGTGGATTGTTTGCATGCTGCTGGGCATGGTGTTTTAACCTACCCTTGTATCAGTAGATATAGCCCTTTTCAGTGATCTAATGGTAGAGGCGGTTACAGACTGCTACTGGCAGGCATAGAAAGCACACATTTTTAGTTAATGCCATAACGAACGGAGGCAAACTATGCCCCTGCTATTGGGACTGTAGTAAGAACTGCTCCCCCTGATTTATTTCACATGATCATAACGTTAAATTATATCATTTTGGTTACCTGCAGCTGCCTTATCACTGGTTACCACAGAGCATTAAAATATCAAGTTTCGTAAATATTCAATAAAAAGCTTCGTGGTTTAAATTAATAAATCTTGTGCAGGCAAAAAATAAATAGAAAAGGATGATACTCCAAGCAATTTAGTTATAATGGATGTGAGTAACCAATATGCTTCTGTGGTGCAGATGTTTCACTTAACTGCAGCTGCCACTAGGGGGACCTAAATGCATACAGATTTACACAGCTCCCAATAAAATTCATATGAAGCTCCCACTACTGGAAGCAAGAATTGAATGCTACAGCTGAAAGAATAAAGTAGGAGCTATGTGTCAATAAAAAAGAGCTTCAACTCCTATGAAGATATATTATAAAAAATGAATCGGCACAAACTTTTGGCCTTAAAGAGTAACTAAAAACTTTTAACATGTCATAGTAACATGCCAGAATTTTTGATCGACCCCCACCGATCGCTAAAGCAAAGCAGCAGAAGCATTTGGGTAAGCGCTGTGCCACTTAGTTTTTGATCGGCTTTCCTCGGAAAGCCGAGCAAGCGGTGTTCGGACTCATAGACTTTCTATTGAACCTATAAACCGTTCCAAGGAAAGCTGATCAGAAACTAAGCGGCACAGCATTCACACTTCTGCTGCTTCGTTTTCGCGATCGGTGGGGTCTCAGTGCTCGGACCCCCACTGATTAAAACTTCTGACATGTCAAACGTTTTTTTAAAAGTTTAGTTACCCTTTAAAAATGAAAAGATGGTCGTTCACTTCAATTAAACATGTAGTACTAAGAAGTTCTATCTACAGAAAATCTCCTATAATCCAGCCCCTTTGAGAGCCTTGAAATTCTAATTTATCTATATGTTTAAATAAACACACACACTCGTATACATTTGAATATACACACGTTTTGACACACAACTTTAGATATATCACTATATGTACATTATACTTGAATATAAAAATTTGTAAAGGCTTATCTAGATTATGCCCGAACAGGCATTATCACAGGACTGTCGTGGGTGCCTTACTCAGTCCCCAGGCTATCACTATATAGCCATGAACCTCAGCAATTGCGATGCAGAGGTTCACAGTAGCCTAAAAACAGGAGGGGTCAGCCATGATCCCATTGCTGAAAGGATTAAACAGCCAGGTTCAGAGGTTTCTTCTATGCCAATCATTGCCACGAGAGTGTGGATGTCAGTCACAGCTCCCCTCCTGTGGGTGATCAAAGGGACACAACTGCGGTGCCCACATGAACACCAGGACATACATGTATATCAATGTGCGCCAATAAGTGAAAAACTGTAAGATAACTGTAGCCTGCAGCTAATAGAGAAGGAACACTACAACAAGGATTTCCAACCTATGAAAATGAGGACACACAACGTCGCACATAAAGACAACAATAGACAGTGGTCCCTCAAGCTGCAATAGCCTCAGGTTACAATATTTTCAAAATGCTCAATGGTCTTTCCCCGGGCCATTGTGACATGAAACCATATTCAACATATAATGGCACAGACAGAACGGATCTGCGGAGCCTGGCTTTGTCTGGAAGATTCAGCCAATAAGTATGGGCATCTTACTGGTAACACACCTGTATTACTGAAGTGCATGCAGTGAATAGCTTTCTAGTAGCGCCTCTCTACAGTACAGTACCACATGTCCTGTACTTTTATTTGGGGTGAGTTGTTCCTTTGGACGCCAGGTGTGGGCGGTTCCATATTATTTTTCTGGTACAGTGTGTAATGTACAGAACCCTAAGGCTACATCATGCACACGTTGCATAATTTGGTTCTGAAAATCTGTTTACGCAGGAAAAATCTGCACTTAAAGAGGCTCTGTCACCAGATTATCAAATCCCTATCTCCTATTGCATGTGATCGGCGCTGCAATGTAGATAACAGTAAAGTTTTTTTGTTTTTTTTTTTTAAAACGTTCATTTTTGGTTATGAGCAATTTTATATTTATGCAAATGAGCCTTTCTAATGGACAACTGGGTGTGTTTTCTCTTATTTCCAACTGGGCGTGTATTGTGTTTTAAGCAACTGGGCGTGTTTACTTCTTTCACTGCACAATCACACTGTGCTGTGGATCATGCTGGGCTGGAACAATCAGAAGTGTATGACGCTGATTGGTCACTGATTAGTCACTGATTGGTCAGTCTCAAACACTCCTCTGTACAACACCCAGTTGGTAAAAAGTAAAAACACGCCCAGTTGTCCATTGAGAGTCATTAGCATAAATCTAAACTAGCTCATAACTTGCTCAAAAATGCTGTTATCTACATTACAGCGCCAATCAGATTATGTAGGAGATAGGGCACTTATAATCTGGTGACAGAGCCTCTTTAATGCTGCAGGTATTTATCAGTTTTAGATGCATTTTTACAATTTGATGTGAAAATAGATGCGGACAGTGGCGGATTAAGTAAACCATGGGCCCTGGGCTGTTCCACAAGCTTGGGCCCCCTTCTCCACCACCGCCCTGCCACGTCATGTCTATATTAAACACCACCTTTCTGTGTGAGCATTGACAAATGAGTGCTACGATTCCCCTTGTCAAAGGGCTGTGTCCCTACACACTGACAGTCTCCAACCATCGCTGACAGTATCACACTGTGTAGGGACACTTCCTCCTGACAAGGGGAATGGTAACATGCATTTGTCTATTAGTCCTGGGTACACAAAGACTTTATGTGGAATACAAGGATTTCCGATAACAGACATGTCAGGAGAGGTGACAGATCTATAAATGCAATGACTCACAGGTGATGTCTTCACTGATGGGTCGTTCTCTTTTCTTCTCCATCTGACACAGACCGCTATGGTGACTTCTCCTGATGACTGCAGAGTTTCCTGATGATACATCTTTTCCCCTTGATTCTGTAGCCATTTTCAGCATCTATAGCAACATAAAAATTCAGAAATAAACACCATAAATTGTCTTATACCCCAGACCCCTAAGCAAATTAAGACCCAGGCCCATACATTAACTCAAACCAATAAATTCAGTCCCCAAGAGGTAACTAAACTTTTAAAAAACATTTGGCGTGTCATAGTGAGAGTGATATGTCAGAAGTTTTGATTGATGGGGGTCCCAGCATTGAGACCACCACCGATCACTAAAACAAAGCAGCGGGAGTGCCCGGGTGAGCGCTGTTCCACTTAATTTCTGACTGTCTTTTCTCGGCGCGGTGTACGGACTCATAGACTTTCTGTTGTGCCCATACACCGCATGCTCGGCTATCAGAGGAAAGACGATCAGAAACAAAGTGGTAAAGCACTCACCTGAGCGCTTCTGCCACTTTGTTTCAGCGATTGGTGGGGTCTCAGTGCCCGGACCCCCACCAATTAGAACATTTGACATGTCACTATGACATGTAATTTTTTAAAATTTTTTCGTTAGTTACCCTTTAAGCAGTCAGACACCCCTCCCCAGTGCATTTGACTGACTGCTGAGTGCCCTATGGGAGGGTCTAAGTGTCTGACACTTAGGGCGGATTTACATGAGCGTGTGCGCTTTGCGCACGCAAAAAATGTGGCGTTTTGCGCGCGCAAAAGGCACTTAACAGCTCCGTGTGTCATCACCATATGATGCGCGGCTGCGTTCCTTTCGCGCAGCCGCCATCATTATGACACTCTGTTTGTATGTTTGTAGCACGTGGTGCTTTTCTGTTTGCAATCATAGTTATACTGCTGTTGAGCAAATCACGCACATCCCACGGAGGTGCCTCCGTGTGGCATGCGTGATTTTCACGCACCCATTAACTTCAATGGGTGCGTGATGCGCAAAAAACGCAGAAATATAGGACATGTCGTCAGTTTTACACAGCGGACTCACGCTGCGCAAAAATCACTGACAGTCTGCACTGCCCCATATACTTGCATAGGTCCGTGCGACGTGCGTGAAAAGCACGCGCGTTGCACGGACGTATTACACGTTCGTGTAAATCCGCCCTTATGGCTCTTGGGGGGGGCAGGAGTTATTCCCCTATAGAACCCTGAACAGTCAATCAAACGCTCTGACCCCCCCCCCCCCTGCAGTGTAATAACTACTGAGGGCTCCATGGGGGAGATTATACTGCAGGGGGGGGGGGGGGTTCTGAGCATCTGACTATGGGTGGGAAATTATTTTGCACACAAAAAATGTTACATTAAACACCCTATATACAATTCACACTAACACCAAACACTATATATTCAAACCACACACACTATATAGACTTACATTATAGACACTATAAACACAGCACACACTATATACACAGCACACACTATATAGACTTACATTATGACACACACACACAAACACACACTACATAGACTTACATTATAGACACTATATACACAGCACACACTATATAGACTTACATTATGACACACACACACACTACATAGACTTACATTATAGACACTATATACACAGCACACACTATATAGACTTACATTAACACACACACACACACACACACACACACACACTTACTTACCAGCCTCTTCCTCTGCGGTGCTTGTCTCTGGCAGCCTCCAGGACCTTAATCATGTGACTGTGACGTCACCACAGGTCCTTCACCCTCTAGTTTCAGTTTTGCCGTTATCAGGCAGCTGCTGGAGGTTTAGACAGGAGGGAGAGTGCACAGCAGCACAGAGGAGCAGACTGTCAGGGAGACTCCAGCACCTGCCCATCACAATCTCTGACAGTCTGCTCTCTACAGCTGATGTGCTGTGCCCCTGTTCCCTGGCCGCAATTGACTCCCCCTGCACATTCCCCCCGCCGCAGCAGCAGCCCTGGAGAGTTTTGGTTCACTTGTGTGCGGTGTGGGAAGCTATGGGCCCCCTGCAAGCCTTGGGCCCCGGGCGACCGCCCGAAACGCCCATATGGGGATCCGCTACTGGATGCGGATTTCAGTGAGGTTTTTTTAAAATAAAACTCATCGTAAACAATACTGAGACGGAAACGCAAGATAAATTGACATGCTGCGGATCTTAAAGTATACACCGCAAGTCAGTTTATGAGCTTACTCAAGATCTGATTCACTTTGCTTGTGCTGTACTACGTTGCGGATTTGCCGCAGGAAAATCTATGCAGCAATTCTGCATGTAATACACTTCGTGTGTATTTGTCCTAAAGGAACTCCTGTCCGCATCATAGATTTACAGCTTTTAGCAGCCATTTCTGGCTTTTATACGTACGAAATTGCTTTATCTGTATTAGTTATCTGCTTATTCTTTTTTTACTTATTTTTTGTTGACATTTTGGAGGCTTTGCAACCAATTACTCATTTTCCATAGAATTTTGTGATCAAGTTACAATATTTTCAACTCACAATGATCGTCCCTGAAACAAAAGGTCCAGGATTTTCTCCTAAAGCAGCCCCATTCCTGTCCATGGGTTGTGTCTGGTATTACCAGCTCAACCCTATTTACTTCTATGGAAATGAGCTGCAATACTAGATACTGTACAACCCAAAGACAGAATTGCCGCTGTTTCCATAAAAAAGTAGTCATGTTTTTCTAATTTTGAACAACCCCTTCCCCACATCCGCCGTGTATATATACGGCGCACGTCGGGTGGAGTATGGAGCGGGCTCACGGACATCTTTGTACTCCTATTAAGCCCTGCACCCGGCAGGGCTTCATAGGAGGCTGTCAGTATGACGATATATTGTAATGTATTAGTATTGCAATATATCATGCAAGCGATCCAATGATCGCTGGTTCAAGTTCTCTAGGGGGATTAATAAAAAAGCTAGATAAAGTAAAATAAATTATTAAAAAAACCTTTTCCAATTTTCCCCCCGAAGCAAAATGTAAAAAAAATATAAAAAAAAAATTAACATAACTGGTATTGCTCCGTTCGTAAAAGTCAGAACTATTACAATATATTAATATTTAGTCTGCATGGTGAACGCCGTAAAAAACATTAAAACGCTAGAATCGCAGTTTTTGGTCACTTAATCTCCCGCAAAAAATGAAATAAAATGTGATCAAAAAGTCTCATGTACCCCAAAATGGCACAAAAAAAAACTACAGCTTGCCCCACAAAAAAATAAGCCCTTATACCGCTCAATCGACAGAAAAAGAAAAAAAAAAGTTATGGCTCTCAGTATATGGCGACAAAACGCCCAAAAATGTTTGTAAAAGGAATACATCATAAAAAACTATATAAATTTGGTAGCACCCTAAATCGTAGTTTTAACCTGCAAAATAAAGTGAACATCTAGTTTTTGCCGCATAGTGAACACCGTAAAAACATAACCCAAAGAACTATGGAGGAATTTAAAAAAAATTCCCATTCCACCCCACAAAGAAATAGTGTGTTCATTATGGCACGGTTTTGCTTTTGAAAAGGTTTCCACAATTTGGCGGCAATCGTGGAAACAAAACCGCATTGTATTAACCCAGCCTAGTGCAATGTTAAAAAAAAAAAAAGGTAACAATGAGACCCCAGAAGCCTTTGCCATAGGAACAGATTAATTAAGGTAGTGCCAGAATATCACACTGCTTGCGGATATGCTAAAAAAAAAAAAAAGAATATCCTCACCCAGAGGCCCCTTCTGTGTGTTCAAGGTTTCTGATTTCACAGGCTGAAAGGAAACTAGACACTTTATCTACTAGATAATTTAACTACTTAAATACTAAGTGTACAATTCCCAAAAGCCTTGCTTCCAATACACCTACAAATTTATTGTTACCCCATAATATTTGGAGCTCTTTGTATTAAAGCATCACAAAGAAAAAAATCGCAAATCACTCCTGTAGATGTATATTAGATCTTGTGCAGCAATGTTAGGTCTATTTTCTGCTCATTTCTGTAAATGCCCATTTTCCCTCTATGCTTTCTGTTTGGGAAGTCTCCTCCTGGTGTAATGTAGGAGGTATGTTGAGCCAATCAAATGCCCCCCCCCCCCCCCTGCTGCTCCCAATTCCTCCCTCTACTATTTTACACTTACAGGTAAAGGGCAATACTAGGCTGATCAAAAGTGAGGAAGATGCATTTACCCTATTGACACATTTTACAAAGTATCATACATTCATATGTACTACGAATTGATGGAAAGGAAAATTATGATAGGTATGCTTTATGGTCAAATGTATGGACATCTTTAAATGAACCACTATTGGGGCTCAGCGAGGAGATCATGTTTTGCTCAGTTCTGTAGCTGCAGCGGATTAACCACTTCCGACTGCAGCCACTTTTGGACTTCCTGACAGAGCCCCATTTTTCAAATCTGACATGTGCCACTTTATGTGGTAATAAATGCTTTCACCTATCCAAGCGATTCCCAGATCGTTTTCTCGTGGTAAATTTACTTTATGTCAGGGTAAAATATGGTCGATAAATTCGTTGCTTATTTGTTAAAAACACAGACAAAATTTGCACAAATTAGCATTTTTCTACATTTAAATATATCTGTTTATAAAACAGATCGTAATGCAACACAAAATAGTTACCAAATAATATTTCCCATATGTCTACTTTATGTTCGCATCATTTTTTTGAATATCCTTTTATTTTTATAGGACGTTACAAGGCTTAAAAGTTTAACGGCAACTTCTCAGATTTTGAAGAAAATTTCAAAAGCCTATTTTATAGGGACCAGTTCTGAAGTAGCTTTGAGGGGCCTATATTTTGGGGAAACCCCATAAATCACCCCATTTTAAAAACGGCACCCCTCAAAATATTCAAAACAGCATTTAGAAAGTTTCTTAACCCTTTAGGCGTTTCACAGGAATTAAAGCAAGGTGGAAGTGAAATTTACAAATGTAAATTTTTGCAGAGAAACGCAACTCAATATTTATTGCCCATATTCTACAGTTTTAGAAATATCCCACAGGTGAGTCAAACACAGGCCTCAGAAATAAAGAGGCACCAAGTGGATTTTGAGGCCTCCTTTTTCTTAAAATATATTTTAGGCACCATGTCAGGTTTGAAGAGGTATTTTGGTGCCAAAAACATCCCCTAAAAATATACCATTTTGGAAACTACATCCCAAGGAATTCATCTAGGAGTATAGTGAGCATTTTGGTCCCACAGGCTTTTTGCTGAAATCATTGGAATTAGGCCCCATGCACATGAACGTAAAAACACCCGTAGTTACGGGCCGTAATTACGGAACGTTTTTACGGGCCCATGCTTACGGGAAGGTGACCGTGCCGTTGAAAAATATAGAACATGTCCTATTTCAGGCCGTAATTATGGCACGGGCAGGCCCATAGAAGTCTATGGGGCTCCCGTAATTACGGGTGACTACGTGTGTGCACCCGTAATTATGGGAGCGTTGCTAGGCGACGTCAGTAAATAGTCACTGTCCAGGGTGCTGAAAGAGTTAAACAATCGGCAGTAACTGTTTCAGCACCCTGAACAGTGACTTCTGATCACAATATAGAGCAATCTGTAAAAAAAAAAAAAAAAAAAAAAAAAAAAAAAAAAAAAGACGTTCATACTTACCCAGAACTCCCTGCTTCTTCCTCGAGCCCGGCCTCCTGGGTTGACGTTTCAGCCCATGTGACCGCTGCAGCC
This sequence comes from Rhinoderma darwinii, assembly GCF_050947455.1. Taxonomy (NCBI): domain Eukaryota; kingdom Metazoa; phylum Chordata; class Amphibia; order Anura; family Rhinodermatidae; genus Rhinoderma; species Rhinoderma darwinii. The sequence continues at coordinate 337,273,900 of NC_134688.1, read as the reverse complement.
AATCAGAGGCCAATCACAGGCTGCAGCGGTCACATGGACTGCCGCATCATCCAGGGAGGTCGGACTGGATGTCAAGAGAGGGACGCGTCACCGAGACAACGGACGGGTAAGTATGAATTTCTTTTACTTTTTCTGCGGAAAGGGCTGTCCCTTCTCTCTATCCTGCACTGATAGAGAGCAGTGTAATTTTGCAGTGAAAACGTGCCCGTAAATGCAGGTGGAATACGGGTGACACCGGACCCGTATTTACGGGCACGGGTCCGTAAATACTGGTGTAATACGGGTCGAATACGTGTGACCAAGGACCCGTATTACGCCAGTATTTACGGGAGGACAAGAATACGTTCGTGTGCATGAGGCCTTAGTCTGTGAAAATGAAAATCTAATTTTTTTCCCATAAAATAAAGTTTCAGCTCAGATTTCTTCATTTTCATAAGGAATAAAAGAAAAAAAAGCACCCGAACATTTGTAAAGCAATTTCTCCCAAGTACAACAATCGCCCATATGTGGTCATAAACTGCTGTTTGGACACACGGCAGAGCTGAGAACGGAAGAAGCGCAATTTAGCTTTTGGAGCTCAAATTTGCTGGAATGTGTTTTGGGTGCCATCTCGCATTTGCAAAGCCCTTGATGGACCAAAACCGATGCTATTTAGGAAGCTTCATCACTCAAGGCATTCATCTAGGGGTAAAGTGATAATTTTGACCCGACAAGTTTTTTGCTGAATTCATTTGAATTGGGCCGTGAAAATGAAATTCAATTTTTTTTTTTCCAATAAAATGTAGACTTTTTTTTATTTCCATAAAGGATTAAAGGAGAAAAAGCACCACAACATTTGTAAAGCTATTTTTACCGGGTATGGCAACACCCCATATGTGGTCAAAAACTGATATTTTGGCACATGGCTGGGCTCAGTATGGGAGATGATTTTTGGGTGCCATGTCGCATTTGCAAAGCCCTTTAGGGGTGTAGTGAGCATTTTCACCCCATGTTTTAAAGCTTTTGCACAATAATATCACTTTTTTGTTTAAATAATTTCTTTTTTGTGCCGCCATGTTCTGTACGCACAACTTTTTAATTCTTTCATCAGAAAGCTGCGTAAGGATTTGTTTTTTGTGAGACAGGCCATAGTTTTTATTGGTACCTTTCTGGGGTACATGGGACTTTTTGATCACTTTTTATTCCTTTTTTTTGCAAGGGAAGGTGACAAAAAAAAGCAATTCTGCCATTGTTTTTTTTTTTTTTTTTACAGTGTTCACCGTGCGGTTAAAGTAACATAATAGTTTTATAGTTTGGATCCTTACGAACGTAGCGGTACTAGATTGTTATACTTTTTGTTATTTTTTTCTTATAATAAAAAAGACTTATGGTAAAAAAGGTGATTTTGTTTTCTTTTTAACTTGAAACGTTATTATTTTTGTACAACATTTTTATTTACTTTAACAGTTTTTTTTAGTCCAAATAGGGGACTCTCTATTCTAATACATTGCACTACCTAGATGCAATGTATTAGAGCTGTCAGTGTCCCATACTTGGCAGACCAGGATGCCATTGTTAGGCCTCCGGTTGCCATAGAAACCATCTGCACCCGCGTGATTGCGTTGTGGGGTACTAATCAGCTAAAAGCCACCTAGATGCCACGGTCAATTTTGTGAAGCCGATCGGAAACTGCGGGGCTTTGCGCTCACCTGAGCATTTCTGCCACTTCGTTTTTGCAATCGGTGGCGGTCTCAGTGATCAGATCCCCACTGATCAAAACTTCGGACATGACACTATGACATGTCAGAAGTTTTTTGAAAGTTTGCTTATCGTTTAACCCCTTCCCGCAAACGGACGTGACTGTACATCCATATTAAGGATAGCTTACCGCAAATGGGCAGGGTCACATCCTGAAGATGAAGCAGGCACAGGAGCTGTACCCACACCAGATGCAGAAGGTGTCGTCTTTAATATACAGCTGACATCCCGCTGTAATGGCGGCGATAACAGTTACCTCCAATCGCCGGCGTTTAACCCCTTAAATGCGGAGGGCAATAGCGACTTCTGCATTTAAGTGGTTTACAGAGGGAGGGTATGCCGATGGTTGCTATGGCCACCAGGACGCCTAGAAATGGATTCATGGTCAGACACGTACGAAAGCCTCTTAGGCCCTACCAATGCTGTCAATTGAAAAATGACTACTTAAGAAATGCAGTGTATTGTACAGGGGATCAGAATATCAGGCCTTCAAGTCCCCTAGTAAGTGTAATAAAAAAAGTACCCAAATTTTTTTTTATAAAAACAAATAAATAATTAATAATAAATAAAGTTTTAATTAATAAAAACAATAATCGACCAGCTTCATGATCAAGTCCTGTATAATTGGAAAAATAAATATATATACACACACACACACACACACACACACACACACACACGTAGTAGGTATCACCGCGCTCTAAACGGCCTGAACTATAAAAATATCATGCACGTGAAAACGTAAAACATTAAATAAAAAACAATGACAATATATTTTTTTGGTCACATTGTCTCAGAAAAATAAAAGTGGAATATAAAGTGATTGAAAAGTTGCAAGTACCCCAAGATGGTAGAAATAAAAACTACCGTTCGTCACACAAAAAACAAGCCCTATCAACTGAAAAATAAAAAAGCTATGGCTCTCAGAAAATGGCAACACTAAAACATGATTTTTCTTTTTAGAAAATAATATTTTTATTGTGGGAAAGTAAAACGTAAAAAAACAACTATATAAATTTGGTATCGCTGTAATCGCATCGAACCACAGAATAAAGTTAACATGTTGTTTATACTGCACAGTGAACACTGCAAAAAAATAAAACAAAAAAAAACTACAAAAAAAGTTATAGAATTGCGATTTTTTTGGTTTCCTTGTCTCCCAAAAAATGGAATAAAAAAATTGCACGTACCCCAAAATGGAACCAATAAAAATTAGAGCTTGTTCCACAGAAACTAAGCCCTCACACAGCTCCGTCGACAGAAAAATAAAACGTTCTGACTTACGGAACGCAATGATACAAAATGACGGCACAGACAAATTTTTTTTAAGGCCAGCAGTTTTTCACTAAAAACCCCACATAATCATTTTCTAGATCCCACAGATGGACCCCGTAGATGCAACGGAGAGGAGGACACTTTAGGGCCTTGTGCTGCTTATAGGGCTAGTGAAGAAGTCAAAGATTAGGCAATACTGGTGCGCAGATATTTTGAACAATATTTTGAACAATACCCTCGGATTTACCACATACAGTAGCCATGTCCCATGGTACATAAAGCTAGCTGTGCACATTGTACGGATGGCAATGTATAAGGCTTAATTGCTATCTGGATGTGCAGGTCAGTTTGTAACATTTATTCAGTTTTAAGATGTAATTATAGAAATTGTAGGTATGGGGAGAGAGGAGAAATAGAGCAGGATAGGTCAGTGTCGCCTTCAATTCTTTTAATTGGTACCGACTGGTATAGGTCAAGGAATTTATTGTGCAATGTCCCCTTTTCCTTTTATTGCACAACAATTAATTGTATTTATTTTTTACACTATAGAACAGCATATTGTCAAAAGTCACTTCTCCAGGGACTGTAAAAAGAAACCACATATATATACAGGTTTCCATCCATGTGGCTTATGCACAGCCTGTAAAATTCTTGAAAAGAAAAAGGGTTTTCAAAAATGGTACTTGAGGATACTATAGAATCCAAGAATATATTGCCTGTGCCACCAAAGGGGTAATTATATATATATATATATATATATATATATATATACATACACACACATACACTCAGATGCACATGTGATCTACATTACGTGGGAAAAACTAAAAGAAAACTCAAAACCAGAATAAGGGAACACATTGACAGCATAAAAAATTATGATAGATTGGAAGCGGAGACTAAAAGACAGAACAAACCATTCCAACCAACACCAGTTGCCAGACATTTTAAAGACTACCACAATCTCAATCTAAAAGAACTATCAGGATGGGCTATATGCCACCTTACCACAGGAATTAGAGGTGGTGATATAGGCTCCCTGCTATTAAAAGAGGGTAAGTGGATTTTTAAAATGAACTCGGTAAGTCCGAGTGGACTCAACGAGGCCTTTAATTTGGTTGTTTTCTTTAAATAGATGGAATACTAAATGTATACTCCTTGCTATAATGAGGAATTCCAGTCGTCGCCCCACAAAAGACAGAATGATTCTGCCTGTATAGAATAAACTATGCCAGCCATGCCACTTGATATAAATCCGATATAACAAAAGGTGGAATATTTGATAAAATCAAAACATCTTAGAAAAAAATAAATAAATTAAAAAATTAAATAATGGAAATTCTAAAAAGTAGCTATAGAATGATAACCGCTTTATCATTATTCTCATTACATTTCGTACTAAATGAGATATAAAATGTGGATCATTAAAAGAAAGATCCCTCATATCAATGTCCGTAATGGTGTTCCTTCCCACTACATCACATATTTATGACTCTCCCTTGAAAAATTTGGAAAAACTTTAAGAACCTCAATAAAAATAAACAAAAATAAATAAAAACAAATAAATATTTTAAAAACGAAAGAATAAAAATATTAATAATGATTGACATAAATTGAGAAAGCTACTAAAAAAGAGAAAGTCAAAAATACGTTACATTAATAAAATATCCTTTTGCTTATTTAACAATAAGCAAATTACATATGTGCAAAACTGAAGATACTATAGGTGATGACAAGACTTTACTAACCAATTATTAATTGTTGTTTTTGTTAAATAAAACCAAGTACAGGATATAATCTGGTGGAAATGTCCTGTTACAAATATAACAAATACTCACACTACTGTATCCCTAACAAGAGATACATTATAACAAGTTATATTTTACTTTGATTGGCTAAACTAAATGCCAGTCAACTTCTGGCCTATAAAAAGCACCAGAAACAAAATGCTCCCGCCCCCGGAAGAAGCTGACTCTGATCAGCGAAACGTACATCGGGACAATACCGACCAGATAATAGGGAAAGGAATATTGAGGGAGAGATTAGAATAATATAATAGAACTAATCCTACCATATCCAAAGATAGGCTCTTAATACAGCGGGACCGAGTAAGTGCAGTGGCGACATCAATCGTTTATGCCGCCTAGCCGTCGAGTGCTGATGACGTCACGGCACCCACTCTGAACGATGCAGGTGCGATATAGCCTGTAATCTCAATCTCCCTGTCTAAAAAACTGTGTGGCTGCGAACGGGGAGCGTGTCTACCCCAGTGCAGTGAAAGCTGTGATCCCGGTCTCGCTGCTCGACTGACAGGTCCTGGAGCAGCAATACTCAGGACAGTATGCAAAGTTCAAACGCACACAACGACAGACTGGGAGATTTCATTTCTCCCAGTGCAGTCAATGTGTTGTACAAATCCTAATACACAGAACTAGGAATTACAGGAACTAGGAAATTTACCTTCTCCTTGTCTAATTGAGCTGTTTGTCTAACACAGTCTTCAATTCTATGTTGTGTGAATTTATGGACCAAGTTACAATCACAACACAAGTTTTTGGAGTACTCCCTCCTTTTTCCCATTGATGGGGAATAGCCATACAATGGCCTCCGAATCAATGGGATCTGAAATATAAATAAAATATTTACAACAAATGAAGTAATAAAAATATCAAAAATTATAAAATAAAAACTAAAATAAAAAAATATAATTAATTGTTGTGCAATAAAAGGAAAAGGGGACATTGCACAATAAATTCCTTGACCTATACCAGTCGGTACCAATTAAAAGAATTGAAGGCGACACTGACCGATCCTGCTCTATTTCTCCTCTCCCCATACCTACAATTTCTATGATTTAAATAGGCGGTGTACACCAGAGCAGGAAGGGTCATTATATTAAACTTAAAATTAAGAAATAAAATAGGAGGTTCATCCTTTACAACCTTTTTAAGATGTAATTATCAAGGCCCTAATATTTGGGAACTGGGGAGGGCCCAAGAACATCGGCCCCAAAACGTCGTCATCTCTGCTGGAAGCGAGGCAACACTTTCTCAGCGAAGCTCCCTAAACTGCAAACAATGGAAGGACCCCAAAAAAGTGCAGAGTGTGTTCCAAAAAGGGTATAAGAAAGGACACCATTTATCAGTGCAACAACTGCCCAAAAAAACCTGGCATGTGCATAAAGGATTGGTTCAAAGCGTACCACACCAATCCATGGATTATTAATTTTATTATTAATTTACCCCATTATTACATCATCCTATTATGCCCCGAAGCACTCCACCCAGCTTAATATGCCCCACATTATTAGCGGAAACACCATTAAAACCCCGATCAAAACTACTTCCAAGCAAAAGATGCATTCTAAAAGCCAAATGGCGGTCCTTCTGAGCCTGGCAGTGTGCCCAAAGAACAGTTTATGACCCCATATGGGGTATTACTGTACTCTGGAGAACCTGCTTCATTTATGGGGTGTGTGTCTCCAGTGGCACAACATATTGGGCACTGAAATTATATATCTGTGGAAAAATTTCAGTTTTCAATCTGCAACATCTATTGTGTACTAATTTCTGAAAAACATCTGTGGGGTCAAAATGCACACAATACCTCTAGTTGAATTCCTTGAGGGATGTAGTTTCCAAAATTGGGTAGTTTTTCGAGGGCTTCCACTGTACTGGTACATAAGCTCAATGCAACATGGTGTCAGAAAACTAACCTTGTAAAATCTCCACTCCAAAAACCAATTGGCGCACTTTTCCTTTAGAACTTTGCTGTGTATCCATATAGCAGTTTACGACCACATATGCCTTATTCGTGAGAAACTGCATTATAAATTTTGGGGTGCCTTTTCTCCTATATTCTTTGTAAAAATTAAAAATGTTGAGCTAAATCTACATATTATTGGAAAAAATGTAAATGTAATTCTAATATAATCTATAAAACACCTGTGGGGTCAAAATGCTCACTACACCCCCAATTTAATTCCTTGAGGGGGTGTAGTCTTAAAAATGGGATCACATCTGGGGAATATCTACCGTACTTGTACCTCAGGGGCTCTGCAAATGCGACATGACTCCCAATATATACGCTACAACAACTTTCAACAAAATATACGCTCAAAAAGCCAAATGGCGCTCCTTCCTCTTGGAGTCCAGCTGTGTGTTCAAACAGCAGTTTTTGATCACATGTGGGGTATTGCTGCACTCGGGAGAAAATGCTTTACAAAAGGTGGTGCTTTTCTGCTTTAGTCCTTGTAAAAATGCAAAAATTTAAGCTAGAACTTCCTCTTATTGGAAAAAAAATAAATATTATTTTCACGTCCCAATTCTAATAAATTCAGCAAAAACCTGTGGGGTCAAAATGCTCACTACACCCCTAGATTAATTCCTTAAGGGGTGTAGTATACCAAATGGAGTCACCTTTCAGTGGTTTTCACTGTACTGGTACCTAAGGGGCTTTGCAAAGGCGACATGGTGCAGAGAAACCAATCCAGCAAAATCTGCGCTCCAAAAGTCAAATAGCACTCCTTCCATTCTGAGCCCTACCGTGTGCCCACACATGGGGTAATTCCCTACTCGGGAGAAGTTGCTTTACAAATATTGGGGTGCTTGTTCTCATTTGTTTGGTGAGAAAATGAAAAATTTTGAGCGAAAGCTAGATTAATGGAAAAACATGTAATTTTTACTGCCCAATTAGAAAAAAATCTATAAAAAACCTGCAGGGTCAAAATGCTCATTACACCACTAGATAAATTCCTTGTGGGTTGTAGTTTCAAAATGGAGTATTTTTGAGGCGTTTCCTTTGTTTTGGCACCACAAGACCTCTTATAACCTGACAAGGTGCCTAAAATATATTCTAATAAAAAGAAGGCCCCAAAATCCACCAGGTGCGCCTTCACTTCTGAGGCCTGTGTTTTAGTCCATTAGCATACTGCAACCACATGTGGAATATTTATAAAAGCTGCAAAATCTGGACAATAAATATTTAGTTGTGTTTTTCTGTCAACACTTGCTGTGTTACAGAAAAAATAGATTCAAATTGAATTTCTGCAAAAAAAATAAATGAAATTTGTAAATTTCACATTCACTTGTAAAACGCCTAAAAGGTTAACTTTCTGAATGCGGTTTTGAATATTTTTAGGGGTGCAGTTTTTAAAATTGGGTGATTTATGAGGGTTTCCCAAAATTTAGGCCCCTCATAGCTACTTCAGAACTGAACCCTATAAAAATAGGCTTTTGAAATTTTCCTGAAAATGTGACAATTTGTTTCTAAACTTATAAGCCTGGTCACGTCCTATAAATATAAAAGGATGTTAAAAAAAATTCATGCCAACATAAAGTAGACATATGGGAAATGTTAATTAGTAACTATTTTGTGTGGTATTACTATCTGTCTTTCAAGCAGATAATTTCAAATTTAGAACAATGCTAATTTTTACAAATTTTCTCTAAATGTTGGTGTTTTTCACAAATAAGAGATGAATTTAATCGACCAAATTTTACCCCTGACATAAAATACAATTTGTCACGAGAAAATCTTAGAATTGCTTGGATAGGTAAAATAACGACATAAATTGACATGTCAGATTTGAAAAATGGGGCTCTGTCAGGAAGTCCAAACGTGGCTGCAGCGGGAAGAAGTTAAAGGGGTTTTACAGATTTATGTAAATTATACTAAATCACTGTATAGATGAAAAATTCTACAACTTTCTAATAAACTTTGTGTTTCAATTCCTCATTATTTTCAAGATACTTGTTTTCCGTCAGTGAATGAGAACAATTCATTAAAGGGGTGTTCACACTATTAGGCTCATATAATGTATAAAACGTTAAAAAATATATATATATGATTTACATTCATTTTGAAAATTGAAACGTTCTCCATAAAATTGTCCCTCAAGTCTTATCGATCTCCTTGTAGCGGGTTGCCATTGGATATGTCCTGCAGTAGTTCACTTACTACAGAACTAACATGTGCAGTTTCATTTCGGCTCCTCAGTACTCCCCATGCAGGCAATCTTTTTCACACTGGCGCAGTAGGTCCGTCAGTATTGGGTGGAGAATTGAGACTCCAGCGCCGCTTATTTGGCTATGCACAGAAATTTCTTCAGCTATATAGCGCAGCGTAGTCGATCTAATTCTGAGCATGCGCAAATCGCTTCCACCAATGAGAATTCATGTAGGAAAGATAGGCGCCGCACATGACTGTACTAGGAGATCATCGGAAATGTAAAAAGAAAAAAAAGGAGCACGCAGTGATAAGCAGGGACAATACAGTAGACATGATTCTAAAACTTTATTAAATATGTGGGACTTTTGGAAAACATTGAATAGTCCTGTTAAGAAGTTGCAACCCATTATATACCTTGTCCTGATCTTGGCTGAGAAGTGGATACAATTATATGTAGGCTGTAAACTAAATATGTCAGCAGCAACTGCACATCACCTTCTTTGCACTCTGACATTTTTCAAAAACAGACTGCTAGAAAATGAAATAATCCTTTGCTACAAAAGCTATAAACCTTTAAAGAGGCTCTGTCACCACATTATAAGTGCCCTATCTCCTACATAAGGAGATGGGCGCTGTAATGTAGGTGACAGTAATGCTTTTTATTTTAAAAACGACCTTTTTTCACAAAGTTAGGAGCGATTTAAGTTTATGCTAATGAGCTTTCTTAATGCCCAAGTGGGCGTACTTTTACTTTCGACCAAGTGGGCGTTGTACAGAGGAGTGCTGAACGCTGACCAATCGGCATCATGCACTCCTCTCCATTCATTTACACTGCACTAGCGATATACTTATATCGCTATGTGCAGCCTCATACACAAACCCTAACATTACTACAGTGTCCTGATAATGAATACACATGAAATCCAGCCTGGACGTCATGTGTACTCAGAATCCTGACACTTCTGACTCTTTTTTGTGAGATTCCAGCAACGGATACGAAATCTCGCGAGATCTCGGAGCTAAACGAGATTTGGTTTCACTTGCCGGAATCTCACAAAAAAGAGTAAGAAGTGTCAGGATTCTGAGTACACATGACGTCCAGGCTGGATGGTCATGTGTATTCATTATCAGGACACTGTAGTAATGTTAGGGTTTGTGCATGAGGCTGCACATAGCGATATAACTATATCGCTAGTGCAGTGTAAATGAATGGAGAGGAGTGCATGATGCCGATTGGTCAGCGTTCTGTACAACGCCCACTTGGTCGAAAGTAAAAGTACGCCCACTTGGGCATTAAGAAAGCTCATTAGCATAAACTTAAATCGCTCCTAACTTTGTGAAAAAAGATCGTTTTTTTAAATAAAAAGCATTACTGTCACCTACATTACAGCGCCCATCACCTTATGTAGGAGATATGTAGGAGATAGGGCACTTATAATGTGGTGACAGAGTCTCTTTAAGTAACTAAGGCAATGTTTACACCAGCGAGGAGCAGAACAAGGGAATAACGGATGCAAAGGAACGACAGAACCCATTGAATCTCTTTTGTCATAAGTATACAACATGGAAAGCTAGTGCTTACCGCAATTTTTTGTTTACTTATGACTAAATGGATGGCACAGGTTCAAAAGCTGAGCCCGTACCATCAGCCGCGGGTGTCAGCTGTAAGTTAAGGCTGACACCTTACTGTAATGGCAGGGACCGAATTTAGCTCCGATCCCCGCAATTAACCCTTTAAATGCAGCAGTCAAAAGCGATCGCTGCATTTAAGGGGTTTGTAGCTAATGGCCTGAACTATAAAAATATTATGTTGCTTATCCCGCACAGTGATCGCCGTAAAAAAAAATATATTGCTGTTTCTTGCTCACCTTGCCTTTCAAAAATTCACATTTATCAAAAAATGGTACCTATAAAAACTATAGCTCATTTCACAAAAACAAGCCCTGATACAGCTCCGTTGACAAAAAAAAATGGTTTCCACAACATGTCGACAGAAAAAATATATTTTTTTTACAAACATAAAAAGCTCTAAAAATTTTGTATCGCTGGACTCGCAGAATAAAGTTAACATGTCAATTATAAAGCATGGTGAACTCTGTGTGTGTGTGTGTGTATATATATATATATATATATATATATATATATATACACACACATACATACACACTACCGTTCAAAAGTTCGGGGTCACCCAAACAATTTGGTGTTTTCCATGAAAACTCACACTTATATTTATCAAATGAGTTGCAAAATGACTAGAAAATATAGTCAAGACATTGACAAGGTTAGAAATAATGATTTTTATTTGAAATAATAATTTTCTCCTTCAAACTTTGCTTTCGTCAAAGAATGCTCCATTTGCAGCAATTACAGCATTGCAGACCTTTGGCATTCTAGCTGTTAATTTGCTGAGGTAATCGGAAGAAATTTCACCTCAATTCCATGCATCCAGAAGCCCCTCCCACAAGTTGGATTGGCTTGATGGGCACTTCTTGCGTACCATACGGTCAAGCTACTCCCACAAGAGCTCTATGGGGTTGAGATCTGGTGACTGCGCTGGCCACTCCATTACAGATAGAATACCAGCTGCCTGCTTTTTCCCTAAATAGTTCTTGCATAATTTGGAGGTGTGCTTCGGGTCATTGTCCTGTTGTAGGATGAAATTGGCTCCAATCAAGCGCTGTCCACAGGGTATGGCATGGCGTTGCAAAATGGAGTGATAGCCTTCCTTATTAAAAATCCCTTTTACCTTGTACAAATCTCCCACTTTACCAGCACCAAAGCAACCCCAGACCATCACATTACCTCCACCATGCTTGACAGATGGCGTCAGGCACTCTTCCAGGATCTTTTCAGTTGTTCTGCGTCTCACAAATGTTCTTCTGTGTGATCCAAACACCTCAAACTTTGATTCGTCTGTCCATAACACTTTTTTCCGATTTTCCTCTGTCCAATGTCTGTGTGCTTTTGCCCATATTAATCTTTTCCTTTTATTAGCCAGTCTCAGATATGGCTTTTTCCTTGCCACTCTGCCCTGAAGGACAGCATCCCAGAGTCGCCTCTTCACTGTAGACATTGACAGTGGCGTTTTGCGGTACTATTTAATGAAGCTGCCAGAGGAGCTGTGAGGTGTCTATTTCTCAAACTAGAGACTCTAATGTACTTGTCTTGTTGCTCAGTTGTGCAGCGGGGCCTCCCACTTCTCTTTTTACTCTGGTTAGAGCCGGTTTGTACTGTGCTCTGAAGGGAGTAGTACACACCGTTGTAGGAAATCTTCAGTTTCTTGGCAATTTCTCGCATGGAATAGCCTTCATTTCTAAGAACAAGAATAGACTGTCGAGTTTCACATGAAAGCTCTCTTTTTATAGCCATTTTGAGAGTTTAATCGAACCCTCAAATGAAATGCTCCAGATTCTCAACTAGCTCAAAGGAAGGTCAGTTTTATAGCTCCTCTAAACAGCAAAACTGTTTACAGCGGTGCTAACATAATTGCACAAGGGTTTTCTAATCATCCCTTAGCCTTCTAACACAGTTAGCAAACACAATGTACCATTAGAACACTGGAGTGATGGTTGCTGGAGATGGGCCTCTATACACCTATGTAGATATTGCATTAAAAAACAGACGTTTGCAGCTAGAATAGTCATTTAGCACATTAACAATGTATAGAGTGTATTTCTGATTAATTTAATGTTATCTTCATTGAAAAAAACTGTGCTTTTCTTTCAAAAATAAGGAAATTGACCCTAAACTTTTGAACGGTAGTGTGTATATATATATATATATATATATATATATATAGTGACAGGACCAGGGGAAAAGTAGTGGATGGAGTGTACATCTCTCCCAGGTTCCTGTCATATACATTTTAAAACAGCCAGGGAATTGAGCTAGAAGGAAAATGTGTTTTCCTTGCTCAAGGGTTTTCGGGAAAACCTGTGTAAAAGGTCCTGGCTGTTGGAATAGGGAGAGTTGGGAGGGTTCCTATTCCACTAGCCACTTCAGGTATTGCATTGTGGCTCATTACCTGCACAGCTGAGGTGTGCTTTAAAACAGAGGCAGAGTTCACAGTCTCTCTCTCTGCTCCTGGCAAAGCTGGATGTGAGTAGAGCAACTGTGGTGTTGGGTTTGGGAGCTGAGCTTTAGGTTCAGCTGTGGGAATTTAGGAACTACGCTAGAATTGCTATTTTTTGGTCGCCTTGCCAAAGTCGCTTGTACCCCAAAATTATACCAATAAAAACTACAGCTCGTCCCGCAAAAAACAAGCCCACATACCACTATGTCTATGAAAAAATTAATTAAGTTAAAGCTCCCATAAGTCAGGGAAGAAGAAATATGCAGTTGTACAGGCCCGAGGGGAATATTTCTTCGGTTTCAAGAGGCAATTTATCAAGGCCCTAAAATTAGGGAACCAGGAAACATATCTGCTGGAGGCGAGGGTGCCCGTATTATACCAGGACAACACTTTCAAAGCAATATTCCCCAAACTGCAAAGTTGCAAAATGTGGTACTAAAAGCTGTCTTTGAACATTGTACATATGGCATTGTATAACGCTTGTGCTATTCCGATGTGCAGGCGAGACATAGGCATTCCTTAATTTTCACGAGATGGTTATCAAGGCACTTCTATTTGGATACCAGAAAGGGGGGGGGGCCGAGCACATCTGCTGAAAGTGAGGGTGCATGTATTCTGCCATGGCAACACTTTCCCAGAAACGTTCCTCAAACTGCAAAGAGAAGGCTCCAAAAAAGGTGCAGAGTGTGTACCAAAAGGGGATAAGTAAGAACACCACTTATCATTGCGACACTGGCTTGTGCATAAAGGATTGTTTCACAACATAACAAACATCTATGGACTATTTTATTGTTCTTTTTACCCCATTATTATACCACCTGGCTATGTCCCAGATGTACTCTGCCCAGCTCACATTATAAACTGAAATACCAGTAATACTCAAAACAAAACTACTATCAATCAACATCAACGCTCCAGAAGTCAAATGGCGCACCTCCCTTCTGAGCCCTACACTTTGTGAAAGTAAACTACTGTTTGGACAAATATGGCATCGCAATACCTGGGAGAACCTTTTAACAATTTTTGGGGTGTGTGTGTCTCCAGTGCCATAAACTGGGCACAACATATTTGCCACTGAAATGGCATATCTAGGGAAAAAATTCAAGTTTTACTTTGCACCATCTGCAGTGCAATTATTTATGGAAAAGACCTGTGGGGTTAAAATGCTCACTGCTCCCCTTAATAAATGCCTTACGGGGTGTAGTTTCCAAAATGGAGTCACATCTCAGGGTTTTCTTTTAATATTTCACATCAGAGCCCTGCAATTGTGAACCAATACTTTGTAAATCGCAAAATTAGTCCTCATTTTCGCATGGTACTCATTCACTTCTGAGCCCTGTTGAATGTCTAGGCAAAAGATTAGCGCCACATGTAGAGTGTTTCTAAAACCGGGAAACAGCATAATAATTAGAGAGCGGTCTTTTAATGGTGGCACAAGCTGGCGCCACTGTTGGACCGTGATATGGCATATCCATGGAAAAATTGCCATTTTCACTCTGCAACATCGAGAGCACACGAATCTCTGGAAAACATTGGTGGGGTTAGCATGCTCACTACACCCGTAGGAGAATACCTTGAGGGGTGTAGTTCCAAAATGAGGTCACTTCTAGGAAGTTTGCACTGTTTTGGTCCCACAGGAGCTTTGCAAATGCGACCTGGTGCCCAGAAACCAATTCAGCAAAATCTGCACTCCAAAATCCAAAAGGCGCTCCTTCCCTTCTGAACCCTACAGTGTGCCCAAACAGCAGTTTATGACCACATATGGGCTATTTCCATACTCTGGAAAAGTTGATTCACAAACGTTGGGGGGCTTTTTCTCTTTTATACCTTGTGAAACTTATACTTTATTTTAGCTAAAACGACATCTTATTGGAGAAAATTTAAATTTCATTTTCACCTCCAAATGCTAATAAAATATATGAAACATCTGTGGGGTCCAAATGCTCACTACACCCCTAGATGAATTCTTTGTGGGGTGTAGTTTTCAAAATGTGGTAGATTCCGCCGACATTGATTTAGGGGTGTGATGGCTTCTTTTTTGTGGGGTGAACTGTAGTATTTATTTGTACCCTTTTGGGGTGCATGCAACTTTTTATTACATTTTTTTTAGGGCGCTAAGGTGACCAACAAAACAGCAATTTGCCATAAAAAGAATTTAAATGCCCATTCACCAAGTGGGTTAAATAATGTTATATTATAATAGTTCTGACTTTTCCGGACACGGTACTACCAGCTTTGTTAACCTTGAATATTTGAATATTTTTTTTTAAAACATTACTTTAGTGGGAAAAAAAAAAATTTGAAAAGTTGTTTTTTTTAACCTTTAAAAAAAAAAATAAAAAAAAAAAACATATATATATATATAATGTGTTTTATTTTTTTGGGTACATTAAAAAAAACTTTTTTTTTTTTTAGAAGTCCAGAGATCGTTGGATCGCCTGCACTATATACTACAATACTAATTTGCTGCAGTATATAGCGATTTTGACAGGCTCCAATTAAGCCCTGCCAATAGGTGTACAAAGATGGCCGACCCTTGATTCCCCCCCCCCCCCGTTGGAGTGAGGTGTTGGCTGTATTATAGCCAACACCCGCTAAGTATGGAGTGCGCTCAGCAAGTGAGCCTGCTCCAGTGGCGTAACTACCGCTGTAGCAGCCGTAGCGGCTGCTACGGGGCCCCGCAACATAAGGGGACCCGTACCGCCTACTGGAACGAGCCCCCCATGGCCGGAGGCTCAGCTAGCAGCCGCTATGGCTGCTACAGCGCGACGCCACTGAAGGGGTTGTTCCTACAAAAGACATGCATCCCCTATCCACAGGATAGGGGATACATGTGTGTTCACTGGGACGCCGAGCGTTAATGAGAACGGGGGACCGAAAGTCCCTCGAAGTTCTCCATGACAAACCTCGGACTTCCGGGGTCAGTCGGCAGCTCCATAGAAATTAATTGTGCACCGGTCGTGCTTGTGCGTATGCGTGACCAGCGCTCCTTTCATTTTTATTGAACTGCGCAGAACCCGGAAGTACAAGGTTTGTCATGGAGCACTTCGGGGGATTTCTCGGTCCCCCGTTCTCCTTATCGCTGCCAGCGATCACACATGTATCCCCTATCCTGTGGATAGGGGATACATCTCTTTTGTAGGACATACTATAGGCCGTTTTGGGGGGGGGGTCGGGGCTGTATGGAGTAATTCACAGAGGGGGCTGTATGGCGTTATCTACAGGGGGAGGGCTGTATGGAGTTATCTACAGGGGGGCTGTAAGGTGTTATCTACAGTGGGCTGTGTATGGCGCTATCTACAGGGGGGTTGAATGGTGCTATCTATAGGGGGCGCTGTGTGGCGGAATCTATAGGGAGGCACTATCTACAAGGGGGTTGTGTGATACCCAGGGGAGGGGGAGCCCCAGTCAAAAGTTTGTTATGGGGCCCAGTCTTTCCTAGTTACACCCATGGCCTGCTCCATACCTTCCCTTTAACGGCTGCCACCTGTACGTGGCATGCTATTAAGGGGTTAAAAAACAAAAACAAAACTTTTCCCATTTGGTCCGATTTAGTCTCCAGCCTGACTTCCCTCTCCTTTTCAACATAGCTTACCTCTACTTACTTTCTCAGTCCCCTCTACTTGGCTTCTTTCTCTTCAATGCCTAGTATAGCTTTCCTTATAATTCTACCCAACACGGTTATCCTTCAAATTATTCAAATAAAACCGCTATAAAAAAAACTTACATATGAGCTTCATAATCTGGTTAAAAAGTGGCAATAAATATCTAAAAAGTGCTGCTCACCTAGACAGATTTTGCTTGTAACACAACGCTCGTTTGCATATAATCAATCGAAGCTGCTGCCATCCGGGTGGTTAAAGCGGTTGTCCAGTTTTAATTTATTTGTAGAATAGGAAATCATACATGTATTAGAAATTCTGTACACTATAAAAGGACTATAAAGTATTGGGAGACACCTCTTAATGATGCAGCCTAGTTTGGGCCTTAAAGCTCAGACCCCATCTGACATGTGTCACTTTATGTGGTAATAACTTTGGAATGCTTTTATTTATTCATGCGATTCTGAAACTGTTTTCTCGTGACACATTGTATTTTATGCGAATGGTAAAATTTGGTCAATACATTCAGTGTTAATTTGTGGCAAAGTTTTTAGAAACAGATGGCCCCAGTGTGATACTGGACTCAAATACAGGCCGCAGAAATGAAGGCGCACCTAGTGGATTTTGGGGCATCCCTTTTATTAGAATATATTTTAGGTACCATGTCAGGTTTGAAGAGGTCTTGGGGTGCCAAAACATAGGAAACACCTCCAAAAATACATCCATTTTGGAAAGGCATTTTAGTAGGGGTAAGGTGAGCATTTTTACCTGACAGGTTTTATTGCTGAATTTATTTGAATTAGGCCATGAAAATCAAAACCGAAGTTTAAGCTCAGATTTTTTCACTGAATAAGTCAATATGTTTAGAATATTTTGTATTCATGTTTTTATCATTTGAATATAATTAATAGGTCTATTGAATCTGTGATTTCCACAATTCCAAAACTTTTCCTTATTGGTGTTGCAATAAGGAAAATTATGAGTGTCAGATTTCTGACTTCATGGGCAGCACGGGATTTGTGAGGATTTTTTTGTGAGGATTTTGTGACTTTAACCCGTTGGTGACCGCCAATATGCCTTATACATGGTTTGTAATCATGAACATGGTTTACAAATGAAAGGAGCCTAGACATCTTTCTTTCACACAATATTTTGTCTATTTCCATCGACCCTACAATAAGGGAATGTTATTGTAGACAAAATGTTGTAGTTGTCATGTAATTACATCAAGCACAATACCACCGAGTGCGTGAAAGAATATTTTTCGTTCCTGTGGAACACTGAAAACAATCAAGACTAGCTGAAATTATGGTTCACAGTATTTTGTTAAAGTGTATCATCCCCTCCAGGGTTGGAACCCTACTTTGCTACACCTTAAGTTATCTGCCTTAACTACACATGCCAATGTAGCGAATCTGTGGTAGGCACTATTTGGAAGCTATAAGGCCCAACGGACCCATTAATTTCTATGGTCAACGGACACCTTCCCGTATATTTACGGGAAGGTGTCCCGAAACTCACTTTATGTAGTAGTAACTTTGTAATGCTTTTATTTATCCAAGCGATTCTGAGATTCTTTTCTTGTGACACATTGTTCTTTGTTAGTGGCAAAATAATACATTCAGTATTTATTTGTGAAAAACAACAACATAACATTTGAGAAAATTTGCAAAAATTAGCAGACTCAAAACACATGTATCGAAAGTAAAGGGGCACCTAGTAGATTTTGGGGCATCCTTTTTTTTTTTTTAGATAATATCCCACAAGGAATTCATCTAGGGGTATAGTGAGCATTTGGACTCCACATGTTGTTGTTTTTTTTTTTTGCTGAATTTATTCATGAGGCCGTAAAAATGAGAATCTGAATTTTTCTTCCCATAAAATGTATTTTTAACTTAAAAGGAGGTTAAAAGGAGAAAAACCACACCAACATTTCTCCCAAGTACAGAAATACCGTATATGTGGTCATTAACTGCTGTTTGGATACACGACAGGGCTCAGAAGGGAAAGGAGCGCCATTTGGCTTTTGGAGCTCAAATTTTGCTGGAATGGTTTTCAGTGCCAAGTCGCATGTGCAAAGCCCCTGAGGGACCAAAACAATGGAAACCCCCAAAAGTGACCTTTTTATGGGAAACTACAATCCTCAAATAATTCATCTAGGATTACAGTGAGCATTTTGACTACACAGTTTTTTTTGGTGAATTTATTTGAATTGGGCTGTGAAAATTAAAATCTAACTTTCTTGTCCAATAAAACGTAGTTTTAACTAAAATGTTTTGATTTTCAGAAGAGTAACAGGGGAAAAAAACACCCCAACATATGTAAAACAATTCATCCCAGTACAGCAATACTTTATATGTGGTCGTAAACTGCTCTTTGGGCGGGGCTCGGAAAACACGACAGGGCTCAAAAGGGAAGAAGCGCTTTTTGACATGTAGATTTTGAGCGCCATTTGACTTTTACAGAGCCAGTGAGGTATGATATTGCTCATTCATTTCAATACACCCCCAGATTCGTCGATTTCTCTGTAAAGGAGGAATGTGATACGAGTGATTTGCACAGAAATAACTATCTACTGTTTTAGGAAGACGTTACCAATCGAAAAGCGATATGCTATAGTCTCTTTGAGAAATTCAGGGCATAGTCTGCTGGAAATTGCTTGCCTGGAGAAGGTTTCCCTTGTTGGCGTACACTAAAGCCGCTAAAAACAAGAGTGTACGTGATCGACCAAATCCTGGACAACCTCGAGTGACCACAAAACAGTAGGACAAATTTATCAGTGTTCCCAACAGGACAGATTCAAAACAGCTTGTAAGATCCGTGCTGCTCTGAGGGAAACGAGGAAGAAAGGCGTGTCAATCGCGACTGTCAAACACCGCCTTGTAGTAGTGGCTTGAAGTAATGGGTTGCAGTCTGAAAACTGTTGCTTAGGCCCATTAATAAAATGAAGTGGCTATTGTGGGCTAAAAAGCACAATAAGATCACTGGAGAATTAGTGGAAAAACTAAAATGTAACTTTTTTATGACATATACCATAAAAACTAGTGGCATTCAAGGTTGCACAGTGACGGTATTCAATCACTTAGGCCCCATGTACACGACCGGCACCGACACCGTAATTACGGGCATGGCACGAAAAGGCAAACGGAAAACTAAGCTTCCGTTTCGTCAAAAACGATGGAACCCTGACACAACGGTGATAAACGGAAACCATTAGCTAGGTTTCCGTCATCGAGTTCAATGGTGAGGGAAACGGAAGCTAAGGTTTCCGTTTGCCTTTCCATTGAGGGGTTAACCCGACGGAAATCTCTGATAGAATCCCTCAGCGGAAAGGAACGGTGATGTGAACACAGCCTTACTGAAAAAGGATGTTCCTGATAACGGATATAGTATAGACTTTAGACAGTGTATTCTTGAAAACACAAAAGACAACAATAATTTGCAATCTCTCTCTCTTAATTTATGTCCTTGAGAATTGTCTTGAAGTTTTACAGTATGTGTTTTGCTAGCCTTATCTACTTAAATACTACAGTGGGAAAGGAACAATGTGTAGTGTGAGAAAAGTGTAGAAAAGTTGTGGGTTATTGAGGGTGAACAAGATCCGTAACCCAGGGGCGTAGCTAAAGGCTCATGGGCCCGGGTGCAAGAATTCAGCTTGGGCCCCCCTACCACTCCACAACACCACCATCATTATCATCAGACCCCTGTGCATGCCTATGCCCAGACGCTTTGCCCAACAGCCCCCATAGTATAATGCCCCCACACAGTATAATGCTCCCATAGCTGCCCCCACACAGTATAATGCTCCCATAGCTGCCCCCACACAGTATAATGCCCCCCCATAACAGCCCCATACGGTATAATGCTCCCCATATCAGCCCCATACAGTATAATTCCCCCATATCAGCCCCCATTAAGTATAATGCCCCCATTTTATCAGCCCCCATGCCATATCTGCCCCCCATGCAGTATAATGCCCCCCATGCAGTATAATGCCCCCCATACAGTATAATTCCCCCATATCAGCCCCCATTCAGTATAATGCCCCCATCTTATCAGCCCCCATGCCATATCTGCCCCCCATGCAGTATAATGCCCCCATATCAGCCCCCATGCAATATAATGCCCCCCCATCTTATCAGCCCTCATGCCTTATCAGCCCCCCATGCAGTATAATGCCCCCGCAATATCAGACCCCATACAGTATAATGCCCCCATATGTGCATAATAAAAAAAATAGCATAATTACTTACCTATCCCCGTTCCCACGTCGGGTGGAGGATCCTTCGCCTCCTCCGGTGTGTGCTATAAGTGACTCAGCG
Organism: Rhinoderma darwinii; assembly: GCF_050947455.1. Classification (NCBI taxonomy): domain Eukaryota; kingdom Metazoa; phylum Chordata; class Amphibia; order Anura; family Rhinodermatidae; genus Rhinoderma; species Rhinoderma darwinii. The sequence goes on along the minus strand of NC_134688.1, from coordinate 337,252,940 downwards.
CAGACAGGCGCGATGATGTCGCTACATCCCGCCTGCCTGCGTCGAGCCGCTCAGGGCACAGTGACTGCTGGATCAAGGAGATGCCAGCTCCTTGCTCCAGGATTGAATGGAACCGGGACCTCGGTGAGTGACTCGCGACCCCCCGGAGGTCTTCACATGAACCCCCAGGGGGACGCGACCCACAGTGTAGGGATGTCACGATACCAAAATTTGGACTTTGATACCGATACTTCGTTTACAGTGATAAAAAAAAAAAAGTTATTTCGTTTTCTAATGTGAGGCGCGAGGTGTGATGAATTTTGAATGTGCCTAACATTAATAGTAATTAATCCCATCATGTTTCTCAGTCATAATGGGTTAATGTGTAAGGTACATGATGGGGTTAATTACTATTAATGTGAGGCACATGGAGGTTAAATTCATCACACCTTGTGCCTCACAATAAGTGATAGAAAGCAGTTTTTTTTTTTTTTTTTACAGCGTACACATCACAAATAATTTAAAAAAAAACGTTGTGCAGGTTATTACGGCCGCGCCAATACCCAATATGTGTATATTTTATGTATTGAGACCTATTTTAATGTTTATTGTAAAAAAGGTGAATGTGTGTTTTTTTTATTTAACATTACTTTGTTTTTACTTTATTTTTAAACTTTAATGTACTGACATATATCAGATATGTGCCAGTACATTAGCCTGTGGACAGATAGTACACAGGCAGTTGTTATGCCCTAACAGGAAATATGGTAAGACAGCCCTGGGGTCCTTCAATAGACCCCAGGGCTGTCTGCCCATATATGGTATGGCCCTCGATCGCGTCACAGGAATTCCCTGTGACACGATCCAGGGGCATTCCCCCCCCCCTCCCTTCTCATTTTCCCCTGAATGCTGCAGTCGGCTTTGATTGCAGCATTCAGAAGAATAGCGGCGGAGATGAGAGGTTCCTCTGATCTCCGCCGTTAGGGTATGTTCACACGTAGTCAACAAAAACGTCTGAAAATCCAGAGCTGTTTTCAAGGGAAAACAGACCCTGCTTTTCAGACGTTTTTTTACCAACTCGCATTTTTCGCGGCGTTTTCGCAGCGTTTTTTACGTCCGTTTTTGGAGCTGTTTTCATTGGAGTCTATGAGAAAACAGCTCCAAAAACGTCCAAAGAAGTGTCTTGCACTTCTTTTTACGAGGCGTAATTTTACGCGTCGTAATTGCCGTACGACGCGTAAAATTACGCGTCGTGTGGACAATACAGCGTTCTACCCATAGAAAGTAATGGGCAGATGTTTGACGACGTATTTGAGACGTATTTCCAGATGTAAAACGAGGCAAAATACGCCTCGTATACGTCTGAAATTTGGCCGTGTGAACATACCCTTATAGAGCGGGGCTGCGACTGTGTAATACAGCCATTGCCCCGCTCCTGACAGGAAGTGCGCGCGCGGTCAGCATGAGGAGATGCTGCCGGCGTTGCACTAATGAGCGGCAGTTCAGGCACTGGAGACAGAACATGGGGGTGTTTTGTAGTGCGTCCGCCATGTTCTGTCTTCAGTGCCGCAGATCATTAGTGCAGCGCCGGCCGCATCACATCATGCTGACGGCGCGCACATGTCAGGACTCAGGAGCGGGGCAATGGCTGTATTACACAGCCGCAGCCCCGCTCTCATAGTCATGTGTACTATACTGTATTGTGTTGTATTGTGAAGTTTGCGGTGGAGAGAGGAGGGGGGGGCTGTGATTTAACGGCCCCCCCCCCCCGCCTCTCCACCGCAAACAGCACAATTACATTACAAGGCATCACAACACAACACATTACATCACAACACATTACAACACAACACAGACTGCAGCTCACCTGGAGTCCTCGGCACCGACTCTTCCACTCCACTGTCCGGAAGACGTGTCACATGACAACACGGTCACATGGTACACTAAGTGTACCATGTGACCGTAACCGGGAAGTGCTGGCTTTACGGCACAGAAGATTTTTTTTGGAAGCATACAGTATGGCAACGGGGGCCCGTGGGCCCCCCAGGCTTAGGGGCCCGGTCGCAAGTGCGACCGCTGCGACCCCTATAGCTACGCCACTGCCGTAACCCCTTGAGGACTTATGCCGTAACAGTACAGCGGAGGCAGGAGTCCTCAGAAGACCTGCGCTGTACTATTACGCCATTTTGATCGCATTGGCACTGTCACTTTGCCCGCACAATCAGCCGCAGCTTTAACGATGGCGATCAGAGAAACCTCTGATCTCAGTAATTTAACCCCTTGTATTCCGCAAACAAAGCAGATCGTGGCATACAACAGGAAAGCAAGGGGCATACAAGGGGAAAGCACCTTTGATCGCATCACAGGGATGCCTTGGGACACAATCTTTACCTATACCGTACATTGGTAGAGAGCGTACCTCCAATTATACTGACATTATTTAGAAAAACAATTATAGGGCAGGAGTGCGCAAAATAAATTGCTTTTCTAAATCACTTGTATTGCCATTTTTGCTTCTACCTACAGCACAAAATGTCTGTAGTCCGTGCTGCCGGCAACCCATAATTCTCATTACGAGACAGAGCGTCCTGCTAGTCTCCCTGGCTCCCATATCCCAAACCGACAAGAGCACTGTAGAATGTGATGTGGTCCTACAACACCAGCGGTCCTTCAGGAAATGGGAGCCCAGGAAAACTATCAGGAGGCTCTGTCTCCTAAGGCAGAGTTATAAGCCGCCGGCAGCACGGAGTATGGATAGTCCATGCTGTAAATAGAAGCATAAGGGGAAATACAACACACTTCTAACACATCTTTATTCTAAGTAATATCAGTATAATTGGAGGTACACTTTAAAGCTTGTTAAAGAATGTATTTTTTAATGTTGAGCAGAGGATGAGTGCGGTGTATAGCCTTTTCTTATTTAGTCTCTTGTCTTACTTTGTAGACAAACTAATAGTTAAAATCTCAAGTTACATTACAGCAAACTGTTCATCTTGGGCATGCAAGATGATCACCTTTGTCTGGTCTATTACAACTCAAAAGGGTATGTCGTGTTATTATACACCCAAAAAAATAGTTAAATACTAAACTCATGTGCGTTACATCCGTCAATAAGAAACCATGAACTCGTCTTTAAATCGACAACTCTGTGGAGTGTACTGAAGTCTAGATAACTGAGAAGTTATTATTACTATAGGGGAAAGACATTGTATGTAGAGTACTGTGCAAAAGTTTTAGGTAGTTGTGGAAAAATGCTGTTAAAAATAGAAGTGTTAATAGTTTTTTTTAATCAATTAACAAAATACAAAGTGAATGAACAGAAGAGAAATCTAAACCAAATCAATATTTGGTGTGCCCACCCTTTGCCTTCAAAACAGCATCAATTCTTCTAGGTACACTTGCACAGTCATGGATTTTGTACGATTTGAGTCAGGTGTATGATTAGCCAGTTATACCAAACAGGTGATAATGATCATCATTTTCATATGTAGATTGAAACACAGTCATTAACTTTAACAGAAACAGCAGTGTAGGAGGCTTAAAACTGGGTGAAGAACAGCCAAACTCTGCTACAAAGGTGAGACTGTGGAAGACCGTTTAATGTCACAGGTCCCCCATGGCAAGATTGAGCACAGCAACAAGACACAAGATAGTTATACTGCATCAGCAAGGTCTCCCCCAGGCAAAAGATTTCAAGGAACATTGGTGTTTCAAAATGTGCTATTCAAGCTCTTTTGAAGAAACACAAAGAAACGGGCAACATTGGAAACCGTAGACGCAGTGGTCGGCCAGATCAAAGACACATCATACTTACTACCCATAGAAATCGGAAGATGTCCAGCAGTGCCATTAGCTCAGAACTGGCAGAAACCAGTTCGACCTAGGTACATACAGCTACTGTTCGGAGAAGTCTGGCTAGGAGTGGTCTTCATAGAAGAACTGTGGCCAAAAACTTCAACGTGGAAACAAGGCCAAGTGATTCATAGGAACTGGGGCGCAGAAAAGTGGAAGCAGGTGCTCTGGATTGAGGAGTCAAAATATGAAATATTTGGCTGTAACAGAAGGTAGTTTGTTCGCCGAAGGCCTGAAGAGGGGTACATAATGAGTGCTTGCAGGCAACAGTGAGGCATGGTGGAGGTTCCTTGCAAGTTTGGGGCTGCATTTCAGGAAATGGATTTGGGGATTTGGTCAGGATTAATAGAGTCCTCAATGCTGAGAAATACAGGCAGATAACATCAGGGAGCCGTCTGATTGGCTCTAAGTTTATTCTGCATCAGGACAATGACCCGAAACACACATACCTATGTCATTAACCCCTTCCCTCCGCAGCCATTTTTCGGATTTTCACTTTCGTTTTTTCCACCCCACCTTCCAAAAGCCATAACTCCTTTATTTTTTCATCAATATTGCCGTATGAGGGCTTGTTTTTTGCGGGACGAGTTGTAGATTTTCACAGCACCATTTTTTGTACCATACAATGTAGTGGGGTGGAATAGGAAAAAAAACAGCGATTCCTCAACATTTTGGGTGGTTTTGTTTTTACGGCGTTTACCGTACAGTAAAAACGGCATGTTAACTTTATGTGAGACTTTTTGATCACTTTTTATTTCATTTTTTGTGGGAGAAGGGACCATAAAACAGCAATTCTGATGTTTTTAATATTTTACGGCGTTCACCGTGCGGACAAAATAATGATATATTGTAATAGTTCAGACTTTTACAGACAGGCTGCCGTACAACCCATTGGCTCCCCCTGATCTCGCCTCGGGGGGACCGTTGGGACGTTACAGGGGGTCGCCCTCCTGTTCTTAGTCATTTAAATGCCGCGATCGCTATTGAACGCGGAATTTAACGGGTTAAACAAGCGGGATCGCGTTCGAACGGGATCCCGCTCGTTACCCGGAAGTGTCGGCTGTAACACACAGCCGACACACTCGCTCTATGGAGTGGTCTCAGCCCATGAGCCCGCTCCATATTCCCCCACCCGGCGTGCGCCGTATATATACTGCGGATGTCGGGAAGGGTTTAAGAACTATCTTTAGCGTAAAGAAGAACAAGTAGTCCTGGAAGTGATATGGCCCCCATAGAGCCCTGATCTCAATATCATTGAGTCTGTCTGGGATTACATAAAAAGACAGAAGGATTTGAGAAAGCCTACATCCACAGAAGATCTGTGGTTAGTTTTCCAAGATGTTTGGAATAACCTCCCTGCCAAGTTCCCTCAAAAACGATGTGCAGGTGTACCTAGAAGAATTAATGCGGTTTTGAAGGCAAAGGGTGGTCACACCAAATATTGATTTGATTTAGATTTCTCTTCATTCACTTTGCATGTTGTTAATTGATTTAAAAAAAAAACTATTAAACACTTGTTTTTGAAGAATTCTTATTTTGCATCATTTTTCCACGACTGCCTATAACTTTTGCACAGTTCTAGAATTCTAAACCCTGTAAAGCTTTTACTTTTCAACAATTAGACCCTCTCTGTGAACATCGTGGCTGGTAAATACACTTTAACCCCTTTGCGCTCTACGACGTACTATTCCATCGTGCTGAGCACATCATTCGGGCTCAGTGACTAAATAATACGTCCTGGGGAAAATGCATCGCCATTTTCTCCTGGCGTTTCATCAAGCTATGATGCTTGCTGTTTCCGACAGCAGGCTATCACAGCTCAGTGTGCCGGGACCAATCTTAGTGGTCCCGCCTCCTTGATCGCTGCTATTTGCTAGTAAGTGACGACCGACCAATAGAAGCGATCGCATACATAATTTCCTGCCCTGACCCCAGATCCTGCCGCACTTGCTCTCTGTTGGAGTTAGTTAGTCGTAGAGAGAGTCAGTGCAGAGTAGTTATAAAAAAAACCCGATATATTAGTTTTTTTTTGGGGCTTTTCCCACCTTCTAGCCGCTTCCCACTCCTGTCCTTGTGTTCCCATTGTCACCCACATTTTTTGTCAGTGATCTCTATCACTGACCACTTTTGAGTCTTCAGGGCCACATTTCTTGGTCCCTGAAGGTAATTTATTTTTTTATTTTCTTTATAAAATATAATAAAAACAATTAAAAAAAAAAAGTTTAGTATTATGGTTAGTTAGTGTCAGGGAACCGTCAAAAAGCGTAGTTAGGAATAGCTCAAGGGAATTTAGCGTCAGGAATCGTAGTTAGGTTTAGCATCAGGGAAGCTCAGAATAAACTAGTTAGGTTTAGGGTCAGGGAATTGACGCCGTAGTTTGGTTTAGTGTCAGGGAAGTTCATATAAAATCTAGTTAGGTTTAGTGTTAGGAACCATCGTCCTAGTTTTAGTGTCAGGAAGTCCACTCGTTCTATAAAAACAAAAAGTTTTAGGTAGCAGTCTATTGCTGGTTAGGGAAGTATACTTTTATTTTGTTCTTGTCAAGTTTTCAAAAGTTTTTTTTGTTGTATACACAATACATGTGTCTAAGCACACAATTTACATGTGTCTAAGAACATAAATAATAAAGATGTCCCAAAGGTGATTTTCTGCCGAAGACGCCTATGCGTTTCTGGCCTCTGACGCAGACTCGTCGGATGCCGAGACTCTCTTTTACTTCTCAACCTCCTCATCCAGTGATGAAGAGGAGGGACCCCGTAGGAGACGCCCCAGGACAACCACCACAGTTGGAACCCCTGAGAGGTGACCCCGCAACAGTTGAAACCCCTGAGCGAAGTGACCCCATTTGGACCACCACACCAGACAAATACGAGCGCCAAATCCTTGAGTAGACGGGCAGCCCTGGGATAAAGTTTAATACGGCAGGGCTCAGTGAGATGGACTTTTTCACGGATGAATTTATAGAGATTAAGGTGTCCCAGACAAATTTATATGCCCAACAGTATATAACAAAGAACCCAACATCATTTTATGCCGAATCCCATAGATTAACTCCTGTAGACGCAACAGAGTTGGGCAAGTTCTGGGGACTACACTTGAACATAGGGCTTCTGAAAAAGCCATCCATTAGGGCCTACTGGAGTACAGACATCTTATACCACACCCGATGTACCGCATGGTCATGTCCAGGATGCATTATGAGGCAATACTTAGCTTCTTACATTATACTGATAATGAGCAGTGCACACCCCGAGATGACCGTTTGTATAAACGGAGACCGCTATTAGACAATTTCAGTGCCCGGTTTGCCCAAGCATACACACCCGAGAAGTGTATTTCTGTTGATGAGTCCCTGGTACATTTTAAAGGGAGGCTTCAATTCCGCCAGTACCTGCCTAGTAAGAGGGCATGGTATGGCCTGAAAATGTATAAGTTGTGCAAGAGTGCATCAGGGTATACTTACAAATTTAGGATAGATGAAGGGAGGGACACCAGTATTCAGTCCCCAGAATGCCCCCCCCCCCTTACTGGGAGTGAACGTAAAAAGTGTGTGGGATTTGGTGCACCCACTGCTGGATCAGGGTTACCACCTCTACCTGGATAATTTTTATACCAGCGTCACACTCAAGTGCCTCGCTTCCAGAAGTACTGTTGCATACGGCAACACTTTCCAGGAGAAGTACCCCAAACTGGCAAGAAGGGTCAAAAGAGGTGCAGAGTCTGCTCAAAGAGCTCTGTATGAAAGATTGTTTTAAAATGTATCATACATCCCATGATTTTTATTTTACCCCAGTTTTACTTACCCTGATGCACTCCGCACAGCTTATCCCCCTCATCTTTCCCTTCTGAGCCCTGCCGTGTGCCCGGAGAGTTAACAATAGCCGCATGTAGGGTATTGCCGTACCCGGAAGAACCCACATTACAGTTTATGAGGTGTATGTCTCCGGTGGCACATGCTGGGCACTGAAATGACATATATCTATAGAAAATTGAAAATCTCACTCTGCACCATCTGCTGCGCATTATCTTTTACACAATACTTGTGGGGTCAAAATGCTCAATACACCACTAGATTAATGTCTTAAGGGTGTAGTTTTTTTAAATGGGGTCACTTGTCGGGGCTTTGCAAATGCGACATGGCACTCGAAAACCAATCCAGCAAAATCTGGACTCTAAAGAACGCATAGCACTCCTTCACTTCTGAGTTCTACCATGGCAGTTTATAACCTCAAATAGGGTATTGCCGCACTAAGGACAAATTGGGCAACAAAATGGGGTATTTTTTTCCATGTGAAAATAAGACATTTTGAGCCAAAACTATATATTATTTTTTTTTAAAAACACATTTTTTTTTTAATTCACAGCCCAATTCAAATAAGTTCTGTGAAAAAACGGTGGGATTAAAATGGCTACAACACCCATAAATGAATTCCTTGAGGGTTGTAGTTTCCACTTTTGGTGGATTTCTACAATTTTGGCACCACAAGACCACTTTAAACCTAGCATGGTGCCTAAAATATATTCTAATAATAAAAAAGAGGCCCTAAAATGCACTATGTGCTTCTTTGCTTCTGGGGCTTGTGTTTTAGTCCACTAGTAAACTGGAGCCACATGTGGGACATTTCTAAAAACGGCAGAATCTGGCCAATACATATTTAGTAGTGTTTCTCTGGTAAAACCTTCTGTGTTACAGAAAAAAATGGATTAAAATGTAATTTTCTGCAAGAAAAATTTAATTTGCAAATTTCACCTCCACTTCACTTTAACTCCTGTCAAACGCCTAAAGGGTTAAGAAACTTTCTAAATGCTTTTTTGAATACTTTGAGGGTCTAGTTTTTAAAATGGGGTGTTTAATGGGGGTTTATAATACAGAGGCCCCTCAAAGCCGCTTCAGAACTGAACTGGTACCTAAAAAAACGGCTTTTGAAATTTTCATGAAAATGAGAAATTGCTGGTTATGTTCCAAGTCTTGTAACGTCCTAGAAAAATAAAATAATGTTCAAAAAATTATGCAAATCTATATTAGAGATATGGGAAATGTTAATTAGTAACTATTTTGTGTGGTATAACCATCTGCCTTACAAGCAGATACATTTAACTTTAAAAATATGCTACGTTTTCAAAATTTTCTCAGAATTTTGCTATTCTTCACAAATAAACACTCAATGAATCGACCAAATTTTACCACTAACATAAAGCCCAATGTGTCACGAGAAAACAATCTCAGAATCACTTGGATAGGTAAAAGCATTTCGAAGTTATTACCACATAAAGTGAAATATGTCAGATTTTAAAAATGGGCTCTGAGCCTTAAGGCCCAAACTAGGCTGCGTCGTTAAGGGGTTAACTACCTAAACAGCTTCGCAGAATCCATGTCTATCATTTGCCCATTCCTCTTCACTCAAACTTTACCAAGAAAATCTTGTACAAAGCCAACACAGCATTATGACACAACAAATATTAATATCTCAGACAAGGATTGATATTTACAAAATGCTATTTTTATATTTAAAAGCTATCTAGATATTATGGTGACCTATTTAAAGGGCAACTAAACGTTTGACAAACTTCTGACATGTCATAGTGACATGTCATAATGACATGTCAGAAGTTTTGATTGGTGGGGTTCCGAGCACTGAGACCCCCACCAATCGCTTAAACAAAGCAACAGAAGTGCTCGTGAGAGCGCTGAGCCACTTTGTGTCTGTTCGGCTTTTTCCGGAAAGCTGATGTAGCGGAGTACACGCTCATAGACTTTTTGGACTTGTGCCTTTTATCAACCTAAATTACGGATCTCTCCCAGGCTTAGTGCTAATTTCAAAGACTGCAGTCTACAAAGACTAAATTCTTAGTGTAAAATCAAGTTAAAGGGGTTGTCCAGGAATAAATGTAATTTATATTTTAACGTAATTGTACATATATAAGTAACTTTCTAATATAATGTCTATTTACCTCTGGCTTCGTTACTTGGTTCTGATTTGCAGTCACGTGACCGCACCCAGAGTACATTTTTCATTTCCTGTGACGTTTCATGTTTTTGCTCAGCCAGCATTTCTGGCGGAAAAAAGGCACGGCGCATCATCAACTACACTTATAGGCAGTTGGCCGGGCGGATGTCTCATGAGCTCTTCTTGATGACGCGCCGTGTCTCTACAAAGTCGGAAGTGATGTCTTAGCAAAGACACGGAGCATCATCAATCATAGCACACGCCCCCTCCTCCTATCTCGTCGCTCAGACCTCCTCTTCCTTCACTCTAGGACTTTCTGTGCTGCCTGGCCGCGTTGTCGCTCCTCTAAAACGCCACCTCATTCATATATATATATATATATATATATATATATATATACACACACATTTTATATATATATATATATATATATATATATATATATATATACACACAGATCAAGCAATATAACCACATCCTGTTATTGAGATATATATGTATATATATATATTTATATCTCAATAACAGGATGTGGTTATATTGCTTGATCTGTATATATATATATATATATATATATATATATATATATATATATATATATATTAAATAACAGCGAGAGACACAGCAAACGATGGGTGTGATCCAGCGCAGGAGAAAAATCAATCAAAATTCCGGATGAATTAAAATGGAAACTAGTTCCGATTTTATTGAATATGGAATAAAAAACAGGGAGAGCTTACTCCCACAGAGGAAAGGTGGATATATGGAGAGAAGATAGGTGTGTGAAGCCTACGCGTTTCAGACGATCTCCTCGTCCTTAGTCATGGCTGAAAAATAAATGATCTGACTGTTGGGGTGAGGTCTTCTATCCGGTTTAGTACAGGTGTGTTGGATTGCGGTTCAGGAGACTAACGATGGAACGCAAACATATGACTGGTCCCGCGTCGTATCTCATCATCCGTCTGACCCGGACACTTGAGAATCACAGCGCACGGACCCGCGATGTATTCATGGTAAGTATGTGTATAACCATCTGGTATATTTGTTCATGGCGAAAAGCTGCGTCCATAATAATCTTTAAATGTCGGAATGAATTCAACACTTATTTAATGAGAACAAAATTGTTGGTATGTTTAATTAAAACCGGATATAAGCTCTAGATGAAAAACGCCCCACTGGTCAGAAAACAGTTTGGTGTAGAAAAAGTAGTGTGAATGCACTCTAAGTGCAGAATGTCTAAAAAAGATAAAATGTGACTGACATTGACGTATATGTCTACATGCAGTGAGCTAATGTTTGTACATCAAAATAGTATAATGTACAGAGACGACTTGACAATTTAAAGATGTTAGTGTGCTACATACTGTACGATGGAAGTATGGAGTCAAAACCACAAATGGCTGTGACAGCCTTATATCACCAAACACTGGCTATATAATACGGTAGGACGAATTTCATGACATTTCTTATCCTTTATCCCTATAAAGCTTTTATTGAAATGTTGGATAGTTCGAAAAAACTTTTTTTAATATTAGTGGGTATTGAGAGAAAGATCTATCTCCTATGAAAATGTGTTTATAATTATATACTTGTCAATTTAGAGGTTTGATATTCAAGGGTAAATTCTACTCTGCTATTAATTTAGTATTTCTCTAAAACAAAGAAATATCCATATTGACATTATTATATAAAGCCGACGTGGAATAAGATATCCCTTCCAGTCCTTAATTTAATCCGTATATAGAAGAGGAGAAATAACAGAACAAATTTTACCCAAATTACCCAAGATGTTGCAAAATTTTGGATGAGGTTTCAACAGTTTGATAGTTGTGGACTTCTAAATTCGAATATTCTACTCAAACTTTACAAGTATTGAGATTGGACCGACAACACAAGCGATAATGTTATATAGATTTGATCTAATAATAAAACATAAGTTCTTTCCTCAAATTGAGTCCATGAGGATGTCTTGTTTTTAGACGAAAAATCCAAAAAGCTTCCCTGCCTAGCGTTTTATGTTTCAAATTTCCTCCCCGTTTCGGTGGGTGTACCTTTTCAATAGCATAGCATTTCAGTGAGTCGGTAGACCTATTGTGGTATTGGATGAAATGTTTGGCTGCATTGGATGTATTTACAATATTGGGATTCCTAATATAACTTAGGTGTTCCAAGAATCTCTGTTTGAACTTACGATTGGTGAAGCCTATGTATTTCAAATTACATGAAGTACATTCCAACACATAGATCACCGACTCACTGTTGCAGTTAATGTAGTTCTTTATAGAAAAGTTGTGAGTATCTGTTGAATCAGAGAAGGTTTTTTTGGGGGAAACATAGGAACAGGTTTTACAGGGATGTGTACCACATTTGAAAAATCCCCTTTGTTCCAACCACGAGCTTTTATGTGTGTCTGATCGTAGCATTAATGGAGCTACAACATTACCTATAGTGGGAGCTTTGCGGGCAACTATTCTGCAACCTTCTTTTAGGATATTGTCCAAGATTTGGTCCTCCTTAAGGATAGGTAAATGTTTAAGGATAATAGCTGGTTTATTTGTGTCCGATGTTGAATGTTTCTTCGTATTAGTAAGCATGTCCTCTCTGCTTTTTTTGGAAGTGATCGTGGAAGCTCTTTCGAGTGTCCAGTTAGGGTATCCTCTCTTACGTAACCTTTGGGAGATTATATTTTGTTCCGCTGAAAAACTAGCCTCCGTGTTGCAATTACGTCTAGCCCTATACAATTCACCCATGGGAATGGAAGTAACTGTTTGTTTAGGGTGGTTGCTCTTCGCATGGAGAATGGTGTTCCCCGAAATGGGTTTGCGATGTGTCTTAGTGTAGATTGTTTCGCCCTCAATCCCTTCCAATTCTAAATCCAAGAAGATTGTATTATTAGGATGGAAAGTGTGGGTGAATCTGAGGTTAGCAGCATTAGAATTGAGGTAACTCGTAAAGAGAGAAATATCTGAAATTTGTCCTTTCCAAATAAATAGCAGGTCGTCTATATAACGACCATACCAGTAAATGTGTGTATTGAAAATATTTTTGTCTGAATAGATATACAGTTCCTCCCACCAGGCCATTACTAAATTTGCCAGAGAGGGTGAGAATTTTGCCCCCATTGAAACGCCCTTAAGTTGGAGATAGAATTTATGGTTAAATGTGAAATAGTTGTGTTGCATCAGAAAGAGTGAGACATCTAGAATATACAGTTGAAGCTCATGGCTGTATGGGCTGTGTTTATGCAGATGGTATTCCAATGCTTCATGTGCTATAATATGTGGTATATTGGTATATAATGAGATGACATCACAATTAAGCCAAACAAAATCCTGGGACCATAATTCTTTCTCAAAGGATCTGAGAACATCTTGAGTGTCTCTAAGAAAACCTGGAGTATTCGTTGCTAAGGGTTGCAAGAGGGAGTCCAACCATTCCGAAAATCTTTCTAGGAGTGACCCTATGCCGGATACAATGGGTCTCATTGGTGGAGGATTCAGATTCTTGTGCACTTTCGGGAGAGCATGTAGGATGGGAGTAGTTGGAAAATCCACATCAATATATGAAGACTGTTTGGAAGTGAGAAGACCTTGATCCAAACCCTCTTGGATTAATTTTTTCATTTTTATTTGAAAATGATTGGTAGGATTATGGTCTAAGATCTTGTAGGTGTCTTTATCTGACAGCATGGTGGTAACTTCTGTAATGTATGCTTCTCTATTCATTATTACAATGCTACCCCCTTTATCCGACTTTTTAATGATGAGATCATTATTATCTTCTAGAGACTTTAGTGCTAGGAATGAATCTTTAGACAAATTTTTAGGATATTTCGTTGTTATTGTGGAATCTGTGAGGAGTTGTAGATCTTTTTCCACAGCCGTTTGAAATCTGTCCATTGATTCGGTTCTTGATTCCAATGGATAGAATTTGGGGTTGCTGGTTTTCAGTTCCGTGGAAATATTAACCCTCTGAGGTTGTGATTCTAAGCTCAAACTCTCCAGGTCTAATAGTGTTCTCAATTCATCAAACCGGTATAATTTAGGGTTTTGAGCCTTAGTGGATGTTTTCTCTATCCTAGGATCTTGGACGTCTAAATCTGGCTCCGTGTTGTTGGTGAAATGTCTTTTAATAGTGAGGTCTCTGACAAATTTATTAATGTCTATGAGTGTATTAAAGGGATCAAAATTACAAGCACTTACATACATTTATAGTAAATTATGTAAAAAAATAATGTTTTACCTTTGTTTTGAGTAGTGTTTGTTGTTTGCTTCCCTGTAAGGCCCTGTTCACACTGAGTTTTTTGCAGGCAAAAGGATTTTGGTCCGCCTACACGGCGTTTGCTGCGTTTTTTCACCCACGGCCATTGAACGCCGCGGGCAAAAACGCAGCGAAAAATGCTTTCCCTGCCTCCCATTGATGTCAATGGGAGGTCAGAGGGGTAAACGCCGGAAGATAGGGCAGGTCGCTTTTTTTTCCTGCGAGCTGGTTTTACCGCTCGTGGGAAAAAAACACCTCCGCCCCCCATTGAAATCAATTGGAGGCATTTTCGGCCGTTTTTTGGCACGTTTTCCGATGCGGTTTCCGCGTCAAAAAACGTGTAAAAAAAAACTCAGTGTCAAAAAAACTCAGTGTGAACAGGGCGTATGTTCACACGCTTAATAAAAAACTTCTGAAAATACGGGGCTGTTTTCAAGGGAAAACCGCCTCTGATTTTCAGCCGTTTTTTAGGCAACTCGCGTTTTTCACGGCTGTTTTTAGAGCTGTAATTAGATCAGAGATAGATGGAGGCACAAAGGATAATGATGATTATAAGGGTAAGGCCACACGGTGCGGCCATGTTGCGTTTATGTTGTATTTTGAAACCGCACCAATTCATTTTTCAATAGAAGTCAATGGTAGAATTTTTGTTATAGACAGACGGCTGCTATTATATTACAATATGTTTTTTTGCGCTTCATTATAATGTTTGACCACATGTGGTTAATGAATGCACTGCCAAAGTTGATGAACTGCTTGCGTTTTTTCTAACAGTTCTGCAATGTATTGTAATTAACCCCTTAGTGACCACCAATACGCCTTTTCTCGTGAGTCACTAATGGGCTTTAGGCTAGGCTGACGCCTTTTCACGTCAGCCTAGTCTAAGTCCTGCACGGGTCTCCCGTGCAGGCAGGAGCCGGGGCTCTGCTGTCTGATGACAGCTGAGCTCCTGCTCCAACGCCCGCGATCGAAGTTTACTTCGATCGTGGCCGTTTAACCCGTTAAATGCCGCCGTCAATAGCGACCGCGGCATTTAACTTTGTTTACAAAGGGAGTGCGCTCCCTCTGTCACCCATCGGCGGCCCGCGAATGCAATCGCGGGTCTCCGATGGGGTGTCATGGCAGCCGGGGGCTTGATAAAAGTCCCCAGGTCTGCCCTGGACATATGCCTGTTAGGACGCGCCGGAGGCACGTCCTAACAGATTGCCTGTCAGATTTACACTGACAGGCAATAATGCTCTGGTATACGAAGTATACCAAAGCATTATAGCAGCGATCGGAACATCGCACAGTAAAGTCCCCTAGTGGGACTAATAAAATAAGTCATCAAAGTGAAATAAAGATTATTAATAAAAAGTACAGTAAAAAAATAAATAAAATAATTTTTTTCCATAAAAAGTGGTTTTATTTAGTAAAAGTGTAAAAAAAAAAAAAAAAAGTACACATATGTGGTATCGCCGCGACCGTAATGACTCCATTAATAAAGTTAATATGTCATTTAAACCGCAAGGTGAACACCGTAAAAAAAAAACGCAAAAAACCATGGCGAAATTGCAATTTTTTTCCATTGCCCCCCAAAAAAGTCATAATAAAAATGAATCAATAAGTCCCATGCACCCCAAAACAGTACCATTCAAAACTACGTCTTGTCCCGCAAAAAACAAGCCCAAAAAATCACTACATTGATGGAAAAATAAAAAAATTACGGCTCTTGCAAAGCGATGATGCAAAAACAAATAATTTTAGTTCAAAAGTGTTTTTATTGTGCAAAAGTCGTAAAACATAAAAAAACCTCTACATATGTGGTATCGCCGTAATCGTACCGACCCATAGAATAAAGGTAACATGTTAATTACGTCGCACTGTGAACGGCATCAATTTAAAAACGCATAGAACAATGGCGGAATTTCAGGTTTTTGTTATAATCCCCCCCAAAAAGGTTAATAAAAGTTAATATAAAAATTATATGTACCCAAAAATGGTGCTATTAAAAAGTACAACTAATCCCGCAAAAAAAAAGTCCTCATACAGCTATGTAGTCGAAAAAATAAAAACGTTATAGCTCTTTGAATGAGACTATAGAAAAACGAATAAAATAGCTTGGTCATTAAGGCCTAAAATGGGCTGGTCACTAAGGGGTTAACTATATACAGGAAGCACCTAACAAACTTCAACACGGGTGAAAACTATGCCCATAAACTGTGTGTAAAAAAACGCAACAGAACTGAAGCATTAGGGTATGTTCACACGGCCTATTTACGGACGTAATTCGGGCGTTTTTGCCCCGAATTACGTCTGAAAATAGCGCCTCAATAGCGCTGACAAACATCTGCCCATTGAAAGCAATGGGCAGACGTTTGTCTGTTCACACGAGGCGTATATTTACGCGCCGCTGTCAAATGACGGTGCGTAAATAGACGCCCGCGTAGACGAAGTGACCTGTCACTTCTTTGGCCGTAATTGGAGCCGCTATTCATTGACTCCAATGAATAGCAGCGCTAATTACGGCCGTAATTGACGCGGCGTTCAAGCGCCTGCACATGCCGGTACGGCTGAAATTACGGGGATGTTTTCAGGCTGAAACATCCCCGTAATTTCAGCCGTTACGGACCCCCGCCGTGTGAACATACCCTTACAGAGACAAAAAACGCATGCAGTTGACCGTTTGTGGTTTTCAAACGCAACGACGACGAACCGTGTGGCCTTACCCTTAGGGCTTATTCACATGTGCGTATTTCACGTCCGTGTTATGCGTGTTAAAACAACGGACATCTCTCAGACCTATGCAATTCAACGGGGCCATCCAGTGGTTTTCACGCAGCGTTCCCGCTGCGTGAAACTCACTGCATGTCCTATAGTTGTGCGTTATTTGCGCATCACGCCCCCATTGAAGTCAATGGGTGCGTAAAAATCACGGACCGCACACGGTGAGAAACAAAACTCCCTCCTTCAGTTTATTTTGCTGATGTAAAAAACGTGTGATATACGGATGACATACGCGCATAAAAAACGCAGACACGGAAGTCACACGGGACTGCAATGCAGGAAAAACAGTGCGTTTTTTACGTGCGCCAAACTGACACGTTTGTGTGAATAAGGCCTTAGTGTGTAGGACTGTGTGCAGGGAGGGAGCTGCCTGGAATTAGAGCAGGGAAGGACCTGTGAACATAGAGGGGCGTGGCAGTATGTAAATAGCTGAGATGATTTGGAGGAAGGGGGGGTGCAAGCTGTCTCCTCAAATGCAACAGGGGATCATGGGTATGGTGGGTTACAAGACAGGAGACAGCCAGGACCAGAAGCAAGGGATGTAAACAAACAGAAAGAGCAGCAGTGACGATGGAGATCAAACAGAAACCGGTTAGACGGTTAATAGGAGGTATTAGGGAAAGCAAACCAAGGCTGGGGAGACACTTTTAGAATATTTTTTTTCCAGGACAACCCCTTTAAGGCATTCCACTATTACATTAAAGGCACTTATAATGTGAATGATTTTTTTTATATACCTAAATGAGTTATTCATGCTCGAAAACCTCTTAGTATGCCTGAATTAAAAAACAGTTCTACAAAGAAGAGAGGGCTGACAATTATTTAACAGTGATCTAAAAAAAATAATGTTTAATAATAAGCATCGTTTCAATTATTAAAGGATTTTTCAAAGATTAGAATAAAGTGTCAGCTGTTTTCCCAAACACAGAGCTGCACTTGTCCATGGTTTGTGTCTGAATGGAACAGAGCTCCAATACTGGACACTGCACATGGACAAGAGTGGTGCAGTTTCTGAAATAAGACCAATTTTCTAATTCGGGACAAAAGCTTTACGTTTAGGGGCAGTTCCTTTTCCCCATGCTCATGTCCGGTCCAGTAGAAATGAAAAAAAAAATTTGTTGTTGAAATATATATCAGTCAATGCAGAGTTATAGAACAATTTCTAAGGCAGCACCGTGGCTCCGTGGTTATCACTATTGCCTTGCAGCAATAGTTCAAATCCATCCAAGAACAACATCTGCATGGAGTTTGTGTGTTCCCCCCGGGTATGCGTGGGTTTCCTCCAGGTACTACGGTTTCCTCCCACACCCCGAAAACATACCAATAGGGGATTTAGATTGTGAGCCCCAATGGGGACAGTAAGTAAGGACCTCTGTACAGCGCTGCGGAATATATTGGCGCTATATAAGTAACATAAATAAAATAAATAAGGCTCCTCGGCTCCATCTCACCACAGAGACTTCATATCCAAATGGAGAAGACAGCAGTGGGCAATCCGCAAAAATTAAGCCACGTGTACAGCAACATGAAGTTATAAACATTATATTAGAAAATCCAAAGAACTGCGGACCTCACTAGACTCAGCAAAGTTTAATGTTCATCAATTGGGTAAAAAATAGGTTTCATGGGAGAGTATCAAAATTGAACCCACTGCTACCCAATAGTAACAATTTTCATCTCACTTTTGCTAATAAATATCAGAATGATCATCAAGCTCTAAGTGAGTCAATCGTACAAAACACAAAAAGTATCTACATCTCTACCACTGCTTAGGAGACACTAAAGTTTTGGAATGGCCTTGTCAAAGTTTTGAGCAAATGAGGTGACGTGCTAGACCTAAACCTACAAAAAACCTACAACTCTTTAACAGTGATGTCACAGATGGATCTCAAAATGGTGCAAATGATTTTAAGGGGTAGTTACCTTTTCACATGGGTGAGATCAGTGTTGGATAAATTTGGTTCCAAATGCAGCAAATTAAAGGTCTGGTCACATCTGCGTTGGAGGCTCCGTTAAGCGTTTCTGGTATGTTGTTTGTTATGTTCCTCCGACGGAGCAGAACAACGGAAACACCGACACAGGTGTGAACAGGTCCTAAATTTGTGTTTGTGTTAAATTATTATTACTAATGGGGAAATTTGTAAAAATTTGCCCAAGAGGGAATACATTTACCTCTGCCATTTGTTTCAGTGCAATTGTATTCCTGGAATGTCTATAGATTTATATTTAGGACCAATGAGGTTTAGTAAAAGTATACGAATTGAGCATTATGGATGCCAATTAAGTGAGTCCACAAAGGTGTGGTTTTAGTTCAACATGGCAGGCAAGATGGTGTTACAGTTCTATTTGATTACTTTTTGCAGAAAAGTAGGTGTCCTACTCCTGACAAAGGTTGACAATAGTCTTAAACATCTCTTCCCTATCTTCTATGCCTAAGCCATGCTCTACCATAGCACGAATGCTGTTAGTATCTGACCAAAATAAACAGTGTTGCAAAGGTTTACTTTGCTATTTGTATCTAGATATTATGGTTACATGCAAACTGTGGCAGAGTGGCCAGATGTACGCCACTTCTCAATAAAAAGATAAATGACAGTCAGCTTGTAATTTGCCGAAAGGCACTGAGAAACAAGATTCTCTACACGGACGAAAGAAAGATTAAGCTCTTGGGCTTGAATTCCAAGCGTTGTGTCTGGAGGAAACCAGTCACCTGACCAATAACATCCCTACAGTAAAGCATGGTGATAGCAGCATCATGCGGTGGGGATATTTTTCGGCTGCAGGAACTGGGAGACTAGTCAGACGCTTGCTGTGCTGTAGTGTCGGGATTGTGTTAGCGAAGTGTCAAGATTCTGAATAGACATGACGTCCTGGCTGGAGGTAATGTATATTCATTGTCAGGACACTGCAGTAATGTTAGTGTTTGTGTATGGGCTGCACATAGCGATATAGCTATATCGCTATGTGCTGTGTAAATGAATGGAGAGAAGTATATGACGCTGATTGGTCAGCGTCATACACTCCTCTGTACAACGCCCACTTGGCCAAAAAGTAAAACACTCCCAGTTGTCCATTAAGAAACTCATTAGCATAAAGGTAAAATAGGTCATAACTCCGTCAAAAATGATCGTTTTTCTAAATAAAAAACACTGCTTTAATCTACATTACAGCGCCGATCACATTATGTAAAAGATAGGCCACTTATAATGTGATGACAGAGCCTCTTTAATGTCGGAGGTCAGGGATTGGCTCAAATGATCACGTGGATGTATGGCATGTCATCGCTCCAGGAGAATAAACAAAAACCAGCAGGGACTACCAGAACATCAGCGAGGGATTTAACAGGAGAGTATAGTTCTACTTATTTGTTTTTATAAAACCGCGGATGCGCAGTGAGGAGGAACCCCTGTTTTCACATTCAGAGGGATCCCAGTGTTGGGGCCCCCAGTAATCAGACAATAATCACCCATCCTATGGATAGGCAATAATTGTCAATTCTGGTACAATCCCTTTAAAGCAGGAAAGCATTCAAAGAAATCAGGGATCATTATATTCTTGTATAAAGTGGAAATTCTGTCATAATAATAATTTGATATGTCATAGATGCAAGTGAGAAGATCTGTGTGAAGAATGTGATCTCAGACCACCAATGATTTCTAGCATAGAGCTGAAAAGAGTGGTTAAACCGCTTTGGCACTACTCAAGAGATGTCTGTTACTGAAACAACATTCTAGGCCACGAACCACTCGGCATCAGGGCGCCGTCTGTGGCAGCATCCGGAAGAGGAGGGAAGTGCAGGAATGGAGAAAGGCGAGTATGTTGGACATCTGGGAGACTTGTTAGCCCTTACGGGAGTCCAGGGCACCACTATAAAGACGCCAAATAATACCGCTACATCATGACTATATAATAACACCACCATAAAGTACAGTTAAATCCAGAGATCAGGCGAAGTCTTCTCGGATTGAGTAGTTCATGTTTTTGTTTTTTTCTCCATCCAGCCAAGACTACAACGACAACTTCTCCTGACCAGGACCCTTTTTTCTAGCACCATACCCACCTATTCCACACCCCCTACACAAACTTCCCATCCTGCTGCTACCCACATTACAGTGCCTGCAGGTAACCCAGATGCCCACATTACTGTATCTGTTGTGTAGTCACGGTAATAGTGCCCCTTTTGTGTCGGCAAAACAGTAATAGTGCACCTCTTAGTGTCTCCTTCGTGCCCCTCACAGTAATAATGCACCCTTACTACCCCTACACAGTACCCCTTACTGCTCCTATACAATAACAATGCCTTCTTACTGCCCTTACACAGTAATATTAACCTAACTTAAAAGTGTCCCCTTAGTGCCCCCTACTTAGTAGGTGTCCCCTTAGTGCCCTACACAAAGTAATAATACCATCCCATAGTAATAGTGCCCCCTAAGTAATCCACAACACTGTAAACGTGCCCCTTTATTGCGACTGCCTGGAAGTATCAAGCCCCTAAATTCAGACTTTTGACCAGTGGGGGGGAAAAAAGTATTCAGACTCCTGATCAGATGCCTTTTGATACTTACCACTCCACGCACAAGGTCCAGATGACGGACGGCACCAGGACCCACTGTGGATGGCAGTGCTTGGAGTATGAGAAGCCTGGTAAGCAAGAAGCGGCAAGTTATTGCAAGAGTGCTCCCAGCTCCCAATCTTGTATTCAACTGTATCCACTTCCTGAGGACGCAGATACAGTTTAAAGTGGTAGGCCTCTTTTTAAGAGAGCCCTGCAAGCTAGAAAAAGGGCACAATGACACCACTGGATAGATGTTATATTAGCAGCAATGTATGATGGATTCCTGTGTATTATGGAGCAGGTAGAGGAGGATAGAAGAAGCAACAAAAGGTAAATCCTCTCACAACGTTCTCCTGTGTATATATCGCAAAACAGTCCATATTAAACATTTATCAGTATCAAAACAGGTATAAACAATTATCAGGTAGGCAACTGAATACAAAAATACTAATATCTGAATTTTTTTTTACCTTAATTTATCTTTAAAGATAAATACAGCTGGAAAGCATGATGTTCTAGTACACAATGACACCTGGGCAGATTGTTCCTGTGACGTGTGCAATGCGTGAAGATTCTGGCTGTATGTGTAAAGTCCACTAATCTTCTTACAGATTACGGTTCCCAATATAAACTTTCATTCAGATGAGAAAAACTGGGTCACAGTAACAAAAGAGCAGACACAGATTGTGCCAGTTTCTGAACCCTCAGGTTCTATTTGTTTATACAAAGTTATGCCTCCATATAATGAAGAATATAATGTGTATTTACTGGCAATGGTCTTATTACTAAGAATAACAAAAAAACAAAACTATCCACCATTATAACATAGTAAAAATACATGGTTATTCATTAATAGATATTGATAACAGACAGTAATAGAAATGTCATCTTTAAACATAACTTTCCAATATGCCTTCTCCCATATCAAAGCGGATTTCAAACCATAACTGGAACGTTAGAGCAGAAATAAGAGCAGCAGTAAGTTGTTTACTTTTACTTATAGATTAGTCACTATTCACATCACATTTTAGCCCTACGTTTAGCGTGTCCATAGAGCTTTGTTAGCCCAACAGTGTCCGAAAGAGTGTTCTATTGGCCTCCGTCTGGCTGGTATATATATCAGTATACATTTTTTTTTTTTTATATTGACTGGCAGAGTAGACTATGCTGTTCCATACTACTAACTAACATTATAATACGTTAGACTTGATATAACGCAGCAAATATGCAATATGTGCAGACTGCTGCCCTTGTATTTTATATGACAGTTTAGTTTACCTATTATATGGATACTGTTGTGCGGATTCTATGTAGTGTACTATATAGTGTCAGCATTATTCTTTATATTCTATATTTGTACTGCTACTATAATCAATTCTAGAATTCATGGCATCCTTCATGGAAATGAGCTAAAATCAATATATCATGCTCCCTTAAGTTACAATATTAAAATGGTTTTTTTCTATCACAGAAAGTATTGGCATAACATCACTTTCTGATTGGGACCCCCACTGATCCTGAGAATGAAGGAGCTGTAGCACTGGCTTAGTGCTGCGACCCTTTCACAGTTTCGCACTGTGTTCTACAGCACAGCCCTATTTAAAGAGGATGTCCAGGATTAAGAAAACATGGCTCTTTCTTCCAGCACCATACCTGTCCATGGGTTGTGCCTGGTATTACAGCTCAGTTTTTTTTGTGTAAATGGGGCTGAAATGCAATACCACAAACAAGCTGTGAACAGGTTCTTTTTTAACCCGTTAGTGACCGGCCCATCGTGTTTCTACGTCGGTCACTAACGGGCCTTATTCCGATGCCATAGACTTTTTAGGTCACGGCATCGGAATAAGTAAACAGAGCAGGGAGCTGTCAAATCTCCCTGCTCTCAACTGCTAGAGGCAGCTGAGGGCTAGGAGCGTCCCTGCTCTGCCGGGTGAGATCGATATTAGTATCGATCTCACCCGTTAAACCCCTCAGATGCGGTGCTCAATAGCGAGCACCGCATCTGAGTGGTTTTGGAGAGAGGGAGGGAGCTCCCTCTCTCCCCCACCGACACCCGGCGATACGATCGCCGAGTGTCTGTGTCTCCAGTGGCAGCCGGGGGCCTAATAAAGGCCCCCAGGTCTGCCTGGAGCGAATGCCTGCTAGATCATGCCGGAGGCATGACCTAGCAGATGCCTGTCCGTTTTAAACGGACAGGCATAATACACTGCAATACAGAGGCATTGCAGTGTATTATAATAGCGATCGCAGAATCGTATATTAAAGTCCCCTAGTGGGACTAGTAAAAAAGTAAAAAAAAAAGTTGAATAAAGTTAATAAAAAAAAAATGAAAAAAAACACTTTTTCCCCTTACAAACTGCTTTACTATTAAAAAACCAAAATAAAGTAAAAAAGTTACACATATTTGGTATCGCCGCATCCGTAACGACCCTGACTATAAAGCTATTACATTACTTAACCCGCACGGTGAACGCCGTAAAAAATAAAATAAAAAACGACAGAAAAATTGCTGTTTTCTGTGAATCCTGACTTTAAAAAAATGTGATTAAAAAGTGATCAAAAAGTCGCATCTACTCCAAAATGGTACCAATAAAAACTACAAGTCGTCCCGCAAAAAAAAAGCCCTCATACAACCGCATCGGCGAAAAAATAAAAACGTTACGGCTCTTCAAATATGGAGACACAAAAACAAATAATTTAGAAAAAAAAGCGTTTTTACAGTTTAAAAGTAGTAAAACATACAAAAACTATACAAATTTGGTATCGTTGCAATCGTAACAACCCGCTGAATAAAGTTATTGTGTTATTTATACCACACGGTAAACGGCGTAGATTTAGGACGCAAAAAAGACTGGCGAAATTTCAGATTTTTTTCTATTCCCCCCCAAAAAAAGTTAATAAAAGTTAATCAATAAATAATATGTACCTAAAAATGGTGTTATTAAAAAATACAACTTGTCCCGCAAAAAACAAGACCTTATACAGCAATTTCGACGCAAAAATAAAAAAACTTTATAGTTCTTGGAATGCGACGATTGAAAAACGTAAAAAATAGCTTGGTCATTAAGGTCCAAAATAGGCTGGTCATTAAGGGGTTAAAGAAAGCAGTCATATTTTTCTAATCCTGGAAAACCCCTTTAAAGAGAACCTTTCACCTCCCCATACATGTGCAGTTGAGTGCCGCATGTAATGGGGAGGGCTGCACAAACCCTGGGGCACTTTACATATTTTTCTACATCCCTCCGGTATTTAGATATCGGTGCCGTTATATTTGGCGCCCGATATTTAAATAACCCCCTGAACAGTCAACGGGGCGTGTATTGGCATGGGGGCGTGTTACTATGGCTGTGACACTGTCCAATCAGATATGGACAGTGCCACCGCAAGAGCGTGGAGAGTGTGTGATTGCAGTCTTTTCACCCGAACTGGCAAGGGGGCATGTCACTGCTACGTACAGCGTAAGAGCTGTGGAGAGGAGAGCACGCTCTCATCTCTTCAGCTCTTGTGAGAGATCAGTCTTGTATTGTCTGCCGAACTGGCAAGGGGGCGTGTCACTGCTACGGACAGTGTAAGAGCTGGGGAGTGCTTACACTGTCCGTAGCAACAGCCATAGTAACACGCCCCCTTGCCAGTAGATGCCCCGTTGACTGTTCAGGGGGTTATTTAAATATTGGGCGCTAAATAACGGAGGGAGGTAGAAAAAAATGTACCTGTGCAGCACTCACCATTACATGCTGCACATGTATGGGGAGGTGAAAGGTTCCCTTTAAGTGACGACCATTGTAGCATGAAAATATTGTAACTTGAGACAATAATTGGTTCAGAAACCTTAAAACGTCTACCTAAAATAAGAAAAAATAAAGATTCATGAAAAAGCACATAAATAAAATAAAGCATGTCCACAAACTTTAGAAAAAGCTGCTAAAATAAAATGGAGCCACTATCACTTGATGTCTCAGGCCCCATGCACACGACAGCAAAAAACCTCCGTTATTTCGGTCCGCACAAACGGAGCCATTCACTTTCATTGAACACTGACACCTTTCCGTAGCACTACGGAAGGGTGTCAGTGCCGTGGAAATGTTCCGGGAATTAGGGAACATGTCCGTTCTTTCGCATTTTGCGGGCCGTGCTCCCATACTTTGTATGGGAGCACGGCCCGAAAATTCGGCTGTCAGTCAGCGGCCGGCTGTGCCCGCAATCGCGGGCCGTGATTGCGGGCACGGTCGTGTGGATGGGGCCTCAATGAGCATCTCGTCCTGGCACAAATAGAGAATAGTACAGTACAGTGCATATAACACTATACTACTGTAAACTGCAGAGATGAGCTACTAGACAGCCAAACAGAAAATGTAACTCAGTAAGACTGTTTACATCACGTCGCTTTCCACTGAGGTGTTCAGTCGGAGGTTTCCGTCAGGTTAACCCCTCAGCGGAAAGCAAACGGAAACCTCAGCTTCCATTTCCCTCACCATTGAACTCAATGGTGACGGAAACCTAGCTAATGGTTTCCGTCTGTCACCGTTGTGACAGGGTTCCGTCGTTTAGACTGAATCAATAGTGCAGTCAACTGCACTATTGGATCCATCAAGAACAACGGAACTGAGGTCACAACGGTGACAGACGGAGACCATGAGCTAGGTTTCCGTCACCATTGCTATCAATAGTGAGGGAAACCGAAGCTTAGGTTTCCGTTTGCCTTTCTGTTGAGGGGTTAACCCGACGGAAACCCCTCAACGTAAGGGCAACGGTGATGTAAACAGGCCCGAACACAGCACCAACTGATCACATCTACTTGTCCCAAATGTAATGTATTGATTTGCAGTTCACTGCGGCCAATCACAGGCATTTCACCAATGAAATGTCCATGCTGATTGGCTGGGTCATTCAGTGAATTGTACACGCCACAGATCGAAACTGCATGTGGCATTGTAAATTGCATGTGGTTTCATGTTAGAATGGCCTAGGAAATGCTATTGTAATATTGTGTATTGGATATTTCCAAGGCATTTTATCTAATTAAAATATACAAATAGATCAATGGACAGTACAGACCTCTGTCTAATGATCTTTTTATACCTAGGCCTGTACCAAAGACAAGGGGGCATCCTCTGTCTAAAATAAAGAAAGCTTTACCATCATCATAGATGGGGCTTCTTTACTTTAACCCCTTAATGACCAGCCTATTTTAAACCTTAATGACCAAGCCATTTTTTACGTTTTTCCGTCGTCGTTTTTCCATCGTAGCTATAACCTTTTTATTTTTGCGTCGACATAGCTGTATAAGGTCTTGTTTTTTGCGGGACAAGTTGTATTTTTTAATAGCACCATTTTGAGGTACATATTATTTATTGATTAACTTTTATTAACTTTTTTTTTGGGGGGGGGAATAGAAAAAAACCTGAAATTTCGCCACTCTTTTTCGCGTCCTAAATCTACGCCATTTACCGTGTGATATAAATAACACAATAACTTTATTCAGCGGGTTGTTACGATTGCAACGATACCAAATTTGTATCGTTTTTGTATGTTTTACTACTTTTACATAGTAAAAACGCTTTTTTTTCAAAATTATTTGTTTTTGTGTCTCCATATTTGAAGAGCCGTAACGTTTTTATTGTTCCGCCGATGCAGTTATATGTGGGCTTTTTTTTTGCGGGAAGACTTGTAGTTTTTATTGGTACCATTTTGGAGTAGATACGACTTTTTGATCACTTTTTATCACATTTTTTTTAAGTCAGGATTCACAGAAAACAGCAATTTTTCCATAGTTTTTTATTACATTTTTTACGGCGTTCACCGTGCGGGTTAAATAATGTAATAGATTTATAGTCAGGGTCGTTCCGAACGCGGCGATACCAATATGTGTAATTTTTTAACTTTATTTTGTTTTTTTTAATAGTAAAGTAAATAGTAAAGTAAGAGGAAAAGGGTGGGTTTTTCATTTTTTATTGCACATTTTTTTTTAACCCCTTAATGATCGGGCCTGAAAAGACCTTATTGACCAGCTCAATTTTTCTGTTTTTGCCTCTCTGCGTTTCAGCAGCCATAACTTTTTTATTTTTTCATTGATGTGGCTGTATGAGGTCTTGTTTTATGCGAGAAATAGTATTTTTTACGGCGTGAATATAGGAAAAAGCGATTCTCGGAATTGTTTTTTTTGCTCATTTTTTATCCCGTTCACGTTTCACGCTAAATAACCCATTAGATCAATTCTTCAGGTTATTATGGTCGTGTAGATACCTAATATGTGTAGGTTTTTTGTTTTTATTTAGCGTAGGGGCAATAAAATGTATTTAATGCAAAATAAAGACTTTTTTTGGGACTTTTTTTATTTATTTGTTTTGTTACTTTTTTTTTTTTAATCCCATCAAGGGATAACTTTATTTGTAACTTTATTTTTTACTCGTAATGTATTAGCATACTTCTGTACGCTAATACATTACACTGTGTCACTATGACACAGACTGCTGATCGGGCATCACATAGTGTGCCCGAACAGCAGGCAAACGGAACAGACAGCTCTGGGGTCCCTTGTAGGTCCCCAGGGCTGACTGCAGAGGGATTCCCCATTGTTTGATCGCATCACTGGAATCCCGGTGATGCAATCAAAGAGGGGAATTCCCTTTGATCATGCCGCGGTCACGGACCGCGGTAATCAAAGGGTTAAACAGCTGGGGTCAATGGTAATTCAAACGGAAGCGATGCTTTCCGTTTGAACTTTCGGTCAGCTCTTCCTCTGACAGAAGAGACCTAAACGGGGGACAACGGTAGTGTGTACTTAGCCTAAGCTGCTTACATGAAGAATAACACTATTTCTGGTCATTATATGATTTGTATATATTATTTTATTTTTTTTAGCAGTTTTCCCCTCTAAAAGAGCTCTCTCTATCAGTTTCAGTTCTCTCTAGGTTAGTTGGTGGAGCCTAACTGCCATCATGTTTGCAATACACTGCACACAAAGAAGAGGAGCTCTATCACACGTGTGTGTGTGTGTGTGTGTGTGTGTGTGTGTGTTCCTACCTCCTGCTCCCCCTCTCCACAGACTTCTATGGACAGATGTAACCTGAATACTCAGTGAACTAATAGTCCATCTCCCCTTAACACAATACGCTGGAAATTAATGAATATCCAACCAATGTGGAGGAAGATTACAAACACTGCCACAGTATATGTACATTAGCTCCCTTCCACATCTTCAGAATTCGCTAGTAGTATTAAAAAACATTTTAAACATAAGGAGTATAATACCACCTATATAGGAGTTTCCTAGAAGCTTCCATATATTTCACACTCCTAGAAGTTTTATTAGGCAACGTAAATACAAATAGCCATTGCTGTGCCGTAAATGATTTCCCCAGTTCCATTTCCAGCTTAAAAACAAATACAATATCATGTGGGCAGGGCGCTTTTGTTATTGCTTTATAACATATTGATAAGCCTTTATAGCGTTTATCTGGGTCATTAAAAAAAATATAATTCAAATACTGAATCTTGAGATGGTGGGTTTAAAGAAGACAAATGTCTAAATTGTAGGTATTTGTAGAAATCAGAGGAAGGACGGCTGAACTTTTGAGATACATGTTGATATGTAAAGTGATGAGAAAAACAAAGTACACCCTTATTGAAGTCTATGGTTTTATGTATAAGGACGTAATTAAAAAAAATATCTGGTCCTTAGAAGGACTTAAAATTAGGTAAATCCAACCTCAGATGAACAACACATGATAAATTACACGGTCATTATTTATTTAGTAAAAACTAGTTTTAAATGTAAGGGTATGTGCACACGAGGGAATTACGTCCGTAATTGACGGACGTATTTCGGCCGCAAGTACCGGACCGAACACAGTGCAGGGAGCCGGGCTCCTAGCATCATACTTATGTACGACGCTAGGAGTCCCTGCCTCGCTGCAGGACAACTGTCCCGTACTGTAATCATGTTTTCAGTACGGGACAGTTGTCCTGCAGCGAGGCAGGGACTCCTAGTGTCGTACATAAGTATGATGCTAGGAGCCCGGCTCCCTGCACTGTGTTCGGTCCGGTACTTGCGGCCGAAATACGTCCGTCAATTACGGACGTAAATAGTGTGTGTGCACATACCCTAAAAGCTATGTGTGAAAAACACAAAGTACAACCTTCCATAGGAATTAAAGAGGGTACATTAACCTATATCACAAATTTATTCCAAACCTTAAGGCTACCCTTTTGATGGGAGAGATCATATAATAATTACTATTATTCGTTTTAGGAGGGAGGCATAAATAAAGTCTTAAATCATGATCATTTCATCTCCACCCCAATGTTTTTAGTATCTCTCAGCCACCAAATTCTTGCTTGCTCCAGAATTTGTTTTATAATATATGATGAAATACAGGGAAAATCTAAACCAGCCTTTTCTGTCCTGAAATATAAACTTGACGCCGCTGCTTTGGAACGCTTATTTCTCCAGTGGCCGGAAAGTTTTAGAGAGAATTGGAATCGGCAGGGTTCGAAAATAATATAATATTTTGGGCAATGATAATCATTTTTGCCATTGTTATATAACCTAGCCAAGAAATTGTGAGTTTGACAAATTTATTAATGTCCCTGTGTATTGGTGCCCTGTTTTATGCCTTTAATATCAGGAGAGTCTCTTATATACTGGGCTAAAAGTTCCATAGCAAGTGTAAAAATGGATGGGGAAAGGGAACAACCCTGGCCGATTCCATTTGTGATTAACCGCTTCATGTCCAGGCTATTTTGAGCATTCAGGGCCAAACATTGTTTAGCACCTGTTGGCTTGACAACTATACTGTTTTTATTTTTTGGGCTAGCGATGTGATTTTTGCGACTTTTTTTCATGAACAATGCAGGTTTCTTTTCTTATTTTCATACATATATGAATAAAGTCTATATATGTATTTATATTCTCTGTACTAGGTTTTGGGGTCGCAGAATCTAGTTTTAAATTGTATAGATAAAGCAAGTTCTAGTAAAAGTACAAGCACTACACTCCTAAACACTCATTGAATCAGTGCGGAGGCTGTTGTAATCACAGAACTTTTTTTAAAAAGGAAAAAGTGTCATGTATTTTATTTTAGTTTTATTAATAAGATGTAAGTATATAATGTTCTCCAGAATCGACTACTTTTTCGTGAGTCACTACCATCTTGACAAAGTGATTACGGCAGACATACATACATACCCTATATCGGATCACTCCCCGATTTCGCTCACTCTCTCTATTGCCCCGCCTTCCTCTGCCAGGGTCATTGGAAACTCAATAACGTTTGGTTTCAGAACCCTGGATACGCATGGAATTATAACATTAATTCCTTACTAACTCAGTATCGAACCCTCTGACACTTTGGGAAGCTCTCAAGTGTTATATAAGAGGTGTGCTCATTAAATGAGGGGGGCGAGACTTGGGAGAAAGGACAGAAAGAGCATATAAATTGATGGCGCAGATTAGAGGCGTTAAATCCAAACATAAACACAATCAGTCACAGGACCCCAGGGCATTGTTAATTTACCTCCGGGAGGAACAAAGATTGTTATACGAAGTAAAAGCCAAAGAAACCTTGGTTAAATGCCGTTAAGCATTCTATGAATGTGGCAATAAACCAGGAAGAATCTTAGCTAATGCCCTAGGAGCACAGAAGGCATCCATGTACATCCCCCATATTACTTCCCCATCAGTCCCTCTCCGAGGGACATCGCCCGGTCCTTTCAGGAGTTCTACTCATCTCTATATCAGTGATAGACCACACACACTCGTGCAGACAAACAACTACATCTCCTCATCAGGTTTGCCTCAATTTTATGAGGAAACCTGTTCTTTACTGGAACACCCAATCTCACCAGAGGAGCTTTCGGTGGCTTTGAAGGACACGACATCAGAAAATGCCCCAGGCCCCAAAAGACTGACTGTTAGCTATTACAAAATGTTTATTGGCCAGCTTACGGACTATTTTCCTTCAGCTTTTAATGCAGTGGCATCGGACAGCCCAATTCCCTCAGACTCCTTAAAAGCTACTATTGTGGTTATACCAAAAGTAGGTAAAGATCAGTCCTCCTGTGCTAGTTACAAGTCGATCTACTTACTTATGTAGACTTAAAGCCGTTCTCAAAAATTTGAAAGAACCAACTCTCTCCACTGATATCCTCTGTAGTTCATGGAGCTCAAACGGGATTCATCCCCTCTAGCCAAGCGAGAGACAACTTGACCAAAGCTCTTAACCTGATCCACTGGGCTAATACACAGAAATATCCAACTGTAATTTTATCTACAGATGCATAAAAGGCCTTTGATCGGGTCGGATGGCCCTTTCTATTTGGAACTCTGGAACATCTTGGTCTGGGCCCTAATATGCTTGCATGGATTGGAGCTTTACGCCTTCGGCTTTTGTGAGAGTCAATGGTACATATTCCTTTTTTATGATTCACAATGGCACTAGACAGGGGTGCCCTTTATCCCTCCTGATCTTTGCCCTATCTCGATAGCCTTTCCTCTGTAGGATCAGGAATAACGTGAACATACGAGATGTGACAATGAATGCTCAACCTTTTAAAATAGCTGCTTACGTGGACGATTTACTAATTTTTTTATTTTACCTCTCCTCGTGTTTCCATTCCTAACCTTATGGAGCAACTTCGGCAATAAGGCTCTCTGTCATACTTCAAAATAAAATTTCAGAAGTCAGAGGCGATGACACTAAAAATATAGCCCAGGACCAAAAAGGACAGTTAAAGAGGCTCTGTCACCAGATTTTGCAGCCCCTAGCTGCTATTGCAGCAGATAGGCGCTGCAATGTAGATTACAGTAACGTTTTTATTTTTAAAAAACGAGCATTTTTGGCCAAGTTATGACCATTTTTGTAGTTATGCAAATGAGGCTTGCAAAAGTCCAAGTGGGTGTGTTTAAAAGTAAAAGTCCAAGTGGGCGTGTATTATGTGCGTACATCGGGGCGTTTTTAATACTTTTACTAGCTGGGCGCTCTGAAGAGAAGTATCATCCACTTCTCTTCAGAACGCCCAGCTTCTGGCAGTGCAGACACAGCCGTGTTCTCGAGAGATCACGCTGTGACGTCACTCACAGGTCCTGCATCGTGTCAGACGAGCGAGGACACCGGCACCAGAGGCTACAGTTAATTCTGCAGCAGCATCAGCGTTTGCAGGTAAGTAGCTACATCGACTTACCTGCAAACGCTGATGCTGCTGCAGAATCAACTGAAGCCTCTGGTGCCGGTGTCCTCGCTCGTCTGACACGATGCAGGACCTGTGAGTGACGTCACAGCGTGATCTCTCGAGAACACGCTGTGTGTCTGCACTGCCAGAAGCTGGGCGTTCTGAAGAGAAGTGGATGATACTTCTCTTAAGAGCGCCCAGCTAGTAAAAGTATTAAAAACGCCCCGATGTACGCACATAATACACGCCCACTTGGACTTTTACTTTTAAACACACCCACTTGGACTTTTGCAAGCCTCATTTGCATAACTACAAAAATGGTCATAACTTGGCCAAAAATGCTCGTTTTTTAAAAATAAAAACGTTACTGTAATCTACATTGCAGCGCCTATGTGCTGCAATAGCAGATAGGGGCTGCAAAATCTGGTGACAGAGCCTCTTTAAGTTCTAGCTTCCCTTTCAAGTGGACATACGACTCTATCAAATACCTAGGTATACAATTACCAAGTCACATAGACCAGACCTTTAAGTTCAACTTCTTACCCCTTTCACAAATTACGAAGGGTGATTTAGAACGATAGACTAAAGGGACTTTCAATTGGTTCGGCCGGGCTGGTATTCTTAAAGGGAACCTGTCACCAGCATTTCACCTATTAAACCAGGAATACCTGGTGGTAGTGGGTGAAAAATCATTTCGATAACCTATAATTGTCTTCTTAGTCGGCTCTGTAGCTTTAGTATTCAGTTTTTTAGTGTTCCCACACCGTATGCTAATGAGCAGAAAAAGAGTCAAATCTTCGTTTGAAAAGAGTCATAACTTCATTCCTCATGTCTTTCCGAGTTTACCTCGCCTCCTTACTTTTGATTGACAGCTCCTCGCCACACAAAATCCCACGCTTGTGCGTTGATGTCCTCTTCTGGTGGGTGCGCACAACGGGACACCGGATTATTACGATAAAAGGCGCAAAATGTTTGCGGACCGTTATTTAAAGTCGGAGGAGTTTAGGAGAGGGGATAACGGCAATTAACTTTTGATAGGAGCGGCCAGTGAGGGATAAGTAAAGTTCAATAGGTGAAATGCTGGCGACAGGTTCCGATTAAGATTAATATTCTGCCTCGCCTTTTATACCCAATACAGGCCCTACCGATTAAAATACCTTCTTCCTTCTTTAAAACAATATATCAACAATTCACATGCTTTGCGTGGGCCAAAAAACCTCCTAGACTTCATTGAAGGATGCTCACTCTGGCCAAGAGACATAGTGGGATTGGGCTGCCTGATATTGAGCATTATTATTATGCAGCACATTTGACTAGGATAGTGGATTGGTACAAACATTATACATTCAAGGATTGGATTGCTATGGAACAAGGTTTTACAAATATTCCTCTGAACGTTTTGCCTTGGATAGCTCCAGCTCATTGGATGTCCTTGGCTGACCATCCTACTATTTACCCAACATTGCAAGTGTTTAAGACTCTAAAAGCACACAACTTGATTTCTCCCTCACAATCCTCTCTGACACCTGTCCTGGGAAATCCAGAGAGTTTCACCCGGGCCTTACTGACTTGGTTGAGGGTGAGACAATTTAGGGTGTCAATTTTACAGGAATAATATGTGGTTACATGGTGAGAAGCTCAACTCTCACAGATCTTTCTGTGGCTACCCACTGGCAGACTCTTCAATCGACACACTGTCACCTCTTCCTGTGCCTACTACCTATGCTCGCACATTAAGGGTATGTTCACACGCAGTGGTTTCAGACGTAATTCTGACGTTTTACGCCCCTAATACACATACAAACATCTGTCCATTGCCTTCAATGGGAATTACGATGTTCTTTTCCCATGAGCCTTTATTTTATGCGTCGCTGTCAAAATACGGCGCGTAAAATGACGGCTCATCAAAAGAAGTGCAGGGCACTTCTTGGGACGTTTTTAGAGGCGTTTTTCATGGACTCCATTGAAAAACAGCTCCAAAAAGTCTGTAAAAAAACGTAGCGAAAAACGCGAGTTGTTAAAAAAAAAGTCTGAAAATCAGGAGCTGTTTTCGTCTGAAAACAGCTCCGTATTTTCAGACATTTTTACTCACTGCGTACGAACATACCCTTACACCTTTTGAATCCCTATGCTCAAACGGGTCACGTAAGACGCACATTATCAAACATTTATAAATTGCTGCTTACACCGGATGAGGAATACGTTCCTCCGAATTTCAAAATACCCTCCTGATGGTACCACATGTCCTACACAAAATGTTCCCTGATGTTTCTACCCTTTGTTGGCAAGGTGGCAAGGAGGAAGGGACTCTTTTACACATTTTTTAGAGCTGTGACAAACAAACCTTTTTGGACCAAGGTCCAAGATATTATACATGAGGTCACGGGTTGGAACTTGGGAGTTCCTGCCTGGATCCTTCTAGATCACCATAATGTCTCATTGGGAAAATATAGATGTTGCTTAGACAACTGCAAAATGCAGCAAAGGCTTGTATCGCAGCCTGTTGGAAATTTCTCTGAGCCCCCATCTGTTCCACAATGGCTTGAGCACATTAACGAAAGCCAGAGGATGGAAGATCTGCTTCATGCCTCAACTGATCGTTTGGACCAATTTAGAAAAGATTGATTATTTACAGCTAATCGGTTTTTCATGAACCTATGACAGCACCTGGAGAGACATCCCATTCGCTGGACAGGAAGCCTTGCGATATAAAAAAAGACACACCTCTCCACACATCCAGTCTTTAGAAAGAACTCAGGATGAGAATTTGTTATCTTTTATACATATATACACACACCGTGTGTGTATAGACACACACCCGGATTTATTATATCTTTTTTTTTTGCGCCACCTTAGTGAAAAGCCACCCCACACCATAAATATTTATAGTCATATATATCCTATATACAAGAGATATAAAAGAAGTTTATTGAAGGGGGGGGGGGGGACTAGAGGGGGTGCTGTCAAAGGTTCATGAAAAACCGATTACCGGTAAGTAATCAATCTTTTACCCTTTCACCTATGACAGCACCCCTGGAGATGTAAAATAGAACCCCAGTTTTAGGCCTCATGCACACGACCGTAAAAACTCCCGTTATTACGGGTCGTAATTACGACCCGTAATAACGGGCTCATAGACTTCTATTGGCGACGGGTGCCTTCCCGTTTTCTCACGGGAAGGTGCCCGTGCCGTTGAAAAAGATAGAACATGTCCTATTTCAGGCCGTAATAACGGCACGGACAGTCCATAGAAGTCTATGGAGCTCTCGTAATGACGGGTGGCTACATGTGTGCACCCGTCATTACGGCAGCGTTGCTAAGCGACGTCAGTAAATAGTCACTGTCCAGGGAGCTGAAAGAGTTAACTGATCGGCAGTAACTCTTTCAGCACCCTGGACAGTGACTACCGATCAGTATAAACCTGTAAAAAATAAAAGACGTTCATACTTACCGAGAACTTCCTGCTTCCTCCAGTCCGGTCTCCCGCCCGTTGCCTTGGTGACGCGTCCCTCTCGACATCCGGCCCGAAGTCCTGGATGACGTTTCAGGCCATGTGACCGCTGCAGCCAATCACAGGTCAATCACAGGCTGCAGCGGTCACATGGACTGCCGCGTCATCCAAGGATGTCGGGCTGGATGTGAAGAGAGGGACGCGTCACCAAGACAACGGCCGGGTAAGTATGAATTTCTTTAACTTTTATTACAGAAAAGGCTGTCCCTTCTCTCTATCCTGCACTGATAGAGAGAAGGGGCTGCCGATTAGTGCAGTGCTATTTTGCCGCCAAAAACGTGCCCGTAAATACGGGAGGAATACGGATGACACCGGACCCATATTTACGGGCACGGGTTCGTAAATACTGGTGCAAAACGGGTGGAATACGTGTGACACCGGACCCGTATTTACGCCAGTATTTACGGGTGGGAAAAAATACGGTCGTGTGCATGAGGCCTTAGGGTGGGAGTACAGCTTGCAGAACTTTCCTACCAAAGACTAAGTCAGTGACTGAATGCAACTGTAATCTATAATGTTTAATAAAGGTGTGGGGGGAGCTCCATGTAGCCGTCCTGCAAATCTGGTCTAGAGATGCGTTGGCTCTTTCAGCCCGAGAAGTAGATACAGCTCTGGCGGA
Source organism: Rhinoderma darwinii (assembly GCF_050947455.1). NCBI lineage: Eukaryota > Metazoa > Chordata > Amphibia > Anura > Rhinodermatidae > Rhinoderma > Rhinoderma darwinii. The sequence continues at coordinate 337,216,281 of NC_134688.1, read as the reverse complement.
ATGAGCTCCAAAGAACTCTGGGGGATTAGTGTTCTGGGCCACATAGGCTGTATGGCCTGTTTAATCCACCGTGCTGTTGTCGGTCTGCTAGCTGCCGAACCTCTATTTGGACCCTAGAACTGAATATGGAGATTCTCTGAAGACCTCCAGTCCTTTGTTACCTCCAGGTAGTGGACTAAATACCTCCTTACGTCTAAACAATTAAATTCCTGTTCCTTATTGCCCGAAGTACTGCCTCTAGCTCCCTGTAGTTGGAAGATCTTATGGAGGTTTGAAGATCCCACTGACCCTGAAGGCAGAAGGATTCGCCATGGGCTCCCCACCCCCAAGGACTGGCATTTGTTGTAATGTTCAGGGTTGGGGACATTTCCCATAAGACACCCTTCCTGAAATTCTCTACTGTCATCCACCACCTGAGCGAGAGTCTGGCTACCGAGGAAAGGAGCAGGGAGTGATCTAGTGAGCGCTTGCTCTTGTCCCACTTTTGTAATATGCTCCTCTGCAGAGGTCACTTTGTTCAAATATATGATGATATTTCTGATACAAGCTTGGTAAAGACTCTCGGTGCCTGAGAGATGCCAAACGGGAGCGCCCTGTATTGGAGGTGGATTAGGGAGTCGTTCAAAACTACTGCCACCATCAGGTACTTCTGGTGAGTGATGCAAACAGGGACATGGTAATAAGCATCCCCCAGATCTATTGATGCCATCATACAATCTCTGAAAAGATGATTTACTGTAGAGGGGATACTCTCCATCCGAAGTTTTTTGTAAATCAGGAAAGAGTTTAGTTGCTTTAAATTTATTATGACCCTGAATTGGCCCTCCTGTTTCTTTACCAGAAAAAGGGAGGAATAGTAGCCTTTCCCTATTTCTGGTCTCGGGACAGGTACCAGAACTCCCTTCCTGATAAGAGAAATAACCTCTGACTCTAGGGCCCGCTGTTTCTCGGAATCCTTCTGCCTCTTTGTGGGGAGGAATCTGTCTGGAGGAGGGGTCATGAATTCTAGCTTGTATCTGTCCGGTCTTTATGATATCTAGAACCCATTTGTTCGAGAAGATCCTTTCCCATTCTTGATAGAAAAGGGATAAGCGACCTCCTACTCCGCACACTCATTGCTGGTGATCTTTATCCTTGGGATCGCTCTGAGGCCTAAACAAGAAACCCCTGTTCTTTTTAGGGAATTTAGAGGATCTAAAATCCTGTCCCTTGGGAATGGGCTTTCTATTAAATTTCCTGGGACGAAAGGAGTCTGGTTTGCCCAAGGTAGGAAACTCCTTCCTTCTATCGGATGCTTTCTCCAGGAGATCATCCAGTGGGGGGGGCCAAACAAAAAAAATACCTGTTCAGGGGATAGAACAAAGTTTCCCTTTGGAGCCTGCATCTCTCTTCCATGTTTTCAGCCATATTGCTTTTCTGGCTGAGTTGGATAAGGCTGCGGATCTGGCTGCCAGACGGACAGAGTCCACTGAGGCATCAGCCAAAAAATCTGTGGCCTTAGAGAAAACCGTGAGGGAAGCCAGTATCTGATCCCTAGGAGTCTTGTCCCTGAGATTAAACTCTAACTGATCTATCCAGATTTTGAGACTTGGCTACACATTACCCGGCTAAAAGGCCCCCGCAGAGGCTTCCCAGGTTCTTTTTAGGTAATAGTCTGCCTTCCTATCCATAGGATCGGGGAGAGACCCAAGATCCTCAAACGGTAAGGCATTTTCCCTGGCTATCTTCGCTACCGGGGCATCCAGTCTGGGAAAACTATCCCAGTCTTTACTTAAACCCTCCTCAAAGGGATATTTTCTCTTCAAAATCTTGGGAATGCCTAATTTCCTGTCAGGGTTCTTCCATTCCCTCTTAATGAGGCTGGTTATATTCCCGTGAACAGGAAAAGTCTAATATAATGTCCTGAACAGACCGGGATTCCTTGGTGTCATCGATATTCATAGTGGCCAGGACTGCTTTAAGAAGTTGGTCCACGTTATCCGCTGGGAATAAGTTCTCCCCTCCCCCATCCTCGTCAGAGGAAAACTCAGAGGAGCCTAGCTCCCCTTCCTTCTCAAACCTTTCCTCTTCACTAGAGGAATTAGAAAAGCCTAGGTCTTGCCAGACGAGGTGCTAGGACGATCATGATTCTTTCAAAAGGGAACGAAGGGAGCTGTTAATTTCTGTACGCACTATAGCTCTTATGCTAGAGGCAAGGCTAGGGGATTCTTCTTCCAGGATCATATCTAAACAAATCTGGCATAACCGTTTTTGATAAGAGGCTGTTAGCTTCCTACTACACACAGCACATTCTTTGTTGCGAGCCTTGTCCAATTTTTTCCTGGGACCCTCTCTGACCGGACTGGAGGATCTTATCGCTCAGGTCGTTCCAAGCGTCCTGCTGCTTCTCCTGGAGCCTCCACGCTGGTTGCTTTGCTGGAGAAGGAGCCGTTCTGGTTCAGGCCTAGGAATAGGAATATGATTGGCTTGGGAGGCTCCCAGGCCACAACGCGCTGTAGCCCCTCCTCCCCACATGGGCCGCCGGAGCACCGCTTCCTGGGACGTCCGCGTGTCATTCCCACCGGAAGCGATGTGCGCCACGACCGGAAGTGGTCACTGTAGTATGCCATAAGCGGCCGAACGCTGGGTCAGGAGTCCTGGCTCGCTGCTTGTAACCCGGAGTCAGGCCTGACCCCAGGAGAGCTCCCCCCAGAGGAAACCCCACCGACGGCGGGAATTTACCGCCTCCGAAGAGGGAAGCGGTGATCGGGAGAGGAGGGAGATACCAGACCCGGACTACAAGTTGCTCCCTAAGAGGCTTACACCTTCAGAAGACCTCCAGGAAAATAGGTGAGTACCTGCTGGAGGGTCTGCAATCCTGAAGAGTGTCTTGATCCACGGGACAATCCCATCCGGAGGACAGGAAAACTGACTGGGTGTGTGGAGAGGTGTGTTCTTTTTTTATATCGTCAGGCTTCCTGTCCAGCGAATGGGATGTCTCTCCAGGGGTGCTGTTATAGGTGAAAGGGTAAAAACTTGGTTTTATTGGTACTCGTTCTCCACATCAGATAGATGTCGGAGGATTCGGAGTGCGTCTGTGGGAGATAGTCCTGAAGTGGCTTAGAGTCCTGTTTAACTGAGGTCCTGTGGACGGAGTGACAAAGAGGGTGTGGGGGTCCCTTTTTTTTTACCCCCCCCTTTATTCTCCTCCCACCACCTTTTTTGTAATGTATGTTCTTCTCCAGTATAAACACATGAAAAATTATTTTAAAAAAAAGAATGCAAGTATATAGAAAAAATAAATAGCTACAATTTAACAAAAGACCAAAAACCTTATTGCACCTGCCGCTCCATTCAACGTCCTCCTCACAGCAGTCGAGCAGTAAGGAGGAACAGTGGGCTTGGGACCCCCATTCCCGTGTTCAATGGGTGTCCCAGCAGTGGGCCCCCCTACGGTAATAAAATTAGATCAGAAAATGATCACCTATGCTCTGTATAGTTGATCATTTACAATTTTGGTAAAAACCCCTTTAAAAACTTGCCCACCCGCTCATGATAAGAGGTTTCTTCTCATCCTGTGCCTGTATATATAGCAAAGCTGACAAGTGAGTTACAGAGAACAAAAAATATCAGCTAGTGGCCAATGTAAAAACTGTAATATGATTTAAATAATGTAATTTTCTGACGATACATTCCTTTTTACTAGCATGCTACCTCTGTTAACACACAAACATCTTATACTTTCCAGTTTTGGTAAGATATTCAAGTTAGTATAGCCCTCTATCTGCTTAGCAGCTGACCTCAGTCGGGAGAAAGTAAAGGGCACAAGTAATTCAGATTTTTTTCCTATTTTGCCCAATATTGAAATTAATGGAGTGTGCACCCTGCAAGCTATCAAACAGCATAGAATGCTCATTTTTTTAATTTTATCTTAACCCCCTAAGGACGCAGCCTAGTTTGGGCCTTGAGGCTCAGAGCCCATTTTTCAAATCTGACATATTTCACTTTATGTGGTAATAACGTTGGAATGCTTAAACCTATCCAAGCGATTCTGAGATTGTTTTCTGGTGACACATTGGGCTTTATGTTTGTGGTAAAATTTGGACGATATATTCAGTGTTTATTGGTGAAAAATTGCAAAATTTAGAGAAAATTTATAAAAAATAGAATTTTTCAGAATTTAAATGCATCTGCTTGTAAAACAGATTTTTATACCACCCAAAATAGTTACCCGTTCACATTTCCCATATGTCTAATTTAGATTGGCATCGTTTTTTTGAACATTCTTTTATTTTTCTTGGACGTTACAAGGCTTAGAACATAAACCGCAATTTCTCATATTTTTAAGAAACCTGTTTGGTTCCAAAGTGGCTTTGATGGGGCTGTGTATTAGAAACCCCCATAAAATAACCCATTTACAAAACTAGACCCCTCAAAGTATTCAAAACAGCATTTACAAAGTTTATTGAAACCTTTAGGCATTTCACAGGAATTAAAGCAAAGTAGAGGTGAAATTTGCAAATTTCATTTTTCTTGCTGAATTTCAATTGTATTCATTTTTTTTCTGTAACACAGAAGGTTTTACCAGAGAAACACTACTAAATATATATTGTGCAGATTCTGTAGTTTTTAGAAATGTCCCATATGTGGCTCTAGTGCGCTCGTAGACTAAAACACAAGCCTCAGAAGCAAAAAAGGACCTAGTACATTTTGAGGCCTCTTTTTTTTTTAGAATATATTTTAGGCAGCATGCCAGGTTTGAAGAGGTGTTGAAGTGCCAAACCAGTATGAATTCCCCAAAAGTGACCCCATTTTGGAAACTACACCCCTCAAGGAATTAATTTATGGTTGTTACCATTTTGATCCCACAGTTTTTACACAGCACGTTTTTGAATTGGGCTGTGAAATTAAAAAAATGAATTTTTTTCCGATAAGATGTCATTTTTCATCAAAATTTCTTATTTTCACAGGGAACAAAATACCCAATTTTGTTGCCCAATTTCTCCCGAGTGCAGCAATACCCCATTTGTGGTGATAAACGGCCGTTTGGGCCCATGGGAGGCCTCAGAATGGAAGGAGCGCTGTGGGTTCTTTGGAGTGCAGATTTTGCTGGATTGGTTTTCGGGTGCCATGTCGCATTTTTAGAGCCCCAGAGGTATCAAAGCAATGAAAACCCGCCACAAGTGACCCCATTTTGTAAACTACACCCCTCAAGGAATTAATTTATGGTTAATGAGACCATTTAGACCCCATAGTTTCTTCACATAATTTATTTGAATTGGGCTGGGAATTAAACAAAAATGTATTTCTTCCAATAATATGTCGTTTTGGCTGAAAATTTCTTAGTTTCACAAGAAATAAAATACACCATTTTGTTGCCCAATTTGTCCTGAGTGAGGCAATACCCCATTTGTGGTGATAAACTGCCGTTTGGGCCCATGGGAGGGCTCAGAAGGAAAGGACCACCATTTGGCCTACTGGGGATTTTCTGGTGCGAAGTCATGTATGCAGAAGCCCCTGAGGTACCAGTACAGTTGAAACCTCCGAGAAGTGACCCCGTTTTAAAACTACACACCTTAAAGCATTCATCTAGAGGTGTAGTGAGTATTTTGCCCGGAGACATACACCCTATAAACTGTAATGTGGGTTCTCACGGGTATGGCAATACACTACATGTGGCTGTTAGCTGCCTGGGCACGCAGCAGGGCTCAGAAAGGAAAGAATAGGGGGGATAAGCTGTGCGGAGTGCATCAGGGTAAGCAAAATTGGGGTAGATTAAAAATCAAGGGATGTATGATAAATTTTAAAACACTCTTTCATACAGAGCCTTAGTTTTTCGGGACACGTGTCACATTGATATATTGTGTCCTTCCTTATCCCCCTCTTATAGCAGACTTTGCACCTCTTTTGACTTTTGCCCCTCCTGCCAGTTTGGGGAACTTCTCCTGGAAAGTGTTGCCTGGTACGATGCGTGTGGCCTCGCTTCCAGAAGTACTGGGTGCCCCCCCCCCTTCTTGGGCCCTAAAAATTTGTTTCTTGATAACCACCTATTGAAATTCCAGGAAAGTTCCCGTCTGGCCTGTACATCGACGTAGCACGTACGCATTGTACAATGCCATCGGTATGATGTGCACGGCCAGCTTCTTATACCACACCGCATGGTGCTGTAGGGCTTCAGGACTTGATCTGACAAGTCCACCCCTCCCATGTACCTATTGTAGTCCAGGATGCAGTCTGGTTTGGGGGTCTCTGTACTGGTACCTCGTACAGGTACATGGGTACTGGTGTGGCCATGTATTGTTGTTAATACAAGAACATCTCTCTTGTCTTGTACTTGACACACAATATGTTGCTGCTAGAATGTGCCCTGCTCTCACCCCTTCTGAGTGTTTGCCGACGCAGAGTCTTAGGGAGGCCTCTCAGATTTCTTCTAGCAGTGCCACATGCCGCAGTACTTCTGGAAGCGAGGCACTTGAAGAGTGGGACGCTGGTATAAAAATTATCCAGGTACAGGTGGTAACCCTGGTCCAGCAGTGGGTGCACCAAATCCCGCACAATTTTTGCATCAACTCCCAGTAAGGGGGGGGGGGATTCTGGGGGCTGAATACTGGTGTCCTTTCCTTCATATATCCTAAATTTGTAGGTATACCCTGATGCACTCTCGCACAGCTTATACATCTTCACTCCACACCTTGCCCTCTTACCCGGCAGGTACTTGCGGAATTGAAAACGCTCTTTAAAATGTACCAAGGACACATCAATAGAAATACACTTCTCTTGGGGGTTGGGGGGTGGTATGCTTGGGAAAACCGGGCACTGAAACGGTCAAAACTGGGGCCATCTCAAGGTGGGCACTGCTCATTATCAGTATAATGTAAAAAGCGAAGTATTGCCTAATTTTTTTTTTTTTTTAGGTTCCAGTTCAGAAGTTGCTTTGAGGGGCCTATATATTAGAAACCCCCATCAAACACCCCATTTTCGAAACTAGACCCCTCAAAGTATTCACAACAGCATTTAGAACGTTTATGAACTTTAGATGTTTCACGGGAATTTAGAGCAAAGTAGAGGTGAAATTTACATTTATTTTTTTTTGTCAGGAAATCCTTTTTAGACCATTTTTTTCCTAGAACACAAAAGGTTTTACCAGAGAAACGCAACTCAATATTTATTGCCCAGATTCTGCAGTTTTGAGAAATATCCTACGTGTGGCCCTAGTGTTCTAATGGACTGACGCACCGGCGTCCGAAGCAAAAGGAGCACCTAGAGGATTTTGAGGCCTTTTTATTAGGCACCATGTCCGGTTTTAAAGAGGCTCTGTCACCAGATTTTCAAACCCCTATCTCGTATTGCAGCAGATCGGCGCTGCAATGTAGATTACAGTAACGTTTTTTTTTTTTGACAGAGCCTCTTTAAGAGGTCTTGTGGTGCCAAAACAGTGGAAACCCCCCAAAAGTGACCCCATTTTGGAAACTAGACACCTTGAGGAATTCATTGTAGTTTTCATGGGGTACATGCGGCTTTCTGATCAGTTATTATTCTATTTTTAAGTGGCGTGGTGACTAAAAAACAGTAATTCTACTATTGTTTTTTTATTCTATTTTTTTTTTACAGCGTTCACCGTGCGCTATAAATGACATTCACTTTATTCTGCGGGGCGATACGATTACGGCGATACCATATGTTTATAGTTTTTTTTATGTCTTATGGCGTTTGCACAATAAAATACGTTTTGTAAATAATCATTTACTTTTTGTGTTGCCTTATTCTAAGAGCCAGAACTTTTTTATTTTTCCATCAAGAAAGCCGTGCGAGGACTTGTTTTTTTTCATAACGAACTGTAGTTTCGATCAGTAACATTTTTAGGTATATGCGACTTTTTGATCTCTTTTTATTCCATTTTTTGGGAGGTGAAGTGACCAAACAATTGTGATTCTGGTACGGTTTATTATTATTTTCTTTTACGACGTTCACCGCGCAGCATAAACAACAAAATAATTTTGTAGTTCAGGCCGTTACGAAACGCGGCGATACCAATTATGTAGTTTATTTGTTTGTTTATATATTTTTATTAATAATAAAAGGACAGATGAGGGAAAAAGGGTGATTTTTACTTTTATTTTCTTATTTTTACACATCTTTTTTTTTAAACTTTATTACTTTGTCCCACTAGGGGACTTGAGGGCAGGAGGCCCTGATGGCTATTATAATACACTGCACTACATGCGTAGTGCAGTGTATTAGAGCTGTCAGCTACTCACTGACAGCAAGCATAGTGGGTCCTGACTTTGTCAGGACCCACTAGGCTTCCGTCGATCGCATAGCCGGACGCCATTGTTAGGCGTCCGGTTGCCATAGTCCCCATCGCCGGCCGCTATCGTGTAGCAGGCCGGCGATGGTAGATTAAGCCCTAAAAAGCTGCGATCGCTATTGAACGCGGCTTTTAAGGGGTTAATCAGCGGGGACACAGCGATCGGTCCCCGCTGTAGGAGCTGCGGCAACTGCTGTACGAGACAGCAGCTGTCACAGCTCCTGTATGTGTCGGGAAGACGGACGAAATGGCCGTTACTCCCGCGACGTACTATTCCGTTGCTGAGCTCGAACGGTACACTTAGCACGACGGAATAGTAAGTCGCTGAGCTTGAAGTGGTTAAACCCGGAGGTATATAATCGAAGAGGTTTCTAAGTAGATGACACTCTACGCTTTAACAAGGTTGGGGAACATTTGGTCGAGAGGTTTGGAAACATGCAGAACAGTGTGCATAACCAAAAAGTTAAATTGTGTCTCATCCTACCACTTCACAAATCCTCAAAAGGATTCTTCCGTGGAACTCGAACAAAAAAGTTTTGTCATTGAAGTGATGTCCAACAGGATTTAGATGTGTGACCACCTAATATTCAATGAAACTGTTCAGTTCTGAAACTGATCTTTGGGTACTTCTTTGCCTCTCTTACCATCCTCCTCGATGAATGTGGGAGTAGTATGCTCAGGTGTACACTTTGGTAGCGCCTATTAGACAAACAGCACAATATTTTTTTTGTCTTAGATAGAGAATCATAGTTTGATGAAGGAACTAAACAAGGAATACTTGAATCATTATTTGTATGTATTTTTTTTAAATTTAATATGAAGGTTTTTTCCCTAGTTTCTTAAAGGGTGCAAAACATTTACAATATATTAAGACATTGTACATAGAATCAAGTGCAGTCATGTCAGTATGTTTCTATAATTTGTCTAAAATTCATGTAATTATCGTGTTAACTAGCTCAATATCGTTCCCATGTCAACCACTAGTAAGTACTAATACAGCTTAGCTGTTTTGCAGCTATATATACACCACTCTTCACCTTATATTACTGCTTAGCAAGACAAACTTTCTTTTCTGCTCTTCAGATCAGTTGTCCGCCAAACATTTTGCTCAACCCTGGCTTTTAAAGACAAAGTAGGGGATAGTTTTTAAGACCCTTATAGCCTGACCTTTGTAAGAAAGATTCAGTAGAACCTATCTGATGTTCCCCTTTGGCCAATCAGTCAGGTAGTAACCAATGATCTCATTTTTCTTTCTCCTCCCCAATCAGAACTTTGAGAGGCAATTCAGTGGGTGCAATTGTAGGCTTTAGGTTAGTATTATTACAGAATCTAATTGATGCCCTGGTTTAAAGATGTATGCGTCGTGACAGAATATTTATGTCAGAACAAAGGAATACAAGTAGTAGTGTCATAAATAATTCAATTTCTTGCAATATACAAATAAAATAGAAGCAGAGAATCCTACATACATACATACATGTATGTTTCTAGCACTTAAAAAGGTATTTCGATCAAAGACATTATGGCATGTTGACAGGACCCCAAACTATCGGGAGAATGGCGGACGCAAATTTGACAAATGATAGATAGGCATTTATTACAATCGCTCATGAAACAATAACTTTGAGATGTAATAGAGTCGTAGACAGAGTGTAAGAGTCAACTAAATGACAGAATGCAAATAATGGGAAACACAATCATGATAAAACCTAATGTCTTAGTAAATGGATTATTCTAATACTATGAAAGAACAGAATTCTGAATATCTTATATTGAAACATCTGACTCCAAGTGACTTAATCACACATTTAGTCTGTAGACAAAGCCGATTTTGAGTGTTTATTTTAATTTCCACTTCGGATGGGGCTATTATAGTTATAGGTTGAAAAAAATTTCTACAGACTTGTGCCACGGCTGGCTCATGTGCAGCAGTAATTGATCAAAGCATATATTGACACGATTATCCTGTGTCAAAGCTCCAAAGATTAAACGCACATTATCTCTAGTACTTGAGGAAGGTCAGTGTTTGCAGAGAATGAAAGCAATGGTAACACATGCTGTATTATAAAATGTGCAGTCTAAATGTCAGAAAATGCAGTGTGTTTCTTAGAACAACAACTATCAATGGATTCCAGTTTTAAGTCTAAGGCGTAAACGCAACATGGCGACCGAGTCCTGTGTCTGTTGCTGCATAGCCCACACCTAATCCTGTTTCTCATTTTCTGTAACTATTTACTAGCCTACATGCATGTTATGCTGGGAAAGATAGCGCTAACTGCCTACCTGGCCCGAAATCCACAAGAATCATTAGTATGTACACATATAAAATGAGATTTTATCATTGGCCCTGCTGTAGCTGTATGTATTCATACATGTATATTTATTGATGTTAAAAAAAACCCTGTCATTTTTTTTTTCCTTTTAGCTGAGTCGATGACGCACCAGCCAATAATATGTTTAAAAAAAATATGCCGTGTTTTAGGAGGCAAAAGGAAACGAACATATCTAAAGAAACAATAAGATTACTAGTCCTATAGAGCATGAAAAATTATTTTATACAGCTTTATTGTTGCTTTCAAAATGAATAACATACAAGGTAAACAAATGTCACAGGCATTGTATGTAACACAATGCCAAATGGGTTAATGTTAAGTATAAACCTCTGGAACTAGTAGATATAGAAGACTGCGCAATACCATAAAAATATTACCCATAGCCCAACAGTTCACTCCGCCCCTCCAAGATAAGGATTTTATGGTGCCCAGGTTTTTTTTTCTTACATAAATGAAAATCAGGATTCTGGAACCCCTGACTTTTAAAAAATACATAAACTACATAGGATTACAGTAAGAGAGGAGCAGATGTCCCAGAATAAAATAACCAGTGGCTGGATTTCACAGAAGAGGGAATAGGGAGCAGGCTCTTATGCTTTCTAGGAACATCATTCAGGCATTATTCCTCGAAAGCTGCCCAATATAAGAACAGTTGAGCTTGAGGTTGAACAGCTGTCAATGCCGAATCTTCACACAGCTGACATGTTTTTCCTCATCACATACGCAGTACTTTTCATGCTGATCGCTCCAATATTCTCACAAATAAGCTAGCAGTTTATCATAACTGTAATGTGAAAACACGATCAGACTAGAAATAAAGGCTACAAGTGTTAATGTGAAGCTTTGCTCTTGACACTTTAAATAGTTAACCATTTACTTGCCTGAGAGTAAAGGAGGAGGAGAGATTGCTCTTCTCTCTTCTTTGCCGCAGCGTGTTTAGGGAAGCTTCAGTTCAAATCAGCTTCTACAGTAAAAGACAATCATTTATTGAATTTCCTCCTGAAATATTGCAGCATATCAAGACATTTCAGTCCCAGTGTGTACACAGAAGCTGCTTCAAAGTGACACTTTGGAGATTCAGAGAACGATGAAACCTGCAGCATCTTCCTACCTCTATTCACTGTGTACCCACCACTCCCTCACTGTGTGACAAGGAAATGCTGCAGAGGACTCTCGCAATGAGATTGGCTCTTAGAGAAACACCTCTGGAATTTCATTGGCTGGCCCCATTCTCCTGTTCAAAACAAACCACAAAAATGAAGATCATTGAACAGGATCTACAACAAAAACAGGTCAAAATATCTGCTAAATAGTTTAACCCCTTCCCTCTTTAGCCACTTTTGACCTTCCTGACAGAGCCTCATTTTTCAAATCTGACATGTGTCACTTTATGTGGTAATAACTCCGGAATGCTTTCACCTATCCAAGCGATTCTGAGATTGTTTTCTCGTGACACATTGGACTTTATGTTACTGGCAAAATTTGCTCGATATGTTCAGTATTTAATTGTGAAAAACACCAAAATTTAGCGAAAAATTGCAAAAATTAGCATTTTTCTCAATTTAAATGTATCTGCTTGTAAGACAGGCAGTTATAATACACAAAATTGTTGCTAATTAACATCCCCCATATGTCTACTTTAGATTGGCATCGTTTTTTGAACATCCTTTTATTTTTCTATGACCTCACAAGGCTTAGAACTTTAGCAGCAATTTCTCACATTTTCAAGAAAATTTCAAAAGGCTATTTTTACAGGGGCCAGTTCAGTTGTGAAGTGGTTTTGAGGGCCTTATATATTAGAAACCCCAAAAAAGTCACCCCATTTTAAAAACTTCACCCCTCAAAGTATTCAAAACAGCATTTAGAAAATGTCTTAACCCTTTAAACATTTCACAGGAATTAAAGCAAAGTAGAGGTGAAATTTACAAATTTCATATTTTTCTGCAGAAATACATTTTTAATACAATTTTTTTTATAACACAGAAGGTTTTACCAGAGAAATGCAACTCAATATTTGTTGCCCAGTTTTTGCAGTTTTAGGAAATATCCCACATGTGGCCGTAGCGTGCTACTGGACTGAAACACCGGCCTCAGAAGCAAAGGAGCACCTAGTGGATTTTGGGGCCTTATTTTTGTTAAAATATATTTTAGGCACCATGTCAGGTTTGAAGGGCTCTTGCGGTGCCAAAACAGTCAAAATCCCCCAAAAGTGACCCCATCTGGGAAACTAGACACCTCAAGGAAATTATCTAGGGGTGTAGTGAGCATTTTCACCGCACAGGTTTTTTACAGAAATTATTGGAAGTAGGCCGTGAAAATTAAAATCAACATTTCTTCAAAGAAAATGTAGGTTTAGCGATTTTTTTTCTCATTTCCACAAGGACTAAAGGAGAAAAAGCACCGCAAAATTTGTAAAGCAATTTCTCCCGAGTAAAACAATACCTCACATGTGGTAATAAACGGTTGTTTGGAGACACGGCGTGGCTGAGAAGGGAAAGAGCGCCATTTGGCTTTTAGAGTTCACATTTAGCAGGAATGGTTTGCGGAGGCCATGTCACATTTACAAAGCCCCTGAGGGGACAAAACAGTGAAAACCCCAAACAAGTGACCCCATTTTGGAAACTATACCCCTTGAGGAAATTATCTAGGGGTATAGTGAGCATTTTGACCCCACAGGTTTTTTGCAGAAATTTTTGCAAGTAGGCTGTGAAAATGAAAATCTACATTTTTTCAAATAAAATGTAGGTTTAGCTAATTTTTTTTCATTTCCACAAGGACTAAAGGAGAAAAATCACCATAAAATTTGTAAAGAAATTTCTCCCGAGTAAAACAGTACCCCACATGTGGTAATAAACGGCTGTTTGGACACACGGCGAGGCTGAGAAGGGAAAGAGCGCCATTTGGCTTTTGGAACTCAAATTTAGAAGGAATGGTTTGCGGAGGCCATGTTACATTTACAAAGCCCCTGAGGGGACAAAACAGTGGAAACCCCCCACAAGTGACCCCATTTTGGAAACAACACCCATTGAGGAAATTATCTAGGGGTATAGTGAGCGATTTGACACCACAGTTTTTTTGCAGAAATTATTGGAAGTAGGCCCTGAAAATAATAATCTACATTTTTTCAAAGAAAATGTAGGTTTAGCTAATTTTTTCTCATTTCCAGAAGGACTAAAGGAGAAAAAGCACCACAAAATTTGTAAAGCAATTTCTCCCGAGTAAAACAATACCCCACATGTGGTAATAAACGGCTGTTTGGACACACGGCAGGGCTTAGAAGGGAAAGAGCACTATTTGACTTTTTGAGATCACATTTAGCAGGAATGATTTGCGGAGGCCAGGTCACATTTGCAAAGCCCCTGAGGGGACAAAACAATGAAAACGCCCAAAAAGGGACTCCATTTAGGAAACTACACCTCTTGAAGAATGCATCTAGGGGTGTAGTGAGCATTTTGACCCCACAGATGTTTCATAGAATTTATTAGAATTAGGCAGTGAAAATAAAAACAGTCCTTTTTCTTCAATAAGACGTAGCTTTAGCGCAAATTTTTTCATTTTCTCAACAAATAAAGGAAAAAAAGAACCCAACATTTGTAAAGCTATTTCTCCCGAGTACGGCAATACCCCATATGTGGTCATAAACTGCTGTTTGGGCAAACGGCAGGGCTCAGAAGGGAAGGACCGCCATTTGGAGTGCAGATGTTGCTGGATTGGTTTCTGGGCACCTGTGGGCCCAAAACAGTGGAAACCCCCCAGAAGTGACCCCATTTTGTAAACTACACCCCTCAATGCATTTACCAAGGGGTGTAGTAAGCATTTTAACCCTGCAGGTGTTTTGTAGAAATTAGTGTGCGCTCAATGTTGCAGAGTGAAAATGGGATTTTTTTCCATAGATATGCCAATATGTGGTGCCCGGCTTGTGCCACCATAACAAGACAGCTCTCTAATTATTATGCGGTGTTTCCCGGTTTTAGAAACACCCTACATGTGGCCCTAATCTTTTGTCTGGACATATGACAGGGCTCAGAAGTGAAGAGTACCATGCGGAGTGGAGGCCTAATTTGGCGATTTACAAAGTATTGGTTCACAACTGCAGAGGCTCAGATGTGAAATAATAAAAAGAAACCCCTGATAAGTGACCCCATTATGGAACTGCACCCCTCAAGGCATTTATTAAGGGGTGTAGTGAGCATTTTCACCCCACAGGTCTTTTCCATAAATGAATGCGCTGCGGATGGTGCAAATTAAAAATTTATATTTTTCCCTAGATATGCCATTCAGTGGCAAATATGTCATGCCCAGCTTATGACGCTGGAGACACACACCACAAAAATTGTTAAAAGGGTTCTCACGGGTATGACGGTGCCATATATGTTGAAGGAAACTGCTGTTTGGGCACGCTGTAGGGTTCAGGGCCGAGGGAGCACCATTTGGCTTTTGGAGAGCGGATTTTGCTTGGTACTATATTTGTTTGAGTATTGCTGGTGTTTTATAATGTGGGGGTACATGTAAGCGGGGCGGAGTATATAAGGGGCATAGTCAGGTGGTATAAAAAAATAAAAATAATCCATAGATGTGTGTTACGCTGTGAAGCAATCCTTTCTGCACAGGCCGGTGTCGCACTGATAAATGGTGTCATTTCTTATCCCCCTTTTGGTCCACACTCCGCGCCTTTGTAGTTTGGGGAATTTTGCTGGGAAAGTATTATCCTGGTATAATACGGGCACCGTCGCTTCCATCGGATATGATTGGGCCCTCCCTTCCTGGTTCCCTAATTTTAGGTCCTTGATAAATCGCCTCTTGAAACAGAAGAAATGTTCTCCTCGGGCACAACTGCATATTTTTTTATTTCCTGACTTATTGGAGCCATAACTAATTTTATTTTTCATAGACGTAGCGGTATGAGGGCTGGTTTGTTGCGGGACGAGCTGTAGTTATTATTGGTACCATTTTGGGGTACATGTGACTTTTTGATCACCTTTTATCCTATTTTTTGGGATGCCAGGTAAACCAAAAAACGCAATTCTGGCACAGCTTTTTTTGGTTTTTTTTTATACAGAGTTCACCACGCATTATAAACTACATGTTACCTTTATTCTGCGGGTCAGTACGATTCCGGCGATACCTCATTTATAGAACTTTTTTATGTTTTACAACTTTTTGCACAATAAAATTACTTTTGTAAAAAGAATGTATTTTTTCTGTCGCCAAGTTGTGAGAACCATAACGTTTTAATTTTTTTGTCGACGGAGTTGTATGAGGGCTTGTTTTTTGCGGGACGAGCTATAGTTTTTATAGGTACCATTTTTGGATACGTGCGACTTTTTGATCACTTTTTATTGTAATATTTGTAGGGCAAAGTGACTAAAAAACAGAAACTCTGGTAACGTTTTTTACGGGTTTTTTTTACGCTGTTCACCGCGTGCAATAAATAATATAATATTTTGATACCTCCGGTCGTTACGGTCGTGGCGATACCAAATACATATGGTTTATTATTATTTTTCAATAATAAAGGACTTGATAAGAGTAAAAGGGGGATTGTGTGTTATTTGATTACTTGAAACTTTTATTGTTTTCAAACTTTTATTTTTTGCACTTTTTTTTTACACTTTTTTATACTTTTTTTACACTTTTTCTCAAGTCCCACTAGGGGACTTGAAGGTCCAACGGTCAGATTTTTTTTTTTCTAATACATTGCACTACCTATGTAGTGCAATGTATTAGATCTGTCAGTCATTCACTGACAGCAAGCCGTTTAGGCTTCGCCTCCCGGCGGGGCCTAAATCGGCTTCCGTAATGGCAGAGCAGGAGACCATTGTGTCTCCTGTTGCCATAACAGCAGTCGCCAGTCCCGATTGCCTGTCAGGGCTGGCGATCTGCTTGTAACCGCTACGATGCAGCAATCGCTTTCGATTGCTGCATCGAAGGGGTTAATGGCAGGGATCGGAGCTAGCTCCGGTTCCTGCCGTTACAGGTGGATGTCAGCTGTACAGTACAGCTGACTTCCACCGCTGATGACGCCGGATCAGCTCCTGACCCGGCGCCATCTTGCCGGCAGCTACGGAAGCCGATCAGGCTCCGCCGCCGGGCGGATCTTGACCGGCTTCGGTGCTAGGCAGACCGGGAGGCCAGTATTAGGCCTCCGGTTGCCATTGCAGCCACCGGAACCCCGGCAATTTCATTACTGGGGTTCCGATGAGCTGCAAACACCTTAAGTGCAGCGATCGCGTTTGAGCGCTGCACTTAAGGGGTTAATGGCGGGGATCGAAGCTAATTTCGGTCCCCGCCGTTACAGTCGGATGTCAGCTGTAAGATACAGCTGAGATCCGGTGATGATGGGACCGGCTCAGCTTCTGAGCCGGTGCCAAACGTTTGACGTACATGTACGGCAAGATGCGGGAAGTCAGTACTTTCCATGACGTACATGTACGGCAAATGTCGGGAAGGGGTTAACATTACACCACAGATAAACAACGACAGAGATCCAGTGAATAAGATGAAAGATCTGCTGCATAGCAACAGCACTGAACACACACACACACACACACACACACACACACGCGCGCCTATTATGTAAGCAAGTCTTAATATATAGATGTCGACTATGGAGAACTACATAGGGAGGGTTTATCGGGTGATTCAAAATAGATGTTATTTACTTAACAATACAAAGAAAGGGCAGCTTTTCTGTAACATTCTTCTAGCCGAGGCTGTCAAATATTGGCCCAAACTATGTTAACAATTTATGATACGCGCAACACTATTACTACACAGAGTGAAGAGACTGCAGCACTCAATCTGCCACTAGACAGGAATGAAAATAATATTATTATTATGGCTACCCAGCTGAAAGGGGCAATGTATGATCTCTCTGGGTGCTTCTCATTAGGTAAGAGGGATCAGACTTCTAAATTAACTAAAACTTTTATCCCCTACCTTCTTTGTTACCGTCATTTAACATTACACTGTAATGTTAGGGCAATTGCATCAAATATTAAAACTTAGGGCCTGTTCACATCAGCTTTGCTTTCTGTTGACGGGAACCCCTCAACCGAAAGGCAAACGGAAACCTTAGCTTCCGTTTGCATCACCATTGATCTCAATGGTGACGGAAACTTTGCTAATGGTCTCAGTTTGCCACCGTTGTGACAGGGTTCCGTTGTTTAGACAGAATCAATAGCGTAGTCCATCAATTTCTTAGGACTGGAAAACCCCTTTAAAAGGAGATAACTGCTTTGGACCATCCCTACTTGTTAGAAGGGTACCTTGTCAATAAGCGGATCATAAAGTGTTACCCTGCTGGGACCCCGAGTGATCAGCTGTAAACTGTGGGAGAACCAGGCAGTAAGTGTTGTTTCCCTGCAGTGCCACCACTGATGAATTAAGGATTATATGCCGTCACTCGCATCAAATTAAAGTGTCGGTCGTGGTTTACACGGCCCCATAGACTACTGTGAGAGCTGTGCGGCCGTGAGAAGGTGTCCTATTTTGGGCCAGTTCCATTTTTTGACTGGCCGGTTTACCGGGCCGTCATAAAAATAAATAAAAAAATTGGCCGTGTGAATAGCCCCATTTATCTATTGTTTTTACTGCAGCCGTTAAATAAACAGCCGTCACACAGTGAATAGCGCAGTAGTGTCATGTCTGGAGGAAACTAGGCACTGCTCCTCACCTGCCCAATACCATCCCTACAGTGAAGCATGGTGGTGGCAGCATCATGCTGCGGTGGTGTTTTCAGCGGCTGGGAGGCGAATTCTTTTCATTCTCCCGACACTCCGATAAAGTTAATGAGGGATTAAGTGACAGAACAGCATGATCTCGCGATGTCACGCTGTGCTGTGAGTACAGCTGAACATGAATGAAGAGAAGTGTATGACGCTGATTGGTCAGCATCATACACTTCTCTTTAAAACGCCCACTTGCTCAAAAGTAAAAAAAACGCCCAGTTGGGAATTTAGAAGAAATTAGTATAAAACGAAAAATAGTCATAACTCCGTCAAAAATATAAGTTTAAAAAAAAAGAAAAAAAAAAGTGTTATTTACATTACACCGCCTATCACCTTAGGTAGGAGATAGGACACTTATAAACTGGTGACAGAGCCTCTTTTTCGGTTTCCTCATTGGTGTACTTACATATAACGTAGAACATACAACAAATATTGTACCAGAGTTAGGGTATGTTCACACGGGCTATTTTCAGACGTTTTTCGGGCCGTAAACGTCCCGAAACAACGGAAGCAGAAAGCCTACAAACATCTGCCAATTGATTTCAATGGGAAATACCGCATTCTGTTCTGACGGGGCGTTTTTTTACGCCTCCAAAAACTGCACGTAAAAAGACGCCCGCAAAAGAGAAGTGCATATTATACAGAAAAACAGCTCCAAAAACGTCCGTAAAAAAAGCAGTGAAAAACGCGAGTTTGCTTAAAAAACGGCTGAAAAGCAGGAGCAGTTTTCCCTTGATAACAGCTCTGTATTTTCAGACGTTTTTTGATAAGCGTGTAAACATACCCTCACACACACAGTAAGAAGCTAACATCAGGAGTGATCTGTAAGGCCCCATTCACACGAATGTATTTTTGCGGCCGCAATTCACCCGCAAATCTGCAGGTGAAGTGCGGCCCCATTCATTTCAATGGGCCCATGCAAAAAATAAATACATATTTTAAATAGTTTTATTACCTTATTTAGCTCCTCCAATGTTCAAATCAACTTGAAATTCCAGTCTAGTCACTTTACCAGCACGCCAACCTAGTTGCTATGTATAACTCGTACACCATCTCCATGAACCAGGGGCGGACATAGACGGCAGAAGGCCCCCCAAGTACAGTATATGCTTGCCCATTACTCTCTAATAGCTCATCAAAAAACACCCCATCCATATGTGTGTCTCTAACAAATCACCAATAATTGCGTGCCATTGTTATTAGCTCAGTCCCTTACATGCAATCCAACAGATAACACGAAGCTGCTTTTAAAAGGGAATCTGTTACCAGGTTTATGCTGCCCTATCTGAGCGCAGCATAAAGTAGTGCCACGGACGCCGATTCTAATGCCGGATTACTTAGTTGTAAATGACCATTAGTTTTAATAACAATTACTTTTTTTTCATGCAGCCCGTATTCATGAGCCGTGCCTTGCCCTGCCCACCAGATGCTGATTGGCAGCATTTTCCCTACGCAGAGTATGGGGAGAAACCTGTTAATAAGCAGCGGGTGGGCAGGGCTAGCCACAGCTCATAAATACGGGCTGCGTGAAAAAAAAAAGTGATTGTTATTAAGACTACTGGTCATTGACAACTAAGTAAAACTGCATTTAGGGTCACAGATAACAGATAGTGGAATGCGTCATGCAATTGCAGTCCCACCCTTGGAACATTACTTTCAGCAGGAAGCAAAGAATGGCTATGGCCGGGTTCACACGAGAATGTTCGGTACGTAATAAAACGGACCATACGTCGGCCGCACACACTGCAGGGAGCTGGGCTCCTAGCATCATGGTTGTCTAGGACGCTAGGTGTCCCTGCCTCCCCACGGAACTACTGTCCCATGCTGAAAACGATTACAGTATGGAATAGATTTCTCGCAGCGAGGCAGAGACTCCTGGCATCGTACATAACTATGATGCTAGTAGCCTTCCTCCCTGCACTGTGCTCGGTTCGGAAATTGCACGCTCTCCTCTTCAGCTTTGATAGCATCACGGGAGACCCAACGGAAAAGCGATCGCGCTGTTACAGAAGCCTGTAAACATCACAATATACTGCAATACATTAGTATTGCAGTGTATTGTACCAGCGATCTAATGGTTCAAGTCCCATAGGTGGGACTAATAAAATGTGTAAAAAAAAAAAAATCATGTCAAGTCATGTAAAAAAATATAAACAAAATTGGTATCGCTGCGTCCGTAAAAGCCAGAACTATTACAATATACCATTATTTACCTCACACGATGAATGCCGTAGGAGATAAAGCATTTAAACCGCTAAAAATCACTGTTTTTTGGTCACCTTAGCTTTTAAAAACAAATGTGATAAGTGATCAAAAAGTTGTACTTACCAAAAAACTATCAATAAAAACTACAGCTCGTACCGCAAAAAATAAGCCCCCACACCTCTCAATCGACCAAAAAATTAAAAAAGTTATGGCTCTCGAAATATGGTGAAACAAAACAATTTTTTTTTTAACAAATAGTTTTTACTTTGTAAATGTAGTAAAATATCAAATAAAACTGTATACATTTGCTATTACCGCAATCGTATTAAGTCGCAGAAAGAAGTTGTGGTTTTTACCGCATGGTGAAAGCCGTAAAAATGAAACCCAAAAAACAATGGAGGAATCTCAGTTTTTTTCAATTTCAGCCTGCAAAGAATTTTATTTTCAGTTTCCCAGTACATTAATTGGTGTCATTAGAAACTACAACTCCTCCCGCAAGAGATAAGCCCTCAAACCACTCTATTGACGGAAAAATAAAAATAAAAGTTATGGCTCTTGGAACGCGGGAAGGGAAAAACTAAAATGAAAAAGCAAAAAATAGATCAGTCCTGAAAGGTTAATTAATTTCTAATGAAAAAACATGTATGACCACATGTGGGGTATTGCCGTACTTGGGAGAAATTACTTTACAAAAACGTTTCGGTGGTTTTTCCTCCTTTACAAAAATGAAAAAATGCAACCTTTTAGTGGAAAAAATGTTGATATTCATTTTCACGACCTAATTCTAATAAATTCTGCAAAAGACCTGTGGGCCATACACAAGAGAAGAAACCAGAGCTTATAGCCACTTTGTGTAAAATCATGTAAATATTTATTAATTAAACACATATGAACAATGTATTAAAATATATATAAAGGACAAGAGTCTAGTAAGATCGATGGAGCAAATAATGAAAGTTGATGAATGTAATGTATGAGTGCTATAGGTTATAATGAATAATTTGAAAGGTATATGTTTGTACCCAAGAGGGGTTCCCTATTTGTAATCAATAGACCCCATAAACATCTTAAATCTGTAGTAAAGAGAGGGGGGGAAATTGGAATAAAGTGTCAGTGCATCAGTCTATCATCAGTAACAATAGCCTTACCCATATCAGCAACAAAAGAGTGATGGTCAGTACTTGCTCCTCCACATGAACCCCAACGCGTGTTTCGCCTTAGGTGCTTCCTCAGGGGTTGTGTGTGTCGATAATGGGGGGGGGGGGGTGACGACGACGTTTTTGTTGCAAACGGTGCCCAGCCCGCATTATAACTGCTTTTGGCGTTTATATAGTGAAAAGACGTGTAGGGTCCAAATACTCACTATACTCCTAGAAAGATTCCTTATGGGGTGCAGTTTCCAAAATGGGGTCACTTTTGGGGGTTTCCACTGTTTTGGTCCCTCCAGGGCGTTGCAAAAGCGTCAGGACACCCGAAAACCATTCCAGCAAAATCTGTGCTCCAAAATCCAAATGGTGCTCCTTCCCTTCTGAGCCCTGCTGTCGGTTCAAACAGCATTTTATTACCACAGGTGGGGTATTGCCGTAATCAGGAGAAATTGCTTGCCAAATTTTGGGGTGCTTTTTATTCTTTATTCCGTGTAAAAATAAAAAATTTCTATGTTTTTTTTAACCCCTTAGTGACCACTAATACGCCTTTTTACGTGATTCACTAATGGGCTTTAGGCTAGGCTGACGCCTTTTCACGTCAGCCTAGTCTAAGTCCTGCACGGGTCTCCCGTGCAGGCAGGAGCCGGGGCTCTGCTGTCTGATGACAGCTGAGCTCCTGCTCCAACACCCGCGATCGAAGTTTACTTCGATCGCGGCCGTTTAACCCGTTAAATGCCGCCGTCAATAGCGACCGCGGCATTTAACTTTGTTTACAGAGGGAGTGCGCTCCCTCTGTCACCCATCGGCGGCCCGCGAATGAAATCGCGGGTCTCCGATGGGGTGTCATGGCAGCCGGGGGCTTGATAAAAGCCCCCAGGTCTGCCCTGGACATATTCCTGTTAGGACGCGCCGGAGGCACGTCCTAACAGATTGCCTGTCAGATTTACACTGACAGGCAATAATGCTCTGGTATACGAAGTATACCAGAGCATTATAGCAGCGATCGGAACATCGCACAGTAAAGTCCCCTAGTGGGACTAATAAAATAAGTCATCAAAGTGAAATAAAGATTAATAATAAAAAGTACAGTAAAAAAATAAATAAAACCATTTTTTTCCATAAAAAGTGGTTTTATTTAGTAAAAGTGTAAAAAAAAAAAAAAAGTACACATATGTGGTATCGCCGCGACCGTAATGACTCCATTAATAAAGTTAATATGTAATTTAAACCGCAAAGTGAACACCGTAAAAAAAAAACGCAAAAAACCATGGCGAAATTGCAATTTTTTTCCATTGCCCCCCAAAAAAGTCATAATAAAAATGAATCAATAAGTCTCACGCACCCCAAAACAGTACCATTCAAAACTACGTCTTGTCCCGCAGAAAACAAGCCCAAAAAATCACTACATTGATGGAAAAATAAAAAAATTACGGCTCTTGGAAAGCGACGATGCAAAAGCAAATAATTTTAGTTCAAAAGTGTTTTTATTGTGCAAAAGCCGTAAAACATAAAAAAAACTCTACATATGTGGTATTGCCATAATCGTACCGACCCATAGAATAAAGGTAACATGTTATTTATGTCGCACAGTGAACGGCGTCAATTTAAAAACGCATAGAACAATGGCGGAATTTCAGTTTTTTTTTATAATCCCCCCCAAAAAGGTTAATAAAAGTTAATATAAAAATTATATGTACCCAAAAATGGTGCCATTAAAAAGCACAACTAATCCCTGGAGGGGTGTAGTTTCCAAAATTGCATCACTTTTGGGGACTTTCCACTGTTTTAGCACCTCAAGACCTCTTCAAACCTGACATGGTGCCTAACATATTCTAAAAAAGGAGGCCCCAAAA
Source organism: Rhinoderma darwinii (assembly GCF_050947455.1). Classification (NCBI taxonomy): domain Eukaryota; kingdom Metazoa; phylum Chordata; class Amphibia; order Anura; family Rhinodermatidae; genus Rhinoderma; species Rhinoderma darwinii. The sequence goes on along the minus strand of NC_134688.1, from coordinate 337,192,725 downwards.
CCCTCTATGTGCTCCTTAGGTCTGTGTTTCAGTCCATGATCACACTAGGGCCAAATGTAGGATATTTCTATAAACTGCAGAATCTGGACAATAAATATTGAGTTACGTTTATCTGGTAAAACTTTTGATGTTATAAAATAAAAAGTGTATTACAAATGAATTTCGGCAAAAAAATTAAATTTGTAAATTTCCCCTCTGCTTGAATTGTGAAACGCCTAAAGGGTTAAGAAACTTTCTGAATGCTGTTTTGAATACTTTGAGGGGTGCAGTTTTTAATATGGGGTGATTTATGGGGACTTTCTAATATATAAGGCCCCCAAAGCCACTTCAGAACTGAACCCTATAAAAATAGCCTTTTGAAATTTTCTTGAAAATGTGAGAAATTGCTGCTAAAGTTCTAATCCTTGTAACGTTCTAGAAAAATAAAAAGGACGTTCAAAAAATGTTGCAAACATAAAGTAGACATATAGGAAATGTTAACTGTCTTACAAGCAGATACATTTAAATTTAGAAAAATGCTAATTTTTTGCAAATTTTCTCCAAACGTTGGCGTTTTTCACAAATCACTACTGAATTTGTCGACCAAATTTTTCCACAAACATAAAGTACAATATGTCACGAGAAAACAATCTCAGAATCGCTTGGATAGGTAAAAGCATTCCGGAGTTATTACCAAATAAAGTGACACATGGCAGATTTGTAAAAAATGGGGCTGGACCTCAAGGCCAAAACAGGCTCAGTCCTGAAGGGGTTAATTGCAGCTCTTACATTCCTATGAAACCAATGTAGAAAAACCGAAATAATATTGCAGATTCCACAGCATAAATGGACATGCTGCGGATTAAAAAAAACAAAAACTGCAGGGTTTATTCACGTTTTTTTCTGCAGTGTGTGGATGAGATTTGTTAAAATCTCATCCACTTTGTAACTGCTGTAATACGCTATGGATGTTCTGCAACGGATTTAATTGCAGAAAATCCAGTGTATTCAGTGGCAGCAAACTGGAGGATATTAAAACTAATCCGCCCAGTGTGAACATACCCTGAGAACGCATTGATCCCACTTTCTGACCTCACTGCATTTAAAAAAATAAAAAGTGGGGTGCCATATTTACTAAGCCCCAACCATCAAATTTACTGGCCAAAATGGCTTACATTTAAAGTATCTGTATGTGCAAGAGAATTGCAAACATTTTCTGTTACTTTTCCATACAGTGAACTAGGCCAGGTATTTCAGAAGTGCACCATCTTGGAGAACGCACCACCATCCATTACTACTTGTCACTGGTACGTCATTACTTACCTCACACGCACAGCAGCAGCGCGCTGTTACAGATAGCGTTCGTACATTGTCTTCTGTCATTGGTTGGGACATGAGTAAGTCACTTTAGCCCACGCTACTGCGCGCCTTCTGATTGGCTTCTTTAACGTCAATCATTAATTTTTAATCCGCCCAACTTCCTTGTCGTTACAGTCATCATTCTGTTAATACATTGGCTGTTTCTGTTGTCAGTCGTCACATTCTCTCATCTCATTGGGTAGTGTAGCCGTCAATCAAGACGTGTGCCAGTAGTCTTGTACTCACGTGGCGTCATGACGCTTGTTTACAAACATTACAGGCTCGATCACGCGGTGTTGCACGTGGCACACAGGGGGTCAGCGCGTGATAGCGGATTGTGTCAGAAGACTGGTGTGACTGCGGCGGTTGCTTGGCATTTGGAATCACTGCGCTGCTGAGTCACACATCACTTATCGGAGAAGAAGAGATGATCTGATGTCTTATTTTACGTTCTCCTGATTATTTCTGCTCGCTATTACACTAATAATGTCTAGTACTTTTGTGTTTTAACTCGTAAGGAAAATATATCATTATTTTTATTATTACTTTATGTTGTAATAAAACAATGGCCCACATTAAAATTGCGCCAAGCTGTGCCAATTTACACCAAAGTTTGGTGCATTTTTGACACTTTCTATACCCAGACAGAGTAGTAAACCAGCCCCAATGTTTTTAAGGGGTTGTCCGGCCATGGGACTATTTTTCATACTGATGACCTGTTCACAGGATAAGCCATCATTATATTTCTCGGTGGGGATCCTACATCGCTCGCATCGATCAGCTGCTATGGCTGTCTCCGTACATTGGATGTACGTGCAGATGACTGTGGTACAGCGGCTGTGCTGCCATACTGCAGCTCGGCTCCTATTCAAGTAAATAGGAACAGAGTTGCAGCTCAGCAGCACGGCCGCTATGCAGTGTACGAAGCCTTCTGCTTCCGGCACCAATCACTGCGTACCGTGCATAACATCCGGTAGCCGGAGCAGCTGAACAGTGCGGGAGTCAGCCCTTACCGATCATATACTGATGACCTATTCTATAGATAGGTCATCAGTATGAAAAACGGTCCCGTGTCCGTACAACCCCTTTAACCGCTTCCTGACCGGAGGCTTTACCCCCTTCCTGATCAGGAATATTTTCAAGTTTTAGCCTTCTATAAGGGCTTGTCCACACGTAACGGAATTTTCTGCAGAAAGTAGCAGATATTCCTCTGGAAAAAATGCATTTCCTGCATTTTATACTGCAGAAAATGGTGCATATTGTGCTGCGTTATCAGAGGAGATGTCACAATCTCCCAACACAGAAAAACTCCGCAAATCCGCACCATTTTCTGCAGTATAAAACGCAGGAAATGGTGCGGTTTTTCCGCAGCGGAATTGCTGCAGAAATTTTCTGCAGCAATTCCATTACGTGTGGACAAGCTCTTATAAAAGTCTAAAACTTGCAATTCGGTCCACTTTCCGCAGCAGGAAATGTTGCTATATTTCACCCACTTTGCTGATACTGAATTCTGCTGTGGATTTTCCATCCGGAAAATACGCAGCAATTCTGCTACGTGTGGACAAGCCCTTACTCTTCCAACCTACATGTATTTGGTCTTGTTTTTCTCAGAACATGTTGGGCTTCCATATTGTGTTAAAAAATAAGTGATATATTTGAATTTTAAAAAGTTTAAAATGAAAAATGAAAAGAAATTGTAAAAATATGTGAATATGTAATTTTAGGTGATGTTTTTTTTTTTTTTACATCTGGTGCATGCCACTAGGAAAACACCTGAATACATATTTGGCAACTTCTGCCGACTTCAGCGATACAAAATATGTGTGCATTTCTTACACGCTGGGTGCAAGGTGGAGCTTACAATGAATGGTGCACAAACTGGGTTTTGGAAAGCAAATTTTCCAAAGTGAACTTCGTACGGCCAAAGTCGCTGTGTAGCCCCAGCCTAAGGCCTCATGCACACGGCCGTGCAGTATTTACTTTGAGTAAATACTGCACGGGCGGGCCACAGACTGTCACCCGCATTTGCAGGCCATGCTCACATTATAAAGTTTAGGAACATAGTCCGTAAATGCAAAAATTAGTCCTATTTTTTGCGGGTCATTTCTACAGCACGGACACACACTCCTAAATATACGGGAAGGTGACCGTGGCCAATAGAGATTAACGGATTATTATTTTTATCCGCAATTACGGATCCGTAAGTATGGACAAAATTTACGGTCGTGTGCATGAGGCCTAAAACTGTACAATACATCTATATATGTATATACATATATATATATATATATATATATATATATATATATATATATATATATATATTCTATTCTAGCTGCAAACGTATGGTTTTTAACCCCTTCAGGACCCAGCCTGTTTTGGCCTTCAGGACCCAGCCGATTTTTTCAAATCTGACGTGTGTCACTTTATGTGGTAATAACTCCGGAATGCTTTTACCTATCCAAGCGATTCTGAGATTGTTTTCTCGTGACATGTTGTATTTTATGTTAGTGAAAAAATGTTGTCGATAATTTTGGTATTTATTTCTGAAAAACACCACAATTTAGAAAAACTTTGCAAAAATTAGCATTTTTCTAAATTTAAACGTATCGGCTTGTAAAACAGATAGTAATACCACACAAAATAGTGACTAGTTAACATTTCCCATATGTCTACTTTAGATTGGCATCATTTTTTGAACGTCCTTTTATTTTTCTAGGACGTTACAAGGCTTAGAACTTTAGCAGCAATTTCTCATATTTTAAAGAAAATTTCAAAAGGCTATTTTTTCAGGGACCTGTTCAGTCTGAGGTGGCTTTGAGGGCCTTATACATTAGAAAATCCCCAGAAGTCACCCCATTTTGAAAACTGCACCCCTCAAGGTATTCGAATCAGCATTCACAAAGTGTTTTAACCCTTTAGGCGTTTGACAGGAATTAAAGCAAAGTAGGGGGGAAATTTACAAATGTAATTTTTTTTGCCGAAATTCATTTCTAATAAATTTTTTTTTTGTAACACAGAAGGTTTTACCAGAGAAATGCAACTCAATATTTATTGCCCAGATTCTGCAGTTTTTAGAAACATCCCACATGTGGCCCTAGTGTGATAATGGACTGAAGCACCGGCCTCAGAAGCAAAGGAGCACCTAGTGGATTTTGGGCCTCCTTTTTTTTAGAATATATTTTAGGCACCTTGTCAGGTTTGAAGAGGTCTTGTGGTGCCACAACAGTGGAAACACCCCAAAAGTTACCCCATTTTTGAAACTACACCCCTCAAGGAATTTATCTAGGTGTATAGTTAGTATTTTGACCGCACAGGTTTTTCGCTAAATTTATTAGAATTAGTCTGTAAAAATTAAAATCTACTTTTTTCTGAAAAAACATAGAAATTTTTAATATTTACAAGAAATAATAAAGAAAATGCACCCCAATATTTGTAAAGCAATGTCTCCCGATTACGGCAATATCCCATATGTGGTAATAAACTGCTGATTGGACCCACATCAAGGCTCAGAAGGGAAGGAGCGCCATTTGGATTTTGGAGCACGGATTTTGCTGGATTGGTTTTCGGTTCCATGTCGCGTTTGCAACACCCTGGATGGACCAAAACAGGGGAAACCCCCAAAAGTGACCCCATTTTGGAAACTACACCTATATCTACGGGTATAGTTAGCATTTTGACCACACAGGTTTTTTTGCAGAATTTAGTGGAATTAGGCAGTGAAAATGAAAATCAACTTTTTTTCTGAAAAAGCATAGAAATGTAAAATTTTTACAAGGAATAAAGGAAAAAAAGAACCACAACATTTGTAAAGCATTTTCTCCTGATTACGGCAATACCCCATATGTGGTAATAAACTGCTGATTGGACCCATGGCAGCGCTCAGAAGGGAAGTAGCGCCATTTGGATTTTGGAGCATGGATTTTGCTGGATTGTTTTTCGGTGCCATGCCGCCTTTGCAACGCCCTGGAGGGACCAAAACAGTGGAAGCCCCCAATTTACCCCACTTTGGAAACACCCCTCAAGAAATTTTTCTAGGGGTATAGTGAGCATTTAGACTCCACGGGTCTTTTGCAGAATTTATTAGAATTAGGCAGAGAAAATTAATATCACAATTTTATTCCACTAAAATGTTGAATTTTCTCATTTTCACAAGGGATAAAGGAGAAATAAACAACCAATTTTTGTAAAGCTCTTTCTCCCGGGTACGGAAATACCCCACATGGGGTCATACATTTTTTTCATTAGAAATGAATTAACCCTTTTAGGACTGATCCATTTTTTGCTTTCTTATTTTCGTTTTTCACTACCCGCCTTCCAAGAGCCATAACTTTTTTATTTTTCCCTCAGTAGAGTGATGTGAGAGCTTATTTCTTGCGGGAGGAATTGTAGCTTCTATTGATACCATTTAAAGTGCCATAAAAAGTACTGGAAAACTGAAAAAAAAACTAGGAAAATCTAGTAATATAGGAAAAAAAATCTGATTCCATTTTTGGGGGTTTTCATTTTTACAGCTTTCGCCGTGCGGTAAAAACGAAAACGACAGCGATTTTGGCAGTTTAAATTATTTACGTTTTTTACGGTGTTCACCGTGCTAGTTAAATAATGGTATATTGTAATAGTTCGGCCTTTTACGGACGTAGAGATATCAATTCTGTTTATTTTTTTACATTACTTTTGAAGAAAAATGTGAAAAGGTTTTTTTTTTTTTTAACTTTAAACTTTTTTCTTTCTTACTACTAATAACTTTAATTCTGCTACACATTTTATTAGTCCCCTTAGGGGACTTGTACCAGCGATCATTGGATCGCGGGTACAATATGCTGCGATACTAATGTATTGCAGTATATTGTTATTCTTACAGACTCCTGTAACAGCGCGATCGCTGTTCCGGTCCGTTAGTCCTGGGTGTCAGCTGTAATACACAGCCGACACCCGCAGCGTATGGAGCGGGCTCAGCACGTGAGCCCGCTCCATACATCACCCCCGCACCATGACGTGCTATTAAGTCATAGTGCTCAAAGGGGTTAATGCACAGCGGATGGTGTAAATATTGCAATTTTCCACTGATATGCCATTTTAGTGCATAATATGTCGTGCTCAGTTTGTGCCCCTGAAGACAAATACCTCATAAAGCGTTAAGCGTGTTCTCCCGGGTATGGCGATGCCATATATGTGGGCACAAACTGCTGTTTGGGCACGCTGCAGGGCTCAGAAGGGAGGGACGCCATTTTGCTTTTGGAGTGCAGATTTTGCTTGGTAGTTTTTCTGTTTTGGGTTTCGCTGGTATTTCAGTTTATAATGTGGGGGCGTATGTAATCTGTGCGGAGAACATCAGGGCATAATAAGAGGGTATAAAAATGCGGTAAATAAATAATAATTCATAGATGTGTGGCCGGTGTCACACTGATAAATGGTGTCAGATGTTACCCGCTTTTAAAAAACATTGCACATTTTGCATCGCCATATTCCTGGGAGACAGAACGTCTTTATTTTTTCACCACCGGAGCTGCGTGACGGCTTATTTGTTGAGGGACAATCTGTACTTTTCATTGGTACCATTTTGGGATACATGCGATTTTTTTGATCACTTTTTATTACATTTTTTTGCAAGCCGGGTGATCAAAAACAAGCATGACAATGTTTTTTTAGTTTATTTTTTTGCGGCGTTCACTGTGCACTATAAATGACCATTATATTTTATTCTGCGGGTCGGTACCATTACGGCGATACCATATGTATATCGTTCTTTTTAATGTTTTGCAGCGTTTGCGCAATAAAATCACTTTTTTATAAAATAATTTATTTTCTGTGTCACCATATTCTGAGAGCCGTAACTTTTTTATTTTTCAGTCAAAAAAGCTGTGTAAGAGCTTGTTTTTTGCGGGACGGGTTGTAGTTTTTATTGGTATTATTTTCAGGTACATGCGACTTTTTGATCACTTTTTATTCTCTATTTTGGGAGGGGTGGTGACCAAAAAATAGCGATTCTGGTGTTGTTTTTTATTGATTTTTTTTGGGCGTGTTCATCGTGCGGGAAAAATAACACTACAGTTTTATAGTTGGGGTCGTTACGAACGCGGTGATACCAGATATGTGCACTTTTTTTAAAGTGTTCATTTTTTTCAAGACTTATTATAGGAAAAAAATGCAGTGTTTGTTTATATAACTTCTAACTTTTATTTTTACACTTTTTTAAAAACATTTTTATTATCTTTTTTTGACTTTTTTCACTTGTCCCACTAGGGGACACTTAGACTTGCAGCTCTGATCGCTGCTAGAGTACATTACACTACACACGTAGTGTAATGTACTCTGTCATTGTGACGTGACAGACACACTGACAGGAAGCCTCGGAGGACCGGCAGAAGGCTGCTCCTCCGAGTCTTCCGTACATGGCAACCCGGAGGTCATTGTCTGACCTCCGATTGCCACGACAAGCATCAGTAGCCCCCACGATAACTTCGTGGGGGCTGCCGATGTGCTTCAAACCACTTAAATGCGGCAACGGCAATCCGTCGCCGCATTTATGGGGTTAATTGCCGAAATCAGCGGCGATGATCCGCTGACCGGCAAGGCTGGAGTGTCAGCTGTCGGGGACAGCTGACCTCCCGATTCCCCGACTCTGTCCGTCAGGACAGTGTGCGCCGGGAACTACTCCGCAATAGTACGTCTGGATGCGGAAAGCAAGCCCTGTGCAAGACGTACTATTGCGGAGCAGCGCGTGAAGAGGTTAATGCAATATCTACATAGGTGTATTGAGGCCCATTTCCAGCAACCATCACTCCAGTGTTCTAATGGTACATTGTGTTTGCTAACTGTGTTAGAAGGCTAATGGATGATTAGAAAACACTTGAAAACCCTTGTGCAATTATGTTCGCACCGCTGTAAACAGTTTTGCTGTTTAGAGGAGCTATAAAACTTCTAAATTTAAATCTCACTATCACTATGGGCCATCAGTGGTGGAGCCTGTGTCAATGGGTGGACTAAGGTTTTTTGAATATGCATTCTACCATTATTATTGGCATCTTGGGTTCCCTAGTGGTGACCTATCTTATTTTCATTTTGTGTCTTGGTAGTGGGGGGCTGGGAGATGGGAGTGTGGGATGATAGGTTAGGAGTTTTCTGGCGCTGGTAGTTGGTGTGTTAGTGAACTATGTGTGTGTTCTTGGGGGAAGGTGTCGGTGGTGGATGATAGAGAGGGAAATTCCGGTTTTGTTTTTTCTTTACTTGGTTTAGTTTTTTGGTCATTTATAAAGAAGAACCATGTTGAAAATAGTGTCATGGAATATTAGCGGGGCCGCTACATGATTAAAAATATATTTATCACCATAACCATCTAGAAGATCTTGATAATAGGGGTCGACGCCACAACATTAGAATCAGGGGTGTACCTGAACCTAAACAAGACGAAAATGTGAAACAGATCCTGACGACCATTTTTAACAAAGTTATAGGCGCAGCCATGGATCATCCTATTAAATTAGACAGAGCTCACAGAGCCCTGCGACCAAAAGGGGCCAACACCCTGCCAAGAGATATCATCTGCTGTGTTACGGACTTTGAGCTGAAGGAAACCATAATGACCAAGGCCAGAACCAAACGGGCCATTGAATATGGAAATGCTACGATTCAACTTCTACCTGATCTATCTTGGATTACCCTACATAAGCAGCGACAACTGCGCCCACTGCTCTCCATCCTGAGGGATGCTAACATCCTGTACCGCTGGGGATTGCCTTTCAGTCTTACAGCCAGAAGAGATGGACGCTCCGCAGTCCTCAGGTCGCCTATGGATGTACAAGCATTTTGTGCCATACTGGATATTCCTTCACCGAAATTGCCTAGTTGGGATCTTGTTCTACCCCCTCCACCTCCTCCACCCGTCTGGCACAAAGTCCTGCAAAAAAAGAAATCCACCACACCGGGGGACCCTATTATCGACAGAGGTCGCAAGTCTCCAATCCGGAGATAAAAGAGTTTGTTGCGGGAGGCTACTACTCGTATATATGCACTGTCTAGTGCACAGGCCGCATTGAATTTTTTCTTTATTCTTATGTTATGTGTTCATTTCTTTTAAACTGTATTACACCCTTATAGGTGGTGGTGGGGGGCTACCAGACCGAGTCACCAGATTTGGCTGACCCTGGAGCAGAAGTTGCTAAGATGGGTTCCGGCTACGTCGACTTCTAGGGGCACTTATTCCCTACGGAGACGACTCATTTTCCTAGTGCATTTTATGCACCTAGTGTTTTCACTGTTCGTTATGCATAAGAATCGGTTGAATTATTATGTCTCCATATGGAAGGTACTTTCCATTCATAGTCAATTGTATGACTTGATAGCGCACTGTTACTGTATATGTTTATTGATTTTACTTTACGTGTTTTTATGTCTATGTCTCCCCTACCCTTCCCCTTCTTTCCTTGGATTCTGGTCTTCTACTAGGAGATATCTTCGGGAACATGGGTCTGGAGAGATGGAGAGGAACTACGGTCTCTTACCGTCCCGCTATAGATGCAGGTTGGGCCCCTCTTGGGGGTTTATATTCATGTTTGATTTGCTGACTTTAGATCTGTCATGGCGCGCATAGTTTCTTTAAATGTTAAGGGCCTAAACTCTAATGTCAAAAGGAGATTAGCGCTCAAAGAACTAAAATACTTGAAAGCAGATATTGCATTTCTCCAGGAAACGCACCATGACAGATCTGGCTCCTTTAAATTTGCCCTGCCCCACTTTCCTATTATATACACGGCGACACAAAATAAGAAAAAAGCGGGAGTTGCAATTCTGGTCTCTAGAGACTGCCCGCTGCAAGTTAGTAAGTCCATTATGGACCAAATAGGTCGGTATGTTATCCTGGTGGGGACAATGAGAGGTGTCCCTCTCACGCTATGTAATATATATGCCCCGAATACCTTGCAGATCCCTTTTCTAGAGAACGTTTTTGCCAAACTCTCACGCCTCCCGTCTAACACTCTCATCATAGGTGGGGACTTTAATCTCCCCGTGTCCGACATAAGGGACAGACAATCCCTCACTACGCCCACGCCATCATCAGACCTACGCAGACATACCCTAGCCTTTCGTCGCCTGATCCGTAAATATAATCTATATGACCTATGGAGGGTTGCTAATCCTTCGGCTAAACAATACACTTTCTATTCCCATCCACACAATACTCATACACGGATAGACCTCTTTCTGGGTAACATGCCGAGCCTACGCTCTACATCCTCGGCGGACATTGGCCTTATCACATGGTCAGACCATGCACCGATCATGCTTGACCTCCGTTCAGATTTACGGACTACAAGGCAATGCCACTGGAGACTAAACGAAAGGCTGCTTAAATACCCGATACATAGGGATGCTCTTAAGAACCACATTGACTCATATTTTACCCTTAACAGGAACTCAGTCCCTACGTTATCTACAATATGGGAAGCCCATAAGGCAGTTCTCCGGGGGCATTGTATCTCCATTTCTTCCCGTCTCAAGCTAGACACGAAACAACAACAGGTAGACTTGACAGCGACTCTTACCTCCCTAGAGCATAGAATGGCCATGTCTCCCTCTACATCCACTCTCCGTCGCATTATTGAGGCGCGGGGTAAATTGAAGGATCTCTCCATAGCCAAGGTGGAACGATTATTATTATTATATACTAAACAGAAGTACTACGAGCGGGGAAATAAGGCACACTCACTACTGGCAGCGCAATTACGTAACAACCAACTACACTCGACCCCATCGGCGCTTAAAGACTCACAAGGTCAGTTCCTCTTTGACCCTAAGCAACAAGCCGATCTATTCCACCAATATTATACAAAGCTATATTCCCTCCCGTCTCAACTCCCTTCCGACCCCACTGCCCGAACCCAGTGCCTCTCGGAATATCTAAAATCTTGCTCTCTCCCCACTCTTACAACATCGGACATTGATATGCTCAACGCACCCATCTTGTTAGATGAACTATAGGACACGATCAAAGAACTCCCTAATGGTAAATCGCCGGGTCCTGACGGCTTCTCTTATCTCTACTACAAAGTCTTTCAGGATTCTCTAACTCCACACATGATAGACCTCTTTAATTCCTTCCTGTAGTGGGAGCAGATACCCTCCTCAATGCTTCATTCTTTTATCACGGTTATTCCTAAACCGGGGAAGGACCATTCTGATTGTTCTAACTATAGACCGATATCGCTGCTGAACGCAGATTTAAAAATATTCACCAAGATTTTGGCCAATAGGCTGGGTTCCCTTCTGCCCGGGTTGATCCAAAAAGATCAAGTGGGATTTGTCATGCATAGACAGGCGGGGGATAACACTAGAAGAACTATAGATCTGATAGATGTTATCAATAAATCAGAAACATCGGGCCTGCTCTTGAGTCTGGATGCTGAGAAAGCATTTGATCGATTAGACTGGTCCTTCCTCTTCGCCACCCTAGCGACGATTGGCATTTCTGGCCCTTTTCTTCACGCGATACGTGCACTATACTCCTCCCCGAACGCAACGGTAAAATTGCCACATGCTACATCTCAAAGCCTTTCTATCTTCAATGGTACCCGTCAAGGGTGCCCGCTCTCTCCCCTCCTTTTTGTGCTTTGCTTAGAGCCACTGGCTTCCTATATCAGGAGAAATCCGGACATTCAAGGTATCATGGTAAGAGATAGGGAATTTAAAATATCCCTCTTCGCTGATGATGTCCTCCTGACTCTGCGCAATCCACAGATCTCCTTGCCCAACCTACATTCGGTCCTAAAAGAATATAGTCGACATTCGGGTTATAAAATCAACAACTCTAAAACAGAAGCCTTACCGATTAATCTGGCCCCGTCACTTATAGCGACCCTGCAGTCTTCCTTTAAATATACTTGGAAGACGGACACAATAAAATACTTAGGCACTCAGATTTCTAGTTCATATGCCTCCCTGTACAAACATAATTATGCCCCCTTCTTTCAAGACATAAACAAACTCATATCCAGATGGTCTGTCCTGCCTTTGTCTTTTTTCGGCAGAATATCGGCGGTTAAAATGACTATCCTACCAAAGTATCTATACCTTTTGGAAACCCTCCCGGTCCCTATACCACGAAAAGACCTGTGCAAATTTCAAACGACTCTTTTGAAATACATTTGGGCGGGTAGGCGACATAGAATCCCAAGCTCAGTCATGCTCTCGTCTGTTACGGCGGGTGGATTAGCTGTCCCAGACGTTTATCGGTACTACCTGGCGGTACATTTGAGAAGGATCCCATGCTGGACCTCACTAAGGGCATATAATAAATGGACTGAGATTGAGAAATTATGGATCGCACCTACACACCCGAATGCTTTGTTGTGGTCTGGAACGGCGGACACCCTGACGACCCCCCTCCTACACTCAATGACGTTCACTAGGAATATTTGGAGGATATCCAAAGCGAAGTATGCGAAGTATATTAAGAAAATGTCTTATGAACCAGCAGGATCTCAGACCACGTTTCTCTGAGGGTATGTTCACACAACTTATTTTCAGCCGTTTTTCGGGGGGTGTAAAAGCCTAGAAAAACGGCTGATAAAATGGAAGCTGAATGCCCCCAAACATCAGCCCATTGATTTCAATGCGAAAAACGGTATTTCGTTCTAACGGGGAGCTTTTTTACGCGGCCGTTTGAAAAACGGTGCCTAAAAAACGCACCGTAAAAAGAAGTGCATGAAGAGCCGTTGAACATTTGTGGTTTCAAAATCAGCTGAAAATCAGAATCTGTTTTCCCTTGAAAACAGCTCTGTATTTTACAGACGTGTTTGGTTTTGTGGCTGAACATACCCTTATGGTCGAGCTTGATCTGAGCCCGAGACGGGTTAATAAGGAGTATACGATTTTTCCATTGGTCTTGGGTAAAATTCACTTCCAGGAGATTGATAATGAATTATGAGATTTTTTTGTGGCTAACTCTGGTTACCCGGACTTAGCGATATTATGGGATACCCTAAAAGCACTCATTAGGGGAATAGTGTTCAAAAATCAATACACTATTAAGAGATTCAGTATAACCAAAGAGATACTGCTAAAAGATAGCTAGTTGAGGCGGAAAAATTATATGTAGAAAACCCATCAGAGGGTACTGAATCTCAGTGGAAATTCTCCCAAATGAAGTATGATAACTTTTTGGCCCATATTGTAAGCAACCTACAGCCTTCTAACTCCATTACCTCTATTAGGAACAAAAAGGGGCAACTTGTTGATGATGCATGGGAAATAGTACAATAATTCAGGGGATTTTATCAAGATCTTTATTTCTCTAGGTTGAAAGATTCTGAGAATAGCATAGACAGCTATCTGGATGGAATTGATGTTAGATCACTCGATATCGTCTGAAGAATTGGGTGTGTCCTTGTGTGAACACCTAATAACAAAGCGGTCCGGGCAGACGGTATTTCATTTGAACTATATAATATATACTTGATAAATTAATCACTGCTTTAGCGGAAACAGTAAATTTCGCCTATGTTAGAGGTAGGCTTCCTGAGTCTATGGAGGCTACACAGTTTATTGTGATCCCTCTTTTGCCGGAAACGTACCGGCCTATTTCACTGTTAAATGCCGATGTCAAGCTGTTGGCCAAGGTTTTGGCCAGCAGATTGATGAAGGTAATAAATAGTATAATTCATCCTGATTAGACCAGGTTTATTTCTGGTAGGGATAATGGTAAAGAACATCCGTAGAATCTTTACTAATTTGCAGTATGGGCGAGTGTATGCAATGCGGGGTGCCATCCTCTCAATTGATGCTATGAATGCTTTTGATACAGTGCAATGGCGTTTTCTTTTTAGTATTTTGGGTCGCTTCGGTATCGGACAACCAAAGGCTAGAGTGGGCATGAATCGTCAGAAATAAGTGTACTTTAACTTAGAAAGGGGAGTGCATCTAAGAAAATATAATGTACTTGTCATGAACAAATACACAATAAACAGTGAGGTCCCTGTTCTTCCCAAACCTCTGTCCCTACCTACTTGTATGACCTGACCTAAACAACGGCGCACAACTAGGCGGCGTTCCCTTTACTGATACAAGTGAAACTGACAAACAGATAAGACAGAGACAGTACGAAATAACAAAGGGTCACCAGGGAAGTACACGGAGGGAGATGCAGGGCAATTGCGCCGCAGACAAGTCCGGATGCAAAAGACCGAGTCAGGCAGGCAGGGTCAAACCGGGAGAGTGCGGAAAAAACAAAAGTCAGAAGGCAAATAAAAGTCAGGAGTCCAGCTGAGGTCAGGTCACAAGAAGTCAAAAAACAAGTCACTCAGGGGAGTCTGAAACAAGGGAAAGCACCAGGCAAGGAAACTAATTACAGACAAAGGCCAACTATCCCAGGCTGAACTAAATAAGGAGAGGGCGAGAGCTCAGGAACATCAGCCAGGCTTTGATTGGCCTGACGCTACTGAGCTCCTATTGGCTGCAGGCTGCCTCAGTCGGCCAGGCTACGCCCGAGCGAGTAACTCTCGATGTCCTGGAGACCGAGGAAGCCGCAGGCAGAGAGTATGTGACAGTACTGACATGGTTTGCACTAATCTGTATTACGTGTAGCACCCAATTGCAGTGAATAAAGTCCAGCAATCCACTCAGGAATACATATATAAAAATTATATGCAATGGGGCTACACACTGTATAGTCCGGATATACAGTGCAGGAGAGGCTTGGCGTGCAACATGGTGATGAGTGCTTTTTATTCTGTCACTTTGTGAGTATATGAAATAAAGTACCAAAGGATTTTATCCAACTCTGCAGTCTGCGCTATGTTTGTCTGCTTTTATCCTTTGCAGAACCACTTTATGTTAAGGCTGGGAGACCATGCAGTAGAAACACCAAGTGTGTTCTGATACTTCATCTACCACATCTAACCTTGATATTGGGGATGGTGAGGAACTTTTCCTGGAGTCAGTGTGTTGAATTTTTATCCGGACTATACAGTGTGTAGCCCCATTGCATATAGAGAGAGCTATACTGGAGAGAGCTATACTGGAAAATTATGCATCAGGCTATATATGATTTTGATAAGCCTTTGCAAAAGTATATACCTAGGTATATTGTGAGCGGCCCTAAGTGCAGCAAGGAAAAATCCAACTTAATACATGGTCTCTGGTTTTGCCGATCATTAAAAGAGTTTTGGGATGAGGTACACAAATCGATCAATAAGGTGAATGATACCATAAAGAAACCATGGTTTTTTGTATTACATGTTGAGGATATCAAAAAAGGAGAGAAGAACAAAGACAGAGACTCCCTTCATGTAATTTTGTTGGCTGCACAGAAAACTATATTGGATCAATGGATCCACCATCTGGCGCGAACATATTGTATATATATTTTAGGAACATACTGAATTGTCTGATCCGTCTGGAATATACAGGTTAAATTGATCTGCCAGCAATAAATTATAATCTAGATAAAAGATAGAAAACACTTATAGATCTGTTATTCTGGTTAGAGCAACGAGATAGTATATTCCGAAAATATAATTATAAAAATACCCCAATATTCAAGCAGTGTGGCACATGAGGGTGGGGATACTTGAGGGAGGGGGGATATGAAGGGAGGGCGCTCAGAGGTAGAATGAGCTGTATTGTCAGCATAGTGTTTAGAATAAATGTTGTTATGTAGTAACAATGTTCTGAATATATCTATTTTGTAATCTTTTTATCTGTGTATTTCATTTGTATTTTAAAAAAATGCAACTAAAATATTATAAAAATAAAAGAAAGGGTAGTGTGGCAGGGTTGTCCCCTGTTCCCCCTCCTATTTACCCTAGTAATTGAGGTCTTGCCGATGGAGATCAGAACATCTGAGAATATAGTGGGTTTTCAATTGGGGAATAAGGTTGATAAAATCTCGTTATATGCAGAAGATGTTCTCCAGTTTATAGCGGATTTAACCTCGGTCATTTATGTCCTTATTTTTTTGCAGGACGTATTTTTTACTGGTACCATGTTTTGGTACATACGATTTTTGTAATCACTTTTTATTAAAAAAAAATTCAGCGCTAGGGTGACCAAAAAACAACCTTTCTCGTGTTTTAAAATGTTTCTCTTTTTACGCCTTTTCACCATGCGAGTTAAATAATGGTATATTGTAATATTTCTGACTTTTACAGACACAGCGATACCAATTATTTTTTTTACATTGTCCTTAGGGAAAAATGGCAAATGTTTTTTTTTTTTTTTTACTTTTAATATGTATATATATTTATGTATTATTTATTTTTACACTCCTAAATAATTTATTTGACTTTTTTTTACACTTTTTTCTTAGTCCCCCTAGGGGACTTGAACCAGCGATCGTCAGATCGGTGGTACAATACACTGCAATACTAATGTGTTCCATTATATTGTCATTTTTACAGACTACTGCTAAGCCCCGCCACAGGCCACTGGCTGCCATTAGGCCCCCGGGCTGCCATGAAAATAATTGGCGCCCCTCCCGATCGCCGCTGCGGGGGGGCCATTGGGATGTCGGAAGGGGACGCCCCCTCCTTCTAACGGTTTAAATGCCGCGGTCACTATTGACCGCGGCATTTATTTAGTTAAACAGCCAAGAACAGCGCGATCGCTGTTCCTGGCTGTTAGAGCAGCGTGTCAGCTGTAAAACACACTCGTCTGTTAAAAACTGGCCTGGTAAATTTTGATTGATCGTGTTTTTACTGTTTGTTTGAGGGATACAGGTACTGGGCTCTACTTTAAGTATTGACAATGGTTTTAGCTCTAATCAAATTAAATTTGGAGTACTCCCTAGATCATAACCTTGTATCTATGATGTCCTATGCGGAGATTCCTAGTAATGTGTTTAGGGTGTGAGCTGGTCGTCTGTGTAATATGGAATTGCCCAATATGGGTTTCCTGTAAAGATTGCAGTTAACACTGCCTTTGGAAGGGTCTCCATTTAGAAGTAAATCGAAATAATACTGAATGGGTTAAATTTCCCTCATGATCATGTGTTATGTGGTCATGTGGTTTCCCTACATCTGAGTTATAAATCAGACCCTTTCACTATAGAAGGGCAGTTATGAGTAAGAACCAATAGGTTCGAAACGTGTAAGCTTTCTTCACCTGGGATTTTTATCCATCTTGTTTTAAATGTGTTATCAATAAAGCAACAGTGATTTTACTACATCGTGGGCCGGACACATTCCACTTCTATACGTTATCTGTACTCAGAGTTATCACTGTTATCTGTGGTGTTACATAGGACTGCAGGTAACATCTACTATATTATCTGTACTGTGTATATCTGAGCCTGTGTGGGTATATGTGTGTGTATGTATGTGTATATATATATATATATATGTATGTGTGTGTATGTATACATGCATTTTGTGTGCGTGTGTTGTCACGGCTATGGGGTATGTGGACTGTTGTCGTCACGATACCAGAATTTGGACTTCGATACCGATACTTTGTGTAATATTGCGATTCTCGATACCAAAACGAAACTTTGCCAACAATAATAATAAAAGTTCTTCCATTTTTTGATGTGAGGCACGTGGTGTGATGAATTTTGAACCTCCACGTGCCTCACAATAATAGTAGTAATTAACTCCATCATGTTTCTCACAGTCATAATGGACAACATTGGGTTAATGTGTGAGGTACATCATGGGGTTAATTACTATTAATGTGAGGCACATGGAGGTTTAAAATTCATAATACCACATGCCTCACATTAATAAGTGAAAGAAAGCAGTTTATTTTTTATTTTTTCAGCGTACATATCATAAATGACGCTTACATTTTTTGTTCAAGTTATTATGGTCACAAAAAGAATGAATGTGTGTATTTTATGCATTCTTTTGTAAAAAAAAATGTGTATGTGTCCCTTTTTAAAAATAAATAAAGTGATTTAACATTAGTTTTATTTAACTTTTTTATTTTTAAACTTTAACCCCTTCCCGACCACCCCACGTAGATTAACGGGCTGCAGCACTGGTCCTTGTGCCTTTAGCCCGTTAACGTGTGCTACTAACAGAGCACACAGGCACTCCCCGCAGCCCGGCATCTACCAGTACGTGCTGCTACTAGCAGCCTTAGTACTGGGGGAAAACATTGGATCGGATCACAGCGGTTATCCAAACCAATTAACCACTTAAATGTGGCAGTCAATAGTGACTGCTGCATTTAAGTTGTTATAACAATATTGGCAACACCACTACGCGATTGCGGGGGGCCGATTGTTGCTATGGCAAGCGGAAGGCTAACAAAGGCTTTCGGTCTGCCATCTATGGAAGGCGATTAGGTCCTGCCAGAGGCAGGAGCTAAATTGCCCCCTGTCTGTGTGAAACTGACAGGTATAATACCCTACAATACATAAGTATTGCAGGGTATTATAACAACGATTCAAAAACTATTTTTTTTTTTAAAACCGTGATTTGATCGTGCAAACACCGTAAAGCATAAAAAACCTATATACATATGGTATCGCCGTAATCAAATCGACCCACAGAATAAATTAAAAGTCATTTATAATGCACGGTGAACACCGTAAAAAAAAAAAGAATAAAAAACAATAGAAGTTTTCACGGCCTAATTACACTAAATTCAGCAAAAAAACCTATGGGATCAAAATGCTCACTATACCCCTAGATAAATTATTTTTAGGTCTGTAGTTTCCCAAATAGGGTCACTTATGGGGAGTGTCCACTGATTTGGTCCCGCAGGGGTATTGCAAGTGCGACATCACACCTGAAAACCTATCCAGCAAACTTGAGCTCCAAAAGCCAAATAGCGCTTCTTCCCTTCTGAGCCCTGCCGTGTGTCCAAACAGCCGTTTATTACCACATATGGGGTATTGCCGTAATTAGTAAAAATTGCTTTACAAGTCTTGGGGTGCTTTTTCTTCTTTATTCCTTGTAAAAATTGATAATTTCTAAGTTTTATTGGAAAAAATTTAGATTTTAATTTTTACGGACGAATTCCACTAAATTCAGCAAAAAACCTGTGGGGTTAAAATGCTCACTATACCATTTGATAAATTCCTTAAGGGGTTTAGTTTGCCAAATGGTGTATTTTTGGGGGGTGTTTCCCCCTATTTTGGCCCCACAAGACCTTCAAACCTGACATGGACCTAAAATATATTCTAATAAAAAGGAAGCCCCCAAATCCTCTAGGTGCTCCTTTGCTTCTGAGGTCCGTGCTTCAGTCCATTAGCACACTAGAGCCACATGTGGGATATTTCTAAAAACTGCAGTATCTGGGCAATAAACATTGAGTTGCGTTTCTCTGGTAAAACCTTTTGTCTTTCAGAAATAAAATGGATTAAAATGGATTTTCTGACAAAAAAATAAATTTGTACATTTCCCATCTACTTTGCTTTAATTCCTGTGGAACACCTAAAGGGTTAAGAAACTTTATAAATGCTGTTTTGAAGACTTTGAGGGGTGCAGTTTTTTAAATTGGGTGACTTATGGGGGTTTCTAATATATAAGGCCCTCAAAGCCACTTCAGAAGGGAACTGGTACCTATAAAAATAGGTTTTGGAAATTTTCTTGAAAATGTGAGAAATTGCTGCTAAAGTTCTAAACCTTGTAACGTCCTAGAAAAAAAAAAGGTGTTTCCGTGGGCAACTGCCCCTTTTCCCCGTAGTTTCTGTGTACCCTTGTCTGTTTGTCTGTCGTGCACTTATTGAGTGTAGGGACCGTCGCCCAGTTGTACCCCGTCGCCTAGGGCGGGTCGTTGCAAGTAGGCAGGGACTGAGAGGTGGGTAGATTAGGGCTCACTTATCTGTCTCCCTACCCCCGTCATTACACCAACACAGGGTTAGACACAACATTGTTCAGGCAATGTGGAAGTGGGCAGGGTTCCTTTTTAAAGTCCTGGGTATACTGGGATTGGTTTGGAGTATTCAAGACCTCAGAGTCCTGCGGTCTCGGCTGCTGGTAAGTGGGGAATGCCGGCGGTCAGTGTGTATGTACGTCTATATATTTACCTGTGTGTGTGTGTGTGTGTGTATATATATATTTTCCTGTATGTCTAAATATATCTTTATGTACGGTATACATGTGGTTAATTTGTCATTTGGGGAGGGCAGCAATAGAGAGTCCCGCACAGGATGCCATCCAACCTACGGCCGGCCCTGACTACACATACTCAGAGGCTGTTACAATGGTTAAAATAATACCACATATGCATGTCTTATAGTTTCTATACAAACAAACTTAATTTAAAGGGTAACTAGACGTTCAAAAAACTTCTGACCTGTGATAGTGACATGTCAGAAGTTTTGATTGGTGGGGGTCCGGGCAATGAGACCCCCACCATTTGCTGAAACGAAGCAGCAGAAGAACTTGTGTTAGCGCTCAGCCGCTTCGTTTCTGTTCCGCTTTTTCCGGGAAAGTCGATGTAGCGGAGTACGTGCTCATAGACTTTCTATTGAGTCCGTACACCATTACATCAATTTCTGGAAAAAGCCAAACAGAAATTAAGCGGCTGAGAGCTCACACGAGTCCTTCTGCTGCTTCGTTTTAGCGATTGGTGGGGGTGTCAGTGCTCAAAGCCCCACCAATCAAAACTTCTGATATGTCACTATGACATGTCAGAAGTTTGTTTAATGTTTAGTTACCCTTTAACCCCTTAGCGCACCAGGACGCACCGGTACGTCCTGCATTGAAGTGCTTTAAGCCACAGGGACGTACCGGTGCGTCCTGGCTAAAAACTGTCACCCTGTCAAAGGACAAGGTGACATAACTGTGCCGTCAACTGTTTATGACAGTTGATCGGCACAGTAAGACGGCAGGGGACCATTCACAGCGGTCTCTTGCCGGCGATTGCTGTGATTGGTCAGTCAAAGCAGACTGACCAATCACAGCTCTATGACGTGCGTATGTGATGACGCTGGCTCAGAAGCTGAGCCAGCGTTATCACCGCCGGGAATCAGATGTCCGGCACCCCTCTGCAACGGCCAGGACCGGAGCTAGGCTCCGATCCGGCCGATTAACCCCTTCGATGCATCGATCAACGTGATCGATGCATCGAAGTGGCTTGTAGCCTGTCGGCAACCACGAAGGTTGCCACGGGCGCGGGTGTCAGCTGTTTGTCACAGCTGACATCGTGCCTTAACGGCCAGGACTGAAGCAAGGCTCCGATCCGGCCGATTAACCCCTTAGATGCAGCTATCGCTGCTTCTAAGTGATTAGATCGTACCCTATGGTTGCTAATAACAACCATCGGCACCTGCGAAGGTTCCGATGGTTGCTATGGCAACCATAGCCTAACAATCGCTTCCTAGTACGGAAGCCTATAAGGCCCCGCCGGGAGGCGAAGCCTAATAGGCTTGCTGTCAGTGAATAGCTGACAGCTCTAATACACTGCACTATGTAGGTAGTGCAGTGTATTAGAGTAGCGATCAGGGCTTCATGCCTTCAAGTTCCCTAGTGGGACACAAAAAAAAAGTTAAAACAAGTTAATAAAAATGTTGTAAAAAAGTAGAAAAAAATACTTTTCATGTTAAAAAACACTATAACAGCCTTTTTTCCTATAAGTATTTTATTATAGGAAAAACAAAAAAACATAAAAAAAGTACACATATGTGGTATCCCCGTGTCCGTAACGACCCAAACTATAAAAATATCTTTCTATTTTACCCGTACGGTGAACACCGTAAAAAAATTAAATAAAAAACTATTCCAGAATCGCTGTTTGTTAGTCACTACCCCTTGCAAAACAGAATAAAAAAAGGGATCTAAAAGTTGCATGTACCCCAAAATTATACCATTAAAAAACGCAGCCCGTCCCGCAAAAAACAAGCCCTTCCGCAGCTTTTCTGACGGAAAAATAAAAAAGTTATGGCTCTCAGAATATGGGGACAACAAAAATAAATTATTTGAAACAAAAGTGATTTTATCGTGTAGACGCTGCAAAACATAAGAAAAACTATATATATATGGTATCGCCGTAATCGTACCAACCCGCAGAATAACGTAAAATTGTCATTCATAGCGCATGGCGAACGCCGTAAAAAACTAAATAATAAAAAACATCAGAATTGCAGGTTTTTGGTCACCTGGCTTGCCAAAAAAATGAAATACAAAGTGATCAAAAGATCGCATGTACCCCAAAATGGTACCTATGAAATCTACTGATTGTCCCGCAACAAATAAGCCCTCACACAGCTCCGGGGAAAAATAAATAAAGACGTTTTGGCTCTCAGAATATGGCGATGCAAAATGTGCAAAGTGTCCAAAAGCGGATAAGATCGGGCGCCATTTATCAGTGTGACACCGGCCACATATCTGCGGATTATTATTTATTTACACCATTATTATACCCTCTTATTATGCCCTGATGTACCCCGCACAGATAACATATTCCCCCACATCATAAACTGAAATACCAGCAATACCCCAAACAGAACAACTAGCGAGCAAAATCCACGCTCCAAAAGCCAAATGGCGCTCCCTGCAGTGTGCCCAAGCAGCAGTGTACGTCCACATATATGGCATCGCCATACCCGGGAGAACCCGCTTAACAGTTTGAGGTATTTGTCTTCAGTGGCACGAACTGGGCACAAAATATTGTGCACTAAAATGGCACATACCTGTGGAAATTTGCAATTTTCACTTTGCACCATCCACTGAGCATTCATTTCTAATAGAAAAAAAACAACCTGTGTGGTCAAAATGCTCACTTTACCCGTTAATAAAATGCCTTCAGGGGTGCAGTTTCCAAAATGGGGGTCACTACTTAGGGGTTTGTTTTACTATTTGACCCCAGAGCCCTGCCATTTTTGGGCTAATGCTGCGAAAATCACCAAAATAGGTCTCACATGCGCCTTTCACTCCTAAGCCCTGTTATATATCCAGGCAAATGATAAATGCCTTGAGGGGTGTAGTTTACAAAATGGGGTCACTTCTCATGGTTTTACACTCTACTCTGGTACCTAAGGGAGCTCTGCAAATGCGACATGGCGCCCCTACACCAGTCCAGCATAATCTATGCTCTAAAAGCCACATGGCACTCCTTCCATTTTGAGCTCTGCCATGTGCCCAAATAGCAGTTTAGGGCCACACATTGGGTATTGCCGTACTCGGGAGAAATTGGGTAACAAATTATGTGTTGTTTTTTCTCCTATTACCCCTTGTGGGGAAAAAAATTGGGTGCAAAACTACATATTTTTGGGAAAAATTATTTTTTTCATTTTCACTGCCTGATTCTAATACAATCTATGAAACACCTGTGGGATCAAAATGCTCAATACACCCCTAGATGATTACCCTGAAGGGTAAAGTTTCCAAAATGGATTCACTTCTCAGGGGTTTCTACTGTACGGGTACCTCAGGGGCTCTGCAAATGCGACATGGCGCCCAAAAAACAATCAACCAAAATCTACATGCCAAGTAGCACTCCTGCCATTCTGAGCCCTGCGGTGTATCCAAGCAGCAGTTTATAACCACATACAGGGTATTGCCGTACTCGGGAGAAATTGCTTTACAATTATCGGGGCACTTTTTCTCCTTTATTCCTTGTGAAAATGAAAACAATTCAACATTTTAGTGGAAAGAATGTAGATTTTCATTTTCACTGCATAATCCCAATAATTCAGCAAAAAAACTGTGGGGTCAAAATGCTCACTATACCGCTAGATAAATTCCACGAGGGGTATAGTTTCCCAAATGTGGTCACTTTTGCCGGGTTTGCACTATTTTGGCCCCTCAGTGGCTTTGCAAATGTGACATGGGGCCGCAAACCATTCCAGCAAAACTTGAGCTCCAAAAGTCAAATGGCGCTCCGTCCTTTCTAACTTCCGCCATGTGTCCAAACAGCAGTTTATTATCACATATGGCGTATTGCTGTGCTCAGAAAAGTTTGCTTTACAAATATTGGGGTGTTTTTTCTCCTTTATCTGTTGTAAAAATTAAAAAATCTGAGCTAAAACTACATATTATTAGAAAAATTCTAGATTTTCAATTTCACGGCATAATTCCCATAGATTCAGCAAAAACCGTGTAGGGTCAAAATGCTGACTATACCCCTAGAAAAATTCCTTTAGTGGTGTAGTTTCCAAAATGGGGTCACTTTTGGGGAGTTTCCACTGTTATGATCCCTCCAGGGCTTTGCAAACACGACATGGCACCGAAAACCATTCCAGCAAAATCTGCGCTTCAAAATCCAAATGGCCCTCGTTCCCTTCTGAGCCCTGCTGTGGGTCCAAACAGCAGTTTATTACCACATATGGGGTATTGCTGTAATCGGGAGACATTGTTTTACAAATGTTGGGGTGCTTTTTCTCCTTTATTCCTTGTAAAATCGAAAACATCGTATGTTTTTCCAGAAAAAAAGTCGATTTTCATTTTCACAGACCAGTTCCAATAAATTTAGCAAAAAACCTGTCTTCTAAAAATGCTAACTATACCTCTTGAAAAATTCCTTAAGAGGTGTAGTTTCCAAAATGGGGTCACTTTTGGGGAGTTTCCACTGTTATGATCCCTCCAGGGCTTTGCAAACACGACATGGCACCGAAAACCATTCCAGCAAAATATGCACTCCAAAATCCAAATGGCCCTCGTTTCCTTCTGAGCCCTGCCGTGGGTCCAAACAGCAGTTTATTACCACATATGGGGTATTGCTGTAATCGGGAGACATTGCTTTACAAATGTTGGGGTGCTTTTTCTCCTTTATTCCTTGTAAAAATGAAAACATCGTATGTTTTTTCAGAAAAAAAGTAGATTTTCATTTTCACAGACAAGTTCCAATAAATTTAGCAAAAAACCTGTGGGCTAAAAATGCTAACTATACCCCTAGAAAAATTCCTTGAGGGGTGTAGTTTCCAAGATGGGGTCACTTTTGGGGGGTTTCCACTGTTTTGGCACCACAAGACCTCTTCAAACCTGACATGGTGCCTAAAATATATTCTAATAAAATAGAGGCCCCAAAATCCACTAGGTGCTCCTTTGCTTCTGAGGCCGGTGTTTCGGTCCTTTACCGCACTAGGACCACATGTGGGATATTTCTAAAAGTTGCAGAATCTGGGCAATAAATATTGAGTTGCATTTCTCTGGTAAAACCTTCTGTGTTACAAAAAAAAACTGTATTACAAATGAATTTCGTTAAAAAAAAATTAAATTTGTAAATTTCACCTCTACTTTGCTTTATTTCTTGTGAAATGCCTAAAGGGTTCAAATAATTTCTGAATGCTGTTTGGAATACTTTGAGGGGTGCAGTTTTTAAAATGGTGTGTTTTATAGGGGATTTCTAATATATAAGGCCCTCAAAGCCACTTCAGAACTGAACTGGTCCCTGAAAAAATAGCCTTTTGAAATTTTCTTGAAAATGTGAGAAATTGCTGCTAAAGCCTTGTAACGTCCTAGAAAAATAAAAGGATGTTCAAAAAACGATGCAAACATAAAGTAGACATATAGGAAATGTTAATTAGTAAATATTTTGTGTGGTATACTATCTGTTTTACAAGCAGATACATTACAATTTCGAAAAATGCAGATTTTTGCAAATTTTCTCTAAATTTTGGTGTATTTTTTAAAAAAAAATATTGAATTTAACGACGAAATTTTTTCAGTATCATAAAGTACAACATGTCACGAGAAAACAATCTCAGAATCGCTTGGATAGGCAAAAGCATTCCGGAGTTATTACCACATAAAGTGACACATGTCAGATTTGCAAAAATCGGCTGTGCCACAAGGCCAAAATAGGCTTAGACCTTAAGGGGTTAACCCCTTAACGCTCCATGACCTACTATTAGGTCATGCTAACTGTAGCGTTCGCGCTCAGTGACCTAATAGTAGGTCATGGAGTAAGCACGGCGCCGTTCGCGCGGGGCGCGTTCATGAGCTGTGATAGCTGCTGTTTCCGACAGCAGACTATCACTGCTCAATGTGCCGGGACCGATCGTGGAGCTCCCCCGCCGATTAACCCCTCAGAAGCCGCGTTCAATAGCGATCGCGGCTTCTTAGGGGTTAATCCGCCATCGCCGGCCTGCTACACGATAGCGGCCGGCGATGGTGACTATGGCAACCGGACACCAAACAATGGCGTCCGGCTATGCCATAGACGGAAGCCTAGTGGGTCCTGACAACGTCAGGACCCACTATGCTTGCTGTCAGTGAGTAGCTGACAGCTCTAATACACTGCACTACGCATGTAGTGCAGTGTATTAGAATAGCGATCAGGGCCTCCTGCCCTCAAGTCCCCAAAGTAATAAAGTAAAAAAAAAGTTAAAAAAAGATGTGTAAAAATAAGAAAATAAAAGTTTTAAAAGTAATAAAAGTAAAAGTCCCACTTTTTCCCTCATCAGTCCTTTATTATTAATAAAAATATATAAACAAACAAATAAACTATACATAATTGGTATCGCCGCGTCCGTAACGGCCTGAACTACAAAATTATTTTGTTATTTATCCCGCACGGTGAACGCCGTAAAAAAAAATATTAATAAACCGTACCACAATCACAATTATTTGGTCACTTCACCTCCCAAAAAATGGAATAAAAAGAGATCAAAAATTCGCATGTACCGAAAAATGGTAATGATTGAAACTACAGTTCGTTACGCAAAAAATAAGTCCTCGCACGGCTTTATTGATTGAAAAATAAAAACGTTCTGGCTCTTAGAATAAGGTAACACAAAAAGTGAATGATTGTTTACAAAACGTATTTTATTGTGCAAACGCCATAAGACATAAAAAAAAACTATAAACATCTGGTATCGACGTGATCGTATCGCCCCGCAGAAT
Organism: Rhinoderma darwinii; assembly: GCF_050947455.1. Taxonomy (NCBI): domain Eukaryota; kingdom Metazoa; phylum Chordata; class Amphibia; order Anura; family Rhinodermatidae; genus Rhinoderma; species Rhinoderma darwinii. Next base: position 337,165,657 of record NC_134688.1, on the reverse strand, counting down.
AAAGTGAATGTGTCATTTATAGCGCACGGTGAACGCTGTAAAAAAAAATAGAATAAAAAACAATAGTAGAATTGCTGTTTATTAGTCACCACGCCACCTAAAAATGGAATAAAAACTGATCAAAAAGCCGCATGCACCCCAAGAAAACTACAATGGATTCCTCAAGGGGTCTAGTTTCCAAATTGGGGTCACTTTTGGGGGGTTTCCAATGTTTTGGCACCACAAGACCTCTTCAAACCGGACATGGTGCCTAATAAAAAAGAGGGCTCAAAATCCGCTAGGTGCTCCTTTGCTTCGGAGGCCGGTGCTTCAGTCCATTACCGCCCGAGGGCAACATGTGGGATATTTCTCTAAACTGCAGAATCTGGGCAATACGTATTAATTTGCGTTTCACTGATAAATCCTTTTGTGTTATAAAAAAAATGGTATAAAAAGAGTAAATGTCACCTCTACTTTGCTCTAAATTCCTGTGAAACACCTAAAGGGTTCATAAACTTTCTAAATGCTGTTGTGAATACTTTGAGGGGTCTAGTTTCTAAAATGGGGTGTTTGATAGGGGTTTCTAATATATGGGCCCCTCAAAGCAACTTCAGAAATGAACTGGAACCTAAAAAAATAAATAAATGAGGCAATACTTCGCTTCTTACATTATACTGATAATGAGCCGTGCCCACCCTGAGATTGCCCCAGTTTTGACCGTTTATATAAACGGAGACCCCTATTAGACCGTTTCAGTGCCCGTTTTTCCCAAGCATACACCCCCGAGAAGTGTTTTTCTATTGATGAGTCCCTGGTACATTTTAAAGGGAGGGTTCAATTCCGCCAGTACCTGCCAGGTAAGAGGGCAAGGTATGGCGTGAAGATGTATAAGCTGTGCGAGAGTGCATCAGGGTATACCTACAGATTTAGGATATATGAAGGAAAGGCCACCCCCAAACCAGACTGCATCCTGGACTACAATAGGTACATGGGAGGGATGGACTTGTCAAATCAAGTCCTGAAGCCCTACAGCGCCATGCGGTGTGGTATAAGAAGCTGGCCGGGCACATCATACAGATGGCTTTGTACAATGCGTACATGCTACGTCGATGTGCAGGCCAGAGAGGAACTTTCCTGGAATTTCAAGATCTAATCTTTAGGGACCAGGAAGGGGGGGCACCCAGTACTTCTGGAAGCGAGGCCACACGCATCGTACCAGGGCAACACTTTCCAGGAGAAGTTCCCCAAACCGGTGGAAAGGGAAAGAGTCAAAAGAGGTGCAGAGTCTGCTATAAGAGGGGGATAAGGAAGAACACAATATACCAATGTGACACGTGTCCCGAAAAACAAGGGCTCTGTATAAAAGATTGTTTTAAAATGTATCATACATCCCTTGATTTTTAATTTACCCTGATGCACTCCGCACAGCTTACCCCCCTCATCTTTCCCTTCTGAGCCCTGCCGTATGCCCAGGCAGCTGTTAACAGCCACATGTAGGGTATTGCCGTACCCAGGAGAACCCACATTACAATTTAAGGGGTGTATATCTCCGGTGGCGCATGCTGGGCACACTATATTGGACACTGAAATGGCATATATATATATAAAATTACAAATCTCACACTGCACCATCTGCTGCGCATTATCTTTTACACAGTACCTGTGGGGTCAAAATGCTCACTACACCTCTAGATGAATGTCTTAAGGGGTGTAGTTTTTAAAATGGGGTCACTTCTCGGGGGTTTCAACTGTACTGGTACCTCAGGGGCTTCTGCATACATGACTTAGCACCAGAAAAGCTCCAGTAGGCCAAATGGTGGTCCTTCCCTTCTAAGCCCTGCCGTGTGCCCAGGCAGCTGATAACAGCCACATGTAGGGTATTGCCGTACCCAGGAGAACCCACATTACAATTTAAGGGGTGTATATCTCCGGTGGCGCATGCTGGGCACACTATATCGGACACTGACATGCCATATATATATATAAAATTGCAAATCTCACTCTGCACCATCTGCTGCGCATTATCTTTTACACAGTACCTGTGGGGTCAAAATGCTTACTACACCTCTAGATGAATGTCCTAAGGGGTGTAGTTTTTAAAATGGGGTCACTTCTCGGGGGTTTCAACTGTACTGGTACCTCAGGGGCTTCTGCATACATGACTTAGCACCAGAAAAGCTCCAGTAGGCCAAATGGTGGTCCTTTTCTTCTGAGCCCTCCCATGGGCCCAAACGGCAGTTTATCACCACAAATGGGGTATTGCCGCACTAAGGACAAATTGGGCAACAAAATGGGGTATGTTGTTCCCTGTGAAAATAAGAAATTTTGATCAAAAATGACATCTTATTGGAAAAAATATCATTTTTTTCATTTCACAGCCCAATTCAAATAGGTGCTGTGAAAAAACTGTGCGGTCAAAATGATAACAAAAAACATAAATGAATTCCTTGAGGGGTGTAATTTCCAAAATGGGGTCACTTCTGGTGGGTTTCCATTGTTTTGATACCTCAACACCTCTTCAAACCTGGCATGCTGCCTAAAATATATTCTAATAAAAAAGAGGCCTCAAAATGCACTAAGTGCTTCTTTGCTTCTAGGGCTTGTGTTTTAGTCCACGAGCGCACTAGAGCCACATGTGGGACATTTCTAAAAACTGCAGAATCTGGACAATACATATTTTGTAGTATTTCTCTGGTAAAACCTTCTCTGTTACTAAAAAAAAATTGAATAAAATTTAAATTAGGCAGAAAAAATGAAATTTGCAAATTTCATTTCCACTTTGCTTTAATTCCTGTGAAATGCCTGAAGGGTTAAACTTTCTATATGCTGTTTTGAATACTTTGAGGGGTCTAGTTTTTAAAATGGGGTGTTTTATGGGGGTTTCTAATACATAGGCCCCTCAAATTCACTTCAGAACTGAACTGGCACCTTCAAAAAAAGGCTTTTGAAATTTTCTTAAGAATATGAGCAATTGCTGTTTATGTTCTAAGCCTTGTAACGTCCAAGAAAAATAAAATAATGTTCAAAAAACGATGCCAATCTAAAGTAGACATATGGGAAATGTGAACTAGTAACTATTTTGGGTGGTATAACTGTCTGTTTTTCAAGCAGATGCATTTAAATTCTGAAAAATGCTATTTTTTGTACATTTTCTCTAAATTTTGCAATTTTTCACAAATAAAGACTGAATATATCGACCAAATTTTACCACGAACATGAAGCCCAAAGTGACACGAGAAAACAGTCTCAGAATCGCTTGGATAGGTTTAAGCATTCCGGCGTTATTACCACATAAAGTGAAATATGCCAGATTTGAAAAATGGGCTCTGAGCCTTAAAGGGAATGTGTTGCCAGAAAAACATGTTTTGTTTTTTTTAATTAAACATTTAGTGTGTAGGTGATTAAACATTGTTCACATTTTTTTTATTTTTTTCACGAGTCAGGAAATATTATAAATTAGATTCTAATTTATAATATTTCCCATTGCTGGTCACTAGATGGAGCTATTCCCAAAATTGCAGCATTGCAAAATTGGGTAAAAAGCCCTCGCTCTAGTGAGCTCTCAGCATCCCCCCCCTCCTTTATCCTGGCTAGTGCCGGGATAAACGAGGGGATTGAACGGTCTAACCTCCTACACTGTGTGTCGCCATTTTTTGAGCTAACACACAGTGTAGTAGGTTTACATACAGTAGTAAACGTACACAAACACGAACATACATTGAAATCTCTTAACTGCTCCTGCCGCCGCGGCTCCCTCCGGCCCGTCCGCTCCGTCTGCTGCCGCTGGTCCAAGTGCACAAGTCCGGAAGCCGCGACCGGAAGTAGTAATCTTACTGTCCGGCCGCGACTTCCGGTCCACAGGAAAATGGCGCCGGACGGCGTCAATTTCAAATTGGACTGTGTGGGAGCGGCGCATGCGCAGTTCCCACACAGACGGCGTACACAGAAGTGGATGGGACGGGACCCGTTCGCAGTCCCTATGGGACTGTGGCTGCCGTATTCCATGTGTGTATGTGTCGTTAATCGACACATACAGAAATAGAACAAAAAATGGCAGCCCCCATAGGGAAGAAAAAGTGTAAAAATAAGAAAAAGTAAAACACAAACACACAAATAAATATAAACGTTTTTAATAAAGCACTAACATCTTTAACATATTAAAAAAAATTTTTTGATGACACTGTTCCTTTAAGGCCCAAACTAGGCTGCGTCCTTAAGGGGTTAAAGAAAACTGTTTTATATACATTTTTATTTTTGAATTACTTTTTTGTTATTTTTCTGAACCAAAGAAAACTTTATGGCTTATCCATAACATTAGCCTAGGTCCAGTGCGCAGCTTGGCACATTGCGTGGGACAGCGCTAGTTAAAAGGACGTTTTAAAAAAAAATATATATATATTAACCCCTACCGGGGGTGGTGGTATTTGTCTGCACGGCAGTCGATAGAAAGAGAGGGAGGAAGACAAGCAATGCTCCTCCCTCTCCTCTGCAGTGTGAAGTGAGCGCTGCGCTGATTTATGGAGCAGCAACCAGTTTCTTGACAGCGCAACGCAGAGGCTCTTTAGAGCGTACCGCTGAGGAGGCCTCCGCCAGTTCCATCACCCACCTCACCTAAGTCAGATACAGCCCTGGCCTGACCCGCATAATACAGATTCGGAGTGTGACAGTTCTATGATGTTGTCCTGATGGGGGAGGGTACTGGTGGCAGTGGCGTACCACTGAGGAATCCTCCGCCGTTATATGCCTCAGAATCAGATCATCGGACTGCTGTAGTGTATGTGACAGCTGTACAGTGTAAGTAGGACTTAAAGAGGCTCTGTCACCAGATTTTGCAACCCCTATCTGCTATTGCAGCAGATAGGCGCTGCAATGTAGATTACAGTAACGTTTTTATTTTTAAAAAACGAGCATTTTTGGCCAAGTTATGACCATTTTTGTAGTTATGCAAATGAGGCTTGCAAAAGTCCAAGTGGGTGTGTTTAAAAGTAAAAGTCCAAGTGGGTGTGTATTATGTGCGTACATCGGGGCGTTTTTAATACTTTTACTAGCTGGGCGCTCTGAAGAGAAGTATCATCCACTTCTCTTCAGAACGCCCAGCTTCTGGCAGTGCAGATCTGTGACGTCACTCACAGGTCCTGCATCGTGTCGGCCACATCGGCACCAGAGGCTACAGTTGATTCTGCAGCAGCATCAGCGTTTGCAGGTAAGTAGCTACATCGACTTACCTGCTAACGCCGATGCTGCTGCAGAATCAACTGAAGCCTCTGGTGCCGATGTGGCCGACACGATGCAGGACCTGTGAGTGACGTCACAGATCTGCACTGCCAGAAGCTGGGCGTTCTGAAGAGAAGTGGATGATACTTCTCTTCAGAGCGCCCAGCTAGTAAAAGTATTAAAAATGCCCCGATGTACGCACATAATACACGCCCACTTGGACTTTTACTTTTAAACACACCCACTTGGACTTTTGCAAGCCTCATTTGCATAACTACAAAAATGGTCATAACTTGGCCAAAAATGCTCGTTTTTTAAAAATAAAAACGTTACTGTAATCTACATTGCAGCGCCTATCTGCTGCAATAGCAGATAGGGGTTGCAAAATCTGGTGACAGAGCCTCTTTAATCATGATAATAATAATCTTTATATAGTGCCAACATATTCTGCAGCACTTTACATACAATTTAGAGGGAACATGTACAGACAATATAAGACATTACACAGTGACAAAACTAATAATTCAAACAAGAGTGAGGACCCTGCTCACAAGAGCTAACAATCTATGAGAAAAAGGTGGTGGCACAAAATGTTAAAAGTGCATGTTCAGTACTTGTTATATGTTATTCCGTTTTGGTGTGGTGATTGTTTTTCTCATCCCCTCTTTCCTGTACACTGTATAAAGTGATATGTGACCCCCCTCCCCATACACTGTATATAGTGATGTGTGACTCCCCTCTGTACAATGTTTAAAGTGATGTGACCCCCGAGGTACATTGTTTGTACAGATGTGTGACCCCCCCCTGTACACTGTATAAGTGATGTGAGACCCCCTGTACACTGTATATAATGATGCGTGACTCTCACTGTACACTACAAAGTGATGTGTGACTCCCCGGTTCACTGTATAAAATGATATGTGACCCCCCCTCCTGCACCCTGTACAGTATATAGTGGTGTGCCCCCCCTTGTACACTGTATATAGTGATGTGTGCCCCTCCTGTACACTGTTTATAGTAATGTGCAATTCTTTGTTCCAGCAGCACCCTGGTCTGTAAAGGATCTGCCAGGCACAACTTCTGTGTATACGCCCATAGGTAATCAGTCTGCACCTGAGTCTATGTCTCTGAGACTGACTCCAGCTTCCACCACTCAGGCTGGCAGGCTTAGGAGTGGGAGAGCCTATCGCAGCCTGGCCAGACGGAGCTAGCTCCCGCCCTCTGGCTATTTATACCTGCCTTTCCTGTTCCTCCTTTGCTTGTGATTCTTCTCGTGTGGTTTCCTGGCCCAGCTACAGCTTCTATTTATTTGATCCTGCTCCAAACTGACCCTGGCTTACTGACTACTCTCCTGCTCTGCGTTTGGTACCTCGTACACTCCTGTTTTGACTCGGCTCGTTCACCACTCTTGTTGCTCACGGTGTTGCCGTGGGCAACTGCCCCATTTCCCTTAGCTTTGTGTACCCTTGTCTGTTTGTCTCGTGCACTTACTGAGCGTAGGGACCGCCGCCCAGTTGTACCCCGTCACCTAGGGCGGGTCGTTGCAAGTAGGCAGGGACAGAGTGGCGGGTAGATTAGGGCTCACTTGTCCGTTTCCCTACCCCCATCATTACATGGTCATTGTATATTTAGTGCTTGTCACATGTTGGGTTTGGTCTGAGTGGTCCACAGTCTTAAGCAAATTCTCAAACCAAGCTAGAAAAACGAAACTAAACAAATAGAAAACCTTTACTTAAACATTGTGCAACGTTTCGGTTTCAACGTAAAAAAGTCTTGTTTATGCCGAAACGTTGCACGATAATGGAATAAAGAAGGTCATTCTAATCATCCAGTTTTTTTTTTTTCATGTGGTGCTATCGCAAACTTGATTTGAGAATTTGTTTAAAGTGATGTGTGTCTCCCCCCTGTACACTGTCTATAGTGTTGTGTGACCCCCTATACACTGTATTTAGTTATTCTTAACCCCCCTTCGTGCTATCTATAATGCCGCTGACATCTATGCGTGCATGCTTCCGTGTTGTGCAGTAGAATACCTGCTGCTGAAGATATATCGCTGGCATCCTGGCCAGACCCCTGATGATAAGTATAGAAACGCGTAGGGTCGGGTGAAGTGAGGGAATTTTGCGTAGGGGGCAGTGGCATTGTTGTGCATCTGTACATTGGGAGAATCTGGTGCGGTTAACGCAGGCTCCTGTGTGAACGAGGGTCCAAACCACTGCTTTACCAATGTTATACGCTGATTCCATATTTTGATATCTCTGTTTACATACCCAGTCACAAAGGGTTCGCAAACGAACTAGGACTGGGAGTATTGTGTTTAATACGTTTTTAAATACACGGTTGTGCTTTTCACAGTGGTGATTGTACCCCTGTTTTTAGATAGCTATGAAATAAAAATTATACATTTTACTCATTTATCACTTCAGTGAATTTTCTATAATGATGTGACAATGAGCGGGATGCTTCCCTTTGCTGAAAGCAAGACACACCCCTGGCTGTTGTTGAAGTTTCATTCTGCATGTCTACTTGAAAGCGTCGATCAGTGACTGGGCCGGAGACAGAAGGAGAACCGGGGCCTCCGTGATAGGGGTAATAAGCAGTGTGACGGCTGAATATGGAGACTCTTTGTCCGTGGAGGAGGTTGACCTTTGTGTGACACAGTGTGGAGACTGGGATATAGGGGGACGAGTAGACTAAGATATGAAGGAACATGGAGGAAGTACAGATTTGGGATAACAGGGTGGGGGATTAAACTAGGGGTCACAGGAAAGGGGCTGAGATTTCTGGGAGACATTCCAAATAGTATTTACATTTATCGATCGTCCCACCTAAAACAATTATTTTGATGCCATTACTATTGATGATCAATGATAAAAGAATAGTTTTGTCATTGATTGTTAACTTTTCTAGGGGTTGTCCCAGTATTAACTAGTAATGTGCATGTCCTCCGACTGAGCTGAATATTGGGGGGACGCACATGCTTAGTTCAACCAGCCAAAAGAAAATGCCTTCTCTGCTTGTCAGTAAAGAAGAAGAGAAGAAGCTTTTATTCAGAAACACAGCTTGGAGTGTAAATGGAGGCTCAGACATGAAGAAACACACAGGAGAGCCAGCAGTTTGCTTAGATGAAGAGGGAGTCCGTATACAGCACTGCTTACATACAGCGTTGAGCTGTCCCCTCTTCTGCTCATCCTCTCACTGGGTGTAAGCTGCAGGCTCTCCCTCTTCTTCAGTTATATAGGGCTGGGCTCAGTGCCGCACCTGCCATGAGGCGAGGTGAACCGACAGCCTCAGGTGGCGCCACCTACCCGAAAATGGGGGGCGGCATTTTCTGCCAGGGACGGACTGGGGGGAGGGGGCATGCAGACACACATAGCAGACGTGCCGCATGATGGGCACGTCTGTAACACTCCTCCTCCTCTCTGTACGCAGCACATGCCGCCAGAGAGGAGCAATTCTGCAGGAGGAGCGGTCGAGCGACGAGAAGTGACGAGACGCACGAGGTACGTTCCTGCCTTGCTGGGACCCGGGAGTATACTGCAAGGGGGGGTCTGGGCATTTTACCGACAGCAAAGGGCTCTATGGGGCTGAAATAATCCACCCCATAGAGCCCTCACATCACTATAATGGAAGGATGAGTGGGGGGGGGGTCTGGTCTGAGTGTCTGACTTACTGCAGAGGGCTATATAGGGGGGATTCTGCCCCCCCTTTAGAGCAGTCAGTCAGATGCTCAGACCCCCCTAACCTTGCAGTATAGTAACTAGTCAGGGCTCTATGGTGGGGGGATAATTCCCCCCTATAGAGCTCTCTGCTGTCAGTAAAAAGCCCTGACCCCCCTTTGCAGTATACTCCCGGCCCCCCAGCGTTGGCCGACCCCTTTTAAATTAGTAGGGGCAGGAAGCTGAGCGCAGTATATGGGCCTGTTCACATCAACGTTGGCTTTCCATTCCGGGGGTTCTGTCGGAGGTAACTCCGCAACGGAAAGTCAAACTGAAACCACAGCTGCCGTTTCCGTCACCATTAGCGCAGTCGAGTGCGCTATGGATTCCGTCAGAAAAACGGAAACCTGCCGGAATTGTGATGAACGGAAACCATTAGCAATGTTTCTGTCAGCATTGATATCAATGGTGACGGAAACGGAAGCTGTGGTTTCAGTTTGACTTTCCGTTGCGGGGTTCACCCGACGGAAACCTCCGACGGATCCCCGGAACGGAAAGCCAATGTTGATGTGAACAGGCCCTAATCCTTCCCCATAAACCTGCCTCCGCTAATTCAAATATATATATATATATATATATATATATATACACACACTACCGTTCAAAAGTTTAGGGTCACTTAGAAATGTCCTTATTTTTGCAAGAAAAGCACAGTTTTTTTAAATGAAGATAACATTAACCCCTTAGTGACCACTAATACGCCTTTTTACGTCGGTCACTAATGGGCTTTAGGCTAGGCTGACGCCTTTTCACGTCAGCCTAGTCTAAGTCCTGCACGGGTCTCCCGTGCAGGCTGGAGCCGGGGCTCTGCTGTCTGATGACAGCTGAGCTCCTGCTCCAACGCCCGCGATCGAAGTTTGCTTAGATCGCGGCCGTTTAACCCGTTAAATGCCGCCGTCAATAGCGACCGCGGCATTTAACTTTGTTTACAGAGGGAGTGCGCTCCCTCTGTCACCCATCGGCGGCCCGCGAATGAAATCGCGGGTCTCCGATGGGGTGTCATGGCAGCCGGGGGCTTGATAAAAGCCCCCAGGTCTGCCCTGGACATATGCCTGTTAGGACGCGCCGGAGGCACGTCCTAACAGATTGCCTGTCAGATTTACACTGACAGGCAATAATGCTCTGGTATACGAAGTATAGCAGCGATCGGAATATCGCACAGTAAAGTCCCCTAGCGGGACTAATAAAATAAGTCATCAATGTGAAATAAAGATTATTAATAAAAAGTACAGTAAAAAAATAAATAAAACCATTTTTTTCCATAAAAAGTGGTTTTATTTAGTAAAAGTGTAAAAAAAAAAAAAGTACACATATGTGGTATCGCCGCGACCGTAATGACTCCATTAATAAAGTTAATATGTAATTTAAACCGCAAAGTGAACACCGTAAAAAAAAACCGCAAAAAACCATGGCGAAATTGCATTTTTTTTCCATTGCCCCACAAAAAAGTCATAATAAAAATGAATCAATAAGTCCCATGCACCCCAAAACAGTACCATTCAAAACTACGTCTTGTCCCGCAGAAAACAAGCCCAAAAAATCACTACATTGATGGAAAAATAAATTACGGCTCTTGGAAAGCGACGATGCAAAAACAAATAATTTTAGTTCAAAAGTGTTTTTATTGTGCAAAAGTCGTAAAACATAAAAAAACTCTACATATGTGGTATCGCCGTAATCGTACCGACCCATAGAATAAAGGTAACATGTTATTTACGTCGCATAGTGAACGGCGCCAATTTAAAAACGCATAGAACAATGGCGGAATTTCAGGTTTTTTTTATAATCCCCCCAAAAGGGTTAATAAAAGTTAATATAAAAATTATATGTACCCAAAAATGGTGCTATTAAAAAGCTCAACTAATCCCGCAAAAAACAAGTCCTCATACAGCTATGTAGACGAAAAAATAAAAACGTTATAGCTCTTTGAATGCGACTATAGAAAAACGAATAAAATAGCTTGGTCATTAGGGCCTAAAATGGGCTGGTCACTAAGGGGTTAAATTAATCGGAAATACACTCTATACATTGTTAATGTGCTAAATGACTATTCTAGCTGCAAACGTCTGGTTTTTAATGCAATATCTACATAGGTGTATAGAGGCCCATTTACAGCAGCCATCACTCCAGTGTTGTAATGGTACATTGTGTTTGCTAACTGTGTTAGAAGGCTAATGGATGATTAGAAAACACTTCAAAACCCTTGTGCAATTATGTTAGCACCGCTGTAAACAGTTTTGCTGTTTAGAGGAGCTATAAAACTGACCTTCCTTTGAGCTAGTTGAGAATCTGGAGCATTACATTTGTGGGTTCGATTAAACTCTCAAAATGGCTAGAAAAAGAGAGCTTTCATGTGAAACTCAACAGTCTATTCTTGTTCTTAGAAATGAAGGCTATTCCATGCGAGAAATTGCCAAGAAACTGAAGATTTCCTACAACGGTGTGAACTACTCCCTTCAGAGGACAGCACACACAGGCTCTAACCAGAGTAGAAAGAGAAGTGGGAGGCCCCTCTGCACAACTGAGCAACAAGACAAGTACATTAGAGTCTCTAGTTTGAGAAATAGACGCCTCACAGGTCCTCAACTGGCAGCTTCATTAAATAGTACCCGCAAAACGCCAGTGTCAACGTCTACAGTGAAGAGGCGACTCCGGTATGCTGGCCTTCAGGGCAGAGTGGCAAAGAAAAAGCCATATCTGAGACTGGCTAATAAAAGGAAAAGATTAATATGGGCAAAAGCACACAGACATTGGACAGAGGAAGATTGGAAAAAAGTGTTATGGACAGACGAATCGAAGTTTGAGGTGTTTGGATAACACAGAAGAACATTTGTGAGACGCAGAACAACTGAAAAGATGCTGGAAGAGTGCCTGACGCCATCTGTCAAGCATGGTGGAGGTAATGTGATGGTCTGGGGTTGCTTTGGTGCTGGTAAAGTGGGAGATTTGTACAAGGTAAAAGGGATTTTGAATAAGGAAGGCTATCACTCCATTTTGCAACGCCATGCCATACCCTGTGGACAGCGCTTGATTGGAGCCAATTTCATCCTACAACAGGACAATGACCCAAAGCACACCTCCAAATTATGCAAGAACTATTTAGGGAAGAAGCAGGCAGCTGGTATTCTATCTGTAATGGAGTGGCCAGCGCAGTCACCAGATCTCAAGCCCATAGAGCTGTTGTGGGAGCAGCTTGACCGTATGGTACGCAAGAAGTGCCCATCAAGCCAATCCAACTTGTGGGAGGGGCTTCTGGAAGCATGGGGTGAAATTTCTCCCGATTACCTCAGCAAATTAACAGCTAGAATGCCAAAGGTCTGCAATGCTCTAATTGCTGCAAATAGAGCATTCTTTGACGAAAGCAAAGTTTAATGGAGAAAATTATTATTTGAAATAAAACTCATTATTTCTAACCTTGTTAGGCCCTGTTCACACGGAGTTTTTTGCAGGAGGAAAATTCCTCCTGTAAAAACTGACCCTGGAGGTTTTCATGTTTGATGTGGTTTTTGACGTGGTTTTTGACGTGGTTTTTGACGTGGTTTTTGAGGCGGTTTTCCAGGCGGTTTTTCAGGCTGTTTTTGCCGAGGTTTTCACACGCATGAGGCTGGGTTCACACAACCATGTTAAGTCCATAATGTACGGAACGTATTTCGGCCGGAAGACCCGGACCGAAGACAGTGCAGGGAGCCGGGCTCCTAGCATCGTAGTTATGTACGACGCTAGGAGTCCCTGCCTCTGCGTGGAACTACTGTCCCGTACTGTAATCATGATTACAATACGGGACAGTTGTCCTGCAGCGAGGCAGGGACTCCTAGCGTCGTACATCACTATGATGCTAGGAGCCCGGCTCCCTGCACTGTCTTCGGTCCGGGTCTTCCGGCTGAAATACGTTCCGTACATTACAGACGTAACATGGTCGTGTGAACCCAGCCTGACAGCCTTCTGTCAACGGATCTGTCACCATTGAAATGAATGGTGATGCAAACGGAACTTACTTCACACTTGCCTTTCCGTTGAGGGGTTCCCCTGACTGAAAGCACCGACGGAACCCCTCAGCAGAAACCACGCTGATGTGAACAGGCCCACATTAAAAAAAACATTGTTTTCTGTTTGCATCATCATTGACTTCAATGCTGATGGATCCGTTGCTAATGGGATTCCCTACACTGCGGTATTGGTTCAGTCGAAACGACAGAACCCTTTGCACAACGGGGACAAACAGAAACCATTAGCAACGGATCTGTCACCACTTCACACTTGCCTTTCCGTTGAGGGGTTCCCCTGACTGAAAGCACCGACGGAACCCCTCAGCGGAAACCACGCTGATGTGAACAGGCCCACATTAAAAAAAAAAAGTATACTTACTTCTTGAATCAATTTCCCAACATCAATGTCCATTCGGTGGTACACCTCTGCTGTCGTCATGTCTGTTCCTGAAATGTTAAAAAAAAATAAAAAAGAGATGACATACATGAACAACTGCATAACAAAATTAAAAAATTAAAAATAAAATAATTGAAAAAAAAAATCTAAAAAAAAAATTGAAAAAAAAAATTGAAAAAAAAAATTAAAAAAAAAAATCTAAAAAAAAAAATTCACAGCTCCATACATGTATAGCATGTATGGAACATAGGAGCAATTGCACTTACTTGTATTCGATTTGGATGCAGGACTTCGGTTTTCTGTATCCCTGAGTTCTGTCCACGATGTTTTTCAGGCTCCACGAGCAGACAGGAAATGACAGCCCCTTGCTGGGCTGGACTAGCAGCAGGAGACGACTCCTGCAAGAAACTCCTGCAAAACACTCGGCAATATACTCGTCAGAAAACACCTCACTAGTTCGAGGTGTTTTTTGACGTGTCCCCATTGCTTTCAATGCGGTTTTGGACGCGGAAACCACATCAAGAAGGGTCATGTCCCTTCTTTTTGCCGCGAGGCGTTTTTTTTACTCGCGGTAAAAAAACGCCTCTGTCTCCCATTGAAATCAATGGGAGTCATTTTGGGTCGTTTTTGGCGCGTTTTCCGACGCGTTTTCCGCGTCAAAAAACGTGTCAAAAAACTCCGTGTGAACAGGCCCTTAATGTCTTGACTATATTTTCTAGTCATTTTGCAACTCATTTGATAAATATAAGTGTGACTTTTCATGGAAAACACAAAATTGTCTGGGTGACCCCAAACTTTTGAAATGTAGATATTGCATTAAAAACCAGACGTTTGCAACTAGAATAGTCATTTAGCACATTAACAATGTATAGAGTGTATTTCTGATTAATTTAATGTTATCTTGATTGAAAAAAACTGTGCTTTTCTTGCAAAAATAAGGAAATTTCTAAGTGATCCTAAACTTTTGAACGGTAGTGTATATATATATATATATATATATATATATATATATATATATATATATATATATATATATATATATATATATATATATATATATATATATATATATATATATAGTGAAGGAAATAAGATATTTGATCCCTTGCTGATTTTGTAAGCTTGTCAAAGACATGAACAGTCTAGAATTTTTAGGCTAGGTTAATTTTACCAGTGAGAGATAGATTATATTTAAAAAAAAACCTGAAAATCACATAGTCAAAATTAGATATATTTATTTGCATTGTGCACAGAGAAATAAGTATTTGATCCCCTACCAACTATTAAGAGTTCAGCCTCCTCCAGACCAGTTACACGCTCCAAATCAACTTGGTGCCTGCATTAAAGACAGCTGTCTTAAATGGTCACCGGTATAAAAGACTCCTGTCCACAGACTCAATTAATCAGTCTGACTCTAACCTCTACAACACGTGCAAGACCAAAGAGCTTTCTAAGGATGTCAGGGACAAGATCATAGACCTGCACAAGGCTGGAATGGGCTACAAAACCATAAGTAAGATGCTGGGTGAGAAGGAGACAACTGTTGGTGCAATAGTAAGAAAATGGAAGACATACAAAATGACTGTCAATCGACATCGATCTGGGGCTCCATGCAAAATCTCACCTCGTGGGGTATCCTTGATCCTGAGGAAGGTGAGAGCTCAGCCGAAAACTACACGGGGGAAACTTGTTAATGATCTCAAGGCAGCTGTGACCACAGTCACCAAGAAAACCATTGGTAACACATTACGCCGTAATGGATTAAAATCCTGCAGTGCCCGCAAGGTCCCCCTGCTCAAGAAGGCACATGTACAGGCCCGTCTGAAGTTTGCAAATGAACATCTGGATGATTCTGAGAGTGATTTGGAGAAGGTGCTCTGGTCAGATGAGACTAAAATTGAGCTCTTTGGCATTAACTCAACTCGCCGTGTTTGGAGGAAGAGAAATGCTGCCTATGACCCAAAGAACACCATCCCCACTGTCAAGCATGGAGGTGGAAACATTATGTTTTGGGGGTGTTTCTCTGCTATGGGCACATGACTACTTCACCGCATCAATGGGAGAATGGATGGAGCCATGTACCGTCAAATCCTGAGTGACAACCTCCTTCCCTCCACCAGGACATTAAAAATGGCTCATGGCTGGGTCTTCCAGCACGACAATGACCCGAAACATACAGCCAAGGCAACAAAGGAGTGGCTCAAAAAGAAGCACATTAAGGTCATGGAGTGGCCCAGCCAGTCTCCAGACCTTAATCCCATCGAAAACTTATGGAGGGAGCTGAAGATCCGAGTTGCCAAGCGACAGCCTCGAAATCTTAATGATTTACAGATGATCTGCAAATAAGGTCCGGACATGTTTGGGATTAAGCCCGTACCCCCTGAGGAAGCACTCAAAGCGAAACGCGCGTTGGGGTCTTTGTGGTGGAGCCAACATGGGCTTGTGATACCTTTCCTTGCTGTAATGGGTAAGACTGTCTTTCTGACTATTTACTGCAGATACTGATTTTTTCCCCTTGCCTCTCCCCACCTTTACTGGTTTTGAATGTGTATGGGGTATTAGAGGACATTAGGGTCTATCAGGATAGAACCCACTGTGGCTTAGAATTTACATATAATTTCTGTGGCTAGCCAGTATAGTCTCCATAAATCCATTTCATTTTTAATTCAGTAATTCCCATGTTGAGCTCTATAATACCACACTGTCAGCACTAGAGTCTTGTATTTACATGTTTTTTTTAAATTTATGTCATATTTATGTAATAAAGTTGTTATATTCTTATATAACTTTGGCTATAAGCTCTATTTTTTCGGTATGGTACTCAGCTGCACATGTATGGGGAGGTGAAAGGTTCTCTTTAAAAGAAAGGTGTTATAATTATTATTATTTTTTATTTGATTTTTTATTTTTCTAATTATTTTAATATGTTCCCTAAGGTACCTATTTATTGATATGTTTGTACTTTTGTGGGGGCAGCCATCTTTATTTTTATTTTTCATACTGCTAATTTTTGTTTTGCAGGTTCTGCTGGACCATTTGGACTATGTCGTATATTTGTTGGACTACTTCGCTGATTTAACTTTTTTTATTTTTTTTAATAAAATGGTTAAAGTGGATTGTGTGGAAGAGTTGTTATTTTAATAAAATAAATTTCTTTATATCTCTTTTTTAATACTTCATTACCGCCTAAGTAATGGCATCTGTCTGATTAAGAGCGTCCATTACTAAGATAGGGCTTAGTGTTAGCCAGTAATAATGCTATCACTAACCCCTATTATTACCCCGGTATCCACCGCCACCAGCAGTACCGGGAAGAGCTGGGTACGATCCAGCACCCGACCGTCTGAAGTGAAGGGCGGGCACTGGGGTGGCCGCAGGCTGGTAATATCAGATTCGGAATAGCCAAATGCCGTGGCCCTTCCCACCCTGGTAATGCTAGGCTGCTACTGCTTAATTGTATCTGGCTGGTCATGAAAAATGGAGGGGATCTCACGTAATTTTTTTTCTATTATTATTTTTTTTTTAAATTACGTGGTGCTCCCGCTATTTTTCATAACCAGCCAGATACAATAAAGCAGCTGCAGCCTAGCATTACCAGGGTGGGAAGGGCCACAGTTTTTGTCCCTTCCCAGCCCGGTAAAACCAGCCTGTGGCCGCCCTGCTGCCTTACCGTCGCTTCAGATGGTCGGGCACTGGATCGTACTCCCCTCGCGGCAGTGAGAACTGGGGTAATAATAGGGGTTAGTGATAGCCTTTTTTCTGGCTAACACTAAGCCCCTTCCTAGTAATGGACGCTCTCAATCAGACAGCAGCCATTACTAAGGCCATAATAAAGTATTAAAAAAAACAGACATAAGAAAAATATTTTTTTACTGAAATCTAAACTCCCCCATGCAACCCTCTTTCACCATTTTTTTTTTTTTTAAAAAGTTGATCATCAAAGTAGTCCAATGAATCTACGACGTAGTCCAAACAGTCCAGCGGAACCTACCAAAAAAAAGTTAGCAGTATAAAAATTAAAAAAACTTATAATTGCCACAATAGAAACTAGAGGTCAAGGAAAAATAATTCCCCTTCATGTAACTCTGCCTCCTGTCAACTGAAAAGTCATCCGCCAGAGGGAAAAATATTTCCCCATGGCGGAGTACAAAAAAGTCAAATTCCCAGGTCAGGCTTTCTTGTACACTGCCATCAAGAAACATGTTTCCTCCTGGCGGATGATCTTTCCATTGACAGGTAGCAGAGTTCTTCCACAGCCTTGTTAGGGGGGAAAACTCGCCAAATGCCCAGTGCCCCCAGAATGGGCCGCTACTCTTGGGCCAGTGCTGTGTGCTTGCCCCGCAGGCTAAAATTTGCCAGCCAACCCCTGGCAATTGGCTCCCTGCTCCGCCGTTTGCTCTTGTAGGCCACAGCCTGGTTTAGACCTGAGGCCTACAAGAGATCTGGAGGACGCTGATGACGTCAACTGCTCGGCACGATGATGTCACTGCATCATGCCGTCTATGCTGGGCCACTGAACTCATAAGTCTTAAAATTCATAAGTCTATTAGGTAATAAAAAGGGGGCATAAAAAAGTGGCATACAAAAGGGGGCATCCTTATTGTGGGGGCATAAAGCAGGCATTTGAGTGTGGCAGAAAAAGTGACATTAGTACTGAATGGGGACATAAAAGGCTGCATTCCTACTGAGTGGAGACATTATTTCTGTGGGGACATAAAGGGGCTATCAGTACTGAGTGGGAATTCTATTACTGGGTGAGGGTCCTAAAAGTGGCTCTATCACTGAGTAAGGTATAAAGTGGATACTAACACTGTGTAGGGGAACAAAAGTAGCATTTACAGTGTGGGGCCTTTGGGGGAACAAACGGGTGTGTGTACTATTACTGTATGAGGTACCTAGTATAGTATGTATAGGGAGTTTGCGTAGAGGTAGGGAATAGTTAGGTAGTGCGCTAGAAAAGCAAGGAGCCAAAGATATCTGTTTCATATACTGCAGGGCTTAGGAAATTGTGTCCAGGAGAAGTTGTCATTGCGGTCTTGCCTGGATGAAGACGAAAAGGTGAAATTGAGCGACTTCAGTCTGAGAAGACATCACCTGTGAGTCACTCAATATAACTATACTGTAATCACTTATATGGTCTGCAGATTTCCTGTGTATAACTGGCATCTACCTTTATATGGTCACTGTATGATGGTAATATTGGTCTATATATAGTGTGTTTTATTCACTAACAGTATCGTGTTTTTTTCTGACAAGTGTTGTAGTAATATGTGATCTTGTTTTTTTTCGGTATCAATATGGGGGTATTATTCAGTCACTATATGGTTATGGTGTGGAGGTATTAATCAGTAACAGTATGGGGGTATTATTGAGTCACTATGTGGTTAAGGTGTGGTGGTATTATTCAGTAACAATATGGGGGTATTATTGAGTCACTATGTGGTTAAGGTGTGGTGGTATTATTCAGTAACAATATGGGGGTATTATTCAGTCACTATGTGGTTATGGTGTGGCGGTATTATTCAGTAACAGTATGGGAGTATTATTCGTCACTATGGGGTAGTAATATATTCTCATGGAGTGGAGGTATTATTAAGCCACTATGTGGTTATGGTGTGGGGGGTATTATTCAGTAACAGTATGGGGTATTATTGGTAATGTTGGTCTTACAATCTATGTAAATTACTGTGGTGTGGGCTGTGGGGAAGTGTGAGTGTGGCAGCAGATGATCAGGCTAAGAGACAGTCTGCAGAGTGGCATGTGATGTACTTTGACATGTAGGTGATACTTACGTGTGGTATGTGGGCCCATAACTTGTGTACAGCCGAGGGCCTAAGATCATATTAACCCCTTTCCGCTGTGGCCACTTTTGACCTTCCTGACAGAGCCTAATTTTTCAAATCTGACATGTTTCACTTTATGTGGTAATAACTCCGGAATGCTTTTACCTATCCAAGCGATTCTGAGATTATTTTCTTGTGACACATTGGACTTTATGTTACTGGCAAAATTTGCCCGATACATTCAGTATTTAATTGAGAAAAACACCAAAATGTAGCGAAAAATTAGCATTTTTCTCAATTTAAATGTATCTGCTTGTAAGACAGGCAGTTATACCACACAAAATTGTTGCTACTTAACATCCCCCATATGTCTACTTTAGTTTGGCATCGTTTTTTGAACATCTTTTTATTTTTCTAGGACGTTACAAGGCTTAGAACTTTAGCAGCAATTTCTCACATTTTCAAGAAAATTTCAAAAGGCTATTTTTACAGGGGGCAGTTCAGTTGTGAAGTGGCTTTGAGGTCCTTATATATTAGAAACCCCCAATAAGTCACCCCATTTTAAAAACTGCACCCCTCAAAGTATTCAAAACAGCATTTAGAAAGTTTCTTAACTCTTTAGACATTGCGCAGGAATTAAGGCAAAGTAGAGGTGAAATTTACAAAGTTCATTATTTTTTTTCAGAAATTAATTTTGAATCCATTTTTTTTGTACCACAGAAGAGAAATGCAAGAGAAATGCAACTCAATATTTATTGCCCAGGTTCTGCAGTTTTAGGAAATATCCCACATGTGGCTCTAGTTTGCTACAGGACTGAAGCACCGGCCTCCGAAGCAAAAGTAGCACTAAGTGGATTTTGGGCCTCCTTTTTATTAGAATATATTTTAGGCACCATGTCAGCTTTGAAGAGGTCTTGTGGAACTAAAACAGTGGAAACCCCCGAAAAGGGACCCCATTTGGAAAACTACACCCCTCGAGGAATTTATTTAGGGGTGTAGCAAGCATTTTGACCCCCAGTTTTTTTGCAAAAATTTTTGGAACTAGGCCATGAAAATGAAAATCTACATTTTTTCAAATAAAATGTAGGTTTAGCTAATTTTTTTTCATTTCCACAAGGACTAAAGGAGAAAAAGCACCATAAAATTTGTAAAGACATTTCTCCCGAGTAAAACAGTACCCCACATGTTGTAATAAACGGCTGTTTGGACACACGGCGAGGCTGAGAAGGGAAAGAGCGCCATTTGGCTTTTGGAACTCAAATTTAGCAGGAATGGTTTGCGGTGGCCATGTCGCATTTGCAAAGCCCCTGAGGGGGACAAAACAGTGGAAACCCCCAACAAGTGACCCCATTTTGGAAACTACACCCCATGAGGAAATTATCTAGGGGTACAGTGAGCAGTTTGACCCCACAGGTGTTTTACAGAACTTATTGGAAGTAGGCCGTAAAAATTGTAGGTTTAGGTATTTTTTTTTCATTTCCACAAGGACTGAAGGAGAAAATGCACCGCAACATTTGTAAAGCAATTTCTCCCGAGTAAAACAATACCCCACATGTGGTCATAAAGATTTGTTTGGACACACGGTAGGGCTCAGAATGGAAGGAGCACCATTTGGATTTTGGAATGGTTTCTGGGCGCCATGTCACATTTTCTGAGCCCCTGTAGTACTAGTACAGTGGAAACGCCCCAAAAGTGACTGCATTTGGGAAACTGCACCCCCTGAGGAATCATCTAGGGGTATAGTGAAAATGTTGATCGCAAAGGTTTTTTGCTGAATTAATTAGAATTAAGCCATGAAAATGAAAAATATTTTTAGATCAACATTTTTCATTTTTACAAGGAATAGAGAAGAAAAAGCATGCCAACATTTGTAAAGAAATTTCTCCCGAGTATGGTAACACCCCATATGTGGTTATCATCAGCTGTTTACACATATGGGAGCATTCAGAATAAAAGGAGTGGTATTTATCTTTTGGAGCGTAGGTTTTGCTGGAATGGTTTGCGGACGCAATGTTGCATTTGCAACATGTACCACTGATGTACAAAACAAAAGTGACCCCGTTTTAGAAACTACACCCCTAAAGGCATTTATCAAGGGGTGTAGTGAGAATTTAGACTCCACAGGTGTTTTTCAGAAATGAATACGCAGTGGATGGTGCAAAGTGAAAATGTAAATTTTTCCACTGATATGCCCATTCACCGCATAATATGTTGTGCCCCTAGAGAATCTTACCCCATAAATTGTTAAGCGGGTTCTCCCGGGTATGGAAATGCCTTACTTGTGGCCATAAATTGCTGTTTGGGCACACAGTAGGGCTAAGAAGGGAAAGACCGCCATTTTGAGCAAGGATTTTGCTTGGTAGTAGTTCTGTTTGGGGTTTTGCTGGTATTTCAGTTTATAATGTGGTGGCATATGTAATCTGTGCAGAGTACATCAGGGCATAATAAGAGGGTATAATAATTGGGTAAATAATACAATTATCCATAGATGTGTGTTACGATGTGAAGCAATCCGTTATGCGCAGGCCGGTGTCACACTGATAAACGGTTTTCTTTCCTATCCCCCTTTTGTAACGCTCCTCACCTTTTGGGGACTTTTTCTCCTTCGTAGTTTGGGAAATATTGCTGGGAAAGTTTTGCGCTGGTATAATACGGGCACCCTCACTTCCAGCGGATGTGCTATGTCCCTTGCCTTTCCTAGTTCCTAAATACTAGGGCCCTGAAACTGAAGTAATGTTCCCCTCCGGCCTGCACATTGAGATGTTTTTTCATCACCGCATTACTAGTGCCATAACTTTTTTATTTTTCAGTTCATTGAGCAGTGTGCGGGCTTGTTTTTTGCGAGACGGGCTGTAGATTTTATTGGTACCATTTTAGAACACATACGACTTTTTGATCACTTTTTATTTCATTTTTTTGTAAAGGAAATTTCCAAAAACAAGCAATTCTGGAATAGTTTTTTATTGGTTTTTCTTTCGGCATCCACAGTGTGCCCTAAATTACATATTAGCTCTATTCTGCGGGTCGATACGATTACGGCGATACCAAATTTCTATAGTTTTTTTTATGTATTACAGCTTTTGCACAATAAAATCACTTTTTTTATAAAATCATTTGTTTTCTGTGTCGCCATATTCTGTGACCCATAACTTTTTTATTTTTGTGTGCACAAAGCGGTGTCAGGGATTATTTTTTGCAGGACGGGTTGTCGGTTTTATTTTTACTATTTTGGAGTAGATGTGACTTTTTGATCACTTTTTATAGCATTTTTTGGAAGGAGATGTGACCTAAAAACAAAGATTCTGGCGTTGTTTTTCATGTTTATTTTTACAGCGTTCACCGTGCGGGATAAATTACATAACAGTTTTGTAGTTTGGGTCATTACGGACGCGGCGATACCAATTATGTATAGTTTTTTTAATTTTTACGGTTTTTCCCATAATAAAAGACTTACTATGGGAAAAAAGTCAGTTTAGCTTTTTTTTTATTTGAAACGTGTGTGTTTTTATTGTTTTACGACATTTTTATTAACTTATTTTTACTTTTTTGACTTGTTCCACTTGGTGACTTGAGGGCCTGATGCCCCGATCTCTACTCTAATACACTGCACTACATACGTAGTGCAGTGTATTAGAGCTGTCAGTTATTCACTGACAGCAAGCCTATGAGGACACGCCGCAGGCGGGTCCTCATCGGCTCCCATACAAGGCAGACTCAGGCACCATTATCTGGCTTCCGATTGCCACAGCAACCCAGCGATTGCGTCACTGGGTTGCCGGTGGGGTTAAAACCCAATATTGAGCGCAGCATCTGAGGGGTTAATCAGCCGGATCGGGGAATAGCTCCGGTCCTGGCAGTTACAGGAGGGTGCCAGCTGTATAATAGCTTCTGAGCCTGCACCATCACTGCGACGTAACTGTACTGCAGTTTGCGGGAACACCTTCCCGGCAGCGCCGTATATATACGGCGGATGTCGGGAAGGGGTTAATCCACCACTGGATCAAGCCAGCAAAAGCAGACCACTACAATACAGCAAGTAGAGCAAAGAAACCAGCCCGTGCCACTTTAAAACAGCGCTAAATGTGATCCGTCCTGGATTGGCTTGAATGTAATTGCAGACAGTGACGCCGCAAATGAGACTGGCTGCCGAGGAAAGATATGGGGCTGTGCAGTGCAGACTGTACTATTTGCACTGTACTGATTGGTAGTAAGAATTCTTTAAATCTTTTCTATACTTCAAACAGCACTTTAACAAATAAACTTCAAATGTTTTCCTATTTAAAAAATGTATATATTGCGTGTTTGATGTGTAAAGCTCGTAATGAGAAAACTCAGATAGATTTGGGGGGGGGGGGGGCGCCTTTTTATACTTCGCCTCAGGCAGCAGAGGGGCTAGGTTCACCCCTGGCTGGGCTCTCTGTAAACCGACATGTAATGACATTTGCAAAGCTTCTCCTGGAAAGTAGGGAGAGGCAGTGAAACAGAATGATCTGCCTATACAAGCTATGTCAGAGGGGGAGGAGCTGTGGCAGAAAAAACACGTCCCCTGAGCTGCAACTTGAAGAAGATCTAGCAGAGCAATTGGATAAATAAATGTGGAGATCTCTGGATCCATGTAAGATACAAGGCTGGTTCAAACTTTGTTAAAAAAAAGATTGTCATGCACTATATTATGTCTGATTTTCTTTTTTTTTTTCATTAATTATGGGACAACATAACACTGACCATGTAATTTCTCGGTAATGAGCGACTCATCGCCGTAATCAGTGAGTGTAAAATTGCCTTTAATGGGTGCATATTCAGGCTTAGTGCCTAGGGCAGCAAGCTCTAAATACATCCTTGCCTCTGGCAGCAACTGTCGGTGCATCCTGGAGGTTACAGCACCGTGCTTTAATCTCTCAGGTTTGCAATGCTACTATCTGGGCTTCGGTACATACCTTCATGAAGTTCTACCATATACCTACCCTTGATTCCTCTGGTGCTAGCCTAGTTTGTAAGGTACTCAAGCCTGCTGTGCATCAGGATAGGCCATCAATAGCTGATGGGTCAGGGCAGACTCCCAGGACCCCCGCTGATCAGCTGTTTTGAAGGGGCCACAGCGATTCCTCCAATTTCTTTTGACTTTTGTTTAAGTCTTTCATCGTGCAGCAAAAACGTCAAATTAACTTTATGCTGCTGGTCAATATGATTACGGCGATACCAAAATTATACAGTTTTTTTAAATGTTTTACTCCTTTTACAAAAGATAAATTATTTGTTGGAAAAAATATTGGATTTTTTTCATATTCTGAAAGCCATAACGTTTAGTTTGTTCGTTGATTGAGCGGTGTGAGTGCTTATTTTTTTGCGTGACGAGCTTTGGTTTTTACTGGTACCTGGTATTTTTTGGTACATTTACGACTTTTTGATCACTTTTTGTAAAAAAAAATTTATTGCTAAGTTGACCAAAAAACTGTGATTCTGGCGTTTTTCTTTTTTCGGCGTTCATCATGCGCGTTAAATAATACTATATTGTAGTTCAGACATTTATGGATGCAGCAATACCAATTTAGTGTTTCGACATTTTTATAGGCTTCTGTTAACCCCTCAGCTGCCATGAGAAGTATCAGCACCTCACGAACTTGTTGTATAAGGGGCGTTGAGCTGTCAGAGGGGGCCACCCCCTCTTTATAACGGCTCAGATGCTGCAGTCGCGATTGACCGCAGCATTTTAAGGGGTTAAACAGCCTGGAACAGTGCGATCGCTGTTCCTGTCTGTTAGTGCCGGCTGTCAGCTGTAATATACATCTGACACCAGCAGCGTATGAAGCGGGCTCAGTGAGTGAGCCAGCTCCTTACTTCTCCCCCTGCACCATGACATGCACTTACGTCATGGTGCGTGAAGGGGTTAAAGGGGTACTCCCATCTCGGACATTTACGGGGTATGCACAGAATATGCCATAAACGTCCGATAGATGCGGTCCCACCTCTGAGACCCTCACATACCTCTATTTATTGCGGAATGGGGGGGAGAAGGAAAAGACTTGTGGTTCAATGAGCAAAAATTATTATAAAAAATAATATACTTTATTAAATAACATACAAACAATTAATGTGAATTGTTAAATTAGTCCAATGTGGTTCTAAAATAATTTAAGTGCAGATGAGCCCTAATGCTACACTATTAAAGGACACAATTTGCCTTGTAGCGTACTTACTATCCAATGTTACTATCATACAGTGATAATGGTATAATACTGGCTATCAACATTGCTCCCGGGTTGACTGGCTTGCATGAGCCGCTGTCGTGACTCTGAGCCGCTGGCAATGTTTGATAAGGTATCGGGAGCACCACTGTGTTGTTGCCTGTCGCTCCTTCCGTCTTCGGCGGTCTGGGCGATAGACATTAGCGCAGTGCTTACTATCCGGCAACAGCATCGAGCGGCACAGAGCTAGTGCAAGTATCCTACTTCATTCATCCCTGCACATACTAGCTGACCACTCTGCTGATATAGCTCTCATGCAAGGGAGCACTTAGCCTGCCTTCAGAGCAATCATTAACTTTAATAATCAATTTCCCATAATATGTGAATAGGAATACAGGTATTTACAATACTTTAGAGCATAATTTCATCTTAGGTATTTAGGACAAGGTGATATTTGGGCATATCCACTGCCATTCCCTTGCAAGTTATACTGACATTCCTGGCAGCAATGTTGATGGGCAGTATTATACCATTATCACTGTATGATAGCAACATTGGACAGTAAGTACTCTACAAGGCAAATTGTGTCCTTTAATAGTGTAGCATTAGGGGTCATCTGCACTAAAATTATTTTAAACCCACATTGGACAATTTTAACAATTCACATTAATTGTTTGTACGTTAGTTAATAAAGTTTATTATTTTTTATAATTATTTTTGCTCATTGAACCACAAGTCTTTTCCTTCTCTCCCCTTTCCCCAATAAATACTTGTATAAAACTGGTGGTTTACACCTTTGTGGTTCTTCTTATCCACTCTATATGTTAGAACTGAGAGGGTAATTACAATTTTTTTTCCTCACATACCTCTGGAACGGGGCCCCCTGACCCCCATCCTAACTTGCTCTAGTGGGCTTGTAAAACAAGTAGTTTGTATATCAAGTGGAGTTACAAAACCGGAGTTAAACTGAGGAGATAAAGCCAAAGGTAGGTACTCTTTTCTTTTGCATTAACAACTGTTCACTGTTTTTGTTTTGGTTTTTTTGTAACTGGGATAATGGATAGCAAGATTGGAGGTTTTCTTCAGTGCACAGTTTGCCATATGTATGCACGACTGGACCCTGAGTTCCAGGGTGAATATCTCTGTGGCAGATGTGAGCATGTGGGTCACCTGGAAGCCCGCATTAGAGATCTGGAGGAGCAGAATCCAACACTGAGGAAGATAGACAATCTTGAGCGGAGCATGCTGCTCACGGAGCATGCAGTTAGTGGGTTAGAACTGGAGGGTGAAGACATGCGTGAGCAGGATCAGGCAAGTAGCTGGGTTAATGTTGTTAGGGGCAGTAGAAAGGGGTCCAAGAAAAGGAAGGCCAATCCTGTTTCTGACATTCCAAGCAAAATTGCCAAGTTGGGTGATGATGCGAGGGTGTCGGTCTCAGAAATGGCAGCCCTAGTGGATACTGACCTCCCTAACAGCTGGGAGAACAGCCCAGCTAGTAGTCGGCGGGATGGTAATGCAGGTAAGCTAAGACAATTGATAGTTGTAGGGAATTCTATAATCAGGAAGACAGATAGAATAATTTGTCGCCAAGACCGCCTCAACCGAATGGTTTGCTGTCTCCCTGGTGCCAGGGTTCGGCATGTGGTGGAATGGGTGGACAAATTGCTGGGAGGGGCTGGTGATGATCCAGCTGTTGTGGTCCATGTAGGTACCAACGACAGAATAAATGGTAGGTGGAGGAGCCTTAAGAATAATTTTAAAGAACTAGGCTACAAGCTGAAGGGAAGGACCTCCAAGGTAGTATTCTCAGGAATACTGCCTGTGCCATGCCCATAACAGGAAAGACAGCGGGAACTCAGGGAGTTAAATGCATGGCTTAAGTCTTGGTGTAGAGGAGAAGGCTTTGGGTTCCAAGAGCACTGGGCTAACTTTTCATTGGGGTACAAACTGTATTCTGCAGATGATTTGCACCTAAATGGAAGGGGGTCCGCTGTGCTGGGGGAGAGAATTCTAGCTGGGGTGGTGGAGTATTTAAACTAGGGCTGAGGAGGGAGGTCAATGTAGAAAAAAAAGGGGTAGTCCGGTTAGAGAGGGGTCAGACTTTATTGGTGGGGGGAGAAACAGACTGTGGGGAGAGGACTAGACAACAGGATAAGGAGATCCTTTTGTTACAAAACAGCAGTGTAAATAAAAATGCCAAAATAATGTCAAATCACATTTCTGATAATAAAAGTGAAAAACTGAAAGACAAGTTAAAGTGTATGTTCACAAATGCCAGAAGTCTCGCAAGCAAAATGGGGGAACTGGAGGCCTTGATACTGGAAGAAAATATAGATATAGTTGGTGTTGCTGAAACATGGCTAGACTCTTCACATGACTGGGCTGTAAATCTACAGGGTTTTACACTGTTTCGGAAAGACAGGACAAATAGGAAAGGTGGTGGTGTATGTCTGTATGTATGTGAGAAGTGATATGAAGGCGAGTGTGAATGAGACAATAGTGGGTGAAGACTGTGAGGAGGTTGAAACCTTGTGGGTAGAACTAGAAAGGGAGGTAATCACTGAAAAAAATACTTTTGGTGTAATCTATAGACCCCCCAATATAACTGAGGAGATCGAAGGTCAGCTATGTAAACAGATAGAGCGGGCTCCACAGGCGGGTACTGTAGTGATAATGGGAGATTTTAATTTCCGGGATATTAATTGGTGTCATGGTTTGGCTTCAACTGCAAAGGGGAGACATTTCCTCAACCTGTTGCAGGAAAATTTTATGGGCCAGTTTGTGGAAGACCCGACTAGAGGTGAAGCTCTGTTGGATCTGGTCATTTCTAATAATGCAGATCTTGTTGGGAATGTCAATGTTCATGAAAACCTTGGTAACAGTGATCATAATATAGTTACATTTTACCGATACTGTAAAAAACAAACACAGGCTGGGAGGGCAAAAACATTTAATTTTAAGAAAGCCAATTTCCCCAGGATGAGGGCTGCAATTCAGGAAATAGACTGGGAAGAACTAATGTCAAATAATGGGACAAATGATAAATGGGAGATTTTAAAATTAAATCCCACATGGCTTACACCTTCTGTGAAAAGGGCAATACATGACAAAAAAAGGGCATCTAAAAAATACAAATCTGAGGGTACATCTGTAGCCTTTGTAAAATATAAAGAGCTTAATAAAATCTGTAAAAATGTAATAAAATTAGCAAAAATACAAAATGAAAGGCAGGTGGCCAAGGATAGTAAAACAAATCCCAAAAAATTCTTCAAGTATATAAATGCAAAAAAGCCAAGGTCTGAACATGTAGGACCCCTAGATAATGGTAATGGGGAGTTGGTCACAGGGGATCAAGAGAAGGCAGAGTTACTAAATGGGTTCTTTAGCTCTGTATATACAACAGAAGAAAGAGCAGCTGATGTAGCTGGTGCCAGTGCTGTTAATATATCAGTGCACAAGGCCCCGGGACCAGATGGGATACACCTTAGAATTCATAAAGAGCTTAGTTCAGTTATTTCTGTCCCCCTTTGCATAATATTCAGAGATTCTCTAGTGACTGGTATAGTGCCAAGGGACTGGCGCAGGGCAAATGTGGTGCCTATTTTCAAAAAGGGCTCTAGGTCTTCCCTGGGTAATTATAGACCAGTAAGCTTAACATCCATCGTCGGGAAAATGTTTGAGGGGCTATTGAGGGACTATATACAGGATTATGTGACAAAAAATAGTATTATAAGTGACAGCCAGCATGATTTTACTAAGGACAGAAGTTGTCAAACCAACCTGATTTGTTTTTATGAAGAGGTGAGCAGAAGCCTAGACAGAGGCGCCGCTGTGGATATAGTGTTTTTGGACTTTGCAAAGGCATTTGACACTGTCCCTCATAGACGTCTAATGGGTAAATTAAGGACTATATGTTTAGAAAGTATAGTTTGAGAATTGGCTCAAGGACCGTATCCAGAGAGTTGTGGTAAATGATTCCTACTCTGAATGGTCCCCGGTTATAATGGGTGTACCCCAGGGTTCCGTGCTGGGACCACTATTATTCAACTTATTTATTAATGATATAGAGGATGGGATTAATAGCAATACTTCTATTTTTGCAGATGACACCAAGCTATGTAGTATTGTTCAGTCTATAGAAGATGTTCGTAAATTGCAAGCGGATTTAAACAAATTAAGTGTTTGGGCATCCTGTTGGCAAATGAAGTTGTATTGTAGATAAATGTAAAGTTATGCATCTGGGTACCAACAACCTGCATGCATTATATGTCCTAGGGGGAGCTACACAGGGGGAGTCACTTGTTGAGAAGGATCTGGGTGTACTTGTAAATCATAAATTAAATAACAGCATGCAATGTCAATCAGCCGCTTCAAGGGCCAGAAAGATATTGTGTATTAAAAGAGGCATGGACTCGCGGGACAGGGATGTAATATTGCCACTTTACAAAGCATTAGTGAGGCCTCATCTAGAATATGCAGTTCAGTTCTGGGCTCCAGTTCATAGAAAGGATACCCTGGAGTTGGAAAAAATACAAAGAAGAGCAACGAAGCTAATAAGGGGCATGGAGAATCTAAGTTATGAGGAAAGATTAAAAGAATTAAAGTGGTTTTCCAATCCTTTTTTTTTTTTTTTTAAATCAATGCAATGTTCCTCTATTAATATATTAGTGCACTCTGACTATCTTTTTCTTGATAATAAATGGTTTTAGTAACATTACTCCCTATTGTTTTCCTTGTGAGGTTTGTTTTGCTCAGTAAGTTCATTCCTCTTCTCTTCCTGTCTTTCTCCTCTCTGCATGCACTGCTCTAGTCCCAGCATGCAATGTGCATGCAGCAGTGCACTTGCTCCGCCTACTACACCCAGCTCTACTAACTTCTGCAATCTCAGTCTTCATTTTGGTGCTCTCATTCTATTACTGATAGCACAAGCTGAAATCACTGGATATCTGCGTTTTTAACCTCTTAACGCCGAAGGGCGGATATATCCATCCTCAGCTAGTTCGCGCAGGAGGACGGATATATCCGTCCTGTAATCGTGCGGGTACTGTCACTGTACCCACGCGATCAGCGGCAGGAGCACGGCTGTTATACACAGCATGGCTCCTGCTGCAACTGCCGGAATCAAAGCGCGCTCCGATTCCGGCAGTTTAACCCATTAAATGCCGCTGTCAATAGTGACAGCGGCATCTAATGTGTTTGACAGAGGAAGGGAGCTCCCTCTGTCACCCCATCGGCGCCCCCGCAAACAAATCGCGGGTCGCCGTCGGGTTTCCATGGCAGCGGGGGTCTAACAAAGACCCCCAGGTCTGTCTTCAGCATCTGCCTGTTAGGCGATGCCGGAGGCATGACCTAACAGATTGCCTGTCAGTTTTACACTGACAGGCAATAATGCTTTGGTATACTAAGTATACCAAAGCATTATATATGCGATCAGCAGATCGCATAGTGAAGTCCCCTGGTGGGACTAAAAAAATAAATGTCAATCCGTTAAATAAAGTTGGTGAAAAAAAATAAAATAAATTACAGTGAAAATGAAATAAAAAAAGGGGTTTTATTTAGTAAAAGTGTCAAAACAAATCACACATACACATATATGGTATCCCCGCGATCGTAACAACTTGAACAATAAAATTAACACATTAATTAAACCGCCGAATGAACGGCGTCCAAAAAAAACGCAAAAAAACAACGGAAAAATTCGCTCTTTTCTCCCATTCCCCCCATAAAAAATTAAATAAAAATTAATCTATAAGTCCTATGTACCCCAAAATAGTACTAATGAAAACTACACATAGTCCCACAAAAATCAAGCCCACATACGGCCACATCGACGGAAAAATAAAAACGTTACGGCTCTTGGAATGCG
The DNA here is from genome assembly GCF_050947455.1 of Rhinoderma darwinii. Classification (NCBI taxonomy): domain Eukaryota; kingdom Metazoa; phylum Chordata; class Amphibia; order Anura; family Rhinodermatidae; genus Rhinoderma; species Rhinoderma darwinii. Next base: position 337,134,528 of record NC_134688.1, on the reverse strand, counting down.
GCGATGCAAAAACAAGTAATTTTTTTCTAAAAGGCTTTTTATTGTGCAAATGTAGGAAAAACATATAAAACCCTTACATATTTGGTATCCCCGTAATCGTGCCGACCCATAGAATAAAGTTAACATGTTATTTACGCTGCATAGTAAACGGCGTAAATTTATACTGTGAAATCAATGCTGGAATAGCTGCTTATTTTCAATACTCTCCGAAAATAAAGTTAATAAAAGTTAATCAATATATTATAAGCATCTAAAAATGGTACAATTACAAAATACAACTCGTCCCGCAAAAAACAAGTCGACGGAATAAAAAAAAAGTTACGACTCTTGGAATGCGACCGTGAAGAAACAAAAAATAATCCAAAGGTCATTAACGCGCAAAATGGCCTGGTCATTAACCCCTTCACGACCAAGCTCATTTTGGCCTTCAGGACCAGACCCATTTTTTCAAATCTGACATATTTCACTTTATGTGGTAATAACTCCGGAACGCTTTTACCTATCAAAGCGATTCTGAGATTGTTTTCTCGTGACACATTGGACTTTATGATAGTGAAAAAATGTGGTCGATAAATTCAATATTTACCAGTGAAAAACACCAAAATTTGGTGAAAAATTTCAAAAATTAGCATTTTTCTAAATGTAAATGTATCTGCTTGTAAGACAGATGGTAATACCACACAAAATTGTTGCTAATTAACATCATCCATATGTCTACTTTAGATTGGCATCGTTTTTTGAACATCCTTTTATTTTTCTAGGACGTTACAAGGCTTAGAACTTTAGCAGCAATTTCTCACATTTTCAAGAAAATTTCAAAAGGCTATTTTTACAGGGGCCAGTTCAGTTGTGAAGCGGCTTTTAGGGCCTTATATATTAGAAACCGCCAAAAAGTCACCCCATTTTAAAATCTTCACCCCTCAAAGTATTCAAAACAGCATTTAGAAAGTTTCTTAACCCTTTAAACGTTTCACAGGAATTAAAGCAACGTAGAGGTGAAATTTTCAAATTTCATTTTTTTTTGCAGAAATTCATTTTTATTCTATTTTTTTTGTAACACAGAAGTTTTTACCAGAGAAAAGCAACTCAATATTTATTGCCCAGATTCTGCAGTTTTTAGAAATATCCCACATGTGGCCCTAGTGTGGTAATGGACTGAAGCACCGGCCTCAGAAGCAAAGGAGCACCTAGTGGATTTTGGGCCTCCTTTTTATTAGAAAATATTTTAGGCACCATGTCAGGTTTCAAAGGCTCTTTCAGTGCCAAAACAGTGGAAATCCACCAAAAGTGACCCCATTTTGGAAACTACACCCCTTGAGGAAATTATCTAGGGGTATAGTGAGCATTTTGACCCCGCAGATTTTTTGCAGAAATTATTGGAAGTAGGCCATGAAAATAAAAATCGTCATTCTTTCAAAGATTATGTAGGTTTAGCTAATTTTTTCTAATTTCCACGAGGACTAAAGGAGAAAAAGCACCACAACATTTGTAAAGCAATTTCTCCCGAGTAAAACAATACCCCACATGTGGTTATAAACGGATGTTTGGACACACGGCGGAGCTTAGAAGGGAAAGAGTGCCATTTGGCTTTTGGAGCTCAAATTTAGCAGGAATGGTTTGCGCAGGCCATGTCGCATTTGCAAAGCCCCTGAGGTACCAAAACAGTGAAAACGCCAAAAAAGTGACTCCATTGAGAAAACTACACCCCTTGAGGAATCCATCTAGGGGTGTAGTGAGCATTTTGCCCCCACAGGTGTTTCATAGATTTTATTAGAATTGGGCAGTGAAAATAAAAAAAATCCTTTTTCTTCAATAAGACGTAGCTTTAGCTCCAAATTTTTAATTTTCTCAACAAATAAAGGAAAAAAAGAACCCCAACGCTAGTAAAGCAACTTCTCTGGAGTACGGCAATACCCCACACGTGGTCGTAAAATGCTGTTTGGGCACACGGCAGGGCTCAGAAGGGAAGGAGCGCCATTTGCTTTTGGTGTACAGATTTTGCTGCATTTGGTTTCTGGTCGCTATGTTGCATTTGCAAAGTCCCTGTGGGACCAAAACAGTGGATCCCCCCCAGAAGTGACCCCATTTTGGAAACAACACCCTCAAGGTATTCACCTAGGGGAGTAGTGAGCATGTTAACCCCACAGGTGTTTTGCAGAAATTCGTGTGCACACGATGTGGGAGAATGAAAATGGGAATTTTTCCTTAGATACACCAATATGTGGTGCCCGGCTTGTGCCACCATAACAAGACAGCTCTCAATTATTATGCGGTGTTTCCCTCTTTTAGAATCACCCTACATGTGGCCCTAATCTTTTGCCTGGACATTCGACAGGGCTCAGGAGTGAAAGAGTACCATGTAAAATTGAGGCCTAATTTGGCGACTTATAAAGTATTGGTTCACAATTGCAGAGGCTTTGATGTGAAATAATAAAAGAAACCCCTGAGAAGTGACCCCATTTTTGAAACTGCACCCCTCAAGGCATTTATTAAGAGGTGTAGTGAGCATTTTCACCCCACGTGTCTTTTCCATAAATGATTGCGCTGCGGAAGGTACAAATTAAAATGTTTCCCTAGATATGCCAATTCAGTGTCAAATATGTCATGACCAGCTTGTGCCACTTTTTTTTGTATATACACCGTTCACCGTATGTTATAAACTACATGTTACCTTTATTCTGCGGGTCAGTACGATTCCGGCGATACCAAATTTATAGAACTTTTTTATAACTTTTTGCACAATAAAATTACTTTTGGAAAGAGAATGTATTTTTTCTGTCGCCAAGTTGTGAGAGCCATAACTTTTACATTTTTTCATCGATGGAGCTGTATGAGGGCTTGTTTTTTTGCGAGACGAGGTATAGATTTTATCGGTACCATTTTTGGATACATGCGACTTTTTGATCACTTTTTATTTCAATTTTTGGAAGACAGTGACCAAAAAAACAGTAATTATGGCAGTATTTTTTAGTTTTTTTTTTACGCCGTTCACTGCGCTGGATAAATAACATAATATTTTTATAGTTCAGGTCGTTACGGTCGCTGCGATACCAAATATGTATGGCTTTATTATTTTTTTCAATAATAAATGACTTGATAAGGGAAAAAGGGCGATTGTGTTTTGTGTTATTATTTGAAACTTTTATTGTATGTTTTACAACTTTTATTTTTACTTTTTTTACACTTTTCTTTAGTCCCACTAGGGGACTTGAATGTCCAACTGTTTGTTTGATGTTCTAATACATTGCACTACCTATGTAGTGCAATGTATTGGAACTGTCAGTTGTTCACTGACAGCAAGCCGATCAGGCTCCGCCTCTGGGCGGGGCCTAATCAGCTTACGTAATGGCAGACAGGAGTCCATTGTTAGGGATCCTGTTGCCATGGTAGCAGTCGCCAGCCTTGCCATCGCATGGCAAGGCTGCCGATTTTCTACAAACCTCTAGGATGCAGCGATCACAATGGATCGCTGCATCGAAGGGGTTAATGCCAGGAATCGGAGCTAGCTCCGGTTCCTGGCGATAGATCGGGGTGTCCGCTGTAACATACAGCGGACACCCACTGCTGATGACGCCGGCTCAGCTTCTGAGCCGGAAGCTGAGGCGGCGCCATCTTGCCGATGGTACCGGAAGCCTCCTGGGCCCCGCCGACGACGGGGCATAGGAGGATTCCGTTACAGGCTGATCGGGAGGTAAGCATTAGCCCTCCGATCGCCTTTGCAGCCACCGGCAACCCAGCGATCACGTTGCTGGGGTGCCGGTGGCTATAAACTCCTCACATGCTGCTATCTCTATTGAACGCAGCATGTGAGGGGTTAATCGGTCGGATCGGAGGCTAGCTCCGGTCCTGGCCGATACCTTAGGGTGCCAGCTGTAACATACAGCTGTCACCCGGTGGTGATGTCGCTGGCTCAGCTCCTGAGCCAGCTTCATCTCCATGACGTACATTTACGTGAAAAGGCGGTAAGCCACCGATTTTAATGACGTTTATATACGTGATCCGGCGGGAAGGGGTTAAGGGGTTAAACGGTTTGAAGAGGTCTTGTGGTACCAAAACAGTGGAAACCTCCAAAAGGTGACCCCATTTTGGAAACTAGACCCCTTGAGGAATTCATTGTAGTTTTCTTGGGGTGCATGCAGCTTTTTGATCAGTTTTTATTCTATTTTTAAGTGGCGCGGTGACTAAAAAAGAGCAATTCTACTATTGTTTTTTTATTCTATTTTTGTTACAGCGTTCACCGTGCGCTATAAATGACATATTCACTTTATTCTATGGGGCGATACGATTAGGGCTCATTTACACGAGCGTGTTATACGTCCGTGCAATGCGCGTCGCAGGTACCTATGTTAGTCTATGGGGCCGTGCAGACAGGTGCGTGATTTTCACGCAGCGTATGTCCGCTCCGTGAAACGCACAACATCCTATATTTGTGCGCTGTTCGCGCATCACGCACCCATTGAAGTCAAAGGGTGTGTGAAAACCACGCATGTCGCACGGAAGCAATTCCGTGGGACAAGCATGGTTCGCGTAACAGCACTGTAAAGGATGAATGAAAACAGAAAAGCACCACGTTCTTTTCTGTTTACAAACATCCAAACGGAGTGTCATAATGATGGCGGCTGCGCGAAAACCACGCAGCCGCGCATCATAAAGGACTGACACACGGAGCTGTTAAGTGCCTTTTGCGCACGCAAAACGACGCGTTTTTTGCTTGCGCAAAACGCACACGCTCGTGTAAACCCGGCCTTACGGTGACACCATGTGTTTATAGTTCTTTTATGTCTTATGGCGTTTGCACAATAAAATACGTTTTGTAAAAAATAATTTACTTTTTGTTTTACCTTATTATAAGAGCCAGAACTTTATTATTTTTTCATCAATAAAGCCGTGCGAGGACTTATGTTTTGCGTAACGAACTGTAGTTTCCATCATTACCATTTTTAGGTACATGCGACTTTTTGATCTATTTTTAATAAATTTTTGGGGAGGTGAAGTGACCAAACAATTGTGATTTTGGTACGGTTTATTATTATTTTCTTTTACGGCGTTCACCGCGCGGGATAAATAACTAAACAATTTTGTAGTTCAGGCCGTTACGGACGCGGCGATACCAATTATGTATAGTTTATTTATTTATATATTTTTATTAATAATAAATGACTGATAAGGGGAAAAAAAAGGGGATTTTTTCACTTTCAAAACTTTTATTTTCTTATTTTTACACCTTTTTTTAAACTTTTTTTTTTACTTTATTACTTTGTCCCACTAGGGGACTTGAGGGCAGGAGGCCCTGATCGCTATTCTAATACACTGCACTACATGCGTAGTGCAGTGTATTAGAACTGTCAGCTACTCACTGATAGCAAGCATAGTGGGTCCTGACGTTGTCAGGACCCACTAGGCTTCCGCCTATGGCATAGCCGGACGCCATTGTTTGGTGTCCGGTTGCCATAGTAACCATCGCCGGCCGCTATCGTGTAGCAGGCCGGCGATGGTAACTTAACCCCTAAAAAGCCGCGATCTCTATTCAACGCGGCTTTTAAGGGGTTAAACAGCGGGGACACAGCGATCGGTCCCCGCTGTAGGAGCTGCGGCAGCTGCTGTACGAGACAGCAGCTGTCACAGCTCCTGCATCTGTCGGGAAGACAGCCGAAACGGCCGTTATTCCCGCAACTTCATAGTCCATTGCTAATTTCACAGAGCATGCGTGGTGGAGTGTGTTAACCATGCATGCTCTAATCAGATAAAGAAGCACGTGGTACGGTTACGTCATTTGTGACGTAACCGTACAGTGTGAAAGCCGGAAACCGGAAGTAAGGTAGCAGACCAAATGGACGGTTCTGCACAGGAAGTGCAGATTTTGCTTTACTAAGGGGGCGGTGACGGAAGAGGATATACGACGCTACAGCCATCTGATGAAACGTAAGTACATTGTAAAGTTGTATATTTTTCATTGTTTAATTTAAATGAATGTAATTTTTTACTTCTGGAAAACCCCTTTAAGCCTATTTAGCCTTGAAAAAAGACGACTAAGGGGGGACATGATTAATTTATATAAATATATTAATGGCACATACAAAAAATATGGTGAAATCCTGTTCCATGTAAAACCCCCTCAAAAAACAAGGGGGCACTCCCTCCATCTGGAGAAAAAAAAGGTTCAACCTGCGGAGGCGACAAGCCTTCTTTACTGTGAGAACTGTGAATTAATGGAATAGTCTACCGCAGGAGCTGGTCACAGCAGGGACAGTGGATGGCTTTAAAAAAGGGTTCGATAATTTCCTAGAACAAACAAGTATTAGTTCCTATGTGTAGAAATCTTTCCCTTCCCTTTTCCTGTCCCTTGGTTGAACTTGATGGACATGTGTCTTTTTTCAGCCGTACCAACTATGTAACTATATGTAACTATGTAACTTCTTTCGCTGGGCTCCAGCCAATTCCATATGAGGTGGCCGGGTTTTCCGGAAACAGTCTAGCGCATTTTTTTATGTTGTTTCCGGAACTCCCAAGGAAGTAAATGAAAGTTACAGAAACAGCGGGCTACGCAATTGCCATAGCTCCTGAGTACGCTAACATCAATGAGAAATCCACGTTACTAGGATATGTCATAAAATGGTCATGATAGTTCATGTTGAATGTGTAAAAACGTAACCCATAATAGTCTACGGTTGATGGATGCCAGTGTTAAGTCCTGTTCACATCACGTTTTGGCTCTACATTTGAGGTATACATTCCTTAACATGGGAACCTACCTATGGATGACAGATGCCACCGCATGGCATAAGTCACAGGTATACGTTGAACTTATGTGTCAGGAAGTTCCCAATAACACAGTATATATATAATTTTGTGTTTTCCATAAAATCTCACACTTATATTTATCAAATGAGTTGCAAAATGACTAGAAAATATAATCAAGGCATTGACAAGGTTAGAAGTAATGATTTTTATTTGAGATAATAATTTTCTCCTTCAAACTTTGCTTTCGTCAAAGAATGCTCCATTTGCAGCAATTACAGCATTGCAGACCTTTGGCATTCTAGCTGTTAATTTGCTGATGTAATCGGGAGAAATTTCACCCCATGCTTCCAGAAGCCCCTCCCACAAGTTGGATTGGCTTGATGGGCACTTCTTCCGTACCATACGGTCAAGCTGCTCCCACAACAGCTCTATGGGGTTGAGATCTGGTGACTGCGCTGGCCACTCCATTACAGATAGAATACCAGCTGCCTGCTTCTTACCTAAATAGTTCTTGCATAATTTGGAGGTGTGCTTTGGGTCATTGTCCTGTTGTAGGATGAAATTGGCTCCAATCAAGCGCTGTCCACAGGGTATGGCATGGCGTTGCAAAATGGAGTGATAGCCTTCCTTATTCAAAATCCCTTTTACCTTGTACAAATCTCCCACTTTACCAGCACAAAAGCAACCCCAGACCATCGCATTACCTCCACCATGCTTGACAGATGGCGTCAGGCACTCTTCCAGCATCTTTTCAGTTGTTCTGCGTCTCATAAATGTTCTTCTGTGTGATCCAAACACCTCAAACTTCGATTCGTCTGTCCATAACACTTTTTTCCAATCTTCCTCTGTCCAATGTCTGTGTGCTTTTGCCCATATTAATCTTTTCCTTTTATTAGCCAGTCTCAGATATGGCTTTTTCTTTGCCACTCTGCCCTGAAGGCCAGCATCCCGGAGTCGCCTATTCACTGTAGACGTTGACACTGGCGTTTTGCGGGTACTATTTAATGAAGTTGCCAGTTGAGGACCTGTGAGGCGTCTATTTCTCAAACTAGAGACTCTAATGTACTTGTCTTATTGCTCAGTTGTGCAGCGGGGCCTCACACTTCTCTTTCTACTCTGGTTAGAGCCTGTGTGTGCTGTCCTCTGAAGGGAGTAGTACACACCGTTGTAGGAAATCTTCAGTTTCTTGCCAATTTCTTGCATGGAATAGCCTTCATTTCTAAGAACAAGAATAGACTGTCGAGTTTCACATGAAAGCTCTCTTTTTCTAGCCATTTTGAGAGTTTCATCGAACCAACAATGTAATGCTCCAGATTCTCAACTAGCTCAAAGGAAGGTCAGTTTTATAGCTCCTCTAATCAGCAAAACTGTTTACAGCGGTGCTAACATAATTGCACAAGGGTTTTCAAGTGTTTTCTAATCATCCATTAGCCTTCTAACACAGTTAGCAAACACAATTTACCATTAGAACACTGGAGTGATGGTTGCTGGAAATGGGCCTCTATACACCTATGTAGATATTGCATTAAAAACCATACGTTTGCAGCTAGAATAGTCATTTAGCACATTAACAATGTATAGAGTGTATTTCTGATTAATTTAATGTTATCTTCATTGAAAAAAAACTGTGCTTTTCTTTCAAAAATAAGGAAATTTCTAAGTGACCCTAAACTTTTGAACGGTAGTGTATATATATTTTTCAAAAAACAGGCAGCACTCAAAAAGTTGTAGCAAAATTAGAAAAAGTGCTTTATTCCATCAATCCATTACAGCAACGTTTCAGCTCTTCAATAGAGCCTTTTTCAAGCTTGAAAAAATATATTTCTTGGGAGATTGTGGCCGTATTCCTGGCGGGCTTGCACCCTCATTTTTATGAGACCTGGACTGTGCGGTTGACATTTTTTTGTGTACCTATATATATATATATATATATATATATAGACAGTGACGTCAGGAGCTTCCCAATGCCTTGAGTCCCTGGGCAGAGCATCGGAAGTGCTCTGCCCAAAGACTTTGGCCCTGGGGAAGCTGTATGGAGTGGGGCTGGACATTGACGAACAGAGGTTAGTGGACTCCCGTACTCCTGATAGGAGAGATTCCCAGAAGTGAGACCCGAATATATCCTATGCATATGCGATAAAGGCTTTATTTGGGAATACCAGTTTAAGAAATTAAAGTTGAGCTCTGATTGTTTGCTATGGGAAACAAGGCTAATTTTGATAAATGTGTCCTGTAGTACAGATGTGTGGCAAAATGTTTCTGTATTCTAAGGCTATATTCACACGACAGTGAAAAAAAAAGGCCATTAAAAACTGATTAACTGTCATGTTTTCATGGGCGTTTTGCATCAATGTGTCTCCAAATTGTAATCCATTTTCAGTCTGTCTGTCCATACTTATTGGCCATTTGCTATATTGATGGAATTCATGTGTCAGCTTTTTTTTTTTGACCAAACACCACGATGCCCATGTAGATAGTGGCACAATGCCCCTGTAGATAGTGCCACAGTGACCACTGTAGATAGTGCCAGAGCCTACATAGTACCACAGTGCCCACATAGTGCCACAGTGCCCACATATAAAGTGACATAGTGCCCACTTATAAAGTGCCATAGTTCCCACATATTGCCACAGTGTCCCCTGTTGATAGTGCAACACCCCCTAGATGGTGCCACACCCCCCCAGATAGTGCACCACCACCTGTAGATAGCACCACCCACCCCTGTAGATAGCAACCCCCCCCCCGTAGATAGCGCCACTGTAGCCGACGCTCTTGCCGGGGATACCATTACTGAGGGAGCCCTTGACGTCTCCGTCCCTATATGGACAGTGATGTCAGGGGCTCCCTATGGAGCAAAGTCCCCAGCTGGAGCATTGCTGACGCTCTGGTCGGGTATTCTGATTCCGGAGGAGCCCCTGACGTCACTGTCTATATGTGGACAATGACGTCAGGGGTTCCCTCTGAGAGCAGAATCCCCTGCCAAAGCTTTGGCAATGCTCTGGCTGGGGATTCCGCTTCTAGAGGGAGCTATAGTGGCGCTATCTACAGGGGAGGTGGTGCTATCTACAGAGGGGGTAATGCTTTCTTCAGGGGGGGTGATGGTGCTATATACTGGGTGGTGGTGGTGCTATCTAAGAGCGGAATCCCCTGCCAGAGTGTCGGCAACGCTCTGGCTAGGGTTTCCGCTCCTAGAGAGAGCCTCTAACATCACTGTCCATATATGGACAGTGACATCAAGGGCTCCTCCTTGTGCGAAATCCCTGGCCAGGGGTTGCCAACGCTCTAGCTGGGGATTCTGCTCCAGGAGGAGCCCCTGACTTCACTGTCCAGAGCGTTGTCCTATTTTTTGACGGCTTTATTCATGGGCTGTTAAAAGAAGGACAATCACATGGTTGTTTTTCACTGTCGTGTGAATGTAGCCTTAGAGTTTTAGTTGCTGTCATGTTACATTGCTTAATGTATAACTTGCTCACTCACATCTTTACTGTTCTTTTAAATAGAAACTTATGACTATGTGCATTTTTTTTGCATATTTACACCTATAGATGCACTCCAGCATTTATTTATTTTTGCCTATATAGTGCAACATATAGGCTATTATGAAATAATAATACTGTAGGGGCTCTTGTGTATACCTGTTTTAGTTTGTCTCATTCATGGATTGCCTGCCATCTTAGTTCCTTCTACCCCTTTGATATGGTTCCCCTATTGCAGCCTACATTTCCAATCGTGCCTCTGACTGTGCAAAGGGGGCAGAGTCTTATCACACTGCAATTGCTCTGCTCTAGGTCCTATCTAAATGCAGCAAGTGATAGATCTGTGACATAGAACTTCTGTAGTCTAGCACTGTATTCCTATGTAATGCAACTTCAGCCGATCTGTCTCCTGTTTAGCATATTTCGTCTGGGCCGTGCGCACAACAAAAAATTTTCTCACATATTTTATTTTTATTTTAATTGTCCAATGGGGGGGGGGGACAGGGGGTAGTCAGATCGGGGTGGGGCATGATACGGGCCGAGCACAGGCCTCTAACTTGCTACACCCCATAGAGTGAAATTTACACCAGCTAGGAGCTGGCGTAGATTTCCACTACAATTTACGTCGTAAATTATAATCCATTTGTCGGGCCTCAATGGTTATGTCCCCTTTCTCCAAGGCCATGCCCCCTTCCCATAATACACTGACAGGCAATAATACGCTGCAATACTGAAGTACTGCAGTGTATTATAAAAGCGATCAGAAGATCGCATAGTGAAGTACCCTAGTGGGACTAAAAATTACGTTCTCAAAAAGTTGAATAAATGTTATAATAAATAAAAATCACAAATAAAAAAAATTAAAAACCCATAAAACCTTATAAAATACTTTTATATGAACAAACTATTTGTTTTTTTAAAACAATACACATATTTGGTATTGCTGTGACTGTAACAACCCCACCTATGAAGCTATTACGTTATTTAACTCACACAGTGAACGTCATAAAAAATTAAATAAAAAACAATGCTAGAACTGCTGTTTTCTGTTCATCCTGCCTTCAGAAAAATTCACAAAAATTCACAAAAACAAATAATTTTGAAAAAAAACCTGTTTTTACTGTGTAAAAGTAGTAAAACATACAAAATCTATATAAATTTGATATCGCCACAATTGTAATGACCCACTGAATAAAGTTATTATGTTATTTATACCACACAGTAAACGGCGTAAATCTTAGGGTATGTGCACACGGTAGCAGGCTATTACGTCTGAAATGACAGACTGTTTTCTTGAGAAAACAGCTGCCTCGTTTCAGACGTAATTGCTCCTCCTCGCATTTTGCGAGACTTCTCTGACAGCCGTAAATTTTGAGCTGTGCTTCATTGAGTTCAATGAAGAACGGCTCAAATTACGTCTGAAAGAAGTGTCCTGCACTTCTTTTGACGAGGCTGTATTTTTACGCATCGTCGTTTGACAGCTGTCAAACGATGACACGTAAATGACAGGTTGTCTGCACAGTACGTCGGCAAACCCATTCAAATGAATGGGCAGATGTTTGCCGACGTATTGTAGCCTTATTTTCAGACGTAAAACGAGGCATAATACGCCTCGTTTACGTCTGAATATAGGTCGTGTGAACCCAGCCTAAGACTCAAAAAAGTGTGGTTTTTTCCATTACCCCCCAAAAAAGTTAATAAAAGTTAATCAATAAATTATATGTACCCCAAAATGGTGCTATTAAAAAATACAACTTGTCCCGCAAAAAACAAGACCTTATACAGCTATGTCGATGCAAAAATAAAAACGTTATAGCTCTTGGAATGTGATGATGAAAATACAAACACGTAAAAAATAGCTTGGTCATTATGGTTTCAAATGGGCAGGTCATTAAGGGGTTAAAAAGATTTGATGGAAATAGAAATTCATGATCTGATTGTATTCCTTTCTATAGTGTAATGCATTGGTCTTTTTTCCAAAGTCAATGGCAATATGCAATAGCAAAATGGACAAAATAAATGAATAGTGATTCTTTAGAAAATATGCAGCTGATATTTTGTGACTAACAGTGTTGCATATATAGATTGGCCATATAGATTGCGTACTCCTCTTTAACATAAGAAAACAGCAGGTACATATATTTCTCATATAAAACAAGCTAAAAACATACTATGCATTGGGATTCACTTGCTTTCATTTATTTCACATCATTATGCCTTGAAATGTGTCTTGGTTTAAAGAAACTATAGGAAGGGCAGAGTCGGAAGGAAGGGAGGAGTAGTCATCTATGCGAAAGCAGAACAAACTCAAAAATATATTTCACAACATTCAAGTATAGCTATTTTTAATGTAGCAGTCTTCAAAGGTTAAGAAAGATGACATAAAGGTTTCTTGATCTCAGTAAGAGACCATGAGCAGTGTTATGATAATGGAAAGGGATATTTGTAATATCAGGATTACTGGTAAAACTTTTTTTTTGTAAAGATTAATCTGGCCCTGATCAAAGCAATTAATATCAGTAGGGGTTCCTGGCATCCAGTAATTTATCCCTATAGAGCCATTCATGTGGCTCCCCCATTCTTGCTCTGTTCCTGGCTTCCTGTTCATGGCATCCAGCATCCTGAATCTGATAGCCCTTGCTCTTGCTTCTGACCATTTGTGACCTGGCTACCTGTGACCTTGCTTCCTCTCCCTTGGGATTTGGCTTTGAATTGTCTCTTTACTGCTGATCTTTTGTCTTGTCTTGAAATTCTTCCTAGTTGGTTGCAGTGGAAATATACTTTGGGTCAGGCATGAAAGGATTTTTTTTTTATGTATATAAAAAAGTTACCCTTTTAGAAAAACCCATTCCATATGCCTTATTTAGGCATATAAGGGCATAGAGGGAAGCCCCCATGCTCTATTAGGTAGAATGGAGAGTTGAAGATCCCACCCTGTTGGACATGGCACAACAATGTATTTCATGGTTACCCATTTGTTTGAATGGGCACTATTAGGGCTGGGCTATTAATCAAATTAATGAATTTGATTAAGTAGATCTACATGTGGGGTGCAATCTACAAGGGAGGGTGCAATATACAAGGGAGAGGGGGGTGTACAATGGGGGGGGGGTTGTTGCAATCTACAAGGAGCGGGGATGGGGGTGCTATCTGCAAGAGTGTGTGGCACTATATAGGGGGTGGCACTGTTACTATATGGGGGACCTGTGTCACTATATGGGGGCCCTGTGTCACCTTATGGGGGCACTGTGGCACTATATGTGGGCACTGTGTCACTATATGCAGGGACATTGTGGCACTATCTACATCCACATATGAACAGCGATGTCTGGGGCTTCCCCAGAGCCGGAGTCCCGGGCAGAGCGCTAGTACAGGCTCTGCTCCGGGACTCTGTGGAATTCCCTGACATCGCTGTCCATATATGGACAGTGTGTCAGGGTCTTCCCCAGAGCGGAGTCCCGGGATGAGCGCTAGTATCGGCTCTGCTCCGGGACTCTGTGGAAATCCCTGACATCGCTGTCCATGTTTGGACACACGATGTCTGGAGCTTCCCCAGAGCCGGAGTCCCGGGCAGAGCGCTAGTATAGGCTCTGCTCTGGGACTCTGGGGAAGTCTCTGACATCGCTGTCCATACATTGACAATGATGTCAGGGGCTTCCCCGGAGTCCCAGTGATGTCAGGAGCACAGCTGTGGAGTCCCAGGAAGAGCCTACTAGCGCTCTGCCCGGGACTCCAGCTCTGGTGTTGCCCCTGACATCTCTGTCCATATATGGACAGTGATGTCAGGAGCAGAGCTGGAATCCCAGGCAGAGTGCTAGAAGTGGCTCTGCTCTGGGACCCCAGCTCTGGGCAAGCCCCTGACATCACTGTGGCAGCATCTGCGGAGGGCACTGTGGTAGCATCTGTGGAGGGCGCTGGGGCAGCATCTGCGGAGGGCACTGTGGCAGCATCTGTGGAGGGCACTGTGGCAGCATCTACGGAAAGCACTGTGGCAGCATCTACGGAGGGCACTGTGGCAGCATCTACGGAGGGCACTGTGGCAGAATCTACAGAGGGCACGGTGGCAGCATCTACAGAGGGCACTGTGGCAGCATCTACAGAGGGCACTGTGGTAGCATCTACAGAGGGCACTGCAACAGCATCCACAGAGGGCACTGCGATAGCATCCACAGAGGGCACTGCGATAGCATCCACAGAGGGCACTGTGGCACTATCTAAAAAAGGGCTGCCAAACGCCGCTAACTGAGCCGCCGGACTGCATTTAGTGACACTTAAACTGGAAAACTGGATTGTTGAAATAAGCACGTGGAGAAATATCTCAAATTTTAAACCTAGCGGTATTATTATAGTAATGTAGCATTATTATTATAGTAATATAGTGTTATAGTAGTTCAAATAACTAATTGATTAACAATAATTTTGTATTGTATCAATTTTGAAAGTAATGCGGCCCGTCAACTTCACATTTTTTCTATATGAGGCCCACTTACCCAGCCGAGTTTGAGACCCCTGATCTACAGGGACATTGTGGCACTATCTACATGGGCACTGTGTCTCTATATGGGGGCACTGTGGCACTATCTACAGGGACATTGTGGCACTATCTACATGGGCACTGTGGCTCTATATGGGGGCACTATGGCACTATCTACAGGGACATTGTGGCACTATCTACATAGGAACTGTGGCTCTATATGGGGGCACTGTGGGACTATCTACAGGGACATTGCGGCACTATCTACATGGGCACCGTGGTGTTTTCAGGGGATTGGGAAAAAAACCCTGACAAAGTAAATCCATGTGGAGACACTGATGCAGAATGGACCTGACTTTTTAATGGCCATTTTTTTCACTGTTGCGTGACTGTAACCTAAAATACTATGATGCCAGTTGTCCCATTCACATGTACCGTGGTCGGGCTGGCAGGTGACACACGGACCGTTTCTCATGGTTCAATCACGGTCGTGTGAATCAGGCCTTAATGTCATTTATTTAACCCTCCATGGTGGGGCCGGTACTGACAGGGTCCTGCTCACACTTCAGACACTATAATGTTATCTCATCCCAGAGTGCCCGCTCAGCGCTATCTGCCTGGCCCTGCTGCAATTTACACTGCTCTCGTCTACAATGTCGGAGATCGGCTGAGGTGGTGACAGCCAGAAAGGAATGTTCGTGCACTCTCCGCATCATTTATTATAGATTCTGTTCACCTGTTCCCTGCCGGGGAACACAGCAATTATAATCCATTAGAAATACATTTTTCCAATAGTATTTCTGATAAAATATTTGCAGAGGTTAAAATTTGTGAAGTTACGGGGGCGGAGCTTGCCGCTGACTGAGATGGCGATGTAGTGAACACTCTCCTGCTTTCATCGTAGCAAACCAGCGGTTCACAGCAACAGTCTGCATCGCAGTGATCTCCCTTATCCCTGATCACACTCCTGACCTCACCTGCCTCGGTTGTGCACCATGACCAGGAGACGGCAGATGAAAACAGAGCTGAAAAAGCTCCCTGATCACTTACAGAGCTGGATGCCGCGCAACCCTGCACTTCACCCGTGACTGGAACAGGTCAGTCTTTGGAAGGGAGAAAATCCCCACAGGGAAGGATGGATGAGGTGAGTACACCTGGAAATCGAGGAGTGAACCACTCAGCATTTTTCTCACCTAACAGCATGGGGCTGGTTCATAAGAAAGCTCATCTTCCATCCCCATTAGCACCTCACGTGGGGCGTCTCACATCCTCTGACATCCCTAGATGGCTGCCATTCCTGATGATGCTCCTCTAACCACTATTGTGATGAAAGTGTTAATGCATACATTGTAAAGCTCCATATCGGAGGCACTACATAAAGTGGTGACACAAATTCATCTATCTGTTGATGATCTGGGGTCTCGAACTGATCATATTGAACGCAAGATGGGTGACCATGTAAAATGCATAATGACCTTATTGATGCCCACTCTGGACTTAAAGATGAAGTTAAGTGGTTGAAGGACAAAATTATAGATCAAGAGGATAGATCTAGAAGGAATAATCTTAAAATAAGGGGCATTCCAGAAGACATCTCCCCCTTTGAACTGCAAAGCTATCTTCAGGTCATGTTCAAATCCATAGTGCCTATATTTTCTCTTTTGGATCTGATTGTGGATAGAACACATAGGATTCCTAAAACCCGTTCTGCTCCTGTCGACTCACCAAGGGATGTCTTAACGAGAGTGCATTTTTATCAAGCTAAGGTTCTTATTCTTCAGGAATCAAGAAAGCAGGGTAAACTTCCTGACCCTTATGCTCACATCTCGATTTACCCGGATCTATCTGCCTCTACTTTGATGCTACGCAAGCAATTTCATCTGATTACATCTACTCTTAGGGAGAACAACCTCAAGTACAAATGGGGTTTTCCGGTAAAATTATTTCCTCTCTCTCTGAAGGCACTTCCCTATTTCGCCAATGGAATCTCCCTATCTCTAACAAAGTGGCCATTCCTCTGAGTGCATCACCACGCCGCATCCATCCCGAATGGGAAATTGAACAGGGACAATCCATTACCTGACTCTAAAAGGTGACTGTTTGATCATAACTATATGCTATGTGCTTCTAATAGTGCCTCTCTCTCTCCCCCATGGAGGTATTTACGGCGCAGTGTAGGCGCCTTGTCTTTTTCAATTTTGGTTTATTGTTCTTGGTTCTACTGTATAAGGTACTGTCTATCCAGATTTCTTTCTGATGTCATCCGTAACAAAAGGATATTAGAGTGGCAGCAAGTCCTTTACACTGAGCTTCAGGGTAATTTATCATGCCTTTTACACTATCCTCATTAAATGTCAAAGGGCTTAACAGCCCATTTAAACGTCAACTGATGTGGAAAGAGGCTTTGGCTCTCCTTTGTGAAGTTTTCTTCGCCCAAGAGACCCACTTCTTGTCACATAATCCCCCGAAATGTACCCATCCTAAATCAAGCGTTTAGTCCCAATAAATCAAAAGGGGTACTTATTGCAATTAAGGACTCGGTTGTCTTTCGCGAACATGAGGTTATGTCAGATCCCCTATGTAGATTCTTGATCCTCATATGTGATATCAATCATATAATGTACACCTTAGTTAATTTATATCTCCCGAACTCTCACCAACTCAGGGCCTTTCATAAAATACTCTGCAAAGTTCAGTAAGTTGAGAAGGGGTTACTAAATTATTGATGGAGACTTTAATGAGGTTATGCACCCTGTAATTGACTCCTCGATTGTCCATAGACCCCATTCTCAATTACACCAAACAGTAATGAATGTGACTTCACATTCTTCTCTGCACCACATAAGGTTTAATCCAGAATTTACATGTTTCTAGTAAGTAAAATCAGCCTACGATATATATCTACATCCTCGATTGGAACTATATCGGGGTCTGACCATGCCCCGATCTGTTTGGATATCTCAGATAAATCTCCCTCATCCCCTTCTCTTCATGCAAATTGAACGATTTGGTATTAGACCATCCACTGACCAAGGAACTAATGGATACCCATCTTCAAATATATTTTGAGGTGAACTTCCCCTCCTCTAAGAATTGTTTCTCATTATAGAACGCTCATAAAGCCTACGTGAGGGGAATGGGGATTCAGGCCACCTCTAGACTAAAGAAACACAGGGAAAAAACTACTACTGATATTCTTTCTCAATTGCACACTTTAGAATCGCTTAATAAAAGAAAGATGACCCAAGATACTTCCCACCATATCAAAGCCCTTAGAGATCAGCTCCTAAGCGTTCTCATGTCCCGATATATGACACTATCCAAATCTCTGCAGTTTGGGTTTTATCTTCACGGTAACCGGCCAGGTGCATTATTAGCTACAAATATTATTTTTTTTAAATGCTAAGCAGAGAACTTCATTTTTATTGGACAAGCAAGACACCCCCATTACCCACCCCCAAGACATCAGTGAACAATTTAGGAACTACTATTATAGCCTATATAATTTTAAGGAAGATGAAATGACTTATCAGCCATCTTCCCTGGAAATTTACAAATTCCTGGGCGGCCCGAATCTCCCTTCCCTCTCGGTTGATGACTGTTCTACACTAGCGTTACCTTTCACTGAAATTGAGGTTTTCTGAAGCAGGGTAAAGGCTTGAAGCAGGGTAAAGCTCCAGGACCTGACGGTTTTACAAATTTTTATTATAAAAAATATTCAAATGTACTAGCTCCAAAACAAGTTGAAGTGTTTAATAAAGCTGCGATAACAGAATCCTTCCCGAAGGAGGTGTTATCTGCTACGATAATCACACTCCCGAAACCTGGAAAGTTACCAGACTCTTTGGCCAACATTTGACCAATTTCACTTGTGCTTTCCAACAGATTAGTTAATTTACTCCCTAACCTTATTCAGGAAGACCAGGTGGGATTCATTGCTGGCAGACCAGCACCTGACGGTACACGATGCTATGTGAACTTGATTCATTGGGCTAGGACCCGTCATGTGCCTTCCATGCTCCTTGCTCTGGATGCGGAGAAGGCATTTGACCGAGTCCATTGGGGATACTTGGATGCAATTATCACTAAATTTGGTTTTACGGGATGGATTAAATCTGCGATTATGGCACTGTACTCTATTCCCCCTGCCAGAGTGTTGGCCTCCGGCTTCTTATCTACCCCGTTCCCTATTACTAATGGTACCCAACAGGGGTGCCCATTATCACCCTTGATATTTGCTATGGTAATGGAGCCACTAGCTGAAGCAATTAGACAGAATCCTTCCATATAATGTATCCAACTTGGCCATGACCTTCATAAGATTGGTCTCTACGCTGACAACGCGACACTCTCCTTATCAGATTCCTTATCTTCCCTTGTGGAAGCCCAAAAGATCTTAGATAAATTCGGAGACATATTGTATTATAAAGTTAATTTTAGTAAATCACACTTACTGAATGTGGGACTTCCTCTGGATATCCAAACTAAAATCCAGAGCTCCTTCCTCTTCCAATGGAATTCCCTCAAGGTTTCATACCTAGGTATTTCTCTTACTACTTCCACTCATCTCCTTTTTAAACATAATTTGACTCCCCTTTCACATACCATTCCCCAATTACTGGCCTCATACTCCCATGCATGCACATCCTTGGCGGGGACAATAGCGATCATCAAAATGATGATCCTACACATTATTCTCTACCTTTTCCGTACTGTGATAATCCCCCTTCCCAAATCATACCTGAGATTGATAATTCTACATTTTGGTTGCTGGACTCATGTTGCTATTTCTCAAGTTTCATACTTCACTTTGTTTCTTCTCTTGGAAAGAGCAGCATTTCTGTAACCATATGGAGCTATTAGCCCTTTCACTTTCCACATGTACATTGACACTCTGATATCCCACAAGAATATATACTTGCTTTGTTCATGCCACAATTTCTCTCATTTAGGGCTACTAAAGTTCTCTAATTGTGCTAGGTTCTGGATAGACAATGTTTGGTTAACTTTGTTTTACTTACTTACTTTTTATTTGTACTTTTAATCTACATCTCGGGCCCATGGACTTCTATTTGCCACGGGTACCTCCCCGTATTCTTACGGGAAGGTGCCCATGCCGTTGAAAAATATAGAACATGTCCTATTTCAGGCCGTAATTACGGCACGGGCAGGCCCATAGAAGTCTATGGGGCTCCCATAATTACGGGTGACTACGTGTGTGCACCCGTAATTACGGGAGTGTTGCTAGGCGACGTCAGGGGATAGTCACTGTCCAGGGCGCTGAAAGAGTTAAACGATCGGCAGTAACTCTTTCAGCACCCTGGACAGAAACTACCGATCACAATATAGATCAACCTGTAAAAAAAAAAAAGACGTTCATACTTACCCAGAACTCCCTGCTTCTTCCTCCAGTCCGGCCTCCTGGGATGACGTTTCAGCCCATGTGACCGCAGCAGCCAATCACAGGCCAATCACAGGCTGCAGCGGTCACATGGACTGCCGCGTCATCCAGGGAGGTCGGGCTGGACGTTGAAAAAGGGACGCGTCACCAAGACAACGGCCGGGTAAGTATGAATTTATTTTACTTTTACTGCGGAAAGGGCTGTCCCTCCCTCTTTATCCTGCACTGATAGATAGAAGGGCTGCCAATTAGTGCAGTGCAATTTTGCAGCGAAAACGTGCCCGTAAATACGGGTGGAATACTGGTGACACCGGATCCGTATTTAGTGGTGCAATACTGGTCAAATACGTGTGACCAAGGACCCGTATTTACGGCAGTATTTACGGGAGGAAAAAAATGAATGTGAGACACGTTTAATTTGTCTATACTTATGCATTACTTCATCATATACTCATTTGCTGTAATTAGGTCGCACCCTAACTAATACTTATTGTATATCCGGTCCACATTGTGATATATTGCCTTATTCTTTACTTCTGTATTTTCTAAAAAACTTAATAAAAATGTAATGTTGAAAAAAAAAAAAAGTTGTGAAGTTACATAGAATTATTACAGTAATATATGTTAAAAAGTTATTTATATAAAGAAAATAATGTATTAAATGATCTCTTGGTATTTTTTTCCGTTTATTTAACAGAAATGAGAAAATCGAGCTTCAAATTGCAAATCACCCATAGGGTTGAAAAAAATAAATCTAGATTTTATTTTTTGGCAAAATCGCCCAGCCCTAGGCGCTATGTAATAATTCCTCAGCAGAGCAATGTGGTATTACAACTACAAAGCACAAAAACCTTTGGGTTTCTTCTGATGTGATATGCTCCTTGTTTTGGAAAAAATATATTGTCCACTGTTAACCCCTTGGCGCCACGCTCTGCACAATTACTATGTAAAAATGTACTTTGTAAATGTACGGCGCAGGGATGGCGCGGGTTAGAAGCCGAGCTCACACCATCATCAACGATTGTCAGCTGTATATTACAACCGATGCTCTTCTGCAACGGCTGGGATCTTAGACAACTCAGCTCTCGGGCATTTAACCTGTTAGATACAAAGGTCGATAACTCCCTCTATCAACCCATTGATGTCCCCGCCACACGACTGCGGGTTGACAATGGGTTTCCATGTCAGAAAGATGTCTAATGAAGGTCAGTGCATGATGAAGTACCATAATGGGACCAACAAAATGTAAGAAAAATAGCCTGAAAAAACTTTTTCCATTACATAATACTTTATTATATGAAAAAAAAACAAAAAAAACCATTCACATAATTGGTATCGCTGCAACCATAATGACCCATACAATAAAATTAAGGCGTAATTTATCCCCCACAGTGGACGCCGTAAAAATAAAAACCAATGCCAGATTTGCTGTCTTTTGTACATTCCGCCTCCCAAAGAATAGAATAAAAAGTAAACAAAAAGTTGTATGCACCACAAAATGGTACAAATGAGATACTGCAAAAGACAAGCCACCCTAAGGCCTCATTCACACGACAGGGTTTCCCGGCCGGGTGCCAGCCGTTCATAAATCGGCCGGCACCCGGCTGCATTAGGAATAATAGACCCCTAATGGGGCTATTCACACGACCGACTTTTTGATTGCCGTGAAAACCGGCCGTCAAAAAATAGGACATGCTCTATTTTCGGCTGGGTACCCGGCCGCCCGGCTCCCATAGAAGTCTATGGGGCCGGGTAATACACGGCCATCACCGGAATGTGTCCCGAGTGATGGCCGGGTTTTCCGTGGCTTGCGCTCTATCTCCTCCTCCTCACAGCGCAGAGTGCATGTGAGGAGGAGGAGTTGATGCCATTCGGATGAATGGCTGTGCGCTGTACACTGTGTGGCAGGGCCGGGGTGTACAGCAGGTGGAGGGAGCGCTGCGCTGGCTCCCTTCCCCTGCTTGTTTTAAAAGCGCCGTGGCCCGGCGACACCTTCGATGGCGCCGCTAGCAGCTGCTGCTGCTGCGGCTGCTACTACTGTAGCGACGGCACTATATCAGAGCAGGGAGGTATCTCCCTGCTCTGCTTTGTGCTAGCCCCACTTTAGCTCCTTGAAGGAGCGGAATCCCCGTGTTTTCGGGGATTCCGCTCCTGGACAGAACGCTTGATGTCTCTGTCCATATCTGGGCAGTGACATCAGGGGAAACTCCTGAAGCGGAATCCCCGAACACATGGGGATTCCCCTTCAGGAGTTGCCGCTGATGTCACTATCCAGATCTGCCCGGCCCTGAACGGATGCAAAACTTTATGCAGACCGGCCGAGCAAAATGGCCGATTTTACCGGCCGACACTCGGGCTCGGGCGGGACCCGGTCGTGTGAATCCCGCCTTAAGCTGCACCGACTGAAAAATAAAAATGTTATAATTCCTGAAATGAGACGACTTAAAAACAAATGATTTTCTAAAAAATTTGTTTTTACTGTGCAAAAGTAGTAAATAGTATAAAGTTGGTTTAGCCGTAATCGTACTAACCCACAGAATAAAGTTAACGTGTATTTTATACCGCATGATGTATGCAGTAAACACAAAACCCCCAAAAAACAATGGCATCAATTTTTCTACCCTGGATAATCCCTTTAAGATACATTATGAAAATTAATGATCTGGTTAGCCCCTTCAGGCATACTAAATGGTATGGACAAGAGGATTTGCAGGCAACACTGGAGAGGTTGATGCTTCAAACCTAAAAGGTTAATATGATGTGGTTCTGTTAACTATAAAATATGTGAAGGTATAGACTTACCGCCCTCTCCTACCTCGGGAACCTGGGATCTTCCTTAAGGATTTGGGGTGCCTGAGTCTGGGGAGACTAAGTTTGTTAGAGATACGTGGTTGTAATACAACCTGTTCTTGCACTGCTGGAAAAGGTCTTTACAGTTTAGCCTGAGCAAAGCTTCTACTCTAGCTCTGACTAGAATTGGTTTTAAAGCCAAGAATCTTGGCGTACACCTTTGAAATTTTTTAATTTTTTTGTAATGTCTGGGTAGGGAAACAGACAAGTGAGCCCTAATCTACCCGCCACTCAGTCCCTGCCTACTTGCAACGACCCGCCCTAGGCGACGGGGTACAACTGGGCGACAGTCCCTACACTTGCTAGGTGCACGACAGACAAACAGACAAAGGTACAAAGAAGCAAGGGAAATGGGGAAGTTGCCCACGGGAACACCGTGAGCAACAAGCGAGGTGAACGAGCCAAGTCAAACCAGGAGATGAGCGAGGTCCAAAACGCAGAGCAGAAGAGTGGTCAGAAAAGCCAAGGTCAAACACAAGCAGAGGATCAGTAGTTCAAGAAGCTGCAGCAGGGCAAGGAACCAAACGAGAAGAAGCACAAGCAAAGGAGGAACAGGAAAGGCAGGTATAAATAGACAGAGGGCGGGAGCTAGCTCCGTCTGGCCAGGCTGTGATAGGCTCTCCCACTCCTAAGCCTGCCATCCTGAGTGGTGGAAGATGGAGTCAGTCTCACAGACATAGAAGCAGGTGCAGACTGATTACCTATGGGCGTTGACACAGAAGTTGTGCCTGGCAGATCCTTTACATTTTTTTTTTTTTTTAACCCAAACAAATCAGTGTGATTAGTGCAACTTTGTAGTTACATTTTATTAAAAATTATTTTAACTTTTTGATATACGGCTGCTGACGGGTTCAGTGACAGTGGGTCCTGAGTGTCTCTGACACACAGGATCAAGCTACTATCGATCACATCTAAGTATATAAGTTGCACTAATCACACTAATACACATTTTTGTTAAAGAAAAAAACATGTTTTCAAAGGTGTACATAACCTTTAAAAATGAGACCGGGATCGCGGCTCTAGCCCTATTCTAGCCGGACCTAGAGCAAGTTGAAGTGGGAGCTGCATATGCTGTACTTGCTGCTCTCCCGCAGCCTGTGTGGAGGAGGACAGGGGGAGGGGGCAGTAGGGAACATGCTGACAGCCTGAAGGAATAAGAGGTTTTTGTCCTTCTTTTGGCCCTGTATGGCTTCAAATTACCACAGGGGGAGGGATAACCTGAACTTTTTGTTCATAATATCACCCCCCCTTATAACCCCCTTCCTGCATTATCACATACTTGCACATCATAGGAAGGGTCCCCTTCAGACATTCCGACGTGCATGTACATGATGGTTATTGTGCGGGCATAGTAACTTAAATGCTGCGGTCAATAGCGGCCACTGTATTTAGGTAGTTTGACAGAGGGAGGGTGCTCCCCCTGTCATCCATCGTAGCCCACGAATGCGATCGCTAGCCACCGATGAGTTGCCATGGCATCCGGGGGCCTAACAATGGCATGGCCTTCAGGCATGGCTAAATAGACTGCCTGTCAGTTTTGCCCTTATTTGATATAATGTTTTGGTATACTCAGTATATCAGCAATCAGAAGATCGCATAGAGGTTCACCTAGTGGGACAAAAGAAAAAAACAGTCTGTGAAATAAAGTTTATTAAAATCTAAAAAAAAAAGTGCACAGTAAAAATGTTTCCATAAAAAGTGATTTTATTTAGTGAAAGTTTAAAAAAAATGTAAATACAAATATATGGTATCGCTGCAATTGTAACAACCCCAACAATAATGATAACCGGTTGTTTAAACCGCATGGTGAACGCTGTTGAAAAAAAACTGCAAAAAAATTGCAATATTGCTTTTTCTTTCCACACCTCCCCAAAGAAAATGTAATAAAAGTTATTCAAGAAGTCCCATCTACCCCAAATGGATACCAATAAAAACTACACCTTGTCCCGCAAAAAACAAGCTCTTGGCATGAACAGAAAAATTCAAGCGGCTTTTGGCATGCGGTGATGCAAAAACAAATAATTTTTGTATAAAAGTGTTTTTGTTGTGCAAAATTAGTAAACCCTATACATATTTGGTATTGCCGTAATAGTACCGACCCATAGAATAAAGGCAGCATGTTTATTAATGCCGCATACGGAACGGCGTAATTTTGAAATGCGAAAAACTGCTGGAATAGCTGTTTTTTTTTCAATTCACTCCCCCAAAAAAGTTAATAAAAATAGTGCCATTAGAAAAATTCTAATGGTCCTGCGAAAAACAAGCCCTCATACGGCAAAAAAAGTAATTACTCCTGGAATGAGATGATGAAAAAACGTAATAATATGCTTGTTCATTAAGGGTAAGGCCACACGATGCGTCGTTGACGTGGTGTTGTTGAATTTGAAAACCGCATGCGGTCAACTGCATGCGTTTTTTGTCTCTGTCAGGGTGGGTTCACACGACCATGTTACGTCCGTAATGTACGGAATGTATTTCGGCCGGAAGACCCGGACCGAACACAGTGCAGGGAGCCGGGCTCCTAGCATCATAGTGATGTACGATGCTAGGAGTCCCTGCCTCGCTGCAGGACAACTGTCCCGTACTGTAATTATGATTACAGTACGGGACAGTAGTTCCACGCAGAGGCAGGGACTCCTAGCATCGTACATCACTATGATGCTAGGAGCCCGGCTCCCTGCACTGTGTTCGGTCCGGGTCTTCCGGCCGAAATAAGTTCCGTACATTACGGACGTAACATGGTCGTGTGAACCCAGCCTAATGTTGCAGTTCTGTTGCGTTTTTAAAGGAAATAATTGATGGACATAGTTTTCACCCGTGTTGAAGTTTGTTAGGTGCTTCCTGTTTATATTTCATTACAATGCATTGCAGAACTGTTAGCAAAAATGCAAGCAGTTCAGCAACAACTTTGGCAGCGCGGTCATTAACTGCATGCGGTCAGACATTATGAAGATGCAGTTAACTGCACAAAAAACTCATTGTAATATAATAGCAGCAGTCTGTCCATAACCAAAATTTCCCCATTGACTTCTATTGAAAAATGACTCGCTGCGGTTTACAAAACTCAACATAAATGCACCGTGTGGCCTTACCCTCAGGCTAAAATAGGCCTGGTTGTTAAGAGGTTAATCAGGGATCAGAATTGCCATCTAATTGTCATAAATGTGGGGTATTTTATTTTTACACCACAATACAACTGTTTAACCCCTCAGATGCCCCTCACACAGCTCCATCAACGCAAAAATAATAATGTGGTGGGTCTTGGAATGCAACGACACAAAAAAATTATTTTGTAAATAAAAAGTTGTGCATTGTGCAAAGTAGTAAGATATAACAAAAACATATACATTTGATGTCGTCATAATCGTAATGACCCATAAAATAAAGTTGACATATTATTTATACCACATGGTGAATGCCTTAAAAGTAAATACAAAAAAAAGCAAAATTGCTGGTTTTTTTCCATTTACCCCCAATAAAAGTTCTTTAACACATCTAGTATATATTTTGGAAAGTTTGTTTGAAGCCCGATTTTTCATTGGTTTAAAAGCAGTCCATGTGACCACTGCAGCTTGTGATTGGCCTGTGATTGACTACAGCGCTCACATGGGATGAAACGTCATCCCGGGAGGCCGGACTGGAGGAAGAAGCAGGAGTTCTGGGTAAGTTAACATTTAAAATTCACTGAAGTAATTAATGAGTTTTGAATTTTTATTAGATAACTCTCTAAAAACAGGGGTACAGTCATCACTGTGAAAAAAGCCCCACCGTGTTTGTTTAAAATCGTATTAAATTGTAAATAACAATCTCCAGTTCATTTGTGAACCCTCCTCTGATTGTACTTGAAAGATATAGATTGGATCAGCCTTTAACATTGGTGTATCAGTGTATGGGAACCTGCAAAAACACTGGAGCCTGCTGTTACTGCTCCTAAATCCCCCAGTGCTGGGGTTACCCAACGATACCACTGTCACCTACGCTATAATCCCTTCTCCACTGACCCTACGCGTTTCTGTATACTAATTAATCAGGGGTCTATATTTGTCAAAGTCTAGCCAAAGCGCCAGTGATGTAGAACTGTAACAGATATTCTGTTACACACACGGAAGCGTGCTCGCATGGATATCAGCGGCACGCTACACTACGGACTCAGAGTTAATACAATTAATGCTCCTCCCCCTGGGCAGAGGCAAAGCCTCGAAAACGGCCAATCGCTGTCGTCCACGTCAGCCGCAACGTGCGGTCCCGTGACTCCCGGCATGTCAGCTGACATACCCGGAAGTCCAGCACCAAACATCGCGTCCGACGCGCAAGCGCAGAGAGAGGCCGAGGAGTGCATCTCATTAATGCCCAGAGCCCTCCCATCTAGGGGACCGAGCTAACGATACTTGCATGGGAATGAAGATTACTGTCAAACTCACAAACAGCAACCTGGCAGCCATACGTCTAATAGACACTCTGTTAACACATTAGTGTAGATGAACAGGCATAGTATTTTAGTACATGAGCGATATTTCGAATATGATGATACATGAATAAACGAACAGATCAAACATCTAAGAATAGGCTAAGATGATTTTGAACATGATGGAAGCAAAGATTATTTTTCTGCTTCTGATGGCACTCTCAGATAAAGCAGGTATAGTTTGTCTGCTCATTTAGACCCACCGGCTGTGTACATGCCAGTCTGTAGATCCACTATGCCTTCATTGATAAGAATAAGATTGTCCCAATCTCCTCCACGTTTTGGAGGTCGCACCAGTTCAATCGCCTGAAATCTCAAGCATTCTGCGCTACCATGGTGTTTGGCATGTACATGCTTGGATATAGGGGTGTCTCTCATATTTGTCACATCTACTACATGTTCCCTAATTCGCCGACGAAATTGTCGAATCGTTTTACCCACATAATTTAGAGGGCATGGACATGTAATGAGGTATACCACTCCTGCTGTTTTACAATTCACAAAATCTCGTATATCATACTCGATTCCGGTGGTAACACATTTGAATTTTCTTCCATTCTGGATAAAATTACAAGCTCTGCAACTACCGCATTTATATGTGCCTAGAACCTTCCTATCCAGCCATGTTCCTTCGTGTGGTATAGGATCAAAGCAACTTTGCATTACCCTGTCCCTGATGTTTTTACCCCTATGAAACGTAACTGATGGCTGGTGAGTGATCTGATCCACCAGGTTCATATCTGCACTGAGGATATGCCAGTATCTTTTCAGTATTGTCATAATTTCTGATTGTTTGGAGTCAAATGTGCCTATAAGTCTAGTGATATTTTCCTCTTTTCTTTTCTTTGGAACTAAAAGACCTGTCCTATCAGAGTCTCTCGCCACCTCATAGGCCTTTTGAATTACTCCTTTAGGAAAACCCCTATCTTTAAGTCTAGAGGCAAGATCCTGTGACTGCAGCTCAAAATCGTCAAGGGAGCTACAATTCCGACGAATTCTCATGAACTGGCCTCTAGGGATACCTCGTTTAAGGGGATAAGGGTGACAACTGTCCCACTGCAAGAAACTATTGGTTGCTGTCTCTTTCCGGTGTACTTTGGTACAGATTGTACCTTCCTTTGTTTTAGTGATCTCAAGATCTAGAAATGATAGCGCTTGATCACTGATCTCACTTGTGAATCTAAGCCCTAAATCATTCCTATTAAGAGCAGATACAAAGGCACGGAATTCTTCAGCAGTGGAATTCCAAAATAACAGCATTATATTAACTCTGAGTCCGTAGTGTAGCGTGCCGCTGATATCCATGCGAGCACGCTTCCGTGTGTGTGTAACAGAATATCTGTTACAGTTCTACATCACTGGCGCTTTGGCTAGACTTTGACAAATATAGACCCCAGAAACGCGTAGGGTCAGTGGAGAAGGGATTATAGCGTAGGTGACAGTGGTATCGTTGGGTAACCCCAGCACTGGGGGTTTTAGGAGCGGTAGCAACAGGCTCCAGTGTTTTTGCAGGTTCCCATACACTGATACACCAATGTTAAACGCTGATCCAATCTATATCTTTCAAGTACAATCAGAGGAGGGTTCACAAATGAACTGGAGATTGTTATTTACAATTTAATACGATTTTAAACAAACACGGTGGGGCTTGTTTCACAGTGGTGACTGTACCCCTGTTTTTAGAGAGTTATCTAATAAAAATTAAAAATTTTACTCATTAATTACTTCAGTGAATTCTAACCTTTTGATATATTGTGGGAGCACAATTTCAATATCACAGAAAACAGTGAATGCTAAGTTAACATTTAATACTTTTAACTCCAGCGGTAGTCACTGTCCCGGGTGCTGAAAGAGTTACTGCCGATCAGTTAACTCTTTCAGCACCCTGGACAGTGACTATCCCCTGACGTCGCCTAGCAATGCTCCTGTAATTACGGGTGCACACACGTAGCCACCCGTAATGGGAGCCCCATAGACTTAGGCCTCATGCACACTTCCATCACCGTTTTCACAACCGTTTTTCACGGATCCGTGTGTCTGTGATTGGAACGTGTGCTTCCCGTGTGTACTCCGTGTACACTTCCGTGTTTCAGTTTCCGAGAGAAAACTGAAACCCGTTCACACTATGTACACGATATTGTGAGTGCCGAACATGCTATTCGCTGTCCAGCGGTACTCACTGTCCAGGGTGCTGAAAGAGTTACTGCCGATCAGTGCAGCCCCTTAACTCGTTCAGCACCCTGGACAAAGACTACCACTGGACAGGGAATACCATCGGCGTCGCTCACAATATAGATTAATGGTTCATTAAAAAACCTGCAACAAAAAAAAAAGTTACTACTTACCCAGAACTCCCTGCTTGCCTGCTTCTTCCTCAAGTCCGGCCTCCTGAGATGACGTTTCAGACCATGTGACCGCTGCAGCCATTCACAGGCTGCAGCGGTCAAATGGACTGCCGCATCATCCAGGGAGGTCGGACTGGATGTCAGAGGAGGGACGCATCACCAAGACAACGGCCGGGGAACGTATGAACTTATTTTTCTTAATATCGCTGCGTTCCAGCACTGATCATCAGCCTCTTCTCTATATCAGCGCTGATAGAGAGAAGGGGCTGCTGATTAGTGCAGTGCAGTATCTGTCTGTATGTGTACCATTGCCCGCCCGGCCGTTGCTAGGCAACAGCTCCGTCACACACGGACAGCACACGAATGCCTTCCCTGTGCCTTCAGTTTTTTTGACGGCCCCATTGACTTGCTGTCACGAAGGGTCTGTGGACCCACTGGGCCGTACCGCCTTGTCGGTAAGGCAGCTGGCCAACAGGGAGCAGGTGAATGTCTATAGTTCTATAGGTACCTGTGGCAGCTCAGACAGCAGCAGGGCAGGCTCGGCTGGGACTTAGGTAGCAGGCGGACGTCAGGCGAGGTGAAGCAGGTCAGACGTGGATGCTGCACGGCACGACTTTGGCAGAGCTCGGTGCTAGACCAGGAAGGTATAGATTGCTAGGAACAGGAACTGGAAACAGGTATAGGTACAGGGACAAGGACTGGAACAGACTGGAACAGGACACACACTAGGAGGCCATCACAAAGACAAACTATAGGGAACACAACAACGCTCAGGCATAGAACTAGGGGGCTGGACCCTTCTTATAGTCCAGGGTAATCACGTGTAAAGTTCGTACATGAGGTCCGGTGCACGCGCTGCCCCTTTAAGAGCGGCCATGAGCGTGCGCACCCTACGAGATCCGGCAGAGGTGAGTGGACGCGAGCGCTGGCGTCTCCTGAGGAGGAGGTTGGGGCCAGTGCTTGCCGACTCGTGGCTGCGGCTGTCAGGGGGATGTTGGAGCTGACAGCCCACAGCCGCGGACATTACAGTATCCCCCTCTTACGCCCCCTCTTCTTGGGACCAGAACGAGAGAGAAACTTCTTCAGAAGAGTAGGGGCATTGAGGTTCTCCTCTGGCTCACAGGGCCTCTCTTCAGGACCAAACCCCATCCAATCCACCAAATAAAAAGTCTTTCCTCTCACTCTCTTGGTGTCCAAGATCTCCTTGACCTCAAAGATGTCCGAGGGGCCGCTGGAGGCAAACGCAGGGCTGGGAGTCTTGGAATAGCGGTTCAGGATCACTGGTTTCAGGAGGGAGACATATTAGGAGTTGGGAATCCTGAGGGTAGGAGGCAGCCGAAGCTTGTAGAAGATAGGGTTGATCTGCTGCAGGACCTCGAATGGTCCGAGGAACCTGGGGGAAAATTTACATGACGGCACCCTCAGTCGGATATTCCTGGATGACAGCCAAACCTTAGTGCCAGGAAGAAAACGAGGAGGCTCTCTTCTCCTTGTGTCAGCCTTCCGTTTCATGCGGTCCACTGCCATTACGGGATCCGGCAGAGGTGAGTGGACGCGAGCGCTGGCGTCTCCTGAGCAGGAGGCTGGGGCAAGCGCTTGCCAACTCGTGGCTGCGGCTGTCAGGGGAATGTTGGAGCTGACAGCCCGCAGCCACGAACATTACACTTGCATGGGCCTCACGGTCACTGAATCTTGGACCAAAGTAGGACATGCTCTACTTTTGTCTGAACGGAGCAACGGGAGTGTGTATGGCCCCATTGAAATGAATGGGCCAGGGTGCTAGCCGTCTGAAAAACGGCTAGCACCCTGAAGAAAAAGACTGAAGTGGGCATCAAGCCTTATACGGCCTGAAATAGGACATGTTCTATATTTTCCAACGGCTCGGGCACCTTCCCGTAAGCAAACGGGAAGGTACCTGTGGCCAATAGAAGTCTACAGGCCCGTAATTACGGGCGTTTTTACGTTCGTGTGCATGAGGCCTAAATCTGTAATGAATATATTGCTTCGTTGCATTTCTTTTATGATTCCAATAACATTATTTACACTCTCTAGCAATTAAATTCATATCGAGAGGTAGCAATTAAATTCATACTGAGAGGTATTTAAATAGTGTGCTTTTATTCTATCCATACCATAAGTCAACCTACCGAGCAACGCCGGGTATAAAAGCTAGTTATATGTACACCAAAACGGTTCTGATAAAAACTACAAATTGTCCCACAAAATACAAGGTCTCATACAGCTACATTAACCCCTTTGGACACAGCCTGTGGCGTTATGGACCAAGCAATTTTTTTTAAATCTGTCATGTGTTACTTTAAGTGGTAATAACTTTGGAATGCTTTTATTTTTTCAAGCGATTCTGAGACAATTTTCTTGTGACACATTGTACTTTAACCCCTTAATGACCGGGCCATTTTGCACGTTAATGACCAAGGATTATTTTTTGTTTTTCCACGGTCGCATTCCAAAAGTCGTAACTCTTTTTTTATTCCGTCGACATAGCCGTATAAGGGCTTGTTTTTTCCGGGACGAGTTGTATTTTGTAATTGTACCATTTTTAGATGCTTATAACATATTGATTAACTTTTATTAACTTTATTTTAGGAGAGAATTGAAAATAAGCAGCTATTCCAGCATTAATTTTCACGTTATAAATTTACGCCGTTTACTATGCAGCGTAAATAACATGTTAACTTTATTCTATGGGTCGGCACGATTACAGGGATACCAAATGTGTAAAGGTTTTATATGTTTTTTCTACGTTTGCACAAAAAAAACCCTTTTAGAAAAAAATTACTTGTTTTTGCATCGCCGCGTTCCAAGAGGCGTAATTTTTTTATTTTTCCGTCGATGTGGCCGTACGTGGGATTGATTTTTGCGGGACAATGTGTAGTTTTCATTAGTACTATTTTGGGGTACATAGGACTTATAGATTAACTTTTATTTTATTTTTTATGGGGGGAATGGGAGAAAAGAGAGAATTTTGCCGTTGTTTTTTGCGTTTTCTTTGGACGCCGTTCATCCGGCGGTTTAATTAATGTGTTCATTTTATTGGTCAAGTTGTTACGATCGCGGGGATACCATATATGTGTATGTGTGATTTGTTTTGACCGTTTTATTAAATAAAACCACTTTTTGGGGCAAAAAAGTAGTTTTATTTGACTTTGACTGTAATTTTTTTTATTTTTTTTTTCACAAACTTTATTTAACGGTTTTAGTTTTTTTTTTTTAGTCCCACTAGGGGACTTCACTATGCGATATGCCGATCGCATATATAATGCTTTGGTATACTTCGTATACCAAAGCATTATTGCCTGTCAGTTTAAAACTGACAGGCAACCTGTTAGGTCATGCCTCTGGCATCGCCTAACAGGCAGATGCTGAAGACAGAACTGGGGGTCTTTGTTAGACCCCCGGCTGTCATGGAAACCCGACGGCGACCCGCGATTTGTTTGCGGGGGCGCCGATCGGGAGACAGAGGGAGTTCCCCCCTCTGTCAAACACATTAAATGCCGCTGTCACTGTTGACAGCGGCATTTAATGGGTTAAACTGCCGGAATCGGCGCGTGCTTCGATTCCGGCAGTTGCAGCAGGAGCCAGGCTGTGTATAACAGCCGTGCTCCTGCCGCTGATCGCGTGGGTAAACTGTCAGTACCCGCGCGATCACAGGACGGATATATCCGTCCTCCTGCGCGAACTAGCAGCTGCTGAGGACGGATATATCCGTCCTTCGGCGTTAAGGGGTTAAGTTAGTGGTAAAATGTGGTCGATACATTCAGTGTTTATTTGTGAAAAACACCAAAATTTTGAGAAAGCAAAAAGATGCATTCTTATAAATCTGCTTGTAAGACAGATAGTAATACCACACAAAGTAGTTACTAATTACCAGTTCAGTTCAGTTGCACCCCAACATTTGTAAAGCAAACTCTTTTGAGCACGGCAATACCCCAAATGTGGTAATAAACTGCTATTTGGAAACACGACAGAGCTTAGAAGGGAAGGTGCACTATTTGGCTTTTGGAGCTCAAATTTTGCTGGAATGGTTTGTGGCGCCATTTCACATTTGCAAAGCCCCTGCGGGACCAAATCAATGGAGATTAGAGAGTGAAATTAAAAATCTAAATTTTTCCGATAAAACTTGGAAATTTTACATTTTTACAAGGCATAAAGGAGAACAAGCACCCCAAAATGTGAAAAACTATTTCTCCCAATTACGGAAATACCCCATATGTGATTATAAACTACATTTTGGACACGTGGCATGGTTCAGAAGGGAAGGAGCACCATTTGGCTTTTCGAGCTCAAATTTAGCTGGATTGGTTTTTGGGTGTCATGTCGTATTTGCAAAGCCCTTGAGGGCCCAAAACAGTAGAAACCCCAGAAAAGTGACCCTATTTGGGAACCTACACCCCTTAAGGAATCTCTCTAGGGGTATAGTGAACATTTAGACTCAACAGGTCTTCTGCAGATTTATTGGAATTAGGCCGTGAAAATGTTATTTGGCATGAAGATTTTGCTGGATTGGTTTTTGGGTGCCATGTCAGATTTGCAAACCCCCCTGAGGTAGCAGAGTACAGTGGAAGCCCCCAAGAAGTGACCCCATTTTGGAAACTACACCCCTAAGGCATTTATCATTTGCCTGTACATATGACAGGTCTCAGAAGTGAAGAGCACCATGCGCATTTGAGTCCAATTTTGGTGATTTTCACAGCTTTGGCCCACAATTGCAGGGCTCCGAGGTCAAATAGTAAAACAAACCTCCAAGTAGTAACCCCTATTTTAGAAACTACACCCCTTAAGGCATTAAATTTTTCTTCTGATATGCCATTTTAGTACAATATGTTGTGCCAAGTTCGTGCCACTGAAGACAAATATCTCATAAACTGTTAAGCGGGTTCTCCCGGGTATGCAGATGCCATATATGTGGACGTAAACGGCTGTTTTGGCACACTGTACGGCTCAGAAGAGAGGGAGCGCCATTTGGCTTTTGGAGCGCAGATTTTGCTTGGTAGGAGTTCTGTTTGGGGTTTTACTGTCATGTGAGGGCATATGTAAGCTGTGCAGAGTACATCACAGAATAAGAAGAGGGTATAATAATGCGCTAAATAAATAATCATACATAGTCTGCTATTGATTTTTCATTTTTTTTTTTTTTTTCAGTGTTCACCATGGGCTATAAATAACATTTTTCATTTATTCTGCAGGTCGATACGATTATGGCGGTAGCAAATGTATGTAGTTTTTTTTTTTTATGCTCTACAGTGTTTGCACTTAAAATCCCTTTTTTTTTTTTTTAAATAATTTATTTTTTGTGTCACTATATTCTGAGAGCCATAACTTTTTTTTACTTTATTCTATGTAGCAGGGATGCTGACCAAAAACATCGATTCTCAAATTGTTTTTTTTTTTTTTAGAGTGTTCATTGCGCAGGAAAAATAATGTGATCTTTTTATAGTTAGGGTCATTACGGATGTGGCGATACCAAATTTGTGTACTTTTTTAAAGTTTTCAGTATTTTTCTATAATAAAATGCTTATTATGGGAAAAAAGGCGGTTATTGATTTTTTAACTAGAAACTTTTATTTTTATAATTTTTTACAACATTTTTATTTACTTGTTCTTTTTGTCCCACTAGGGGACTTGAAGCCCTGATCCGTTGCTAATACACTGCACTACATACATAGTACAGTGTATTAGAGCTGTCAGTTATGCACTGACACAAGTCTATTAGGCTCCTCCTCTGAGCGGGCCTAAAAGGCTTCCGTACTTGGCAGACCAGGATACCATTGTTAGGCCTCCAGTTGCCATAGCAACCATCTGCACCCCCACGATCAGGTCGCAGGGGGACTGATGTGCTAGAAACTATCTAGTTGCAGCGATAGCGTTTGATTGCTGCATTGAAGGGGTTAATCGAACGAATCAGAGGCTAACTCCGGTACTGGCCATTAGAGCAGGGTATATATACAAATAGGGAGGTATCAACAATTAGCCAAAGCCAGATATATTAATGAAAATACAAATATCTTTATTATAAACAGATGTACACCTACCGCCCACAATAAAAAGACAAGTACACAAAACATGAATATAATATATACCACAAAGAGGTGGCCCGGACATAGCAATATAATCAATGTGAAATCACTTGATAGAGACTGATATAGCCATCACATACAGCTGACACCCACAGCTGATGGTGCAAACTCAGCCTGCGCCATCTTCTGGGCCCTGACAGCAAGCCTTTTAGGCCCCGCCTCCTGGTGGGACCTAAAAGGCTTCCGTACTTGGCAGACCAGGAGACCATTGTTAGGCCTCCGTTTGCCATCTAAAAGCAGCGATTGCTTTTGATCGATGCATCTAAGGGGTTAATCGAGAGCACAGGAGGCAAGCTACGGTCCTGGCCTTACAGCAGGGTGATAGCTGTATTATACAGCTGACACCCGCTGCTGATGGCGCTGGCTCACAAAAAATAAAAAAGTTATGACCGCTGAAACACAGAGGGGGAAAAAATATTTATTAAGGGGTTAAACTGCTCTTAAACAGCCTGACTTATGCGCCATCTATATAAACTTGAGAGATAAATTCAAAATCAACACTAAAAAAAGTGACGGGAGTTTTTTTTTCAATTTTAATGTGACTGTTAGAGGGTTAACCCATGATTGTCTCATTTTTGTTTTTGTTAATTATTTAGAAAACTAATAACAATATATTTAAAAAAATAATAAGCACAAAAGGAGTCAATTATGTTGCAGCTTGGTGCATCTTGTGATCCCTTCTGACAAAACTGCCTCCTCATCTGTGCTTCACGAGCAGTTGGGGGCAACTCACTGGTGAGGCTCTCTTCACAGTTTAAAAGAGCCCTGGTGTAGACAGTGAGATTGATAGCACAGTGACATTTTTATAATAAACTAGGGGAATATACAAAGCTTTTGAGTGACTAAGGCAAAAATTACAAAATGACCCATAGCCCCTCTCCCCAGCCCTACCACTTTTTTTCAGAGTGGTTTTAGCACACCTTTTTCATCATTAGTTACTAGGAGGAGCAGTTCTAAAGCCTTGCATTATTGAGCTCTTGGCAAAGCATCTAACAATAGAAGATATTTAAAATGTTACCTTCTTTCTCAATTGCTAGCATTGAGCCCCAGGCGTGTGCCTACGTTTGTTGCCGACCCCGTGAATCTCATATAGATTCAATGTACCTGTGAAGGATTTGCCTGGCACAGCTTCTGTGTCGACGCCCGTGGTTAATCAGCCTGCATCTGTTCCTAGGTCTGCTAGAGTGACTCGATCTGCTACCACTCAGGCTGGTAGGCTGAGGAGTGGGAGAGCCTATCGCAGCCTGGCCAGACGGTTCTAGCTCCCGCCCTTGGTCCACTTATACCTTCATTTGCTGCTTGTCCTTTGCCTGTGATTCTCCTGTTTCCTGGCTCTGCTGTTCCTGCTGTTACTATTGACCTCTGCTTCATATTGACCCTGGCTTGACTGACTATTCTCCTGCTCTGCATTTGTTACCACGTACACTCCTGGTTTGTCTCGGCTCATCCACTACACAGTTGCTCACGGTGTTGCCGTGGGCAACTGCCACACATTCCTTTGCTTTTGTGTTCCCTTGTCTTGTTTGTCTGTCGTGCACATATTGAGCGTAGGGACCGTCGCCCAGTTGTACGCCGTCGCCTAGGTTGGGCTGTGCAAGTAGGCAGGGACTGAGTGGCGGGTAGATTAGGGCTCACCTGTCTGTCTCCCTATCCTGACATTACAGTACCACAACAATCAAGGTTGAGCCAGATGTTCTTGGCTTTTAGCTAACCACTTGTGGCTATTCTGTTGTTTGGCCTTGAGTATTGAGTAGAATATTGTATTACGTACAGACTAATATTCGCCCAATGATAGTGTTGTGAATATAAGCTGTAAAGG
Source organism: Rhinoderma darwinii (assembly GCF_050947455.1). NCBI lineage: Eukaryota > Metazoa > Chordata > Amphibia > Anura > Rhinodermatidae > Rhinoderma > Rhinoderma darwinii. Next base: position 337,096,859 of record NC_134688.1, on the reverse strand, counting down.
TCATCCGTTTTCTAGTTTGAAAGATGCCAATTTAGTGACTCTGATACAAAAATACTACTAATAAAAAATGATATAGGAATAAGTATATTCTCATCTTCCATCTCTAGATGGCACTAAAGCTCCTATATTGCATTTTCATTATGTACAATTCAGTACATAGATATAGTTAAATTGTGTTTTTTAACTTTTAGCTGTTGATTTCTCCTTCCCAGACTTACATTCTTAACCCCTTAATGACCGGGCATGTTTGTACCTTAATGACCAAGCCAGATTTGTCAAATCTGGTATGTCTGACTTTATCAGAGAATAACTCTGTGAAAGTTTTGAATATCCAAGTAATTCTGACATTGTTTTTTCGTCACATGTTGTACTTTATTTTAGTGGTAAAAGTAGACTGATACGATTTGCGGAAATTAATAAAAAAATAGAAAAATGGAAGAAATTTTGTAAAAATTACCATTTTCCCCTATTTTTAACTGCAATATGTCACATATGTACATACATACTGTACAATTTTTTTAATTAAATATATATTTCTATCTCTTTACTCTATTTTGGCAGCACTTTTGAAAAAATAAAATAAATTTTCAGCAATTTAGAGGACTTACAAATGGAATAATAATTTTATAAATTTTGAAGTACATTTTGTTTTCCTGCACCAAGCCAGGTTTTCAGAGGCTCATAGGTCTCAGAGTGATGGAAACCCCCACAAATGACCCCATTTAGAAAACTAGACCCCTTAAGGTATTTACCTAAGGGTATAGTAAGTATTTTGACCCCACAGTTTTTTGCAAAATTTAATACATAGCAGGTGAAAAAAAAAAATAATTCACTTTTTTTCATAAAAGTATCAGTTTGAAGACCAATTTCTTTGTAAAGCGACCATGAGAATGAAGAAACACACCACCAAATCTATCACCCTGTTTCTCCTGTTTTCAAAAATACCAACATTGTGGCCCTAATGCGCTGCCTGGACACACGGCAGGACCCAAAAGGAAGGGAGCACCCGGAGGCTTTCAGGACTCATATTTTGCTTGAAAATGTTTTAGGCCCCACTCTACATTTGGAGAGGCTTTGAGCTGCCAGAACGATAGAAACTCCCCATAAACGACCCCATTTAGAAAACTAGACCCCATAACATAATTATTTAGGTGTATAGTAAGTGTTTTGACCCCACAGTTCTTTGCTAAATTTAATGCATATCAGGTGAAAAAAAAAATTATTTCACTTTTTTCATAAAAGTATTAGTTTGAAGACCGATTTCTTTGTAAAGCGAACATGAAAATGAAGAAACACACCCCAAAATCTATCACCCTCTTTCTCCTGTTTTCAAAAATACCCACATTGTGGCCCTAATGCGCTGCCTGGACACACGGCAGGACCCAAAAGGAAGGGAACACCCGGAGGCTTTCAGGACTCATATTTTGCTTGAAAATGTTTTAGGCCCCACTGTACATTTGGAGAAGCTTTGAGCTGCCAGAACGATAGAAACTGCCCATAAACGACCCCATTTCGAAAACTAGACCCCTTAAGGTATTTATCTAGGGGTATAGTTAGCATTTTGCCCACACAGGTTTTTTGCTAAATATATTGGAATTAGTCTGTAAAAATTAAAATGTACTTTTTTTCTGAAACAACATAGAAATTTGTATTATTTACAAGGAATAACGAAGTAAATGCACCCCAACATTTGTAAAGCAATGTCTCCCGATTACGACAATACCCCATATGTGGTAATAAACTGCTGTTTGGACCCACAGCAGGGCTCAGAAGGGAAGGAGCGCCATTTGGATTTATGATTTTGCTGGAATGGTTTTCGGTGCCATGTCGCATTTGCAATGCACTGGAGGGACCAAAACAGTGGAAACCCACGAAAAGTTACCCCATTTTGGAAAAACCTTCAAGAAATTTTTCTAGGGGTATAGTGAGCATTTACACCCCACGGGTCTTTTGCAGAGTTTATTGGAATTAGGGCGCGAAAATTAATATCAACATTTTTTCCACTAAAATGTTGCATTTTCTCATTTTCACAAGGGATAAAGGAGGAGAAAAACAAAAAATTTTTATAAAGCAATTTCTCCCGAGTACGGAAATACCCCACATGTGGTCAAAAGTTTTTTCATTAGAAATGAATTAACCCTTTCAGGACTGATCCATTTTTTGCTTTCATATTTTAGATTTTCACTCCCCGCTTTCCAAGAGCCATAACTTTTTTATTTTTCCATCAATAGAGCGGTGTGAGGGCTTATTTCTTGCGGGACAATCTGTAGTTTTCATTGGTAGCATTTTGGGGTACATGCAATTTTTTTTTTATCACTTTTTATTCAATTTTTTTGCAATCCTGAGCAAAAAACTGGAATTCTTACACCGTTTTTTAGGTTTTCTTTTTGCGGCGCTCACCGTACGCTATAGGTGACATTTTTACTTTATTCTGCGTGTTAGTACGATTACGGCGATACCAGATGTATATAGGTTTGGTCCTTTTTTTTAGCGTTTGCGCAATAAAATGACTTATTTATAAAAAAAAAAATTTCTGTGTCACCATATTCTGGGGCCATAATTTTTTAATTTTTTAGTCAAAAAAGCTGTGTAAGGGCTTGTTTTTTGCGGGACGGATAGAAGTTTTTATTGGGACTATTTTCGGGTCGATGCGACTTTTTGATCACTTTTTATTCTCTATTTTGGGAGGGGTGGTGACAAAAAAAATTGTGATTCTGTCGTCGTTTTTTATTGATTTTTTTTGGGGGTGTTCATCGTGCGGGAAAAATAACATTATAGTTTTATAGTTGGGGTCGTTACGAACGCGGTGATACCAAATATGTGTACTTTTTGAACGTGTTCATTTTTTTTCTATAATAAAAGTCTTATTATAGGAAAAAAAGCATTTAGTGTTTATAGAACTTATAACTTTTATTTTTACACTTTTTTTAAAACATTTGTATTACTTTTTTTTACTTTTTTTTCTTGTCCCACTAGGGGACACTCAGTCTTGCAGCTTTGATCGCTGCTAGAGTACATTACACTACACACGTAGTGTAATGTACTCTAACTGTCATTGTGACGTGACTGTCACACTGACAGGAAGTAGAGGAGGAACGGCCGGAGGCTGTTCCTCCGAGGCTTCCGTACATGGCAACCCGGAGGTCATTATCTGACCTCCGATTGCCGTGACAAGCATCGGTAGCCCCCACGATCACTTCGTGGGGGCTGCCGATGTGCTTCAAACCACTTAAATGCGGCGACGGCAATCCGTCGCCGCACTTAAGGGGTTAACTGCCGAAATCAGCGGCGATGGTCCGCTGTCCGGCAAGACTGATGTCTCAGCTGTCTAGAACAGCTGTCAGCGCGCGTCTGTCACTCTGTGTTTACACAGAGTGACAGTTTGAAATGCGGACGAAAATGAACGTCATTGTGCGGGAACTAGCAGCCGACCATGACGTTCATTTTCGTCCTTGGTCGTTAAGGGGTTAAACATTATAAATTAAGTAACAATGGTTACAATGTATCTAGAGTGAAACAAGAACACTTGTGGCCCCACTCACCCGTTCGTTGCAGACTTGTGCAGGGGCGTATCTAGCGGGGGCAGCCGGGGGATGTGCCCCGGGTGCAACTTAGATGGGGCGCCACGGCCGCACCATCCATGACAGCGGCCTGCTGCCTTCTGAGGGGTCGTCAGCGCCACTGAAACCAGCCACCGCCACCCCCTCCTGCACTATAATTGTACTTGCGTTTATAGGACACACGTACAATTAGAAGCTCACCTGTCTGTCTCCCTATCCTGACATTACATAATCACAGGCCTATGATATACTTGTGTTTTCCAAGGACTGGTCCTCCCACATTGAGCATGTCAGGAAGGTGCTTCAGGTCCTTTGGGAGAACACACTCTTTACTAAAACCGAAAAGTGTGTGTTTGGGGTGCAGGAGATACCATTTTTGGGTCAAATCCTCACTCCTAATGAATTCCGCATTGGACCCTGCCAAGGTTCAGGCTGTGGCTGAATGGGTCCAACCTGCCTCCCTGAGGGCTTTACAGTGCTTTCTGGGGTTTGCTAATTAATATAGGAGATTTATTGCTAACTTCTCGACCATCGCTAAGCCTCTTACGGACCTTACTCGCAAAGGGGCCGATCTCCTCCACTGGCCTCCAGGCTTTTGAGGTCCTTAAGAGGTGCTTTATCTCTGTCCCAGTGCTGATTCAGCCTAACCAGATGGAGCCATTCATCGAGGAGGTTGATGCCTCCGAGGTGGGAGTGGGTGTTGTCTTGTCCCAGGGTACTAGGTCTCTCACCCATCTCCGTCCCTGTGCCTACTTCTCCAGGAAGTTCTCCCCCACTGAGAGTGACTACGACGTTGGCAACCGCGAACTCTTAGCCATTAAATGGGCATTTGAAGAGTGGCGCCACTTCCTGGAGGGGGCTAGGCACCAGGTAACGGTCCTTACCGACCACAAGAATCAGTTTTTTCTAGAATCTGTCCGGAGGTTAAACCCGAGACAAGCTCGATGGGCGTTGTTATTTTACTACATTCAACTTTGTGGACACCTATAGGGCTGGGTCTAAAAATATTAAAGCTGATGCGCTGTCGCGTAGCTTCATGGCCAGACCTCCTCCGGAGGATCCTGCTTGTGTTTTGCCCCCAGGTATAATCATATCCAGTGGCGTAACTACCGCTATAGCAGCCGGAGCGGCTGCTACGGGGCCCGAGGCATGAGGGGGCCCGTGTCGCCCACCGGCACGGGCCCCCACCATGGCCGGAGTCTCCACTAGCAGCCGCTATGGCTGCTACAGCGGGACGCCACTGAACACTACGGCAGAGCAGGGAGGTATCTCCAGGCTCTGCCATTAAACAAAAGACATGTATCCCCTATCCACAGGATATCCACAGGATAGGGGATACATGTGTGATCGCTGGCAGCGATAGGGAGAACAAGGGACTGAAAGTCCCCTGAAGTTCTCCATCACAAACCTCGGACTTCCGGGGTCTATGTCGGCAGCTCCGTAGAAATGAATGGAGTGCCAGTCACGCTTGTGCGCATGTGTGACCAGCGCTCCTTTCATTTTTATTGAGCTGCGCAGACGCCGGCAGTCAGAGGTTAGTCGTGGAGAACTTGGGGGACTTTCGGTCCCCCATTCTCCCTATCGCTGCCAGCGATCACACATGTATCCCCTCTCCTGTGGAGAGGGGATACGTGTCTTTTGTCTTTTCACACTGCAGGTCGCATTTTTTTGTGTGGTTGGGGACGCTGTATGGCGTTCCCTACAGGGGGGGGCTGTATAGCGTTCCCTACAGGGGGGGGCTGTATAGCATTCCCTACAGGGGGAGGCTGTATGGCGTTCCCTACGGGGGGGGGGGCTGTATGGCGTTCCCTACAGGGGGGGCCGTAAGGCGTTCCCTACAGGGGGGGGCTGTATGGCATTCCCTACATGGGGGGCTGTATGGCGTTCCCTACAGACCCCCCCTGTAGGGAATGCCATACAGACTGCCCGTAGATAACGCCATACAGCCACCCCCTGAGGATAACGCCATACAGTCCCCCCTGTAGATAACGCCATACAGCCCCCCCTGTAGATAACGCCATACAGCCCCCTCTGTAGATAGCGCCATACAGCCCCCCTGTAGATAGCGCCATACAGCCCCCTCTGTAGATAACGCCATACAGCCCCCTCTGTAGATAGCGCCATACAGCCCCCTCTGTAGATAGCGCCATACAGCCCCCTCTGTAGATAACATCATACAGCCCCCTCTGTAGATAGCGCCATACAGCCCCCCTGTAGATAACGCCATACAGCCCCCTTTTTAGATATCTACATGGGGCTGTATGGCGTTATCTACAGGGGGGACTGTATGGCGCTATCTACAGAGGGGGCTGTATGGCGTTATCTACAGAGGGGGCTGTATGGCGCTATCTACAGAGGGGGCTGTATGGCGCTATCTACAGAGGGGGCTGTATGGCGCTATCTACAGAGGGGGCTGTATGGTTCTATCTACAGAGGGGGCTGTATGGTGTTATCTACAGGGGGGGCTGTAAAAAAGGCACTATCTACAAGGGGGGGGGGTTGTGTGACACCCAGGGGAGTGGGGGCCCCAGTCAAAAGTTTGCTATGGGGCCCAGTCTTTCCTAGTTACGCCCCTGATCATATCCTCTATTGATTCTGACTTAGTCTCCGAAATTGCGGCTGATCAAGGTTCAGCTCCCGAGAACCTTCCTGAGAACAAGCTGTTTGTTCCCCTGCAATTCCGGCTAAGGGTACTCAGGGAGAATCATGACTCTGCACTATCTGGCCATCCAGGCATCCTGGGTACCAAGCACCTGATTTCTAGAACATATTGGTGGCCTGGGTTGCTTAAAGATGTTAGGGCCTACGTCGCCGCTTCTGAAATTTGTGCTAGGTCCAAGACTCCCAGGTCCCGACCAGCAGGCTTACTATGTTCTTTGCCCGTTCCCCAGAGACCTTGGACCCATATCTCCATGAATTTTATCACCGATCTGCCTCCATCCCAAGGCAAGACGGTGGTGTGGGTTGTAGTAGACCGTTTCAGTAAGATATGCCATATTGTGCCCCTCAAGAAACTACCCAATGCCAAGACGTTAGCTACCTTGTTTGTCAAACACATCCTGCGTCTCCATGGGGTTCCTGTCAATATAGTTTCTGACAGAGGGGTACAATTTGTTTCATTGTTTTGGAGGGCTTTCTGTAAGAAGTTTGGGATTGATCTGTCCTTCTCCTCTGCCTTCCATCCTGAAACTAATGGCCAAACCGAGAGGACTAATCAGTCTCTAGAACAATATTTAAGGTGTTTTATCTCTGACTGCCAAGATGATTGGGTCTCCTTCATTCCCCTCGCCGAATTTTTCCTCAATAACCGGGTCAGTTACTCGTCAGGGGTCTCCACCTTTTTCTGTAATTTTTTATTTAATCCACGGTTCTCCTCCATTTCACCTGGTGGTTCCAACAATCCCGAGGTAGATGTCGTCCATCGGGAACTGTGCACAGTCTGGGCCCAGGTTCAGAAGAACCTTGAGGCGTCCCCGAGCATACAAAAGACTCAGGCAGATAAAAGATGTTCTGCTAACCCCTTGCCTGTGGTCGGGGATCGGGTGTGGCTGTCTTAAAAAAAATTGTGGCTTAAAGTTCCGTCAAAAAAATTTGCTCCCCGGTATATAGGGCCGTACAAGGTCATTGAGGTCATTAACCCAGTCTCCTTCCGGCTGGAGTTACCCCCGTATTTTCAAATACACAACATGCCTCCCTCCTGAAACGCTGCTCCCCATCCTTGGCTACCTCGAGGAAACCTCCGGTCCCTGTTCTTACCCCTGAAGGGGTGGAATTCGAGGTGGCCAAGATTGTGGACAGAAGGATGGTCCAAGGCTCCCTCCAGTACCTGGTCCATTGGAGAGGACTTGGGTACCCGCGCGAGATGTTCACGCCGGGTTATTGCTCAGGAAGTTCCATCTTCGGTTCCCCAACAAGCCAGGTCCACCTAGGAAGGGTCCAGTGGCCCCTCATAAAAGGGGGGGGGGGTACTGTGCAGGATTTGCCTGACACAGCTTCTGTGTCGACGCCCGTGGTTAATCAGCCTGCATCTGTTCCTAGGTCTGCTAGAGTGACTCGATCTGCTACCACTCAGGCTGGTAGGCTGAGGAGTGGGAGAGCCTATCGCAGCCTGGCCATACGGTTCTAGCTCCCGCCCGTGGTCCACTTATACCTTCATTTGCTGCTTGTCCTTTGCCTGTGATTCTCCTGTTTCCTGGCTCTGCTGTTCCTACTGTTACTATTGACCTCTGCTTCATATTGACCCTGGCTTGACTGACTATTCTCCTGCTCTGCATTTGTTACCACGTACACTCCTGGTTTGTCTCGGCTCGTCCACTACTCTGTTGCTCAAGGTGTTGCCGTGGGCAACTGCCACACATTCCTTTGCTTTTGTGTTCCCTTGTCTTGTTTGTCTGTCGTGCACATATTAAGCATAGGGACCATCGCCCAGTTGTACGCCGTCGCCTAGGACGGGCTGTGCAAGTAGGCAGGGACTGAGTGGCGGGTAGATTAGGGCTCACCTATCTGTCTCCCTATCCTGACATTACAGTACCACAACAATGAAGGTTGAGCCAGATGTTCTTCGGTTTTAGCTAACTACTTGTGGCTATTCTGTTGTTTGGCCTTGAGTATTGAGTAGAATATTGTCTTACGTACAGACTAATATTCGCCCAATGATAGTGTTGTGAATATAAGCTGTAAATGTCATCCGTTTTCTAGTTTGAAAGATGCCAATTTAGTGACTCTGATACAAAAATACTATTAATAAAAAATGATATAGGAATAAGTATATTCTCATCTTCCATCTCTAGATGGCACTAAAGCTCCTATATTGCATTTTCATTATGTACAATTCAGTACATAGATATAGTTAAATTGTGTTTTTTAACTTTTAGCTGTTGTTTTCTTCTTCCCAGAGTTACATTCTTAAACATTATAAATTAAGTAACAATGGTTATAATGTATCTAGGTCGAAACAAGAACACTTGTGGCCCCACTCACCCGTTCGTTGCAGACTTGTGCAGGGGCGTATCTAGGGGGGGCAGGCGGGGCATGTGCCCCGGGCGCAATTTAGAGGGCGGCCTGCTGCCTTCTGAGGGGTCGTCAGCGCCACTGAAACCTGCCACCGCCACCCCCTCCTGCACTATAATTGTACCTGCGTCTATAGGACACAGGTACAATTAGAAACAATGAATGGCCGGGTACGTTCCATGCCCGGTCATTCAGCACCTTTCTTTGCGCCGCTTGCAACATTGAAAGGCGCTGATTGACAGGGAAAGTCTTTCTGCCCTGCCAATTAGCGCCTTTCATAGATGCAAGCGGAGCGATCACGTCATAGCGCTGCTTGCGTCGTTCAACCCCAGGAGACCTGCGCAGAAAAGAGCAGGTCTCCATTGCCGCCGGACGGTGCGGGAACGGGATTAAGGTGAGTTGGTATCATATTTTTTATCCTAATGAAAAAGTGTGTGGCATTATCTACGGGGGGTGACTTTATCTACGGGGGTGGTGTTATCTACAGGGGGAAACTTTATCTATGGGGGGCTTTATCTACAGGGGCGCTATATACTGGGGTGGGCTATATGTGGAGCCCTATATACAGGGATGGGCTATATGTGGAGCACTATATACAGGGGTGGGCTATATCTACAAGGGGCTATATACAGGGGCGGGCTATCTGTGGAGCACTATATACAGGGGTGGGCTATATGTGGAGTACTATAGGGGGAGTTATATGTGGGACACTATATACAGGTGGGGCTATATGGGGGGCACTATCTACAGGGGGCTCTATGGGGGGCACTATCTACAGGGGGCTCTATGGCAAGCACTATCTACAGGGGGCACAGTGTGTGTGTGGGACACAGTGTATGGTGCTATTAAAATTAGAGGTGCAGTGTATGTCGCTATTATATTTAGGGGCATAGTGTGTGGTATAATGAGAACTTTATCTTTGTTTATAGGTGTAGAAATGTTTGAAAAGTGAGAAGCTGAAGACATCTGAGCGGCAAACTGCAGAAATGGGCTGTGACCGGGAGAAGTCATCATAAAGGTCTGGACCTGATGCAGAAAAGAACTAGAATCTGAGACGTCACCGGTGAGTCACTTAATGTAAATGTTTATTCAGCCTCTAATCAGTACTGTAGTCACTGTGTGATGGGTGGGATGATTGCGATATGATTTTTGTTTGTGAAACAGAAACTCCCAGCATATCCTTACCATTATTCAGGCCATGCCGGGAGGTGGAAATAATTTAGTGCAAACCTACTCTACCGTTCAAAAGTTTGGGGTCACCCAGACAATTTTGTGTTTTCCATGAAAACTCACACTTGTATTTCTCAAATGAGTTGCAAAATGACTAGAAAATATAGTCAAGACATTGACAAGGTTAGAAATAATGATTTTTATTTCAAATAATAATTTTCTCCTTCAAACTTTGCTTTCGTCAAAGAATGCTCCATTTGCAGCAATTACAGCATTGCAGACCTTTGGCATTCTAGCCATTAATTTGCTGAGGTAATCGGGAGAAATTTCACCCCATGCTTCCAGAAGGCCTTCCCAGAAGTTGGATTGGCTTGATGGGCACTTCTTGCGTACCATACGGTCAAGCTGCTCCCACAACAGCTCTATGGGCTTGAGATCTGGTGACTGCGCTGGCCACTCCATTACAGATAGAATACCAGCTGCCTGCTTCTTCCCTAAATAGTTCTTGCATAATTTGGAGGTGTGCTTTGGGTCATTGTCCTGTTGTAGGATGAAATTGGCTCCAATCAAGCGCTGTCCACAGGGTATGGCATGGCGTTGCAAAATGGAGTGATAGCCTTCCTTATTCAAAATCCCTTTTACCTTGTACAAATCTCCCACTTTACCAGCACCAAAGCAACCCCAGACCATCACATTACCTCCACCATGCTTGACAGATGGCGTCAGGCACTCTTCCAGCATCTTTTCAGTTGTTCTGCGTCTCACAAATGTTCTTCTGTGTTATCCAAACACCTCAAACTTCGATTCGTCTGTCCATAACACTTTTTTCCAATCTTCCTATGTCCAATGTCTGTGTCCTTTTGCCCATATTAATCTTTTCCTTTTATTAGCCAGTCTCAGATATGGCTTTTTCTTTGCCACTCTGCCCTGTAGGCCAGAATCCCGGAGTCGCCTCTTCACTGTAGATGTTGACACTGGCGTTTTGCGGGTACTATTTAATGAAGCTGCCAGTTAAGGACCTGTGAGTCGTCTATTTCTCAAACTAGAGACTCTAATGTACTTGTCTTGTTGCTCAGTTGTGCAGCGGGGCCTCCCACTTCTCTTTCTACTCTGGTTAGAGTCTGTGTGTGCTGTCCTCTGAAGGGAGTAGTACACACCGTTGTAGGAAATCTTCAGTTTCTTGGCAATTTCTCGCATGGAATAGCCTTCATTTCTAAGAACAATAATAGACTGTCGAGTTTCACATGAAAGCTCTCTTTTTCTAGCCATTTTGAGAGTTTAATCTAACCCACAAATGTAATGCTCCAGATTCTCAACTAGCTCAAAGGAAGGTCAGTTTTATAGCTCCTCTAAACAGCAAAACTGTTTACAGCGGTGCTAACATAATTGCACAAGGGTTTTCAAGTGTTTTCTAATTATCCATTAGCCTTCTAACACAGTTAGCAAACACAATGTACCATCAGAACACTGGAGTGATGGTTGCTGGAAATGGGCCTCTATACACCTATGTAGATATTGCATTAAAAAACAGACGTTTGCAGCTAGAATAGTCATTTAGCACATTAACAATGTATAGAGTGTATTTCTGATTGATTTAATGTTATCTTCATTGAAAAAAACTGTGCTTTTCTTGCAAAAATAAGGAAATTTCTAAGTGACCCTAAACTTTTGAACGGTAGTGTATACGGCCGGGGTTGCAATAATTGAGCTGTATTTGTGCTGGTGTTGTATATATGTACTGAGCTTGGTTCTGGTTCTATATATATGTACTTAGCTAGGTTCTGGGGCTGTATTTATGTACTGAGCTTGGTTCTGGAGCTGTATTTATATACTGAGCTTTGTTCTGGTGCTGTATATATGTAATGATCTTTGTTCTGGAGCTGTATTTATGTACTGAGCTTGGTTCTGGTACTGTATATATGTAATGAGCTGTTTTCTGGTGCTGTATATATGTAATGAGCTTTGTTCTGGTGCTGTATTTATGTAATGAGCTTGGTTCTGCTGTTGTGTATAGAACTATATTGCTTGTAAAATGCACAAATGTTTTTATGCTCGAGTTACATAAAAAAAATGTGGAAAATAAATTACACGTCATTGATTGGTAGAGAAAACAAACATGGCGAAGGGGAAGGAGATGATGGGAAAGAGGTTGTGGGGGGCGCCAAACTGAATCTTTGCCCCGGGTGCTGGAGAACCTAGCTACGCATCTGACTTGTGGTTAGATCGGTGACTCTCCAACAATCGAATCCTTCCCGAATTGCTGGTTCCTTCCGACCAACTCTGGTGGGAGTTGTATGAAGTAGTGGCCTTTGATGCTGCGTGGAAATAGTTGAGGCTTGGAAACAGCTGAGTAAGAAGGGAAATAGGCTTTAAAGGGAGTGTCCTGTGTGACCGGACAACTGATGACCTATCCACAGGATAGGTCATCAGTATATGATCGGTTTGGGTCCCACACCTGGACCCCGCACCAATCAGCTGCTCTGGCTGCCTCCGGGCACCAGATGTTTTGAACGGTATGCAGTAGTTGGATAGCGGGCGTTCTGCAGAACTGCAGCTCTGCGCCTATTCACTTGACTGAAGCCATCTGCTTCCGGCTCCAACTACTGTATACCATTCAAAACTTTCCACGCCTGGAGGCAGCCAGAGCAGCTGATCGGTGCAGGTCCAGGTGTCGAACCCGCATCGATCATATACTGATCAGTTGTCCGGTTGTGGACAATCCCTTTAAGAGGTTGGCTAGGATTTGAAAACATGGCTGATTTCCTCCTAAACAGAACCACCCCTGTCCAGAAAAGATTCAGAAGTGTCAGGATTCTGAATACACATGACGTCCAGGCTGGAGGTCATGTATATTCATTATCAAGACACTTGATTAACGTTAATGTGTGTGTATGTGGCTGCACATCGTGTTCTAGTAAGAACGCGATGCTGCTGTGTAACTGAATGGAGAGGAGTGTATGATGCTGACCGGTCACTGATTGGTCAGCATCATACACTCTGTACAACGCCCACTTGGTCAAAAGTAAAAACACGCCCACTTGGGCATTAAGAAACTCATTAGCATAAAGCTAAAAATCGCTCATAAAGTGGTTTAAAATAGATCGTTTTTCTAAATAAAAAGCATTACTGTCACCTACATTACAGCGCCGATCTCCTTATATAGGAGATAGGGCACTTATAATGTGGTGACAGAGCCTCTTTAAGTAGACCATAGGCCCTGGGCAGTTACCCAAACTTGGGCCCCCCTTTTCCACTGCCGTAACTATTGCTACCATTACCTTTCTGTGCGAGCATTAACAAATGGGTGTTACGATTCGCCTTGTCAAAGGGCTGTGTCCCTACATACTGATAGAATCACCCTGTGCAGGGACACATCCTCCTGACAAGGGGAATAGTCACACACATTTGTCTATCAGTCCTGGACTGCACAAATACTTTTTGTGAAATACAAGGATTTCCTATAATATATATATACTAAGAATATCCAAATAGGAACCTCTGATTAATGTAACGAAAAAATAGTACACGTTGCCGTCCCAGAAAAATAAAATCATAGAAAAACAAAAAAGAAAAGAATGTATCTAGGACATATCATGCACTCATCAGAGCTAAAATTATATAATAGCTGATGAGTGCTTGATATGTTATAGATACATTCGTTTCTTTTTTGTTTTTCTATGATTTCCTATAATAAACATGTCAGGAGAAGTGACAGATTCTCTATAAATCCAGTGACTCATAGGTGACGACTTCTCCGATTCTAGTCGTTTTTTTCCCTCTTTTCTTCTCCATCCGGTCCAGACTTCTCCCGGCCATGACACATTTCTGCAGAATTTAACACTCAGATGTCTTCGGCTCCTCACTTTTCCAACATTTCCACACCTATAAATGAAGATAAAATTATCATGGTGCCAAACACTGTGCCCCTAAATATAATACCACCACACACTGCGCCCCTGAATAAAATAGTACCAAACACTGTGCCCCTGGATATAATTGTGTCTAATACTGTAAAGTAAAGCACCACACACACAATGCCCCCTGTACATAGTGCCACACACAGCCCCCTGTAGATAGTGCCACCCCCATGTAGATAGTGCCAACCCCCCCATGTATAGTACCACTGATCCCACATGTAGATAGTGCCACTGACATCCCCCTGTAGATAACACCACATACAGCCCCCTGTAGATAGCATCACACAACGCAACTGTAGATAGTGCCCCACACACCCCCTGTAGATAGCATCACATATAGCCCCCCTATAGGTAGTGCCACACAGCCCCCATTGTAAAGAGCGCCACACACAGGATCCGGTAGATAGCATCACACATCCCCCTATAGCTACTGTAGCACCACATACATTGAATGAAATAAGTATTTGATCCCTTGCTGATTTTGTAAGTTTGCCCAATGTCAAAGTTATGAACAGTCTAGAATTTTTAGGCTCGGTTAATTTTACCAGTGAGAGATAGATTATATAAAAAAAAAAAAAAAAAAAAGAAAATCACATAGTCAAAATTATATATATTTATTTGCATTGTGCACAGAGAAATAAGTATTTGATCCCCTACCAACCATTAAGAGTTCAGCTTCCTCCAGACCAGTTACACGCTCCAAATCAACTTGGTGCCTGCATTAAAGACAGCTGTCTTAAATGGTCACCTGTATAAAAGACTCCTGTCCACAGACTCAATTAATCAGTCTGACTCTAACCTCTACAACATGGGCAAGACCAAAGAGCTTTCTAAGGATGTCAGGGACAAGATCATAGACCTGCACAAGGCTGGAATGGGCTACAAAACCATAAGTAAGACGCTGGGTGAGAAGGAGACAACTGTTGGTGCAATAGTAAGAAAATGGAAGACATACAAAATGACTGTCAATCGACATCGATCTGGGGCTCCATGCAAAATCTCACCTCGTGGGGTATCCTTGATCCTGAGGAAGGTGAGAGCTCAGCCGAAAACTACACGGGGGGAACTTGTTAATGATCTCAAGGCAGCTGGGACCACAGTCACCAAGAAAACCATTGGTAACACATTACGCCGTAATGGATTAAAATCCTGCAGTGCCCGCAAGGTCCCCCTGCTCAAGAAGGCACATGTACAGGCCTGTCTGAAGTTTGCAAATGAACATCTGGATGATTCTGAGAGTGATTGGGAGAAGGTGCTGTGGTCAGATGAGACTAAAATTGAGCTCTTTGGCATTAAAGAGGCTCTGTCACCAGATTTTGCAACCCCTATCTGCTATTGCAGCAGATAGGCGCTGCAATGTAGATTACAGTAACGTTTTTATTTTTAAAAAACGAGCATTTTTGGCCAAGTTATGACCATTTTCGTATTTATGCAAATGAGGCTTGCAAAAGTACAACTGGGCGTGTTGAAAAGTAAAAGTACAACTGGGCGTGTATTATGTGCGTACATCGGGGCGTGTTTACTTCTTTTACTAGCTGGGCGTTGTGTATAGAAGTGTCATCCACTTCTCTTCACAACGCCCAGCTTCTGGCAGTGCAGCACTGTGACGTCACTCACAGGTCCTGCATCGTGTCGGCACCAGAGGCTACAGATGATTCTGCAGCAGCATCGGCGTTTGCAGGTAAGTCGATGTAGCTACTTACCTGCAAATGCTGATGCTGCTGCAGAATCAACTGTAGCCTCTGGTGCCGACACGATGCAGGACCTGTGAGTGACGTCACAGTGCTGCACTGCCAGAAGCTGGGCGTTGTGAAGAGAAGTGGATGACACTTCTATACACAACGCCCAGCTAGTAATAGTAGTAAACACGCCCCGATGTACGCACATAATACACGCCCAGTTGTACTTTTACTTTTCAACACGCCCAGTTGTACTTTTGCAAGCCTCATTTGCATAAATACGAAAATGGTCATAACTTGGCCAAAAATGCTCGTTTTTTAAAAATAAAAACGTTACTGTAATCTACATTGCAGCGCCTATCTGCTGCAATAGCAGATAGGGGTTGCAAAATCTGGTGACAGAGCCTCTTTAACTCAAGTCGCCGTGTTTGGAGGAATAGAAATGCTGCCTATGACCCAAAGAACACCGTCCCCACTGTCAAGCATGGAGGTGGAAACATTATGTTTTGGGGGTGTTTCTCTGCTAAGGGCACAGGACTACTTCACCGCATCAATGGGAGAATGGATGGAGCCATGTACCGTCAAATCCTGAGTGAAAACCTCCTTCCCTCCATCAGGACATTTAAAATGGCTCGTGGCTGGGTCTTCCAGCACGACAATGACCTGAAACATCAAGCCAAGGCAACAAAGGAGTGGCTCAAAAAGAAGCACATTAAGGTCATTGAGTGGCCTAGCCAGTCTCCAGACCTTAATCCCATCGAAAACTTACGGAGGAAGCTGAAGATCTGAGTTGCCAAGCGACAGCTTCGAAATCTTAATGATTTACAGATGATCTGCAAAGAGGAGTGGGCCAAAATTCCATCTAACATGTGTGCAAACCTCATCATCAACTACAAAAAACATCTGACTGCTGTGCTTGCGAACAAGGGTTTTGCCAGCAAGTATTAAGTCTTGTTTGCCAAAGGGATCAAATACTTATTTCTCTGTGCACAATGCAAATAAATATATATAATTTTGACAATGTGATTTTCTGTTGTTTTTTTTATATAATCTATCTCTCACTGGTAAAATTAACCTAGTCTAAAAATTCGAGACTGTTCATGTCTTTGACAGTGGGCAAATTTACAAAATCAGCAAGGGATCAAATACTTATTTCCTTCACTGTACATCCCCCCGTAGGGAGCATCACACACAGCCCCCTATAGATAGCGCCAGACAGCCCCCCTGTAAAGAACGCCACACACAGGATACGGTAGATAGCATCACACATCCCCCTATAGCTACTGTAGCACCACATACAGTGAATGAAATAAGTATTTGATCCCTTGCTGATTTTTTAAATCCCTGTGGATAGCGCCACACACAGCCCCCTGTAGATAGCGCCACACAGCCTTCCCCCTCTTGTAAATAATCCCACACAGCCTTCCCCCTCTTGTGAATAATCCCACACAGCTTTCCCCCTCTTGTAAATAATCCCACACAGCCTTCCCCCCTTGTATATAGTGCGACACAGCCCTCCCCCTGTATGTTGCCACAGTGATCCCTCTGTATGTTGCCACACAGCGCTCCTCCTGTGTGTTGCCATACAGTGCTCCCCCCTGTATACTGCCACACAGCGCTCCCCCGATGTATATTGCCACACATCGCGCCCCTGTATATTGCCACACAGCGCTCGCCCTGTATATTGCCACACAGCGCACCACTCCTGTATATAGCCAAAGCACTCCCCCCTGTATATTGCCACACAGCGCTCCCCCCTGTATATTGCAACACAGCGCTCCCCCTGTATATTACCACACAGCGCTCCCCCCTGTATATTGCCACACAGAGCTCCCCCCTGTATATTGCCACACAGCGCTCCCCCTGTATGTTGCCACACAGCGCTCCCCCTGTATGTTTCCAAACAGCGCTCCACCCCTGTATATTGCCATACAGCGCTCCCCCCCTGTATATTGCCACACAGCGCTCCCCCCCAGTATGTTGCCACACAGCGCTCGCCCCTATATTTTGCCACACAGCGCTCCCGCCTGTCTATTGCCACACAGTGCTCCCTCCGTATATTGCCACACATCGCTCCCCCTCTGTATATTGCTACACAGCGCTCCCCCCTGTATATTGCCACACAGCGCTTCCCCACTAAAAAAAGAAAAATATATTGTACTTACCTTGCCCCGTTCCCTCGACGCTCTGGTTGGATGCATGCACATCCTGAGGACTCAGATACAAGTGAATGTGGCTGTCGCTAGCACCAGGGCCCCCTCCGGTGTTAGCGAAGCGACCGGGCATGAGGGGGCCCGTGCGTTTCGGACGGCCATGCACCCCCTGGGAGCCTTGAGCCGCGGGCGGCCGCCCGAACCGCCCTAAAGATGATTCGCAACTGCATATATAAACATAACAGTTGAAGAGGTTCCTACATCCTTATGTATATAAGCATAAGCAAAAGCTACACTCCAGCACAGTGTTGGACTGTGGTTCCTTAGGCCTGCCAGAGGATTTGATTTTGAGGGCCCACCCTCCATCTATATGGAATATGTCTACTTTTTATTTCATCATAGTTCTTGTTGTTATCATTGTACACACAGGAAATATCAATAAGGTCTAATTTGTGAATCAACTCATAAGAACTAGACCCTAGTGGCAAGTGATTACTCGAAAGTCTCCTCCAAATGGGGTTGTCTTCTGCTGGACCTTTAAGGCCCATTATTGTGTTAGAGCCTGGGCCCACCAGAGGATCCTCTGGTTCTCTGGTGGGCCAATCCTACCCTGCTCCAGCACTAATGGCAGAGAATGCAGAAATCCATAAGCCATTTAGACAATGATTGTAGTGTCTACATTATGTCAATAGGGGATCCCTTCATAATTTAACTCCTGCATCAAAATCGCTGGGATTCATTGGTAGACCCTAGGGCTGTGATATGCCATTACATTATAGTTAAAGCGACTTTTCAGTCAGATGGTTACTTTTTCTAAAATATTATGGGCTGATTAGCGATATATTATTTCTGTGAAAAAAAAAAATCACTACTGCAATTATAATGGTAGTCATGGCAATGGATGTTGTCATCATTTTAGAGTAATGCTTTCCCTCCTGGGACACAGGGAAAGTGATAGTCTGAAACTGCCTCCTGAGACCGTCCCGCTCTGAAGACGTCACCCAGCGGTTGGTTTAAATTAGACATTTGGCTGGATACATTTGCCTGTGGATTAAGGTACATTCCAATATGACTAGTTATGCTGTGTTTTGACCATGACTCTAACTCTAACCGTTGCCCTGCCTAAAAATGTTGCCTACGTCTTGATCCTTCTGGTTGTCTGGTACATGTAGTTTGATGTCTTTGTCTGCTCCTTTGGCTTTCCACATCTTGATCCGCTCTCTTGGCTTTGTACTAATTTTTCTCTTACAACTGCTGCAAGTGTTTTTACGGCGCACCAGCCCCTAATTGGTGACTACTTTGGGGACCGCAACCTGGGAATTCCGACCGGAAAAGACTGTACCAGGGAAGTTAAATAAGACCTACAGAACACAACTTTCCATTACTTTCAATCACTGCACTTACCAGATTGTTTATTCAGTGCTGGACTTCCGTTTTTATAGACTGCTGCTATGCAATGGCCCCGATGTGATATTTAGTGATAGAAGCAGCAAGAAAAAGTACACGTAAGAAGCTGACACATGTCGTGCTTTAATGGAAAACATGGTAAGTTTTAGTTTTGGGAGAAGTTTCCCTTTACATAAAGTAAATTTGAGCAATGCTCTGCGACCTGATAGGTTACACCCAGGAGTTCTTAAAGAATTCAGTTCATTTATTTGTATACCCCTGTAGATAATACTGACATAGTACTGATGGACTGGCACAAAGCAAACGTGGTGCCTATATTCAAAAAGGACTCTATAGACCAGTAAGTTTAACATACATTGTGGGAAAAATACTTGAGGGGCTCTTAAGGGACTATATCAGTGGCGTCGCTATCACCGGGCACCTGGGGCTCAAGCCCTGGATTTTTGTCCAGGTCCCCTGGGACGACTGCCACATTCAAATGGATCTGCGTGCTCGGGACTGTAAATAAAGTTTAAAAAAATACAAGTACATAGAAAAAATATTTTATTGAAATAAAAACACCCCACACAATCCTCGTTAACCATTTTATTGAGAATAAAAAAAACGCCGTCATCAAAGCAGTCTTCGAATCTGAAGTGGTCGAACAACCGAACCTGTAAAAAAATACAAACACAAGAAAAAAACCCGATTTAGATGTGTGATGGCTTTTTTTTTGCGGGGTGAGCTGTAGTTTTTATTGGTACAATTTTGGGGTATATGCGACAGTTTGATCACTTTTTATTTAATTTCTTTGAGGAGCTAAGGTGACCCAAATACAGCAATTTGGGAGTTTTCAAGGTTTTTTTTACCGAGTGTGTTAAATAACGTTATATTGTAATAGTTTGGACTTTTTTTTACAGACGTCGTGATACCAGTTATGTGAACTTTTATATATTTTTTAACATTACTTGAAAAAGGGGGAAAGTGTATTGTTTTGAACTTTGAATATTTTTTTTGTACATTAAAAAAACTTTAACTGTATTATATTTTTCTTTAAGTCCCCCCAGGGGACTTGAACCAGCGATCGTTGGATTGATTGCATGATATACTTCAATACTAATGTATTGCAGTACATCGCTATACTGACAGTCTCCTATGAAGCCCTGCTGGAGACAGGGTTTCATGGGATTACAAAGATGGCAGACCTAGGGACCTTCATTAGGCCCCCTTGCTGCTATAATAACCATCAGCACCCCGCGATTGCATTGTGGGGGGGGGGGGGGTGATGGCATGTCGGAGGGAGCCAACTGCTTGTTTTAACAGCTCAGATGCTGCGGTCGCTATTGATCGTGGCATCTAAGTGGTTAAATGGGCGGAATCAAAGTAATATTCGATTCCACCTATTGCAGTTGGGTGTCAGATGTAACATACAGCTGACACCCGCTCAGTATGGGGCACGCTCAGCCTGTGAGAGTGCTTCATACTTCCCCTTTGCAGCTGTTACGTACAGTTATGTGACTTGTTGCCAAGGGGATAAAAAGAAGAAATCAAGGACTCCTCCTAGTTTTAGGCCCTCCATTTCTAATCCTATAATGAAACATTCTCTACATTTATGGGATAATATTAAATATTCTGCAGGACTTATTTTTCCTGATATCCCACTTCTTCCTGTATATATTATATGCTTATTATATTATATGTTATTTGCCTAAATAAATCCCTCATCTTATTTTCTCAATGATTGGACTATCAATGGACTTTCATTGGTTTATGATTTCTTATATCGAGGTGGAGGTATACCTTTTTCCTGAATTACAGGAGAAATACCAAATTCCAGCAAGTGAAATAGTTCATTACCTACGTTTGAAACATTTTCTTGATTCCCATCTGCAAAATACTGATAATTCATTGAAACTTACTGCATTTGAGATTAGATGCCGCTCTTCCATTCAAACAACAGGTCTTATATCTTTTTTTATACTTCTGTCTTAACAGCGAAGTTAATAGTAGTTCCCCTCCATAAGGGACTAAATGGGAATCTGATATTGGTTCCAAATTACTAGAAAGTCAATGGCAACAAATTCTGGAAAGTACAGCTAAAAGTTCTATTAACACCCTATTATTAGAATCCCCTTAAAAGGATTAACTTATCTGGTATTTAGTTCCTACAAGTATTGCCCATACAATACCTAATTGTTCCCCTAATTATTTTAGAGGTTGTCATTTTCCTGGTACCATGTACCACATTTGGTGGGAATGCCCTATAGTATCAAAGTTTTAGAATAAACGTTACAGGCTCATTGGACTTAACCGGTTTTAATATTTCTGTATGCCCCTGGGAAGCTCTTCATAACAAATCCATAAGTGATATTCCTCGGGTCAAACAGAAATTAATAGAATTTTTTTCTTGGCCGCCAAGCAATCCATTACACAGGCATGGAAACAAACTGTTCTTGATTTTTCCCAAATTATAAAAAGGCTTCATTTCTATATGGTGAATGAGAAACTAACATCCATAACCCATGGTAGAGATGATTCTTTTGAAAGGATTTGGAAACCTTGGAAGATTATGTTTCCTTCTTTTTAATTATTTATTCATGTTTGTCTTTCTTATTGAACCTAATAATTATTTATTAATTTACCTACCCCCCCTTCCTTTCCTTCCATTCTTTCCTCTTGTATTCCTGTTTTTGGTGATTTATATTATTTATTGATACATATAGTTATATATGTTGGAATTTATATTTATTAATAATCTGAATGACCATATTGTTATCCTATGCTATGTTTCCAGGAGTATGCTATTATACTAAGCATTTTATTATTTATGTATCATACTGTATATTGTTTACTTGAAATTTTGAATAAAAGCAATGTTGAAAAAAACCAACCAAGAAATCATCTGTTATATTTCAATAATTCTCATAAACAAGTTTTTATGGTGAATTTACAATGAATTATAATTTCATAACTTTTCAAACACATGTCATAATTATACTTTTATGGTATTCGAACCATCATCTTTTTAATGAATAATTACGTCTATGGGTGAGATTGCTTATATCACACCAGTGGTTTATTTGCAGCACTGCTATGTAAACTTTACTTCTTAGATGCACCAGCGTACTTATTTAGGCTATTACCATATAATCCAGTAAATTGGAAACCGTAAAACACTTGGAAAAATTACATTTAAGTGTAGGTCTATTTTGCGCTTATT
This sequence comes from Rhinoderma darwinii, assembly GCF_050947455.1. Lineage (NCBI taxonomy): Eukaryota > Metazoa > Chordata > Amphibia > Anura > Rhinodermatidae > Rhinoderma > Rhinoderma darwinii. The sequence continues at coordinate 337,074,764 of NC_134688.1, read as the reverse complement.
GCTACAATTTGTCCCTTGGAAATATTTACTTTATTTGGCTTAAAAACACATTTTTAAGGAAGAGACAATTATATGGCACCTAGAGGTCCACGTATTTCTATCACTCTTGTGGTTGCTGTCACTGGTTTTCCAAATATAATTATCTGCTTCCTGTGCTGAAGTGCTACAGATCAGGTTCACATCATTTGATTCTTAAATGTGTGGAGTGATTTTGCTGTTAATGTAGCATGCTGAAAGAGGTAAACTCATTGTAACCTCTACTCGTTGCACTACAAATGGTGTCCACTTGATTCAACTGTATTTTTCATATTGCCACTTCACTTTGTACACCACATTTGGTAAGGTATGTGTTTTTTAATGTAGAAAAAAAATTCTAGGTTGCCAAAAATGTGCAGACATATGCCTTAAAAAATACACTTCGCAAAAGTATGGTCAACTATGTTTGAAAATATTTTACAAAAAAAAATACTTATTTACCTTTGCCCTTTCAAAATCAATTAATACAATGTTTACAGCTGGGCAATATGGGCAGTGCATACCTTTACTATATCTCTGTATGCATTTGATTACATAAGGAGGTGTAGAGAAGTTTTATTTTCCTTAAAGAGCACTTATTATTAGCATTAGGGTACTTGTTTTATTAAAAAACAAATAAACATTAGCCCCTTAACCCCTTGATACACCATGATGTGCCGGTACATCACGGTGCAGGGGGAAAAGTATGAAGCGGGCTCACGCACTGAGCTCACTCAATATGCTGCAGGTGTCAGCTGTATATTACAGCTGACACCTGCACTAATGGTCAGGAACAGGGATTGCGCTTTTCCTGGCCGTTTAACCACTTATATGCCGTGGTCATTAGTGACCGTGGCATTTAACTCTTTAGAAAGAGGGGGCAGCCCCCTCCGACAGCCCATTGCCCCCCCCCCCACGACGTGATCGCGGGGTGCCGATGGTTATCACGGCAGCCTGGGGGCCTAATGAAGGCCCCCAAGTCTGCCTTCTCTCTGCCTCTGTTAAACCTTGCAGGGATTAACAGAAGCCTGTAAAAATGACTATACACTGTAATACATTAGTATTGCAGTGTATTGAACCAGCGATCTGACTATCGCCGGTTTAAGTCCCCTAGGGGGACTAATAAAAAGTGTAAAAAAAGTTAAATAAAGTCTTCAGTAGTGAAAAGAATAATAAAAAAAATTTAAAGTAAAAAAAAAACCTTTTCCCATTTTTTCTGTAAAATAATGAAAAAAAAAAATTAGTATAGCTGCGTCCATAAAAGTCCGAACTATTACAAATATAAATATAGCATTATTTAACTCACACGGCGAACGCCGTAAAACAAAAAAAATATTAAATGCCAGTATCGCTGTTTTTTGGTCAACTTAGCAGTGAAAAATTTTGGGGATAAAAAATGATAAAAAAGTCATATGTTCCAAAAAATGGTACCAATAAAAACCACAGCTCATGTTGCAAAAAATAAGCTCATATCGCTCAATCAATAATAAAAACAATTAAGGTTTTGTCTTTCACAATATGGCAACACAAATATTTTTTTGTTAACCAATAGTTTTTCTTTGTAGAAGGGGTAAATCATTACAAAACTATATAAATTAGAAAGAAAAGAAAAATGGAGGAATCACAGTTCTTCCCAATTCCACCCCACATAGAATTTTTTTTTCCGTTTCCCAGTACATTATATGGTACTTTAAATGGTGCCAATAGAAACTACAACTCCTCCCGCAAAAAAACAAGCCTTCACACCACTCCATTGACGGTAAAATAAAAAAATATGGCTCATGGAAGGCGGAGAGTAAAAAACTAAAATGAAAAAAGAAAAAATAGCTTGGACTTCAAGGGGTTAATAACAAGACCATTTTAGTAACTACATGTAATTAATTTTTTTTTTTTTTTTTCTTAAAAAAAAAAGCTCCTTATATGATCTAATTACAATGTGCTTTCTGAGCCTGTAGGCTGCTGTGGGGGATTGTGGGAGGATGCAGGGTATGCCAGGAATCAACAAAACCCAACAGTCGGGTTATTTGCATATTCAAACATTGTCAAGTAAGGAACTTTTTTGAAAAGCTAAAATTTTTATGACATGTATTTACTAAAGAGTATTTTATTAAGAGGCTAATATTTTTTTTTAAATAAAACAAGTACCCTATTCATGATGACAGGAATTCTAACTCTGTATAAACTTGATAATAGAAAAAACGCGGCATACTCTATTGGACTCCGTGTGCTACCATACAGCCTCTGTGTTGTGTGCATGAGGTCTAAATCTTTTGGTGTGATAAATGGGCAACACTGTTTAATATTTTAAAAAAAATCTGAATACTCTCTGGAATTACTATTTCTTAACTCTGGTGTAAAATAATTAACTCTGGTTCCTGTCAATCTTGGCTTACCCCTTGGTATGTCCAATAGACATTTTTTTTGTTATTCTTCCCCTTTATAATGTCTTAATTTTCATTAGGCACTTATGCCTGACCCTAAACATTTGACTTGTTTATTCTCTGACCCTTTGCCTGGGGATATTTTTAAATACATCCAGGGCTGTCACTATAATGCATCGTGCCACCTCTGCCATTACCCCATATCCTTGTATCATTATGTATAGCCTCTGAAAAGCTCACAACAGACACACTTTGCCATGGTTCATACTTCCAAACATATTCTCCTTTTGGATAACTTTCGGCTGTGGCTCTACGGCGACTTTTTGTTGCACAACTTTCCAATTTTAACTAGTAGAATGCTGCAGTCCACAGAAGTACAATGCAACTCAAAATATTCCTGTGAACAATAGCTGTAGCTCAGTAATTAAAATTGGAAAGTCGTGCTACAAAAAGTTGGAGTACCAGCCTAACTCTTTGTGGCAGAAAGTATTCATCTAGAACACCGTTATTACTTAATAAAATTAAAGTTCGTTTTGGTGCTAATTGCCCTCGCTGTGGTTTTGCTTCTTTTGACCTCTTACATATATTTCGGACATGAATATCATTGGGAAGATATTTGAATGATATTACATCACATATCCAATCCGTGTTTCAGGTTCAAATCCCACAAACACCGGTAGGGTGTGTCCTTGGGTGCGTCGGGGACATCCTGTGGGATGAATAGATGAAATTAGCTCTTATGCGTTTACTGTACCAAGCTAGAAAGTTGATAGCCTCCAGCCGGCTTGTTTATAATGTACCCACTAACGGAATTATTGGGTAAGATACATAAATGAACAAGATTAGAACATGGTGTACATTAAAAAATGTATGCTCTGGGAAAATGTTAGAAAGTTTGGGGATTATGGAGAAATGTATATGGTAGTGCTTCCTCTCTGTGTTTAGATTCAACTTCTGAAAGGGGTTTTCCAGCCACTAAAAATTGATGGCCTATCCTGACGACAGGCCATCAATAGCTGATTGGTCAGGGTCTGGCTCCCGGCCCCTTCAAAACAGCTGAATGGCAGGGATCCCAGGAGTCGGACCCTAACCCATCAGCTATTGATGGCTTATTCTGAGGATAGACCATCAATTTTTAGTGGCTGGAAAACACCTTTAAGACATACAGTGAAGGAAATAAGTATTTGATCCCTTGCTGATTTTGTAAGTTTGACCACTGTCAAAGACATGAACAGTCTAGAATTTTTAGGCTAGGTTAATTTTACCAGTGAGAGATAGATTATATAAAAAAAAAAAACCAGAAAATCACATTGTCAAAATTATATATATTTATTTGCATTGTGCACAGAGAAATAAGTATTTGATCCCCTACCAACCATTAAGAGTTCAGCCTCCTCAAGACCAGTTACACGCTCTAAATCAACTTGGTGCCTGCATTAAAGACAGCTGTCTTAAATGGTCACCTGTATAAAAGACTCCTGTCCACAGACTCAATTAATCAGTCTGACTCTAACCTCTACAACATGGGCAAGACCAAAGAGCTTTCTAAAGATGTCAGGGACAAGATCATAGACCTGCACAAGGCTGGAATGGGCTACAAAACCATAAGTAAGACGCTGGGTGAGAAGGAGACAACTGTTGGTGCAATAGTAAGAAAATGGAAGACATACAAAATGACTGTCAATTGACATCGATCTGGGGCTCCATGCAAAATCTCACCTCGTGGGGTATCCTTGATCCTGAGGAAGGTGAGAGCTCAGCCGAAAACTACACGGGGGGAACTTGTTAATGATCTCAAGGCAGCTGGGACCACAGTCACCAAGAAAAAGATTGGTAACACATTACGCCGTAATGGATTAAAATCCTGCAGTGCCCGCAAGGTCCCACTGCTCAAGAAGGCACATGTACAGGCCCGTCTGAAGTTTGCAAATGAACATCTGGATGATTCTGAGAGTGATTGGGAGAAGGTGCTGTGGTCAGATGAGACTAAAATTTAGCTCTTTGGCATTAACTCAACTCGCCGTGTTTGGAGGAAGAGAAATACTGCCTATGACCCAAAGAACACCGTCCCCACTGTCAAGCATGGAGGTGGAAACATTATGTTTTGTGGGTGTTTCTCTGCTAAGGGCACAGGACTACTTCACTGCATCAATGGGAGAATGGATGGAGCCATGTACCGTCAAATCCTGAGTGACAACCTCCTTCCCTCCACCAGGACATTAAAAATGGCTCGTGGCTGGGTCTTTTCAGCACGACAATGACCCGAAACATACAGCCAAGGCAACAAAGGAGTGGCTCAAAAAGAAGCACATTAAGGTCATGGAGTGGCCTAGTCAGTCTCCAGACCTTAATCCCATCGAAAACTTATGGAGGGAGCTGAAGATCCGAGTTGCCAAGCGACAGCCTCGAAATCTTAATGATTTACAGATGAACTGCAAAGAGGAGTGGGCCAAAATTCCATCTAACATGTGTGCAAACCTCATCATCAACTATAAAAAACGTCTGACTGCTGTGCTTGCCAACAAGGGTTTTGCCACCAAGTATTAAGTCTTGTTTGCCAAAGGGATCAAATACTTATTTCTCTGTGCACAATGCAAATAAATATATATAATTTTGACAATGTTATTTTCAGTTTTTTTTATTTTATATAATCTTTCTTTCACTGGTACAATTAACCTAGCCTAAAAATTCTAGACTGTTCATGTCTTTGACAGTGGGCAAACTTACAAAATCAGCAAGGGATCAAATACTTATTTCCTTCACTGTATAGGAATTACTGTGAATCTTACATGCCTTCATTATTCTACGCTTCATGGTTTATTGAATCTCTGTTATACATGACATGTAATCTGTTCTTTACATTGAATGTACTGTGGAATATGTATGTTACATGATCAATGCTTGTACATATTTTGGGAGGAGGGGTTGTTTTATACTGTTTTTTCCTCTGTTTTTTTTCTCATTTGAATGTAAATTGGAAAACCTTTAAGAAAAAAGTATCTAATTAAAAAAAAAAAAGTATTCAACTGGATTAATGATAAGAATTTAGTTCAGGTTATCAACATTTTCAAACATTTTTCTACTTTCTATTTGTATCCTATGCCGGATTCGTCAAGATGCACGTTCTGTTGATTAATCTGGGGCACGCTGCATTACTCTAATGCATTTTTTTAACCACAGAAAAAAGGAGACAACTGTATTCCAACCGACTGTATACAGTTGGAAATAGTAGGTATCCATTTGACAGATTAAAGCAAGTGAAGTTTTTCACTTATCTAGAAAAAGTATTGGCTTCCATTATGTGTGGTTCTGAAAGTGTTGTAGCATATGCTTTTGGGATTCTTAAGAATGAGCTATCTAGATATACACCTTTCAAATTAATGCAAAAAATAAAAACTTTTGGCATGTATCCACACAGTAGAAACCGATAGGTATGCTACAGTATATTTCTATATATACCGTATTTTCCGGACTATAAGACACACTTTTTGTCTTAAAAACTATGCTGTAATCTTGTGCTGTGTCTTATAGTCCGAATGCAAGCAGCTGCCAGTGTACGAAGAAACAGGAGACTGAGCTCCGTGATTCAAAGACCCTTGCAGTGAAGTATTATATATATTCTGTAAAATCTGACTGTTCAGTATGCAAATAACACACAGCACAGTAAATATATGCAGGTACTAATCTGCAAGGACCTTCTAGCTATGCCCCCTCCTATGAATGAGCAGCATCAAATCTAAAGCAGTGACCTGAGCAGATTCATCCCCATTAACCCCAGCCTCTCTACTACTCTGATGTCTGGTGATTTCAGCAGAGTGTGAGGGCACAATAGCTGCCAATACATTGTATCACTGTGGCTAGCATTGTAATGGGACACTGTGGCTGGCATTGTGGTGGGGTACTGGACTTGTACCATATCGCCTGAATATTATCCATATGAAATGTACAGTAAAAAAAAGAGCAAAAACATTTTTCTCCTATTTTATGGTCCAGTGCATCCTATAGTCTGAGAAATATGGTGCTTATATAAGTCAAGTGTAGGGCAAAAATAGGATCTAAGGAGTCTAAGTTTATCATCTCTCTCCCTCTGAGCACTCATTTTATTATGTTAAGTATTTTTCTTAATCATCAAATGTAAACAGATTAACAGCAGAGATCAGCATTTATTTTATTTTATTTCTGCTGCGTTTCAATTATTAAATGGGGTCTCTTGCTTTAATAAATTACCCTCATTTATCTCAGCTTTAGAAGTAAATGACAGGTTGTGAATTTAGTGCAGAATTTAGTAATTTGTTCATCCACAAGGCATTTTATTTTGAAAACTAATTGGGTGGTCATGTAAGACAAGGCTGGGCCAAGTTCTCCAAAGTTGGAGCCATTTTTAGCAGTTTTCCATTCTAGCTAATAGAAAGAGGTCTTACAGAGTGACTCTCAGTTTGGTTTATAAAGGGGAGTCCCGAACGGAGTATCCTACTACGTGACATCCATATGCCCTAATACTTTATATGTCAAGATTTGTTTTTACAGACATTGGTTATATGCTCCAGGTCTGCCCATAGAATTTTCCTGACAAGAAAAAAATTGACATTTTAGCTTATTATCCCCAAGTTTCTCTATATCTTTGCCATGTCAGTTTTTTGTTACTTGATGCGTAATGACACTTAACACCTTATACATGCATAACCTTACATGTTGCCATAATCTAATTTGCCAGTTCAGCCAGACCATTCACTTTCTCTGTAGTAGCCCCACTATAAACTGTAACTCTACTTGATTTGTTAATCTTTTTGGTTACATGATAGTAGAAGAATAAATAGCCCTAATATATAAAAAAAATTATATTAATAATTTCTTCTGTTTGGTAGAATTAAAACAAAAAATGAACAACTCCTTTTTAAAAGTTTTCACATACAGCATGGGTTACTGGATGACAAGACCTCAGAACACCTTTTGCTATATCTTTGATATGTAAGGTGTCCATATCACGACACACAATTTGACCATGAGGCCAATCTAGTTTATTCTCTGATTTATTTTATACATATAACATGAACACACACTTAAACAATGGTAATTTTTGTGGATTCATTAATTACACAGGAAACCGCAACCGTAATTCGCAGGAAAAAAACCACGTTTTTTATGTGTTTTTCGGTGCGTTTTTTACGTTTTATTGCATGAATCGCTGCATTTTCATGCTGCGGGTTTTGCTGCGTATTTCTGTAGAATTGCAGTGTTAGAATTCGCAAGCAGAATAGCGAGATAAATTTACATGCTGCGTTTTTTAAAATACGCACCGCGGGTCAATTTACGGGTCAATTTACATCCCGAAAAATACAGCAGAGTGAACATGACATTACCTGGAATCTCATTGACTATGCTGGTACTGTATTATGCTGCGGTACTGCTGCATTCAAATACGCGTGTCAAAACCGCATTTAATACGCATCATGTGCATTGACCCTAAAACTTGCAAAAGAGGAAGGGATATCACAGCACCGAAATATGGGATAAATGCAAAGTAATGGGTGGAAGCCTCAAAGGAGCCTGATCCAAAGTCCCACAAATGTAATCCACAGAAAAGAGAGACGAGATAGCACTTTCAAAATAAATTGGAATTTATTCACCCACCAGTGCAGGTGGGTGAATCAATTCCCATCTAATTTGGAAGTGCTATCTCGTCTCGCTTTTCTGTTGACCCTAAAACTGACTCACTATCCAGACCAGTGTTTCCCAACCTAGGATGCCTGGGGCTCCTTGACCCCTGGTCAGGGGTTTCCCAGAGCAAAAAACTTGTCACTCTTACAATAGAGAGGGCAAACTGATTTCAGCCTGTTCAGGAATGTTTATCTAAGCCAAATTATAGCATTGGACAAGAATTATAGAATGCTATACCTGCCCTTTCACAAGCTTCTCCAGAGTTTTTATATTTTTCAGGGGTTCCCCTGTGGTAACAAGTTTGGGAGTAAATGATATAGACACTACTGTGAACAGACATCTTAGAGACACCATGTGAACATATCCTTGTATTTGATAGAGATTGTACAAGATTAGAAAAATATGACTGATTTCCTCCAGAAACAGCCCCACCCCTGACCATAGGTTGTGTCTGGTATTGCAACTCATCTACACTAAAGTAAATGTGGATGAAATACAGTACAATACACAACCTGTGGACAGGTGTGGCACTATTTTTGGAAGAAAGCAGCCATGTTTTCCTAATTCCTTTGATTCAGATCTGTTATATTCGGGTCACTTATCTGGAAGCAGCATATTATTGAGCAGAGCTAAGCAGATAGTTTATGGGAAAAGACTGAGTATAATTTATTATAATGTATTTCTTTAAATTCCTGCTCACTTTGGGCTTACATGAATAAACATACCTTAAAGAGGCTCTGTCACCAGATTATAAGTGCCCTATCCCCTACCTAATCTGTAATGCAGATAACAACAGTGGTTTATATTTTGAAAAAGTATAATTTTTGAGCAAGTTATGAACAATTTTAGATCTATGCTAATTAGTTTCTTAATGCCCAATTGGGCTTTTGACCAAGTGGGCGTTGTAAAGAGAAGTGTATGACGCTGACCAATCAGTGTCATACACTTCATACGTCATACACTTCTCTCCATTCATGTCCAACTGTACTCACAGCACAGCGTGATCTCGCGAGATAACGCTGTGCTGTTACATAGACCCACAGTAACTTTACCGAAGTGTCTTGAGAGTGAGTAGACATTGCCTCCAGCCAGGATGCGATGTCTATTCACACTTCTAACACTTCGGTAAAGTTTCTGTGGGACTTACTCACAGCACAGCGTGATCTCGCGAGTGCTGTGTGAGTAAGTCCCACAGAAACTTTACCGAAGTGTCGGGTTTGTGAATAGACATCGCATCCTGGCTGGAGGCAATGTCTATTCACTCTCAAGACACTTCAGTAAAGTTACTGTGGGTGTATATGACAGCACAGCGTGATCTCACGAGATCACGCTGTGCAGTGAAAGAAGCTGGGGTGGAATGAAGAGAAGTGTATGACGCTGATTGGTCGGCGTCATACACTTCTCTTTACAACGCCCACTTGGTCAAAAGTTAAAAAACGCCCAGTTGGGCATTAAGAAACTAATTAGCATAAATCTAAAATAAAAACCACTGTTGTTATCTACATTACATCGCCTATCAGATTAGGTAAGGGATAGGGCATTTATAAACTGGCAGTATCTATGGGGGGCTGTGTGGCACTATCTACAAGAGGCTACCGTTCTCCACTCTAGGGGCTGTGTGGCACTAAGTACAAGAGGGGGATGTGTGGCACTAAGTACAAGGGGGGATGTGTGGCAATAAGTACAAGGGAGGGCTGTGTGGCACTAAGTACAAGGGGGTTGTGTGGCACTAAGTACAAAGGGGGCTGTGTGGCACTAAGTACAAGGGGTGCTGTGTGCGACTAAGTACAAGGGGGGCTGTGTGGCAATAAGTACAAGGGAGGGCTGTGTGGCACTAAAAACAAGGGGCTGTGTGGCACTAAGTACAAAGGAGGGCTGTGTGGCAGTATCTACAAGGGGGGCTGTGTGGCAGTATCTACAGGGGGGCTGTTACACTATCTACAAGAGGCTACCGCTCTTCACCCTAGGGGCCATGTGGCACTATGTACAAAGGAGGGCGGTGTGGCAGTATCTCCAAGGGGGTCTATGTGGCACTAAGTACAAGGGGGGCTGTGTGGCACAAAGTACAAGGGGCAGCTGTGTGGCACTATCTACAAGGGCGGACTGTGTGGCACTAAGTACAAGGGGGGGCTGTGTGGCATTAAGTACCAGGGGGCTTTGTGGCAGTATCTACAAGGGGGCTATGTGCCACTATCTACATGGTGGGCTTTGTGGCAGTATCTACAAGGGGGGCTATGTGGCAATAAATACAAGGGGGGCTGTGTGGAACTAAGCACAACGGGGGCTGTGTTGCACTAAACACAAGGGGGGCTGTATGGCAATAAGTACAAGGGGCAGCTGTGTGGCACTAAATACAAGGGGGGCTGTGTGGCACTAAGTACAAGGGAGGGCTGTGTGGCACTAGGTATGAGGGGGGCAGTGTGACACTAAGCACAAAGGGGGGCTGTGTGGCACTAAGCACAAGAGTGGCTGTGTGGCAGTATATACAAGGGGGGCTATGTGGCACTAAGTACAAGGGGGTTGTGTGGCATTAAGCACAAAGGGGGGGGGGGGTGTGGCACTAATCACAAGCGGGCTGTGTGGCAGTATCTCCAAGGGGTCTATGTGGCACTAAGTACAAGGGGGACTGTGTGGCACTAAGTACCAGGGGGGGGGGGCTTTGTGGCAGTATCTACAAGGGGGGCTATGTGACAATAAATACAAGTGGGGATGTGTGGCACTAAGTACAAAGGGGGCTGTGTTGCACTAAACACAAGGGGGGCTGTATGGCAATAAGTACAAGGGAGGCCTCTGTGACACGAAGTACAAGGGGGTGCTGTGTGGCACTAAGTACAAGAGGGGGCTGTGTGGCACAAAAAACAAGGGGGCTGTGTGGCACTAAGTACAAAGGAGGGCTGTGTGGCAGTATCTACAAGGGGGGGCTGTGTGGCAGTATCTACACTCTAGGGCCCGTGTGGCGCTATGTACAAAGGGGTGCTGTGTCGCACTAAGCACAATGGTGGCTGTGTGGCAGTATCTACAAGGGGGGCTAAGTGGCACTAAGTACAAGGGGGTTGTGTGGCATTAAGCACAAAGGGGGGGGGGGTGTGGCACTAATCACAAGCGGGCTGTGTGGCAGTATCTCCAAGGGGGTCTGTGTGGCACTATGTACAAGGGGGGCTGTGTGGCACAAAGTACCAGGGGGGCTTTGTGGCAGTATCTACAAGGGGGGCTATGTGACAATAAATACAAGGGTGCTGTGGGGCCCTAAGTACAAGGGGGGGCTGTGTGGCATTAAGTAACAGGGGGCTTTGTGGCAGTATCTACAAGGGGGCTATGTGCCACTATCTACTTGGGGGACTTTGTGGCAGTATCTACAAGGGGGGCTATGTGGCAGTAAATACAAGGGGGGCTGTGTGGCACTAAGCACAACGGGGGCTGTGTGGCACTAAGTACAAGGGACAGCTGTGTGGCACTAAATACAAGGGGGGCTGTGTGGCACTAAGCACAAAGGGGGTCTGTGTGGCACTAAGCAGAAGGGGGCTGTGTGGCACTAAGTACAAGGGGGGCTGTGTGGCACTAAGTACCAGAGGGGCTTTTGGCAATATCTACAAGGGGGGCTGTGTGGCAATAAGTACAAGGGGCGCTGTGTGGCACTAAATACATGGGCGGTTGTTTGGCAGTATCTACAAGGGGGGGCTGTGTGGCTTTAAGTACAAGGGTCTGTAAGGCACTAAGTACAAGGGGGGCTGTGTGGCACTAAATACATGGGGGGCTATGTGGCACTATCTACAAGGGGGGCTGTGTGGCACTACGTACAAGAGGGTGTGTCTGGCACTATATACAGGGGGCTGTGTGTGGCACTATATACAGGGGCAAAAAGCGGGCATTATTTCTGTGTGGGGGCACGGTTTCTGATGGGGCACTTTTATTGTATCGAGCACAGAGGGATTATTATTACGATCTGGGGCACTGTTGATTACAAGTTTGTTTGGTGGATGGGATATAGGTGTGGAGGGTGATGGAAAAAGAAGAAACTAACATGTCTGTGTGTCAAACTCTGCAGAGACGAGTCGTGGCTGGAATAAGTCGTCACAGTCGTCTGGGCCGGATGGAGAAAAAAAGGGAAAGTGAACGACTAATCAGAGAAAACATCAACTGTGCGTCACTGGATTTAAATATTCTGTAATCACTTATATCGTCTGCAGAGCTCCTTTGTATAACTGACACTACAACTACATCGTCACTACATGGTGGTAATATTGTTCTTTGTATAGTGTTTTTTATTCAGTAACAGTATGGGGGTATTATTCAGTCACTATGTGGTTATGGTGTGGCGGTATTATTCAGTAACAGTATGATGGTATTATTTAGTCACTGTGGTTATGGTGTGGCAGTATTATTCAGTGACAGTATGGGGTTATTATTGTGTTATTATTGGTAATATTGGTCTTATAATAGTGAGTTGTGTTCAGTAACAGTATGCAGGTAATATAAACTGGTATAGTGGTATAATTTAATAACTGTACATGTATATAGATAGATTTTTTTGCGTGAGACGGGGAACATATGCTTTGGGGCTTGCATCACTCCGGACATGCTAGAAATCAGCAATGCAGTTCTCTGCACACCACCTTCTGAAATTACTTCATTATTGATACAGTAATTCAGCATTTGGGGTCCCACTTCTAACTTTGCCTAGGGCTACACTTTGTCTAAAACAGGCCATTGAGGTAGCGGCGGTGGGAATGGAGTGAGTGGTGAGTGAGTCTGACTCACCAATCACAGCCCCACTTGCAGAATACCCACGCTACGTTAGCGGGGGGAAAGCTACAAGCGGGGCAGTGATTGGTTAGTCACTCCTAGCACAGTGCACAGGCAACAATTTTGTAATGTGTCCGTAAAAATTTGAGTCTGTCTGTGATTTTTAGCTCAGTTGTCCTAAAATTACTGAAGTGGAGGTTGGCAATGATCTTGTGCAGTGAGGTTAGAGCTATACATGAGCTGTACTCATGTACTCAAATCTGTTACATTAAAGTTATAATAAATAATAGACAACATACTTAGGCTTCAATTGAATTTGTCAATCATTTACTGAAAGAAGAAAAACATACAACGATCAGAAATGTTGAAAAACTCGTATGACAGAAAAGATTTTATGAATGAACATCTAAAGCATATGTTCACATTTGAATTCCATATTAGAGTTACAAAATATAGATTTAATCTACAAACATTACACAACCTTACATTGCATATCTTGGTCCTGACTAACAGCCTGTATTATTCTCCAGAACTGCCTTCACAATTTTTCAGGCTTCAGAGTAAAGCTTTTTCAGGTGATTCGATTCCTGAAAAGTTTAGTCATTTTATATATATATATATATATATATATATATATATATATATATATATATATATATATATATATATATATATATATATATATATTGTGTTAAAAATGCTCTTAAATGATGGACGAAAAGAAATGTGAAATAAAAACTTAATGTTACTTGACAGAATTAATAACATTCCACCATATACACGTATATGTTTGAGAAGGGTACTTAAACTTGCCAAGTGTTTGAGATGAAGCTTGTCTTGTAGCAACCATTTGTACAATGCACACTAGATTTATTTTATTTCATCTTAACAAACTTTGCAATAAAAATCAAGCTTGATGATCACATCATAAAAAAATAGAGCAACATCCCATAGAAAGAAGTCAAACACCGACTGACCTTTACAAATCAAAAACTGTGACTGTTTTTTTTTAAGGGTAACAGCACTGTTATTGTTTCTGTACTAGTTTTAGATAGGACCCCGACATGCCTTACAGTGTGAGTTCAAAGAGCAAAAGATTAGTGGACAGGGGGCAAACGTAGCGTGACCATAGCAGGACTAGTGTTCACGTAAGTGACTTCTGGAGATGTGATGTTGCCAAAAATAGAGTACTTTATTACAGGCAGCTCTATCATATAAGGTAATATCACCCAACTCTTGTCCATTGACTGTGTTTGTTACTGCAGCTCAGCCCCAGCTGTAAACATCAGGCTTGAGGTTGTAACCAATTTGAAAAACAGCTCTAGCTACTGTTCTTATAAAAGATTAATATGTGTAAATGGGCCTTAGGCTATCTTTAAAAAAAAAACTCTGAATTTCTGTACTATATGACTGAAAGGAGAAGAAGGTCAATAAAATAATATGTAGGTGGCTGAAAAATCTGAGTTGTCCAGTCTTTGCAGTTGGCTTTGTTAATATAAAGGTTGCTCATTAAATACCATCTGAAAAGAGAAGACATTATATATGTAAATGTGCAACGCTTTTCCCTGCCATACATGATCCAAAGTGTGACTTGTCTTTAGGGGCGTAACTATAATGGGTGCAGAGGTTGCGGTTATGTGGAGACCAGTACTACAAATGACACATGATAGTTTGGGGCCCTGTTACAGGTTTTGCATTGGGGCCCAGGAACCCCAAATCATGCCTCTGCTTGTTATCTCTTTATTAAAATGATGTCCATGACTGAGGAACTCCCCATTCTTCATCCACATCTGTTATAATCTATGGAAGAATACATGTCTTGCCTTGGATTTACTGAGTTATGTATAAGCTGTCACATTATTATAATTCATAATGTCAAAGCAAATATGCATTCCTTATAATGTATAACTAACTTTATACATTATCCAAACTGTATGGTTTAGTTACCAGGCAAATTATAGCCTCCTAGGCTGTGGATACACTGGATAAACTATTTTTAAAGGGTAACTTTACTTTCAGAAAACTTTTGACATGTCATACTGACATGTCAGAAGATTTGATCGGTGGAGGTCTGAACACTGAGACCCCCACCGATCGCTAAAACGAAGCTGCAGATGCGCTAAGCTGCTTGGTTTCTGATCAGATTTTCTCTGAAAGCCGAGCAGTCGGTGTACGGGCTTATAGACTTTCTTTTGAGCCCGTACACCAACTGCTCGGCTTTCTGAGAAAAGCCAAGTAGAATCCAAGGAGCTCAGCTCTCACCTGAGCGCTTCTGCAGCTTCATTTTAGCGATCGGTGGGGGTCTCAGTGCTCAGACACCCACCGATCAAAACTTCTGACATGTCACTGTGACATGTCAGAAGTTTTCTGAAAGTTTAGTTACCTTTTAAGCTTAGGAATAAAGAGAATACAAAGGCTTACTAAAGCCTGTTTAATAGTTTATTGATGCACCTTCATCTTTATATATGTAGTAGGGGTAGTCTATGGGGTAACACAAATTGAATCTCTATGTCTGTATCATTAAAACACACCATTATGGTGTTAAGTGATAGAAAATCAACAAGGAACGGGTACATGATTTATTTTAGATTGGGTTTTTTCTCTGTGGTGCTGCAGTTTGTTATAATAGGTTTTTAGCAACCCTCATCTATCATAATCAAATAACATATAGCGTAGTCTGTATCTCCCTTGATGAGCAACAATATTGTATGTATAAGTGTAGCACACTTATAGTTCAGTATCGGAAACAGTTTGTTTCTTAGTTGAATGCCCATTAGTTGCAGCAGGGGAGACTGTTTGACCTGTTCCATTCTCCCGGCTCCCACTGGTCGGTTTGTCCTGAGCATGGGCAGATACAGATACCAGAGTGTTTCCTTGGCTATCCGTTTCGGTACAGTATGGGTCTTCACCCTATACAGACATACAAACAGCAAGCAGGGTTAGTGTGGAAGACATTACAGCCAATCAAGCTTCAAGCTATATCATGCATTAAAAATAAAAATCATGATGGCTGTTGGAAAAATAGCAGCATCTAATGATCTACACATGACTTGACATGCACTAAGCTTTGCACTCAATATTAAGCAGAAACAATGGAAAGGAGCGCTAAATGTTGAAATATAAAATTAGTAGAGCACTGTATATCAAATTTATTTACACTATTAACATTTTAATGTCCACTGTTTCAAAAACTAAATACAGTTGTTTAGTGAACTGCACCAAGGTATAAAACCGCTCAACCGAGTGCTCATTTTTTTTTTTTTTTATTCAATTATGACACATCGCTTAACAATTACATCAAATTTCTGGTAACAAAAATTTTTTGGGTTCATTTTCCTTGAGGTTTTTCATGAAGCACCCACTACTGTATCACTACATGTTAACATTTAATTTATAGTACAGTTTTTAATGGGGAAAAAATATCCTTCTTGTATTTATGTATGTTCTAAAGATGTTCCTTAGTCAAAAATATTTGTCTGTAATACGTTACATGTCAATTTATGCTGCGTTTTCCTTGCTTTAATGTTGAGGGGTTTTCCCAATGAATACAATAAGGATGTAAAACCTGCAACAAATAGCCAAGTGTTGCGACTTTTGAGGCAGAATCATAACGATTCCGTCGCAAAAATCGAAACTCAGAAAAAGAAAAAAAGCTTATACTTACAACACAGGCTTTGTCATAACGACACTTTCTTCTGTCCTCCTTCCAAGCCAGCCTCGTGGGATGAGGTTTCATCTCATGTGACTGCTGCAGCCAATCACAGGCTGCAGCGGTCACATGGGCTGCAGCGTCATCCCGGGAGGCCGGACTTCACGTCAACGGAGGGACATGTCGTGATTACTACGGCCGGGGTAAGTATGAAAGGTTTATTTCTCTTACTAGCACTGCTTTCCACAGCGGAAATTCTGTGGGTGCTATGGGAACCCGGCCTAAAGATATATTCACACACAACATATTTGTTGTGGAAATTTCTGCAACTGCAAACAGAAAAAATGGGACATAAATATCATCAAAACCACAAAAAAGGCCATACTCACTAGGTAGGTGGGTGGGTGAAAACCCGTTCCCATCAGGACGCAGACGGGTCAAAGAATGCTGCAGAAGGAGTGTGCATTAAATAGTGATAGCCCCTCCCACTAGTCTTGAGGGGAGTGGCGGACTAAGTGCTCAAAGGTGTGCGATAAATGTGTGACAGTGAAGTGCTAGGGTGTGAATGGATGGTAAAAAATAAATATGTATGTATGAAAGTGTCAGAACTGTGTAATAATGTAATAAAAATAAATAAATAAATGTGATGAATAGGGGTCAGTGCTGTGAATAGTACATGGGGTGTCAGTACTATGTGTAATACGTGGAGGGATAATGTGCTGGTCGTCAGGCATGGCGTATCTTGCCGAATAACAGCCTATTTGTAACGCCGCTAGTGTTAGCTAAAGAAAATCTGTACCACGTGAATGGGGTTGTTCCTGCAGCCATTCAGATGAATAAGACAGTCACTGAGGTTTCTGCAACAAATTTGCCACATGTGAACACACCTTAAGATGACACCATACACTCTGTGCCTACAAGGGGTAGGCAGGTGAAGAAGTCGCATAGGATCACATTGTCCCCCAACTTGATCATTAGTAGTGCTCTTGCTGAGCATACAAAATGAGTCAGATGTCCGAAGACAGCTTTATGCTTCTTTTGGTGTGAATAAAGTGCTGTATCTCAACGTCCTTTAAAAAAACTATTTGGTTTTGGGGATTAGGATAGAGTAGGAAAGCCATCTTTACATTGTTATACTCATTAAACTACACTCTACAAACAAATGTTTTACTTGTCTTAGCCATGTTTACAGTTAGTCTTTCATTGCATATGTATCATTTTGGTATAATACCCTAAGGTTCACACTAACTACATGGCTTCCGATCATAATGGAGCCATGACACAGCTATGATGGATCTATTTTCAAATGGATCCCAATCCCGATTGCTCGAATAAACTTATAATGGGATCTGTCTGTTCCGGTATTTTTTATGGCAAATATTGCACAGCAGATTATGATATTCTTGCTGTGAAAATACTTCTGACGGAAATGGAAAAACGGTGATGTAAACAAAGCCCAAGCCCGACAGATGAAGCAAATTGATTCATCGGGGTCATAATTTACAATTTATAAATTTGCAAATGTTTACACATTGCTACATATAGGGGATAAGATTGGGTATTTTACAAAGCCTTGTCATATTGCTATCATAGATCCAGAGATGCCTTGTGAAGGCAAGGTTTTTATATGCTTCACTTTCGCAGAATTTCCAAATGTTAGAAAGAGCTTATTAATTCTTTATTAGCTTTGGGAACACATTAACCTGATTCTGTATTTTAGGTAATGAAATAGAGAGAACAAAATGTGATAATTGGCATTAACTGTCACTTTGCCAGCTGTATAAACTAACCAGTCTCTGTCTTCCAGGACTCCAGCTCTCTCTGTTGGAAAGAAAGTATCCAGCCAGAATAAAAGCAGCCAGCAAAACACCACAAGTGACTAAGGCAATCATAGTCTTCTGTGATCTTGTTTGATGATCAGAAACTTGTCCCCATTTCGTCTCGGTGGGTAACTGTAAATGAGAAATTATATAAAATGGTTAAAAATCTGGCTGTAGAAACTCAACAGATAGTTGTAATGTGCATTCATTGCCATGAGTTTACATGTCCAGGCTAAAATATTAAAATGTGTAAAATGTGAATATGAAGTTACATGGAGGCATTGGTCTTTTACTGTGTAGATAATCTATTTTAAAGAGGCTCTGTCACCAGATTTTGCAACCCCTATCTGCTATTGCAGCAGATAGGCGCTGCAATGTAGATTACAGTAACGTTTTTATTTTTAAAAAACGAGCATTTTTGGCCAAGTTATGACCATTTTTGTAGTTATGCAAATGAGGCTTGCAAAAGTCCAAGTGGGTGTGTTTAAAAGTACAAGTCCAAGTGGGCGTGTATTATGTGCGTACATCGGGGCGTTTTTAATACTTTTACTAGCTGGGCGTTCTGATGAGAAGTATCATCCACTTCTCTTCAGAACGCCCAGCTTCTGCCAGATCACGCTGTGACGTCACTCACAGGTCCTGCATCGTGTCAGACGAGCGAGGACACATCGGCACCAGAGGCTTCAGTTGATTCTGCAGCAGCATCGGCGTTAGCAGGTAAGTCGATGTAGCTACTTACCTGCAAACGCTGATGCTGCTGCAGAATCAACTGTAGCCTCTGGTGCCGATGTGTCCTCGCTCGTCCGACACGATGCAGGACCTGTGAGTGACGTCACAGCGTGATCTGGCAGAAGCTGGGCAGAAGCCTCATTTGCATAAATACAAAAATGGTCATAACTTGGCCAAAAATGCTCGTTTTTTAA
Organism: Rhinoderma darwinii; assembly: GCF_050947455.1. NCBI lineage: Eukaryota > Metazoa > Chordata > Amphibia > Anura > Rhinodermatidae > Rhinoderma > Rhinoderma darwinii. The sequence goes on along the minus strand of NC_134688.1, from coordinate 337,055,575 downwards.
AAATAAAAACGTTACTGTAATCTACATTGCAGTGCCGATCTGCTGCAATAGCAGATAGGGGTTGCAAAATCTGGTGACAGAGCCTCTTTAAATAAATTACATTACTTATGATATCCTGAACTAAAGCTATTAAAGCTTATTCTCAGGCAGAGGAGCATTTACAATTCTACTGGCTTCAAAGCTCACATTCTCCAGCATTTCATGCTTGTTCTGTGTTTGGGCGTAGTTTGTTCTGCTGATTTACATCCTGGGACTGTACAATAATCTGATAAGGAAAAACGAATTCTCATAGATTTCAGGGAAACAAAGAGCTTTGCATTTTAAGGAATCAGCTAAAGTATTAGGCTCTGTTCACATTAGCCTCATGATGGCTTCCATTTATAACAGAATCATGACAGCTACAATATACCGACTTTGTTTGCAAGCAGATACTGGTAAAACTTGACAGACTCCATTGACTTTAATAGGGTTCAGCAGGGTTCAGGTTTGGAAAAATTTACGGAAACCCTGGCGAAGGCTCTAAATGATATTGTGAACAGAACCTAAAGGGTGTTGTTTTTATTTTTTTTGACAAACAGTCAGTAGCAACCAGCAAAAATCTAAATGCACCTCTCGGCTATATTGTATTCAGTAACTCAGCATTAGCACAAGTAATGCAAATAATGCTAAGGATTTGTAAAGTTAGCGAGTTCACTATTTTGTTAAAAACAGATAATGAAGGATCAGTCCGTGGATCTTATTCAGAGGGATCTGCTCCATTTGTAATTGGAAGGGGAAGGCTAGGTGGGTATTAATTTTAGGTGCACTTTTTCTGTGTGGGGAGGCACTATGGGTGCATGATACTGTTTGGGTGTACTATGGAGGCGTAATACTGTGTAGGGGGCACCATAGGGGTGTGACACTATGTGGGGACACTTTGAGAGCATGGTATCGTGTGGAGGCACAATTGGGGCATTTTCCGGTGTGGGTAGCACCATGGGGGCATGATACTGTGAGAAGGCACTATTGGGTCATGATACTGTTTGGGGGCACTATGGGGGCATGATACTGTGGGGTAGCACTATGGGGCATAATCCTGTGTAGGGGCATTATACTTTGTGTGGGGCACTATGGGGCATTATACTGTGTGGGGGCACTACGGGGGCATCGTACTATGTAGGGCATAATGAAGGCATACTGTGTGGGGGCACTAAGGGGGCATCATTACTATGAGGGAGGACTTAGGAGCTATCATCACTGTGTGGGAAAACTATTATTGTGTGCCACAAAAAGAGGGTACTCTGAAAGTATATAAGGTACTCCTACTGCATGTTAAACAAAGGAGGGCACTATTACTGTGTGGGGGCACAAAGGGGACTGGGTGTGTATATACAGGGTTTAGGCAGGGTTAGAGATGTGGCTTAACAATAAAAAAATGTGCCGCTAAGTGTGCCACATAAGTGTCTCCCTTAACAGTCTTGGGAGGTATGCATATACTGCACTGTAAGTATTAGATCTTGTGTACACAACTAGTATGACCGCTTGTAAACAAGTTCCTGTGCTGTTCCTGCTGGAACACACCTCTTAAAGGGAATGTGTTGCTAGGAAAAAATTTATTATTTTTTTTTAGTTAAACAATTAGTGTGTAGGTGATTAAACATTGTTCTAATTTTTTTTATTTTTTTCACGAGTCAGGAAATATTATAAATTAGATTCTAATTTATAATATTTCCCAGCACTGGTCACTAGACACATACAGTTAATCGACACATACAGAAATGGAAAAAAAAATGGCAGCCCCCATAGGGAAGAAAAAGTAAAAAAATAAAAAAAAGTAACACACAAACACACAAATAAATACAAACGTTTTTAATAAAACACTAACATCAAACTGATATAAAAATATTTTTTGGGGTGACACTGTTCCTTTAAGAATAGTGTTGGGCTCATTGAACCTAATGCCTCTGCCAATAAAATGAACAGTTATAAAAGCATGTTGGACAGACAGGATCTTCAGACACTGGACCTTTTTAAATGCCTGCACTGATCACATGAAGATTAGAGACATTTAGGCATAGGTATTAATAATCCCACTGGTTTAGGGATATTCACAACAGGAACAGGAGTGAACCCTAAATTTAACAGAAATGTCAGAAGGATGTCCTGAATTCTGTGTGAAATAAACAAAATGAATATAGCATAGTATATATGATAACAAAAATCCACCCAAATGAATAAGTTATGGAAACATGAAGTTCTTTGCTGGCTGCCAATGCAAATTGCTAACAGATTTTCATGAGCTAAATGTTACCAATAACGTTATTACTGTGAATCCTGTTGAGCATTGTTCTATTTGTCTAGGTTTTTGGATTAATTTGCTCTTTGCACTGGAGCCAAAGATGTTGGGCGGATCCATCCCATTTAAAGGTTATTAAACTAGTCATACTGTGCCTAATACAATGAACTGTGTATACAGATGGGATCTGCAGAAGTATTCTGCTGACAGATCTGCTATGCTGTACTGCCCTCAGATGCTAAAATACTTTGATAACCTCTGTCTTATTTTGTAGCCCTTGATAGATGAAGCTGATCTTGAGAAGAGTATTTTTTCTCCATTTACTTGTGCATGCAGTGACTGCCTGGTGTGACAGACACTTTAGATATGATCAAGGGGTGTATAAAGGCCGACCATGCAACTGCTATTGGGTCCTTGGAAAGAGAGGGTCCAGCTGGTTGGTCCCATCCGGTTTGCTACTGGGTAGTGAGAACCTGTGCAAGACTGCCCTCTCCAGTGGAACAGCATTGTGTACTAGCCAGGGAGTGGGAAATTGGCCTAAGGGTCATAGAAAGGATGTGGGTGTAGGAAAAAACACCTTTGTCCTCGGTGGCAAAACCTGGAACCATAATGAGGGGCCCATTTTGAACTTTGCTATGTGGCTTCCCTTCTCTTCTATGTACGCCATTTCATTTGATGTCTGGTTTGAATAGCTTGAGATACTTGAGAAAATTCTTAGAAATGTTTTTTTTTAAATGCAATTTATTTTTGGGGCAAATATATTATTAACATTTGTCTTATGGCTGCAATATCACACAGAGTAGTCACAATCTAACATCAAACTGCGTAAAGCCATTAGTTAAGAAGGGCAAAAAAATATAAAAAATTGGATTTGGTTCGAACACTGTTTTATAACTGCAGTCTCCCACAGAAAACTGATAATAAAACCAGCCAAGTCATTCAAAGACACACCAAGCTGCACCATGACTAAATTGTAGTTTCAAAGCTGTGTTCACATTGGCATTATGATTTTCACTAAAATATCTATCACTAGAGATGAGCGAATTTCACAAAATTAGTTTCAGGTCCAATTCTATCAAACCAGCTATTAGATTCAATATAAATTTGTCCAAATCAAAAGTGCCCCGATTCCCCTGAAAACTCTTGTATAAGGGGACTGCATCCAACCCCTCTCAAGCTCTCTAGCACTAATGTCAAAGTGACAACAACATATATGGCTATGGACAAACAGATAGTAGCCGGTGGTAACAAACAGCCTGTTTAAAAACACACTGCACTGTCGGATATTTTATGCTTTTAAAAATTGAAAATGGTCCAAAAATTATCCTTTTTTGGTGACAGATGCCTGCCAGTGTTTATGTACACACGGTGGTATCAGAAGAGGCAAAGGCTTTTTAACCCCTTAGTGACCAGCCCATTTTAGGCCCTAATGACCAAGCTATTTTATTCGTTTTTCTATAGTCGCATTCAAAGAGCTATAACGTTTTTATTTTTTCATCTACATAGCTGTATGAGGACTTGTTTTTTGCGGGATTAGTTGTGCTTTTTCATAGCACCATTTTTGGGTACATATAATTTTTATATTAACTTTTATTAACCTTTTTGGGGGGGATTATAACAAAAACCTGAAATTCCGCCATTGTTCTATGCGTTTTTAAATTGATGCCGTTCACTGTGTGACATAATTAACATGTTACCTTTATTCTATGGGTCGGTACGATTACGGCGATACCACATATGTAGAGGTTTTTTTTATGTTTTACGACTTTTGCACAATAAAAACACTTTTGAACTAAAATTATTTGTTTTTGCATCATCGCTTTCCAAGAGCCGTAATTTTTTTATTTTTCCATCAATGTAGTGATTTTTTGGGCTTGTTTTCTGCGGGACAAGACGTAGTTTTGAATGGTACTGTTTTGGGGTGCATGGGACTTATTGATTCATTTTTATTATGACTTTTTTGGGGGGCAATGGAAAAAAATTGCAATTTGGCCATGGTTTTTTGCGTTTTTCGCGGCGATACCACATATGTGTACTTTTTTTTTTTTTTTTTACACTTTTACTAAATAAAACCACTTTTTATGGAAAAAAATGATTTTATTTATTTTTTTACTGTACTTTTTATTAATAATCTTTATTTCACTTTGATGACTTATTTTATTAGTCCCACTTATGGACTTTACTGTGCGATGTTCCGATCGCTGCTATAATGCTTTGGTATACTTCGTATACCAGAGCATTATTGCCTGTCAGTGTAAATCTGACAGGCAATCTGTTAGGACGTGCCTCCGGCGCGTCCTAACAGGCATATGTCCAGGGCAGACATGGGGGCTTTTATCAAGCCCCCGGCTGCCATGACACCCCATCGGAGACCCGCAATTGCATTCGTGGGCCGCCGATGGGTGACAGAGGGAGCGCACTCCCTTTGTAAACAAAGTTAAATGCAGCGGTCGCTATTGACGGCGCCATTTAACGGGTTAAACGGCCGCGATCGAAGTAAACTTCGATCGCGGGCATTGGAGCAGGAGCTCAGCTGTCATCAGACAGCAGAGCCCCGGCTCCTGCCTGCACGGGAGACCCGTGCAAGACTTAGACTAGGCTGACATGAAAAGGCGTCAGCCTAGCCTAAAGCCCATTAGTGACTCACGTGAAAAGGCGTATTGGTGGTCACTAAGGGGTTAACAAGTGGTCTAAAAATTATTCTATTTTGGGGGCAGATGGCTGCCAGTGTTTATACACATGGTGGTATTGGAAACTGCAATGCCTTTTTAACAAGCGGTCTAAAATTATCCCTTTTTTAAAGTAGCAAAAGGTTTGGTGTTACTTTAAAGAAAGTATATACATATTCTATCCACCACTTCCCCCGCCACGACTATATGTGTCAATGTCCGTGTGCCTGATCGTCCTGTAAAGTACAGAAGCAATTGTTTTTTACAAAAGCAATCAAACAATTATCCCTTTTTTTGAGAACAGGTTCAGCTATGTTATATTTACCCTGTGCAGGGTAGGATTTCCAGCAGCAGCAGCATAGTATGGAACATGATGGAAAAGGCAGGAGATGTGTAGCTGTGTAGGTGTAATAGTAGCGGCATCAGCGGTACAGTATGGAACATGATGGACAACGCAACAGATGTGCGACTGTGTAGGGCTAGTAGTAGATGCAGCAGTGGCAGCAGCAGTGCAGTACAGTCTAGAACATAATGGACAGGCAGACACCTGCAGTGGCATCATTGGACCAGTGATAAATAGCAAGTTCCCACTGTCCACAATGGCAGATCTATTCATTGGCATCAGACGGAGGTGTGTGAAAATCCTCATGGATCCATGCCTGGTTCATTTCACAAATATAATGTTTTCCACACTTGTGGAGGACTATTTTGCTTGCTATGCTGTGACGACACCATCTGCCATGATGAATACTCTCTCTGACAGTACACTGGATAGTAGACAAAACAGATGCGGTTTCTATGTCCTGCCCAACAACTTCAAAACGTTCGTGAAGAGCACAGGTAGCAGAATGAGAGCGACAGAACACTGCACCATTCTGCCATGACCACCTTGCCACTGCATCTTAATACTGGGAGCCACAACAAGCTATACGCAAGAATATAAAACCATCTAAGGCCCTGTTCACACTGATTTTTTTGACAAGTTTTTTGACGCGGAAACCGCGCCGCAAAACTCCTCAAAAACCGCCTGAAAATGCCTCCCATTGATTTCAATGGGAGTTGGACGAGTTTTTTACCGCGAGTAAAAAAAACGCGCCGCGGTAAAAAGAAGCGTCATGACCCATCTTGAGGCGGTTTCCGCTTCCAAAACCCCATTTCAATCAGTCAGAAAGAGGAAAAAACGCCTCGACGAGTGTTTTGTTGTGTTTTTGTCAAACCACTGTGCAAAAACCGTCTGGAGCAGTTTTTGCTGGAGGAATTTTCCTCCCGCAAAAAAACTCTGTGTGAACACAGCCTAAAAGGCCTGATCTCCCCTGACGATTCTGAAGCCTGGAGGAAACACGTTGGGAGAAAAATCCGAGAAGTGAGAGTGCAAACGGGATCCCCCTTAAAAACAATTCACCCAACAGAGAGAACATCTACAGGAATGGGTAGGGGGGTTATCATAGATAACCCCAAACTCAACTACAGTCCTAAACAACTCATGTATGGGAATCTTATTGAAAACTATTTGCACTCCACTAGTATAATGTATGTAGTAGTTTGTGGCAGATTAACCTACTACATAGTGTAGACAGTCACTATAAGGGTATGTGCACACACACTAATTACGTCCGTAATTGACGGACGTATTTCGGCCGCAAGTAGTGGACCGAACTCAGTGCAGGGAGCCGGGCTCCTAGCATCATACTTATGTACGATGCTAGGAGTCCCTGCCTCGCTGCAGGACAACTGTCCCGTACTGAAAACATGATTACAGTACGGGACAGTTGTACTGCAGCGAGGCAGGGACTCCTAGCATCGTACATAAGTATGATGCTAGGAGCCCGGCTCCCTGCACTGTGTTCGGTCCGGTACTTGCGGCCGAAATACGTCCGTCAATCATAAACTCATGTTTTGCTGCAGTGATTTATTATTCGAAAAGTATCAATTAATGAAATCATCCCCATGGTAAGGGAAAATTGCCATTGTCTATACGCCACAGTCGGGTAGGGGAAGTATGTTACAGCCGACACTTCAGAGTAACTAGCGGCATTGCGCTCGAGCACGATCCCGCTAGTTTAACTCGTTAAATGCTGCGATCAATACTGACCGCAGCATTTAAATCGTCAGAAAGAGGGGGGCGACCCCCTCTAACAGCTCATTGCGCCCCCCGCAACACAATCTGGGGGGGGGGGCGATGGTTGCTATGGCTGCCTGGGGGCTTAATGAACGCCCCCAGGTCCGCTGTCTTTGTACACCTATTAAGCTTTGCCTCCGACAGGGCTTAATAGGTGCCTGTCAGAATCACGATATACTGCACTACATTAGTATTGCAGTATAATGTACAAGCGATCTAACGATCGCTGGTTGAAGTCCCCTAGGGGGACTAATAAAAAAAGTAAAATGAGTTCAATAAAGTTTTTTTTGGTGTAAAAAAAAATAAAAAAAATTAAAAGTTCAAAAAACTCCCCTTTACCCATTTTCCCCATAGAGCATAGTAAAAAAAAAAAAATACACATAATTGGTATCGCCGCGTCTGCAAAAGTCTGAACTATTACAATATATAATTATTTAACCCGCACGGTGAACACCGTAAAAAAAATAAATTGTAAACGCCAGAATGTCTATTTTTTTGGTCACCTCATCTCCCACAAAAAATTAAATGAAAAGTCATCAAACTGTCGCATGTACACCAAAATGGTATTATTAAAAACTACAGCTTATGCCGCAACAAATAAGCCCTCATACCACTTAATCGACGGAAAAATAAAAAAGTTGTGGCTCTCTGAATTTGGCGACGCAAAATAAATTATAAATTTTCTTTTTTACATTTAGGTTTTTACTTGTAAAAGTAGTAAAATATAGAAAAAACTATATATATTTGGTATCGCCGTAATCGTATTGACCCACAGAATAAAGGTAACATGTTGTTTTAATTGCACAGTGAATTCCGTAAAAACGGCGCGCAAAAGACCATGGAGGAATCGCTGTTTTTTTCATTTTCTACCCCACAAATAATTTTTTTCCCGTTTCCTAGTACATTATACGGCAAAATAAATGGTGCTACGAAAAAGGACAACTCGTCCCGCAAAAATCAAGCCCTCATAGTACTATATCGACAGAAAAATAAAGACGTTATGGCTTCTGGAATGTGGGGAGGAAAAAACGAAAATGAAAATCTGAAAGTTGTTTACGACGGGAAGGAGTTAATACTGCCGGACACTTAATAATCATTGTCACCATCCCTGCGACTTTCTCAGACTGTGGTATGTAATTGTATTTAAATTTAAAATCTATTTATTTAAAATAAAATTGTCACCTGGACACAGGCTGATGTATAATCTCGTTGTATAACTGTTTGGTGCAGAATAATACACCAATTTTTGGTGGCACTATTGTTAGCAATTAGATATGTGAAAAACAATGAGTGATGTCACATCCTTGATGTGCGCATCAGCAGCCAGCGGCACGCTAGCAGCACCAGGATTTAAATTTTTATTAAAATCTGTTTATTTGAAAAAAAATTGTCACTTGGACACAGATTGAAGTATAACTGCGCTCTATAAGGGCAAAGCCACACGTGGCGGAATTGCTCTTGAATTCCGCTGCGGACACTCCGCAGCGTTAATCCGCAGCGAAGCCGTTTCTCCATTGCCTTCCACTTCTTTTTAGTAGGCTTAGTTTAGACGAGGCTGAAAATTCCGCTGCGGAGCATAGGCTGCGGTGCGGAATTTGGTGTCCGCAGCATACAATGGATGTTGCGGACCAGTGGCGGACTGGTTGCGGACTCATTGCGGAAGTTCTCCATTGACTTCAATGGAGATTCTAAATTCCGCAATGAAGTCCGCAGCTGTCATGCACATGTTATGTGTGCTGCGGATGCGTCTTGCTTTTTTGACATGACATTTCTTCATTCTGGCTGGACCTATGTATTTCTAGGTCTACAGCCAGACTGAGGAAGTCAATGGGGCTCCCGTAATTATGGGAGCGTTGCTAGGAGACGTCAGTAAATAGTCACTGTCCAGGGTGCTGAAAGAGTTAAGCGATCGGCAGTAACTGTTTCTGCACCCTGGACAGTGACTACCGATCCCAATATACAGCAACCTGTAAAAAAAATAGAAGTTCATACTTACCGAGAACTCCCTGCTTCTCTCTCCAGTCCGGCTTCCCAGGATGACGTTTCAGTCTAAGTGACGGCTGCAGCCAATCACAGGCAGCAGCGGTCACATGGACTGCCGCGTCATCCAGGGAGGTCGGGCTGGATGCCGAAAGAGGGACGCGTCACCAAGACAACAGCGGGTAAGTATGAAATTCGTTTACTTTCACTAGGGAAAGTGCTGTCCCTTCTCTCTATCCTGCACTGATATAGAGAAGGGAAGCACTTTTACCGCAGTACGCAGCAGCTAATCCGCATCAATTTACTGCACATTTTGGGCAGATCCGCCACAGAATCTGCAACGCAGATTCTGTGCTGCATTGATGCGGACAGTTGCGGAGGAAAACCGCCACGTGTGGGCATGCCCTTAATGCTTGACACAGAACAATACACCAATTTTTGGTGGCACTATTAGAAATATGCAAAACAATGCGTACCGTCATGTCCATGATCTCTATATCAGCAGGCAGCGGCACGCTCTCAGCACCAGGATTTGAATTTAAACTTAGATCTATTTATTTAAAAAAAAATTGTAACTTAGACACATACTGTAGTGAATTTATGAATGATCTGACGAAGATTTGTGATTCTCAAATTAATGTAAGAATAAATTGTTTTGCTGCAGCAGCAGCACTCACTTACATCAATGGCTGTCTGACTGTGCCTGCCTAACTAACACACTGACTGACTCCTATCTCTCTCTAAAGTCTATCTCTTTATCAACACGGTAGGGTTATAGGTTGGACCTGAGTGTTTTTCTCAATCTTATTAACTATGTAAATTATTGTAATTCTAACTATTCTCGAAACTCTTCTCCTTACTATAAAACACACTCACTGACACTAATCCACTATCTATCTGTATTCTCTGGTTTTGCTATCTCTCACTCTCTGTCTGACGTCCTCTCTCTCCTTCTCCGCACAAAGGACCAGCATTTCCTGGTTGGGCTTTTATAGTGCCTATTATGACTAATATCACTGTTATCTATTTCATTAGTAACGCACACACTATACGGGCTTATTCAGACGAACGTATAATACATCCGTGCAATGCGTGTGATTTTCGAGCGCCTCGCAAGGACCTATGTTAGTCAATGGGGCCGTTCAGACTGTCCGTGATTTGCACGCAGCGTATGTCCGCTGCGTAAAACTCACGACATGTCCTATATTTGGCCGTTTTTCACGCATCACGTACCCATTGAAGTCAATGGGTGCGTGAAAACTGCGCACGGCACACGGAAGCACTTCCGTGTGCCGCGCGCGATGTGCGCTACAGTAGTCAATACTATGAATGAAAACAGAAAAGCACCACGTGCTTTTCTGTTTACAAACATACAGAGTGTCATAATGATGGCGGCTGCGCGAAAATGCACGCGCAAAATGCACACGCTCGTGTGAATCCAGCCTGACACTCATGATTGACTTTGCTTGAAGGAGAGCTGCCTGCAAGGCATTATGAGGAATCCTGCCGGGCTGCCGCTTGAGTTTATGTAATCCTTCTTTTATGTCTTCTTCTTTTCTGATCTGTAAAATGGCGGCTATCATTTTGAGCGATTCGTGCGGGACAAATCCCCAAATTTTGGGATTCTCTAAAATCCGTAACTTTTGAGAAATTCGTAAAGAATTTGATTTGTGTAGAATCGATTCGCTCATGTCTATCTGTGACGCATATTACCAATCTAAGTTTGCATTGGCAAAGTGAGGCTGGGTTCACACGACCTATTTTTAGGCGTAAATGAGGCGTTTTACGCCTCGAATTACGCCTGAAAACACGGCTCCAATACGTCGGCAAACATCTGCCCATTCATTTCAATGGGTTTGCCGATGTACTGTGCCGACGACCTGTAATTTTACGCGTCGCTGTCAAAAGATGGCGCGTAAAATAACAGCCTCCTCAAAGAAGTGCAGGACACTTCTTGGGACGTAATTTGAGAAGTTTTTCATTGACTTCAATGAAGAATAGCTCCAAATTACGTCCGTAATGGATGCGCCGCAAAACGTGAGTACATGCAATTACGTCTGAAATTCAGGAGCTGTTTTCTCCTGAAAACAGCTCTGTAATTTCAGCTGTAATTGACGTTATCGTGTGCACATACCCTAAGCCTCCTTCTATGCAGATACAACTATGCTACAGTAACCAAATTACCCAACAGGAGGATTGCATGCAACACAGCTTTAGGGTATGTTCACACGGCCTATTTTCGGACGTTTTTCAGGCCGTAAACGCCCAAAAAACGGCCAAAATATCTGAAGCAGAACGCCTCCAAATATCTGCCCATTGCTTTAAAAAAAACTGCGTTCTGTTCCGACGGGCCGTTTTATTGCGCGGCCGCTTTGAAAAACGGCCGCATAAAAAAACTGCCATGAAAAAGAAGTGCAGGTCACTTCTTGGGACGTTTTTGGAGCCGTTTTTCATAGATTCTATTGAAAACAGCTCCAAAAACGGTCGCGAAAAAACGCTGCGAAAAACGCGAGTGGCTTAAAAAACATCTGAAACTCAGGAGCTGTTTTCCCTTGAAAACAGCTCCGTATTTTCAGAAGTTTTTGAGTATGCATGTGAACATACCCTTACACACCCTTAGGGTATGTTCACATGCCCTATTTACGGGCGTAATTCAGGCGCTTTACGCATCGAATTACGGCCGACAAAAAACAGCTCCAAACCTGATTTTTTTACGCGCCGCTGTCAAAAGACGGCGCGTAAAAAGACACCAGCCTCAAAGAAGTGCATGTCACTTCTGGGGATGTAATTGGAGCCGTTTTTCATTGACTCCAACGTCCGTAAAAAACGCTGCGAAAAACGCGTGCACAGCTCCGTAATTTCAGACGTAATTGGCGTTGCCGTGTGAACATACCCTTACATAGATTCTCCTTCCCCTGACCTGCTCACCTAACCTTCTCATTGACCTCGTGTGCGGGACATTGTTAGGGTATGTGCACACACACTAATTACGTCCGTAATTGACGGACGTATTTCGGCCGCAATTACCGGACCGAACACAGTGCAGGGAGCCGGGCTCCTAGCATCATACTTATGTACGATGCTAGGAGTCCCTGCCTCTCCGTGGAACTACTGTCCCGTACTGAAAACATGATTACAGTACGGGACATTTGTCCTGCAGAGAGGCAGGGACTTCTAGCATCGTACATAAGTATGATGCTAGGAGCCCGGCTCCCTGCACTGTGTTCGGTCCGGGACTTGCGGCCGAAATACGTCCGTCAATTACGGACGTAATTAGTGTGTGTGCACATACCCTTACAGTAAGGGTATGTTCACACGCTGAGTCAAAAACAGCTGAAAATTACGGAGCCTGAAAGGCGTTTTTGAGCTGAAAATGAAGCTTCTTTTAATTTGGAGCTTCTTTTGAGGCTTCTTTTCAGGCTTCAGTGTTCAATGGAAAATCAGCTCCAAAAAACGTCTTAAGAAGTGACATGCACTTCTATTTACTGAGGGTCTTTTTACGCTCCATTTTTTAAAACAGCGGCGTAAAAAGACGCCCCGTATGAACTAAATGCTGTTTTTCCCATTGATTTCAATGGGCAGATGTTTGTAGGCATTCAGCTTCCGTTTTTTCAGGCGTTTTTCGAGGTGTAAACCCCCCGAAATACGCCTGAAAACACTGCGTGTGAACATACCCTAAGTGGTTAGTATATCAGTTCTTACTAAGGTGAATATGTAATTGCCTCCTCTGTTGATTTTCTTGCAGACCTTGCAGAGACATGCAAAAAGGTCTGTAATGTTAGGCTGGGTTCACACACCCTATTTACGGATGTAATTCGGGCGTTTTAACCTCGAATTACGTCCGAAAATACGGCTCCAATGCGCCGGCAAACATCTGCCCATTCATTTGAATGGGCTTTACGATGTTCTGTGCCGACGGTCATTTTTTTACGTGCCGCTGTCAAAAGACGGCGCGTAAAAAAGACGCCCATGTCAAAGAAGTGCCTGTCACTTCTTGGGACGTAATTGGAGCCGTTTTCCATTGGCACCATAGAAAAACAGCTCCAATTACGTCCGTAATGGACGCAGTGAAAAACGCCGGCAACATGCCATTACGTCTGAAAAACAGGAGCTGTTTTCTCCTGAAAACAGCTCTGTGATTTCAGCCGTAATGGACGCTGCCGTGTGAACATACCCTTTGAGTCTGCAATATTAACCTGAGTGCTGCAAAACCCGGTGAAGCAGGTCCATACTTTAATACAAATAGTCAATATAGAACTTAGATTTGGGCAGTTCACCAGTGGCTTAGCTATAGGGTTCGCAGCGGTCGCAATTGCGAGGGGGGCCCACAGCCCCCCGCACAACGTCTGTTAAAAGTTACTACAGTAACTGTGGCCTATGTAATGAACTACACAGGCCCCTGTTACTATAGTTCCCGAGCGCAGTGGAGGTCCTGACAACTCTCCGCGTCATGACGTCACGATGCAGTGTGCCGCGCACAGCGTCACGCTGCGGATGGCGTCGGGACCTCCACTGCACCCGGATGGTGTGATCCTGTCTGCTGTATAAGATTACTGTCTGCATGGCCCTGCATCAAAGCCTACCACATGATAGGCTTGGATACATGGCTCATGTGTGATCCTGTGTGATGGGCCCTGTATCTAAGCCTACCAAATGGTAGGCTTAGATACAAGGTCCAACAGAGAGTATCACACATGGGCCCTGTATCTAAGCCTACACATGTGTTACTAATGTGGGTTTTTTTTGTGTTTGTGTTTTGTTTTTTTTACAGATCTGGGGCGGACACGCAGGCTGGTATTATTAGGCTGGGAAAGCTTAGAAACAGTGGGCCTTCCCAGCCTAGTAAAGCTGGTCAGCTGTTGCTATGTTGTGTCTGCCTGGTTATAAAAAATAAATAATTGGAAAAAACGATGTGGGCTCCCCCCATTTTTTATAACCAGCCAGAAACTACATAGCAGCAGCAGGCTACCAGGATGGGAAGGCCCACAGTTTCTGGCCTTACCCAGTCAAATAATACAAGCCGGCGGCCACCCCAGTGCCCCACCATCACTACAAATGGTCAGGTACCGGATCGTACCCTGCTCTTCCCGGTAACCCTGGTGGCGGTGGGTATGGGGGTAATAATGATGGTTTGTGTTAGTTTTTTCTCTGGCTAACAGTAAGCCCAACTTAGTAATGGACACTGTTAATCAGCCAGCGGCCATTACTAAGGTGGTAGTAATAAAGTTTTAAAAAATACAAGGACATAGAAAAAATATTTTATTGAAATAAGAAAAAAAAACATTAATCCTCGTTAACCAGTTTATTTAGAATAAAAAAAATGCTGTCATCGAATCCGAAGTAGTACAACAACCGAACCTGTAATAAAAATACAAACACACAAAACTAATTACCTTTCCTGGGTCCAGCAATGGAACCGCAATGTCTGCGAGCTGGGCCCTATATCTAAGCCTATCATACATATGTGATAAAGTCTGCTGAGCCACTGTATTTAATCCTATCCATAGCTATAGGGGTCATAGTGCTATAGATATGCTGTCTCCTTTATATAAATATAGAAAAAATCCCACAGCACTCCAATGTAGAAAAGAAAGTGATTTATTCAGACAACACAGTCAACGCAACTTTTTTTTGGGGGGACACACATATATTGGGGCTATTGCCCCTGACATTTTAAGACCTTAGTGACGCCCCGGGCTACTAGTTCTGCATTGTTGGGTCACTTAGGAGACCCAGCGATGCAGCTAAAAGCTGCGGGCCATCAGCCATGAGAAGAAGTTGGGGGGAGACCCAAGAAGGACTTTTGCCGTGGGGTCCATTAGCCTTTAGCTACGTCGCTGCAGCTCGCGGTTAGTTGACCTCAACTAAGGCCTAATTCACACGAGCGTGTTCGGTCCGTGATATACGTTCCATGTGTCGGCCGCATTTCCGGAACTGAACACACTGCAGGGAGCCGGGCTCATCGCATCATAGTTATCTAGGGTATTAAACAGGATCACTTTTTTTTACTCATTTGGTATTGCTGTCTCACTTTCCTTTATCTACTGTCCATATAGTGTTGTTAGGAGCGGTATATGTTGTTGTTTTTTTGCGGGATCTCTCAGGATGGAATAGCAGAGTCTACTACGCTATTCCATCTTTCGAAAGAAAAAAAAAAAGGTATACCGAAGTATACCAACCCGACGGAGACCAAAAGGACATAATGTATCCCTGTGAACACATTTATTGTGTATGTCGGGAACTTTTCCAATGTACAAGATAAACATAGGGCGATAACACGATGTAGAGAGCACCTTTAAAGAAGGTGAAGCACTTGTGAGGATGTAAGGAGCACTAAGGCAGGTAAAAAAAAAGCCAACACTTTCCACTCCACGCAACAGTCACATGGGATGAAACGTCATCCCTGGATGCCGAGATGGACACAGAAGCAC
Source organism: Rhinoderma darwinii (assembly GCF_050947455.1). Classification (NCBI taxonomy): domain Eukaryota; kingdom Metazoa; phylum Chordata; class Amphibia; order Anura; family Rhinodermatidae; genus Rhinoderma; species Rhinoderma darwinii. The sequence continues at coordinate 337,040,101 of NC_134688.1, read as the reverse complement.
AGAGTTCTGGGTAAGTATAAGCTTTGCAGACAGAGTTGCAGCTTTTCCAACGCAAAAATAGCAACATCTGCTATTTGTTACGGGTTTTACCTCCCCATTGAATTCAATAGAGAAAACCCTCAACAGAAAGCAGCGATTCTGTAACATAAATGGACATGCTGTGGATTAAAAAACCGCACCGCAGGTCAATTTATCAACGCTTTTCTAGTGCATTTTTTACGCAGCGTGTGGATGAGATTTGTTCAAATCTCATCCACTCTGCTGCTTCTTACGGTGCGGATTGTGGAAAATCTGTACTGTTTATGCTACGTGTGAATTTACCTTTGCAGATTTTGCTAAGGGTTTGCAGCAAATTAACCATTTGCATTGCAAAGGATGAAATGCGTGCCAATTTTTCAACATAATAGGCATGCTGCTGATTTAACAATCAGCAGAATGCCCTAAAGCCCATGCAGATTTTTTTTCTGCTGCATGTCAATGGCGTTTTGAAAACCCCATTCACATGAGTTGTATTGTAATTTGTAGTGGATTTTCAGCACCGGAAATAGGACACAAATCCACCATGGCTGAAGTGGCTTTAAGGGGGTTGGACGATTATCGGGCAGACAAGTGATAATAGAACGCTCGTTGCCAATAATTGTCCTGTGTAAACAGGGAAGCGATCAGCAATGAACGAGCATCTCGATCATCTGCTGGTCGTATAGTTTTAAAAAAGTAAAATATTATCGTTGTCGGGAGCACATCTCCCTGTGTAAACAGGGAGACGCGCTTCCGACTTGATAATAATGTATGGGGACGAGCGATTGGAGTAACGACCGCTCGTCCGCATCCATAGCTCCGTGTGACAGGGCAAATGAGCGCCAATAAACGATGTCTCGTTGAACAGCGCCCGCAGCACTGGCCGATGTTAAAAGGGCCTTCAGGGTCTATTCAAATAGTGCAGTCAATTCCCATTTTTTGCCACGATTTTTGCAAAATCGCAGCAAAAACGGGATTTGACTGCACTGTGAGAATATAGCCTAAAAGCACTGTTTTTTTCATGTTTTGTACCATTATCTTTTTTATGTAATTTTTGTAATCGCGGCACAAATAAGGCGGTTTTTCCGCGATTTTTAAAATCACGACAAAACTGCGCAATTTTTGCAGCGATTCCGAATATCGCAAGGTAAAAAAAATAAACAATAACTTTATTTTCTACAAGCGAGGTCAGGGTGGATGTGAGGAAGGATAGGGCACTCACCAGTCTTGCAGGGTTCTGTCGGCTGTGTCTGGTGGGCGACTCTTTCCACACAGAGCTGCTTTCATGCTTCTCATGTAGCAGCTTCCCCTACTGTCCTCTCAGGGTCCCAGCGGTAAAGTTACTTCAGAGGAAGGAATGGAAGGGTCCGTTCCTTTCTCCAAGTAACTAACTTTGGGGCCCTGATAGAAATGTCTACAGTTAGTAAGAATCGGGCAGCCGCGGGACCCTTTTTTTCCCAGCATTGTGGCCGGGCCCCTGACTGCAGTACCAGCTGTACTGCCCTGACGGCAGCCCAAGTAGTATCAATCACTTCTCAACTTCCACACTAACAGCAAAAGCTTTTTAATAGGAATTCATTGCTCAGCTTCATGATCTGTGCAGTTTTTAAAGAGCATATTTGGTTATAAAAGTTACACTGATTTTCTGTAAGGTTAAGATTATATATACAGTAGGAGCGTCACAGTATTGCCCATCAGATAAGGTAACAGTATAAGCTGCCCCTGATAGATTTCCTCCCATACTGTTAAATGCAATAATGCATGGATCATTTTTATTGTTGCGGATTGTTCAAGAAAATATAGTGGTAGATGTCAGGGTTGCACATCACCAAATAGCCTTACATATCTGCTCAGGTTACCTTGTATATAATCTTTATAATAATCTTGTGTCATTAAACGTGGGATTTATCAATAACTGCCATTAGTAGTCATGTCATTCACTGCTGTTGCAGTCCCATTGACAATGATAACCTAATTGGTACAACATATTGCCACCATTAGACTATTGTCACGGGGATCTAATGTTTTCAGCCACATGTTACAGTTTACTAACTGCATGCTTGCAACCATGCCTGCTAAAACAATGAAATATACAATTTTGTGTATAAAAAGTGTCAAGCATTAGGCCCAGGTATCTTTGTGTGTTAGGGTATGGTCACACGTACACGTCCGATACGCCTGAAATTACGGAGCTGTTTTCAGGAGAAAACAGCTCCTGAATTTCAGACGTAATGGCAAGTGCAGGTGTTTTTCGCTGCGTCCACTACGGACGTAATTGGAGCTGTTTTTCTATGGAGTCAATGGAAAACGGCTCCAATTACGTCCCAAGAAGTGACATGCACTTCTTTGACGCGGGCGTCTTTTTTACGCGCCGTCTTTTGACAGCGGCGCGTAAAAAAAAATGACCGTCGGCACAGTAAATCGTAAAACCCATTCAAATGAATGGGCAGATGTTTGCCGACGCTTTGAAGCCGTATTTTCAGACGTAATTCGAGGTTAAAACGCCCGAATTACGTCCGTAAATAGGGTGTGTGAACCCAGCCTTAGAGTCGCTTGTGATGTCTCTACGGGGTAAATAGTATACTGTGCTTTGTGGCCTATATATAGGATCTACAAAACACAATTACATTATGGTAGTGACCTATAGTTTTGTAACATGTCTCAGTGCTTTACTATGTAAAATTCTTAAGAAGTGGGTAACTGGGACAAGAGTTTTTATGATTGTAGTAAATCATGTGTTCTCAGCATATTACATATTACGTGTAGCGTGACAGGGTCAGAGTCACTGTATCATTTGGGATGTCAATGGTATAGTAATCCGCATATACACAGAAACATGCACTTGGTGAGTATTTTTCATTCACACAGTAGGAAGGAAGTTATTCTTAGGATAAAATCCAAGATTGAACTGTAAGACCCTTAGGCCTTATTTACACGAACGTGTTTAACGTCCGTGATACGCACGGACCTATGTTAGTCAATGGGGCCGTTCAGACATTCCGTGATTTTCACGCAGCGTGTGTCCGCTGCGTAAAACTCACGACATGTCCTATACTTGGGTGTTTTTCGCACATCACACACCCATTGAATTCAATGGGTGCATAAAAATCACGCGCAGCACACGGAAGCACGTCCGTGTGTCGCGCGTGATTCGCGCAACAGTAGATAAAGAAATGAAGGAAAAAATAAAAAGCACGTCCTTCATTTCTTTTTCTAAACATCAAAACTGCGTGTCATAAGGATGGCATATGCGTGAAAATCACGCAGCCACGCACCATTCACTGATGACTCACGGAACAGCAACACGCAAAACGCACACGTTCGTGTAAATAAGGCCTTACTCCAAAACATTCTCCAACAATGAGACATTTTTGTCTATAGAGGGGAGGAGTGTTTTTTCCTTCCCTGACTTTTTAGCTGTTTTTAGTCTCAAAGAAACTTGGCAAGCCTTGTTCGACTAAAATCCAAATAATTGACAAATGTTTCAGGTATTGAATGGACATTTACAGCACAGATAATAGAATATGCAAAAAAAAAGCAGTGTACAATGAGGGTGCAAATAATGTTATATTGAAATAGTTCAGACTTTTACGGACACGGCGATACCAATTTTGTTTATTTTACATTTTTTACATTACTTTAGAGGAAAAATGGGAAAAGTTTTTTTAAACTTTTAATATTTTTTTATTTTTTTTGACACTACTAAAAACTTTCTTAAACTTTTTTTTTTACACATTTTATTAGTCCCTCTAGGATACAATACACTGTAATTCGCTTCTTTTTAAACGGCCAGGAACAGTGCGATCACTGCCCCTACACAGTATAATGCCCCTATAGTGCCTCCCTACACAGTATAATGCCCCTATAGAGCCTCCCTACACAGTATAATGCCCCTATAGTGCCTCCCTACATAGTATAATTCCTCTAAAGCTGCCCCCACACAGTATTATGCCCCTATAGTGCCTTTCCTACACAGTATAATGTCACCATACAAAATAATGCCCCCATAGCTGCCCGCACACATCATAATGCTCTCATAGCTGCCCCCACACATTATAATGCCCCATAGCTGCCCCACACAGTATAATGCCCCCAGACAGGACAATTCCCCCATAGCTGCCCCTACATAGTATAATGCCCACACACAGTATAATGCCCCCTAACTGCCCCCACACAGTATAATGTCCCCATAGATGCCCCCACACAATACAATGCCCCATTGCTGCCCCACACATTATAATGCCCAGATAGCTGCCCCCACACAGTATAATACCACCACACAGTATAATGCCCCATAGCTGCCCCAAACAGTATAATGCCCCCACACAGTATAATGCCTCCATAGCTACCCCCACACAGTATAATGCCCCATAGCTGCCCACACAGTATAATGCCACATAGCTGCCCCTACACAGTATAATGCCCCCACATAGTATAATACCCCCATAGCTGCCCCACACAGAATAATGCCCTCATAGCTGCCCCCACACAGTACAATGCCCCCATAGCTGCCCCCACACATTAGAATGTCCCCATAGCTGCCCCCATACAGTATAATGCCCCCACACAGTATAATGCCCCATAGCTGCCCCCACACAGTATAATGCCCCATAGGTGCCCCAACACAGTATAGTGCCCCCACACAGTATAATACCCCCACAGCTGCCCCCACACAGTATAATGCCCCCATAACTGCCCCCACACATTACAATGCCCCCATAGCTGCCCCACACAATATAATGCCCCTATAGTGCCTCTCTACATAGTATAATGCCTCTAAAGCTGCCCCACACATTATTATGCCCCTATAGTGCCTTTCCTACTAAGTTTAATGTCACCATACAATATAATGCCCCCATAGCTGCCCGCACACAGTATAATGTCCCCATAGCTGCCCCCATACAGTATAATGCCACCTTACCTGCCCACACACATTATAATTCTCCCATAGCGGCTCAACACATTATAATGCCCCCATAGCTGCCCCTACATAGTATAATGCCGCCTCACAGGACAATGCCATAATAGCTGCCCCTACATAGTATAATGCCCCTACACAGTATAATGCCCCCTAGCTGCCCCCACACAGTATAATGTCCCAATAGCTACCCCCACAAAGTACAATGCCCCCATTGCTGTCCCCACACATTATAATGGCCAGATAGCTACCCACACACAGTATAATGCCCCATAGCTGCCCCCATGCAGTATAATGCCCACACACAGTACACTGCCCCCTTAGCTGCCCCCACACAGTACAATGCCACCATAGCTGCCCCCACACATTATAATACTCTCATAGCTGCCCACACACAGTATAATGCCCCCACACAGTATAATGCCCCATAGCTGCCCCCACACAGTATAGTGCCCCCACACAGTATGCTGCCCCCACACAATATAATACCATCATAGCTGCCCAACACAGTGTAATGCCCCCATCGAAAAAGAGAAAAAAAAGACAGCAGCAAAAAACCACAGGTGTGCTCACCCAATATTTCGTCCTGGGAACTCTGTAGTTCCTCAATGGAGTCCAGTTGGAAGGGAGGGGGGGCTTGTAGGCAGACAGAAAAATAATGCCCCCATAACTGCCCCCACACATTACAATGCCCCCATAGCTGCCCCCACACAGTATAATGCCACCACACAGTAAAATGCTCCCATAGCTGCCCCCACACAGTATAATGCCCATCTAATAAGATGTAGCTTTAGCTCAAAATTTCTTATTTTCTCAACAAATAAAGGAAAAAAAAACCACCCCAACATTTGTAAAGCAACTTCTCCAGAGTAGGGAAATACCCCATATGTGGTCATAAACTGCTGTTTGGATACATGGCAGGGCTCAGAAGAGAACTAGCACCATTTGGCTTTTGGAGCACAGATTTTGCTGGAGTGATTCCTAGGCGCCATGTTGCTATTACAAAGCCCCTGAGGTACCAGTACAGTGGAAATGCCTGAAAGGTGACTCCATTTAGTAAACTACACCCCTTGAGGAATTTAGGGGTGTAGTGAGCATTTGGACCCCACAGGTTTTTGCTGAATTTTTTAGAATTGGGTCTTGACAATAAAAAAAATACCATATTTTTTTTTAATAAAATGTGGTTCTAGCTCAAAATTTAATTTTGTTACAAGGAATACAGGAGAAAAGGCACCCCAAAATTTGTTACGAAATTTCTACCGAGTAAGGCAATAACTCATATGTGGTTGTAAACTGCTATTTGGACACACAGTCAGGCTCTAAAGTGGAATTTGACTCAGAAGGCAATTTGGTTTTTGGAGTGGAGATTTTACAAGATTCGTTTTTGGACACCATGTTGAATTGGGCTGAGGTACCAGTACAGTGGCACACCCTGAAAAATGACCCCATTTTGGAAACTACATCCCTCAAGGAATTTATCTAAAAGTATAGTGAGCATTTTGACCCCACAGGTGTTTTTCAGAAATTAGTACACAATAGATGTTGCAGATTGAAAATTTACATTTTTCCACAAATATGTCATATCATTGCCCAATTTTTTGTGTCCTGCTTGTGCCACTGGAGAAACACACACCCATAAATTGTTAAGCGGGTCCTCTGGAGTACAGTATTACCCCATATGTGGTCATAAACTGCTGTTTGGTCACACTGCCCTGCTTGGAAGGACTGCCATTTGGATTTTGCTTGGTAGTTGTTTTAGCTTGGGGTTTTGCTGGTGTTTCAGCTTATAATGTGGTGTCCCATGTAAGCTGGGCAGCGTACATCAGGGCATAATCGGGTCATGTAATAATGGAGTAAATTAATAATCCATCGATTGGTGTCTTATGCTTTGAACCAATCTTTTATGCACTGGCCAGTTTTTTTGGGGCAGGTGTTGCACTTATAAATGGTGTCCTTTCTTATACCCTTTTTGAAACATACTATGCACTTTATTTGGGTCTTTTCATTTTTTGCAGTTTGGGAAACTTTGCTGAGAAAGTGTTGCCCTACTACTATAAGGCAGCTTAGCTTCCAGCGGAGATGATGATGTTTTGGGGTAGACGCCCTTTGGCCCTCCCTGGTTTCCAAAATTTAGGGCCTTTAAAACTTTAGGAATATTCCCCTCTGGCCTGCAAATCAGGATAGCAAGTAAGCTTTATACAATGCCATTTGTACAATGTGCACGGCCATATTTATGTACCATGGGACACATCTATGTGGTAAGTCTGAGGGTATTGTACAAAATATCTTTCACTTCTTCACTAGCTATATAAGCAGCACAAGGTTTTAAAATGTCCTCCTCTCAGCTACATCTACGGGATCTACCTGTGGGGTTTAGCAAATAATGACGTTTGGTGAAAAACTACTGGACTGATAAAATTAGTCTGGGCCATAATTTTTCATCATTTATTTTTCCATTGACAGAGCTGTTTGAGGGCTTGGTTTTGTGGAACAAGCTGTAATATTTATTGATACCATTTACGGGTATATGCAATTTTTTGATCACTTTTTATTCCATTTTTTGGGAGGTGAGGAGACCAAAAAGGCAGCAATTCTAGCACTGTTTCTTATTATTTTTTTTACAGCGTTCACCGTGCAATATAGACAACATGTTAACTCTATTCTGTGGGTCGATACGCTTACGGCAATACCAAAATTATTTCGTTTTTTTATGTTTTCTTCTTTCCCACAATCAAAATACTTTTTTCTAAAAAAAAATCATGTTTTAGTGTCGCCATATTCTTAGAGCAATAACTTATTTTTCAGTTGATAGACCTGTGGGAGGGCTTGTATTTTGTGTGGCGAACTGTAGTTTTTATTGGTACCATTTTGGGGTTATTTGATCACTTTTTATTCCATTTTTTTTTTAGAAAATAATTAATTCTGTCATTGTATTTTATTTACCGTCATTTTTTTTACAGTGTCCACCATGCAGAAAAGATAGCATGATATTTTCATAGTTCAGGCTGTTATGATACACTTATGTATAGTTTTTTTTTTCAATTTTCCATTTTTTTCCAATTATAAAGGACTTAATCAGGGAAACAGGGCGATTCTTGTTTTTATTACTTATTACTAAAAAAAGCCTGATTCTTATACATGGCACTACTTATGGCACTACTTATGGCACTTGACACACGCATGACACACGCAGCTGTCAAATGGTTTTTGCGCTCGCAAAACGCTGCGTTGTTTGCGCGCGCAAAAACGCAACGTTCGTGTGAATCTCCCCTTAGGGTATGTGCACACACACTAATTACGTCCGTAATTGACGGACGTATTTCGGCCGCAAGTACCGGACCGAACACACTGCAGGGAGCCGGGCTCCTAGCATCATACTTATGTACGATGCTAGGAGTCCCTGCCTCGCTGCAGGACAACTGTCCCGTACTGTAAGGGGAGATTCACACGAACGTTGCGTTTTTGCGCGCGCAAACAACGCAGCGTTTTGCGAGCGCAAAAACCATTTGACAGCTGCGTGTGTCATGCGTGTCTGATGCGCGGCTGCGTGATTTTCGCGCAGCCGGCATCATAGAGATGAGGCTTGTCAACGCCCGTCACTGTCCAAGGTGCTGAAAGAGCTAAATCTTTCAGCACCCTCGACAGTGAATGCCGAACACAACAGCGAAAAACCTGTACAAAAAAAAGATAAAGTTCCTACTTACCGAGAACTTCCCGGCCGTTGCCTTGGTGACGCGTCCTTGGTGACGCGTCCTTGGTGACGCGCCTCTCTTGACATCGGGCCCCACCTCCCTGGATGACGCAGCAGTCCAAGTGACCGCTGCAGCCTGTGATTGGCTGCAGCCTGTGCTTGGCCTGTGATTGGCTGGAGCTGTCACTTGAACTGAAGTGTCATCCCGGGAGGTCGGACTGCAGGAAGGAGACAGGAGTAATCGGTAAGTTAGAACTTCGGTTTTTTTTTACAGGTTAATGTATTTTGGGATCGCAAGTCACTGTCCATGGTGCTTAAACAGTTTAACTCTTTCAGCACCATGGACAGTGACTATCTCCTGACGTCGCGTACCGATAATTTTTTTGCCGGGATCGGCCAAAACGAGTTTGGCCGAACCCGGTGAAGTTCGGTACGCAAAGACACTCCGTTTGGATGTTCGGAAACAGAAAAGCACGTGGTGCTTTTCGGTTTTCATTCATCCTTTTCACTGCTGTTGCGCGAATCACGCTCGTCCCACGGAAGTGCTTCCGTGTGGTGCGCGTGATTTTCACGCACCCATTGACTATTGACAGCCGCATTTAAGGGGCTAAACGGTGGAAATCGGAGATAACTGTGATAGCCGCAATTGCAGCGGGATGTCAGCAGTATATTACAGTCGACACCCGCTGCAGATGGCGCAGGCACAGCTCCTTCATCTTCAGGAGGAGACTGTACACCCATTTGCGTTAAGCTATTTTTAAAATGGATGTACAGTCACAGAAGGGGTTAAAGATAACCTTCAGATATCCAGAAATATTTGTCCGCCATCCCCATACTCCTCTAGAGTATAACCATGGGCAACGACTTAAGTGCATGGTTCAGCTGTACAAGTAAAAGTGTTCACATCGTCAAGATTAAAAAAAACGTACACTGTTCAGCTTTAACCTTCTAATGACCCTGCCTGAAAAGGCCTTAATGACCAGCTACATTTTTTTGATTTGACCTCTCTGCCTTTCAGCAGCCATCAATTTTTTTTTCTTTCATTGACGTGGCTGTTTGAGGCCTTGGTTTATGTGGGAGAAATAGTATTTTGTTTGGGGGTACAAATAACTCCTTAATGACCAGGCCCTTAAAGGCCTTAATGAACAACTACATTTTTCTGTTTTTCGCCTCTCTGCATTTCAGCAGCCATAACTGCTTTATTTTTTTCATTGGCGTTGCTATATGAGGCCTTGTTTTATGCAGGAGAAATTGTATTTTTTTTCTGCACAGTTTGAGTGTAGAAAAAATGTACTAATTGTTTTTCTTTGCAACGTGAATATAGGAAAAAAGCTGTTTTTGGCATTGATTTTTTTGTTTATTTTTTATCCCGTTCACGTTTCACGCTAAATAACCAGTTAAATTAATTCTTCAGGTTATTATGGTCGTTTAGATACCTAATATGTGTAGTTTTTATAATTATTTTTTTTGGGTTATTATGTAGCATATGAGCAATAAAATATATTTTATACTAATTAATGACTTTTTTGTGGACATTTCTTTATTTTGTTTTTGTTAAATTTTTTTGTCCCAAGAAATAATAACTTTTTAGTAACTTTATTTTACACTTACTATGTATTAGCATACTCCTGTATGCTTATACATTATACTGTGTCACTATGACACAGGCTGCTGTTAGGCCAACACCTAGTTTGCACTAACAGCAGGCTTACAGAACAGACAGCCCTGTGTCCTTTCTAGGTCCCCAGGGCTGATTGCAGAAAGCTCCCCCAGTCTCCAATCGTGTCACCGGGTAACCGATGACGCGTTAGAAGAGGGGAGTCCCATTTGATCATGTCGCGGTCATGTCGCGGCGATCAAAGGGTTAAACTGCTGGGATAGAAGTTTCCTCCTATCCCAGCTGTATTCTGGAGGCCTCTCTAAGTCCAGGAGATGTTAGCAACAGCTCCTGCTTAAAAGTATCATCGCTCACTGGAGCGCTCATAAGCCTTTTCTACAGCGATGCCAAAAGACGTTGCTGTAGACTCCGGACCTGCACCACCCGCCATCAAAAGACAGTGGGTGATCGGGAACAGGTTAAAACAGAGCTATGATTGAAGTTGGAAACTGGGGTTAAGTTTAAAAGAAAAAAAAAATGTATTCGCCCTACACAGAAACATTATGTTCAGTATTTCTGTTAGCCTATAGTTTGCCATTATGCATATAGTGTATTCAAATAAACTTACCTTAGATTTTGTTGTATTTAACGTGAGCCTGTTTTTTGCATCTGAAAGAATAATCATATTGTTTTAGTAATAGCAATTCAGTGAAAATGTGCAATAATTGTATATATGAAATTTCCAATCAACCGAAGTGGCAGATACTTGTTGAAATGGTTTACCAACATACTCGTAAATCACTTCATCAGTGCAAAAAAGTTTAACTCATTTGATGAATTTCTAGAAAAAGTTATTCATCTCGTCTAATGAAACGTTGTTGTGTGTTTGGCTAGCTTTAGGTAATAAAAATGATTTGCAAGGGTTGGATGATAGGTTGATTTTTGGCTCTTCCTTAGGCTGGGTTCACACAGAGTTTTTTAACAAGTTTTTTTACGTGGAAAACACACCGCAAAAATCGGATTGATTTCAATGGGAGGTGGAGGCGGTTTCCTCCCGCGAGCGGTAAAACCGGCTCGCGGGAGAAAGAATGGACAAGCCCTATCTTCGCACAGTTACGCCTCTGACCTCCCTCCCATTGACATCAATGGGAGGCAGAGAAAGCGTATTTCGTGGGCGAAAAATGCTGCAAAAATCTGCGTGCAGGCAGAGGAAAATCTGCCTCAAACTTCCAAACTGAATTTTGAGGCAGATTTTCCGCCTGCAAAAAACTCAGTGTGAACCCAGCCTTAGGATCCAAGCCTGTGAGAATGAAAATAAATCTTCAATTAAAAAAACAAACATACTTCCTTCTCTTCTTTAGTCTGCACAATATTACATTTATTAGCATGGCTTTTTGTGCTACTGGGCTGCTTTTTATTCTGTATTTGGTAAGCAGGGCTTGATGTCATAGCTCCCATTTTGGAGGCTATATAGAACTGCCCTTTGGCACCGAATCACAAAAGCTGCATACAACCAGATACAAACACCTGCTGCTTTCTTCCCTTCATCTCTCTTGACATTTGTCAATCTTGCATATCTACGGTCATGGTCCTTGTGCCTATCCGGATTAGTACACAAAGGAAGGCACTCCTATACTGCGGTAGAACACTCAGTGGGCAAAACATATCTTCCATGAGAAAAAGGGCATCGGGCATTTTGAAATCCAACATGCCCGACTCTTCATTCCCTCTGCATCTGCTGTCGGGGGAGAGTCAGCCATACACGTTAGATGGTTGGCTGGTCTTGCTGAAATAAGCATTCCACCGACATTCATCTAATTTGTGCTTATGTACAGCCCTGGGCTAAGGACACTCATATGACAGCCTACATGTGCCCTGGTAAGCTTTCATTTAAATGCATTTATAGTAAGACATGCAATAAAAAATACAATAGTGCGTCCTGAGGCATATTGCTGCTTGAAGTTGTATTCAGTCTTTATCCAGTCTATACATTTTTGTCACAGTATTTCCTGTATGAAACAATATGTTATCTGTTTTCCCTTATCAGATGTCAAGGGGAAGTAAAGAGAAAATTTCTCTCCATGCAAGTTTTATAAATAGACAGAGACATCAACAAGGAAACAGTTGAGACAAACATTTTCCACCAACTGGAAGAGGGTAGGTATGTGCCACTGAGATTTCTTATCTCAGTGTTGTAAATCTAACAAAGCACACTTGCACAGGTCAGTTGGTGTCTGCTACAGGGTGAGGACTTTCCATATTGTTTTTCCATAAGTTATATTTTTTCGTTTGTTGCTTTACCCGGTGGAGACAAGCCCTGTGCAGAAGGATCTGTTTATTTGGTGCAAATAAAAAGTACCCGCTGCTTATGTTTACCCCGTTTCCGTGTGCGTGACTGCCAAATACAGCAGCTTAAGTAATAGCCTACACATATCTGGTATGTCCTCCACTTTCACTACATTTTGCAATGTGGCTGTGGGGGACTCGTGTCCATTCAGTCACAAGTGTATTAGTGAGACCAGCCACATTCTTCCGCACCAAACCCGGCCAAACTGTGTGTATGGTCTCTCTGTCACACTAAAACAGAAAAATACTTTCACCAAACTATTGCTCAGAGCTTTCACTAAACTAAGCTGTGTTGCAGTTGCCTGTAAAGCCCATGGCTGGGAGCACTGCCTTGCAGGGAAAACAAAACTAGCGCTGCAGCTTTTTCATTCCCCAGATTGGCGGGGTTCTTAGAAATCAGACTCCCACCGATCAGAACCTGACAGCATATCCTAGTGATTTGCCATCACTTTCTGAGACGGAATACCCCTTTAATATTCTCCTTCACTGAAACTAAAATGCATAACCTAAACCATGAAAAACAGCCCAGGACCTTTTTTTCTCCACCCCCAGCTTTTACAATTGACACCATTATCAAGGAACATTCTTCCTTATGGCTAATTCCTTCTTTCTTGTAGGATTTTGCTCTTCGCATTATATAGTTTACCAAGGCAACTATAGTGTGGTGGAAAACGGCAAAACTGACTTTTTGGAAAAGTATCATTCTACGACATTGGCACATTAAAGATCACTGAGCACTGATTCTACTGCTAATGCTTGGCTGCAGAAAGTAATTTTCTCACTACGTGGATCTTGCTCACTAAACTTTAATTGATAATTAAACAATAAAGCAAAGACTAATTTAGTAAGAAAATCTCATTATAAGATAGGTTGATCTGGGAAAGCTTGGTGATTTTTGGTTTGATTTGGCCCAAATCACTGATTATAGCGATATTTTCTCAATGTACACTATACAATCCATTTAATCAAAAGGTCTTCTGATCTGCTCAATAATTTTCTAGCCCACTCTATTATAGCTTTTAAACAGTTTAGTATTTCACTAAAAACCCAAGAATGGGAAATAACAGGATAATATTTGCATATTTTATCTGTAAATCAACCCTATTACAGTCATGGTAGGGTTCAATTCACATTTGAATATTGGCCACACAGAATTCTACAAATAACCCTGTACCTGATTATTCACATTGGTCATTTATTTAATGCTGTTTAAAAACAGTTGCAAGAATTGGGGCCCATACGTCTTCTTAATTGATTTTCTTATGACAAGCACATATATATATATGATGTTTTCTTGGTCTTACCTTTTGAGGATGGAACCCAAAGAATACATTTTGGTTGCACTTCTGAGTGGTAAATGGTTACATTACACTGAGTGGTGTTCATTATTTCACACAGAAAATACATTAATTCTTCTTTCTTTTTTTTACCAAATGTTTCCTGCAATACAAATTGAATATACAATATTATGTTGACCACCAACACAACCATAGAAATAGACAGGGCTGGAGGACTTTATTTGACATCCATGTTGACTTTTGTTGCCTTGCAACACTGGGGTACTGGTTTTAAATCCTACCAAAGGCAAAATCTGCACAGTTTGTATGCGTTTTCCCTGGGGACTCCAGTTACCTACGAAACTCCAAAAACAAACTGACAGCTTAACTGCCTCTGTATGACAGTTGCCCTAGTGTGTGCGTGTGCCTGAGATAGGAAACTTAATTGTGTGCTCCATTGAGGACAAGAAATGATGTGTCCCTAATGGGGCTCACATTCTAAATTCCTTATCTTTTAAATATACTCACTCTATTGCCAATTGTATAGGTATCCAACTAACCTATGTTTTTGGAGTGTGGGAGGAAACCCATGCGCACATAGGGAGAATCTACAAACTCCATGCAGATGTTGCCCTTGGTTGGATTCAAACTTTTAACTCAGATTTTCCGTTCTGAAAATGCCTTAGTTACTGTAAGCTTGTTTATCAGAGCAGTTTTCCAGTCTACTAATAAAATCAAGACATAAGGAAAAAATTATTTCCATTAAACTTTTTAAAGCCTCTCTAGTCAAAACCTGAAAAATGTCAACTTTTAAAGACTAGTTCCTCGACAAAAACTATCCCTTACCAAAATAATAAAACCCCTGGCCCTATGCACATTACCAATTTTTTTTCTCTACATACATTATATACGTTCCGTCCTCCGCTCTCTAGTTCAAACGTGTCCTCCTAACTCATCCCAGTACAGGGAGCCATCTTCCTTAAACAACTCCCTACCCGGTTCTCTCCAAGGCCCCTTATTATTGTCTGTGACCAAGACATTGTCTGTTATGAGACTGGACTCTGTGGGCACCCCGTGGAAACAGGAAATTATGTTAATTGACAGATGCATAAAGAAGGACATCATTTGGAGCAGAAGGGGTTTCATACGGAAAAACCACTGCAATCATGGAATGTTGTATCAAACTCACCAGTATGAGGACCCTGATGTCACACCTTAATTTTAAAGGTATGACCGAAGTTAAAGATGTTGACCGGGCATGTGGCGGTTTTTCATACTGATGACCTATCCACAGGATAGGGTATGAGTATATGATCGGTGGGGGTACGACACCCGGACCCCGCTCCGATCAGCTGTTTCGGCTGCCTCCGGCAGTTGTCAGTGCCAGAAGGAGATGGCTCCGACCACTATATAGCGACCATGATACAGTACTGCAGCTCTGCTCATATTCAAGTAAATAGGAGCATAGCTGCAGTAACCTAGCAGGCCGCTATAGAGTGTACGGAGCCATCTGCTTCCGGCACGAACACTGCATAACTTCCAGTGCCGGAGGCAGCTGATCGGTGAAGAGTCCAGATGTTGGACCCCCACCTATCATATACTAATGACCTAACCTGTGGAGAAAAGTTGCCCCATGCCCAGACAATCCCTTTAAGTATTTTTCTTTAACACCTCACTTGGCTCATTTCCTGCCTTTGTTCCAAGAGTAAACATTTAATTTTAGTGAGTACAAGACATTATTATTGTAAAATTTCTATAACAAAAATACATTTTCAAAGAACGTTTTAACTCTCCTTTTGTTTTTGGAGTCAATATAAAATTAAACCGACATTATTCTGGATAAGCACATACCATTGCACAGAAACAGGAATGTTGTCATGTTTTCTAACAAGAGTCCAGGCTTTCTTCCATGTCCTTGTGTCATTTATAGAACAATTATAGGAAGAGGCAAAAACTGCCACAAGGGAATATTTACTTGTGAAACTTTGCAGAAGCTAAGAGTGAGCGAACTTGTGTTTACAATATGTCTGGCAGAAAAATGTTCCTGATGTTTTTATTTTTCAGACAATTCAAAATTTAAGTGGACCTACCAGAAAGTGTAACAGGCCCTTTATTGTACATTAAAATGTAAAACCACTTTTTAGTTAATGTTATAGGCCATCAGCCTGATGATGAATTAAAAAATCTTTTAACTTTTTTTTGGAAAAAAATGCCTTTTGTGTTTATTTTTTATTTTTTTCATTTAAATATTTTTAAACATTTTATTTAACTTTTGTTTTTTCTTCAGTCCCACTAAGTCAGTAGACTATGCAATTGGTTTGTTGCTCGAATAATACACTGCAATACTTCTATATTGGGCTTTATACTTGGTAACTGGTATGAGCTAATAGCCCTTATTAGGGCTCCTACGGCAACTGCACTATCAAGTGTGCTGTAGGAAACACCTTTTAGACAGAGAGAACTTCAGCACAACAACCTGGAAATCACACCACCGACCGTGCTAAAGAGCAAATATCAATTCACCTGCAACTAATGCAGCACGGCTATCTGGGGTTGCTGAATGAATACATTTGCTCAGCTCTCAGGTTATAAATGACAGTGCACGGGGTACAATTCCTCTATGCACTGTGAACTTGAAAACAAACTTATAAACGACATTTGGAAACGAAAGTGCCTAAACATATTTGATGTGGATAATGAAATAATAAAATATCATATTTATTAAAAATAGTTCACATAAAAAATATCTAAAATAAAAATACAAACATAAAGAAAAAAAAAAATAACAAAAACAATATAAAATAATACCACACCAGATATCACAACTATATAGAGACTAGAGCAATAATAGGCAGACTCTGTACATATATCTCGACCATTATATTACTGAGGTGATAGTAACAATGTAAGTGCACAATGCACTAGTAACAAATATTATCACATCTGCATCATCTATCAATACATGCAGAGATTACTTACTAACCAATATACAGTAACATCGATATTTTAATAAACACTTTATCCCTAAAAGATCGCAATCAGTGATAAAATAAGTACATACTCTGGGGAAAACTAACAAAGATATTTAAATAAAGCAGTGAATTCTAGCAATACTTCTATATTGCAGTACATTATGACTTTCAGCATAATGCTGACAGGCATCCTTTTAGGTGCAGCCTCTGGCAGGGTCTAATAGTAGTACTAACATGGTAGACCTGGGGGGCCCCGACTGCCATAGCAACCGATAGGCACACTGCAATCACATCTCAGGCAGGGGGTGATGGGCTGACAGAGGGATCCCTCTACCTCTGTCTAACCACTGAGATGCCGCAGTCAGCATTGACCTAGGCATCTAACAGGTTAAATTGTTATCTCTGATCCCGGCCATTAGACGAAGTATCGGCTGTTTATTACAGGAGTAAGAGGGGGGTAAAGGGGTAGTTTGAGATCAGAAACAAACTGTGCCATTTTTGTCCATTGCAGCTTAGACCCATTCACTTAAATGGTACTGAACTACAAAACCATACACAGCCAATGGATAAGAGCAACCCTTGTCTTCTGAAAAAAAATGCAGACCCTTTTTTATTAATTTTAGACAATCACCTATAATTTTCTTCTTGTAGGTCTTCTTTATATATTTGTTTTTGTGTCATGAGCCTGTGCTTATCCTGTACCTTTTTGCAAGGATATCCTGCCTCTTCCAAACACAATTTGAACTCCATACAAAAGGTTGCTCTGACCAGTAAGGTGCGCCATAGTTAAAGCATATTTCCCAGGATTTCAACGAAAACCGGTTAGATTATGTGTCTTGGGAGACAGTAAAATGACTGCATTTGTTTGCTAAAAAATGTCTTACTTTTATTTTGCTGCATATATGTCCCGGACTGACACCTACATTGATTTATATTGAAACCCAAAAACTTGCCACTTCCTCCCTTGCTAATGTCATCATTGAACTGCAATTTCCAACATTCAATGTTTTTCAACTTTTAATGCATCTGTACAGTGAAAAGGGTGGGAGGTTTTTCTCTGGAGGATCAGGTAACACATTTTCATTTTTGCAATGACAAGAAAACATTATCATAATAAAAATAAAAATCAGTTGATAAGAGGTACCAAAATAATGCAGATAATACTACAGATAAAACTGTCATTTTGCAAGGTATGGTCAGAAAAAGAAAACAAACAAATTTCTAGTTGTCTTCAAATTGTTTCCAAAGTATTGATGATTTATCATATAGAGGAGTAGTAAGCTATAGCTAGTGCTTTAGAAACTCACACAAGTTGTTTCTTCTTCATACTGGAAGCAGACCACTTGTATATTTGATGTATAGCTTCCAAGGCCTAGGCAAGTCTGTAAGTTGAAAAGAAGAAAAAACTATTTTTACATTTTACATTTTTGTAATTCTTCATGGGCCAAAACCCTACTGCATCTCTGTGGAATAAATACCTTTACAATTAAATACTCAATGAAATTGGCTAAAAGTTCATAATCTGTATATGCAGCAATGCACTATTAATAAAAAGAAAATAATTGTGCAAAATAAACATTCTGCTGTGTTAAAGAGGTTTTTCAGAATTTTTAATTGATGGCTTATCCTCAATGTATGTGAATGTCCAACCCCATGATCTAGGCGATCAATGCACGATTAGATAGGCCATAAAGTGGAAATTCCTGAAAACCCCATTTAATATGGTGATGAAAAAAAGTGCAGCTTATGCTGGCCGTAGACAAAAAGATTTGGCCACCATATAACAAGCATTCTAATTTGTTCTTAAATCGGAATGCTCCTTGGGGTCATACATGAAAAGATAATTCACACGATACAAACAATTTTTTCCATGGAAAAACATTTGGCCAATATTGTGCATTTGCAATGTCCCACATGTATTTTTCTAAGGAATAGTTAACTAAACTACTAATGACAGATAAATATTTTGAAGCATGAACAATAAGTGTCCATCGGTCAGAGCCAAATGTTTTTAGTACCATAGACATATCAATCATTTTTAATGATAGTAAAATCTCTCTACTGGTTAAATATAATTGTAATATCTATGGCTGGATTTATAGAGGAAAAACAGTTGCACTATAATCCACACAAAGATGATAAAACAGGTAATACACATTTCATCACATACTCACAATGATGCCGGGTGCCGCTGTTGTCTGTAACAATAATACATCCATTTTTAAGCTTGTAGATTGTTGGACTGTTGTACTATTAGGTGACTGCACAGTTTGAGTTGTAGGTTCAGTTTTTGTTACGGTGGTGTTTTCACTGCCCTGCGAAACTAGATTTCTGATATCAGTCACGTTAGATGTCAAAGTTGTGAAGGTTTCTTGGGAAACTTGCATTTCAGTTGAGTTTCTGTTATTTGATTCATTTGTTTTAATTAACGTTGTTGAAGTTGGTCCTGAAACTATATAACCATGGAGGTAAACTAACATTTTATGGTTCTACTGATGCAAAACATATACCGTGGTAATTGCCATTTCAATACAAAGTGGAAATATTTTCCAGGGTACAAAATACATATACTCTAGTAGTGAATTAATGTGAATATACTTTGATAGGACATAAATACAGCATGAAAAAAAATACAAAGCAGCAAGGCCTTGGTTGGTCACATTCCCCTTGCTGTTAGATGGCGAGAAACGCTCTCCAGAGGAAATACATTGTTAGCAAACAAGGGGATGAGCGTAAAGCTCTGTTCACATTTGCGTCGGAGGCTCCGCTTAGTGCCACCATCACAAATTGCATCAGATATTACAAGAGGCTCTATTCTTCCCGTCAAAATGACAGACACCATGACGGAACCCTGAAGTACTCCATTGTTAGTCATAGTGTCTAACAGGCACCGATGTTATACGCCATATGATGATTTCGGCAGAGCGTTGTGGCTTTTACCATGAATGGACTCCACGGCGCAAGTGTGAACATAGCTGAAGACAGGACTGCATGCTCATCCTGCTTCAGGTGGTGGCCTACAGTGTCTGAGGGCCGAGCACCCCTAACAGCCGCTCCCATCTGTCCCCCTGCGCTCCAATTGTATCTGCATCTACAGGACGCAGATATGATTGAATAGTGTATTCTGTGTCAGTGGGAGCAAGGACACCATCAGTTCCCTGCCCTGCGATTTGGCTCTTTTATGTGTTGTCATAGCGCTGCCTACATCGTTCCTCAGGTCTCGTGGACAGGTGAGTATGCTTATTTGTTTTACGTGGGCACTGGTAACACTCAACAGGGACCAATGTGTGGCACTATCTACAGGGGTCACAGTGTATGACATTATTTACAGGGGGCACTCTATGTGGTGCTTTATTTTCATAGAGCATCGTATGTAACACTATTTTCAGTGGGCATAGCGTGTGATACAATTGTTTTCCGGGGTGTAGAATGTGGGACAGAATTATATAATGGGGCACATTGCATGGCAGTATATTCAGGGGCACAGTGTGTGACAGTATATTTACCCCAGTGTGTGGGGGTATATTAAGAAGCACAGTCTATGGTGCTATTATACTCAGGGGCGTATTGTGTGGTTTGTAGATTTTGTGTTATTCTATAGGTTCGGATATGTTGGAAAAGTGAGGAGCCGAAGACATTTGAGCAGCAAACTCTGCAGAGATGAGTAGTGCCCAGAAAAAGTCATGAAGGTCTGGACTGGATAAAAAAAAAAAAGAGAACGACTCCAATCTAAGAAGACATCACTAAATGTAAATGTTTATTCTGCCTTTGACTACTCAGCACTGTATTCACTGTATGCGCTGAAGAGAAATGGTGGGTATCATTCCTTTTTTTGTGAAACAGCTACCTGCATATCCTTACTATTGTTCACGCAAATACTGAGAGCTGTAGTTCCAATCTGTACAAATTTATATGGCAGAGGCTAACCTAACTCTGCAAATGATCTCTGTACGGAGCTGTATTTGTGCTGGTGCTGTATATATGTACTGAGCTTGGTTTTGATACCGTATTTATGTTCTGAGCTTGGTTCTGATACTGTATTTATATACTGAGCTTGTTTCTAGTTCTGTATTTATGTGGACACAGCCAGGTCAGAAACGCTGATGAAGGATAGCGAGCAGGTGCTTTAAATAATAATAGCCACTCCCACTAGTCTTGAGGGGAGTGGTGTGTGGTGCATGGGATGTGTAGTAAGAAATAATAAATGAATAGTGTATGTGCAAGTGTAATAATATAAGTGAAATATAGGGGGCAGTAATGAGTAAAGTGCCTCAATACAAATAAATGAATAATGGGGTGCAAGTGTGTGAAACATTGAGGGATAGTGTGTAAGTCATGAGGCGCAACGTGTATAGCCAGGTAGAAGCCTATTTGTGACGCCTTGATAATTCATAGAGCGGGCTACCCTGCTTGCTAAGCCAAACAACAACACACCATACTCTCCCAGCATCAAAGACCCGGCTGTGTCCAAAAGAAGCAAATATAAGTAATAATGAAAAACACCTGGGGTATTAGTGATCATTTTGGCCAAAAGGACGCAAGCTCGCGATCCCCAGACTTGCGAGTCCCTAACTCCCTAACTGGAACGAAAATTGGCTTAGCAAGCAGGGTAGCCCGCTCTATGAATTATCAAGGCGTCACAAATAGGCTTCTACCTGGCTATACACGTTGCGCCTCATGACTTACACACTATCCCTCCATGTTTCACACACTTGCACCCCATTATTCATTTATTTGTATTGAGGCACTTTACTCATTACTGCCCCCTATATTTCACTTATATTATTACACTTGCACATACACTATTCATTTATTATTTCTTACTACACATCCCATGCACCACACACCACTCCCCTCAAGACTAGTGGGAGTGGCTATTATTATTTAAAGCACCTGCTCGCTATCCTTCATCAGCGTTTCTGACCTGGCTGTGTCCATTTGTAAGTATGGCCTTTTTTTGGTGTTTTTGTATATATGTCCCCTTGGTTTTATCTGTTTTTTCTGTATCTATGTACTGAACTTGGTTCTGGTTTTGTATTTATGTAGTGAACTTGGTTCTAGTACTGTATTTACGAAGAAAAAATTGCAGGACAGCTGGAATTTTTACATTGTATATTCAAAGGGAGCTTGTCAGGTTGTTTTAGTCCCCTAAACCACCATCATGCCATAATACATGGCCTGACAATGATTCCAAACATGCATCTGTATGTTTTTTCAGCTTGATCGCTGCACTGGGCATGCCTTTGGAGAACATTTTGACGCACACACTTTCTCAGGGAGTACAAGGCAAAGGTGCATCCACCAGATTTAGAGGAGGCTGGTATTTTTGTTGGATGGCCAGGGTGATGTCAATGAAGGCCTGGGGGAATACAAAGCAACTGTATCTCAAAAAGTAAAAGAAATTTTAAGTAAAATAAGTTGCACCAATCACACTGATGTTTTTTGTTTAAAAGCGCAATGTCAAAGGTGTACATAGCCTTTAAGGGGTTAAACGGGTGGAATCAAAGTGATCTTTGATTCCGCCCTTTGCAGTGGGGTGTCGGCTGTATACATTGCCTTAAGGGCTGTCATGTACATGTATGTGGTATTTCGTTAAGGGGTTAAATCCATTATAACAAAATGGAAAGAATTTGGCACAACTACAAACCTGACGAGAAGGCCGCCCACCAAAAACTCACAGACCAGGCAAGGACGGCATTAATCAGAGATTTAACAAAGACACTGTCAATGAAAGAGCTCAAAAGATCCACAGCAGAGATGAAAGTATCTGTCCATAGGATTGCTATAAGTCATGCTCCCCGCAGAGTGTGGCTTTATGGAAGTGTGGCCAAAAAAAGCCACTGCTTAAAGGAAAACATAAGAAAACACATTTTGAATTCACAAAACAGCATGTGGCAGACTCCTCGAACACATGGAAGGTTCTCAGGTCACATGAGACTAAAATGTAACTTTTTGGTCATCATGGAAAGTGCTATGTGTGGCACAAACCCAACACTTCTCATCAGTCCAAGAACACCATTCCTACAGTGAAGCATGGTGGCAGGACTGGAAAACTGGTTAGGAGTGAAGAAAAGATGGATGGTAGTAAATACGGGCAACCTGTTTCTCTCTACCAGAGATTTTAGACTGAGATGGAGGTCCAGCAGGACAATGACCCTAAACATACTGCTAAAGTTAAACTGTAGTGGTTTCATGGGAAATATTTGATTCTCTAGGAATAGCCTTGTCAAAGCCCAGACCTTTAATCCATTGCGAATCTGCGGCATGACTTTAAGACTGCTTTACACCAACACAATCTATCTAACTTGAAGGAGTTGTAGCAGTTTTACCCTGAATATTGGACAAAAATTCCAGTGTCCATATGTGCTTAGTGAATAGAGATATACCGCAAGAGACTTGCATCTGTAATTGCATTAAAGGTGTCTCCACAAAGTATTGCCTTTCAGGGGGGTGAATAGTTATGCACATTAAAGTTCTCCGTTTTTTTTATTAATTATTGTTTGTGTCACAGTAAAATATATTTTGTACCTTCAAAGTGGTCTGCATTTTGTGTAAATCAAATGGTAAAAGCCACCAAAAATGCTCGACCGCCACTCCATTCAATGTTGGTAAGGATCGCTGTGTCCCAGTGGTGGAGCCCCCAGCGATCAGAAAATATACTATGGATAGGTGATAATTTTTTACTCTGGTACAACCCCTACCAACTTTGGAAGCTCCAAACTTAAAATTCAGGTGTGAGTGTAGTTAACTCTGTTATCCCATTCACCCCCTGAGGCCTCGTTTACACGAGCGTGTGCGTTTTGCGCGCGCAAAAAAACGCTGCGTTTTGCGTGCGCAAAAGGCACTTAACAGCTCCGTGTGTCATCACCATATGCGTGAATTTCGCGCAGCCGCCATCATTATGACACTCCGTTTGGATGTTTGTAAACAGAAAAGCACATGGAGCTTTTCTGTTTTCATTCTTCCTTTTCACTGCTGTTGCGCGAATCACGCTGTTCGCACGGAAGTGCTTCCGTGTGACATGCTTGGTTTTCACACACCCATTGACTTCAATGGGTGCGTGATGCGCGAACAGCGCACAAATATAGAACAGGTCGTGAGTTTTTTTTCAACGGACTCACGTTGCACAAAATTCACGGACTGTCTGCACGGCCCCATAGACTATTATAGGTCCGTACGACACCCGTGAAAATCACGTGCGTCGCACAGACGGATAACACGCTCGTGTAAACAAGGCCTCAGTCACACTCACAGGGGTCTTGGAAGCTGAGTTATGAGGTTTTACATTGAAAAGCTGGTGGTCACAGTTATACATGGCCACTAAAATATCCAGTGACCAACAGCAATTCAGTGTGAGTACCCAACTAAAACTCCCCATATGGCCGGGATCACACACGCAGTTTTGCAATTTAAGTGTGTTTAACATGTAAATGTATATATACAGAAAATTGGTGATGACCTTTTGTATGTAAATACTGAAATGATTATGATCTTGAATGTGCACTATAAAATGATCAGTAAGGATTAAGTAACAATGTGTCTGTTACCTGTTAAACTGTGAACGGTAGGTCCTGTTTGCGCTGGTGCGGCAGCACTTGGTTGGTTAGAGCTACCAGGTGTTTGCGCAGGCACACTAGTAGGATGGTTTCCCGACTGACTTTGAGAGGAAGCAGCAGTATCAATAATAACAGCTGTACTGGTCTTTGTAGATTCTGTGGTAGTCAATTCGGCGACATCTGTAAACAAGGAAAAAGGTTCCAAAATAGTAGGATTAATAAGAGTGATGTGAGTTTGGAGACATTGATCTATGTATATCTATTGCACATGAGGTAGACATTCCAGTATTTTAACAAAAATGCATAACACAAACTCCAACATATAGACATGCTCTGTAGAAATCTACCACTGATCAGTTGTATTTTCAATAGTTTTGCATTCTCTATTTTAGTAGAGCCTTTTCTACTCTCCCAGCAACCTTTATTATATCCCTGATTCTACTGGTGTGTAGTGGACAGGATGCTCACCTGAATGGGTTTTAGTAAAAGAATATGTAACCCCTTAATGACCAGCCTATTTTAGACCTTAATGACCAAGCTATTTTTTAAGTTTTTCCATCGTCTCATTCAAAGAGCTATAACTTTTTTATTTTTGCATCGACATAGCTGTATAAAGTTTTGTTTTTGCGGGAATAGTTGTGTATTTTAATAGCACCATTTTGGGGTACATAGAATATCTTGATTAACTTTTATTAACTTTTATTTGAGGGGAATAGAAAAAAAATAGCAATTTTGTCACACTTTTTTACGTCCTAAATTTACGCAGTTTACCGTGTGGTATAAATAACACAATAACTTTATTCAGTGGGTTGTTACGATTTCAACGATACTAAATTGATATAGATTCTATATGTTTTACTACTTTTACACAGTAAAAACACTTTTTACTTAAAAATTATTTATTTTGTGGTCTCCATATTTCAAGAGGCATAACTTTTTTGTTTTTCTGCCGATGCAGTTCTATGAGGGCTTTTTTTTATGGGGCGACTTGTAGTTTTTATTGGTACCATTTTGAAGTAGATGTGACTTTTTGATCACTTTTTATCACATTTCTTTTAAAGCAAGATTCACAGAAAACACCAATTTTTGCATTGTTTTCTATAAAAATTTTTTTTACAGTGTTCCCCGTGAGGGTTAAATAATATTATAACTTTATAGTTGGGGTCGTTACGGACTCGGTGATACCAAATATGTTTAACTTTTTTTTTTTCTTTTTTTAATAAAGGGGAAGGGGAAAAAGTGGGTTTTTAATTTTTTTTTTAAATAGGCAACTGCTAGGCCATGCCTCTGGCATGGCCTAGCAGGCATAACTAGTGGCAGACCTGGGGGCTTTTATTAGGCCCCCGGCTGCCATAGAGACCACCTACACCCTGCAATCTTACTCAGGGTGCCGGTGGGGTGAGAGAGGGAGCTCCCTCTCTCCAAAACCACTCAGACGCGTGCTCGCTATTGAGCGCCGCATCTGAGGGGTTAAACTGGCAAGATCGATACTGATATCAATCTCGCCCGTTCAAGCAGAGCTGCGCCCAGCCCTCAGCTCCCTGCTCTGTTTATTTATTCTGATGCAGCGCCGTCACTAAAGGGTTAAAAACTATAGTAAATATTACGCACACCAATGGAGATAGATTTGCAAGTAAAATTATTTTTATTTCTTATGCCAGGGTGCAACGTTTCGGTCCAAACTTTGTCAAGCAATAGAAATATATAATGGTAGACATATATATATTATTATTTCCATATGATACATCGTATGAAGTCAGTTTCACAGAGCAATCAATTACTGTACAACATAAGGTACATACAGTGAAGGAAATAAGTATTTGATCCCTTGCTGATTTTGTAAGTTTGCCCACTGTCAAAGACATGAACAGTCTAGAATTTTTAGGCTAGGTTAATTTTACCAGTGAGAGATAGATTATATATAAAAAAAAAAAAAAAAGAAAATCACATAGTCAAAATTATATATATTTATTTGCATTGTGCACAGAGAAATAAGTATTTGATCCCCTACCAACCATTAAGAGTTCAGCCTCCTCCAGACCAGTTACACGCTCCAAATCAACTTGGTGCCTGCATTAAAGACAGCTGTCTTACATGGTCACCTGTATAAAAGACTCCTGTCCACAGACTCAATTAATCAGTCTGACTCTAACCTCTACAACATGGGCAAGACCAAAGAGCTTTCTAAGGATGTCAGGGACAAGATCATAGACCTGCACAAGGCTGGAATGGGCTACAAAACCATAAGTAAGACGCTGGGTGAGAAGGAGACAACTGTTGGTGCAATAGTAAGAAAATGGAAGACATACAAAATGACTGTCAATCGACATGGATCTGGGGCTCCATGCAAAATCTCACCTCGTGGGGTATCCTTGATCCTGAGGAAGGTGAGAGCTCAGCCGAAAACTACACAGGGGGAACTTGTTAATGATCTCAAGGCAGCTGGGACCACAGTCACCAAGAAAACCATTGGTAACACATTACGCCGTAATGGATTAAAATCCTGCAGTGCCCGCAAGGTCCCCCTGCTCAAGAAGGCACATGTACAGGCCCGTCTGAAGTTTGCAAATGAACATCTGGATGATTCTGAGAGTGATTGGGAGAAGGTGCTGTGGTCAGATGAGACTAAAATTGAGCTCTTTGGCATTAACTCAACTCGCCGTGTTTGGAGGAAGAGAAATGCTGCCTATGACCCAAAGAACACCGTCCCCACTGTCAAGCATGGAGGTGGAAACATTATGTTTTGGGGGTGTTTCTCTGCTAAGGGCACAGGACTACTTCACCGCATCAATGGGAGAATGGATGGAGCCATGTACCGTCAAATCCTGAGTGACAACCTCCTTCCCTCCACCAGGACATTAAAAATGGCTTGTGGCTGGGTCTTCCAGCACGACAATGACCCGAAACATACAGCCAAGGCAACAAAGGAGTGGCTCAAAAAGAAGCACATTAAGGTCATGGAGTGGCCCAGCCAGTCTCCAGACCTTAATCCCATCGAAAACTTATGGAGGGAGCTGAAGATCCGAGTTGCCAAGCGACAGCCTCGAAATCTTAATGATTTACAGATGATCTGCAAAGAGGAGTGGGCCAAAATTCCATCTAACATGTGTGCAAACATCATCATCAACTACAAAAAAACGTCTGACTGCTGTGCTTGCCAAGAAGGGTTTTGCCACCTAGTATTAAGTCTTGTTTGCCAAAGGGATCAAATACTTATTTCTCTGTGCACAATGCAAATAAATATATATAATTGTGACAATGTGATTTTCTGTTTTTTTTTTTATATAATCTATCTCTCACTGGTAAAATTAACCTAGCCTAAAAATTCTAGACTGTTCATGTCTTTGACAGTGGGCAAACTTACAAAATCAGCAAGGGATCAAATACTTATTTCCTTCACTGTACATATATACAAATATACAAAAAGGTGGTGGGGTTTCATACAATCTAGGAAAAAATGGACACAAACAATCACAGGTTTATACTAGACATGTATAATTTCGTATGCAGTAGAATGTGGCACCGAAATCCCTCAAGAACGAGCTGTGTAGTTTCCAAGTATACTAGATTCATGCATCTGTTAGTCGTTTTTTTGTAGTTTTAATATATAGAGACTTTCGGTTGATACATAATATATTAATTTAAGGATCATACGATTGGTACACAAGTAGGTTCAGTTATGCATTATTAGATGACTGTAGAAGTATAGACATACTGGTCTTGTGAATGATAGCGTGTTTTCAATGCATAATAAAAAAATTATAAAAAACATCCTTTGCTATATATGATTAAACCCCTATCACATTCATTACGGACGCATACGTGCAACAAGTGACTCTAAACTGAAGTTTCCGGAAGTCGTCTTAATGGGGAGCGCTGCACAGTTTGTCAGCACCTTCATTAGCGGTCATCCGCTCTACCTTGCGCCGTCACGCTGACCAGCCAGAATAAGGAAAGTAAGTACTCTGATGTTATAACATACATTTGTCTATTGACCACATTATGTGTAGTGAATTGGGTCCAGAAATTGAATGTGATAGCGGTTTAATCGTATAGAGCAACTTTTTTTTATTTTTTTTTATTTTTTTATTATGCATTGAATACCCGCTTTCATTCACCAGACCAGTAAGTCTATACTTTTACAGTCATTTAATAATGCATAACTGAACCTACTTGTGTACCAATCATATGATCCTTAAATTAATATACCATGTATCAACCGGAAGTCTCTATATACTAAAACTACTAAAAAACAAACAAACGACAAACAGACGCTTGTATCTAGTATACTTGGAAACTACACAGCTCGTTCTTGAGGGATTTTGGCACCGCATTCCACTGTATACAAAATTATACATGTTTGATATGAACCTGTGATGTTTTGTGTCCATTTTTTCCTGCATTGTATGAAACCCGCCACCTTTTCACCTTTTTGTATATTTGTATATATGTATGTACTTTATGTTGTATAATAATTTATTGCTCTGTGAAACTGATTTTATACGATGTATCATATGGAAATAATAATACACCGTGTTCCAAATTATTATGCACATTGGATTTAAGTGTCATAAACATTTAATTATTAGTTTTTCAATTAAACTCATGGATGGTATTGTGTCTTAGGGCTCTTTTGATCATTGTAATCAATCTCAGACACCTGTGATAATTAGTTTGCCAGGTGTGCCCAATCAAAGGAAAACTACTTAACGACGTTCCACATTATTAAGCAGGCCACAGGTTTCAAGCAATATGGGAAAGAAAAAGGATCTCTCTGCTGCCAAAAAGCGTGAAATAGTGCAATACCTTGGACAAGGTATGAAAACATTGGATATTTCAAGAAAACTTAAGCGTGATCGTACTGTGGAAAGATTTGTGGCTGATTCAGAGCACAGACGGGTTCGTTCAGATAAAGGCATAATGAGGAAGGTTTCTGCCAGACAAATTAATAGGATTAGGAGAGCAGCTGCTAAAATGCCATTGCAAAGCAGCAAACAGGTATTTGAAGCCGCTGGTGCCTCTGGAGTCCTGGGAACCTCAAGGTGTAGGATCCTCCAGAGGTTTGCAAGTGTGCATAAAGCTATTATTCGGCCACCCCTAAACAATGCTCACATGCAGAAACGGTTGCAGTGGGCTCAGAAATACATGAAGACTAATTTTCAAACCGCATTGTTTACTGATGAGTGTGGTGCAACCCTGGATGGTCCAGATGGATGGAGTAGTGGATGGTTGGTGAATGGCCACCATGTCCCAACAAGGCTGCGACGTCAGCAAGGAGGTGGCGGAGTCATGTTTTGGGCTGGAATCATGGGGAGAGAGCTGGTAGGCCCCCCCAGGGTCCCTGACGGTGTGAAAATGACCTCTGCAAAGTACGTAGAGATTATGACTGACCACTTTCTTCCGTGGTACAAAAAGAAGAACCGGGCCTTCCGTAGCAAAATTATCTTCATGCATGACAATGCACCATCTCATGCTGCAAAGAATACCTCTGTGTCATTGGCTGCTATGGGCATAAAAGGAGATAAACTCATGGTGTAGCCCCCATGTTCCCCTGACCTCAACCCTATTGAGAACCTTTGGAGCATCCTCAAGCAAAATATCAATGAGGGTGGGAGGCAGTTCACATCAAAACAGAAGCTCTGGGAGGCTATTCTGACATCCTGCAAAGATATTGAAGCAGAAACTGTCCAAATACTCCCAAATTCAATGGATGCAAGAATTGTGAAGGTGATATCAAAGAAGGGGTCCTATGTTAACATGTAACTTGGCCTGTTTAGTTTTTTTTGATTGAAAGAGCTTTTGATTTCTGTAAATATGACCTCCTGATGCTGCAAATTCAACAAATTACCATTTTAGTTCTTTTTACAACCTTTAAAATGTTTTGATCTCTGTTGTGCATAATAATTTGAAACAGTGCATTTTGAGTTTTTTACTTCTAAAAAAAATCTGTTATCATTAGGAGATTTGTTCAATAAAATTTGCATTATACTCCAACGGTTGATGGCTTGGAGATTATACTGAATGTCATTTGCATGGACTATTTAGGAAAATCAGCGAAAAATAACATTTGCATAATAATTTGGAATATGGTGTATATATATGTCTACCATTATATATTTCTATTGTTTGACAAAGGTCTATGTTTGAATCGAAACGTTGCACCCTGGCATAAGAAATAAAAATAATTTTACTCGCAAATCTATCTCTATTGGTGTGCGTAATACTTACTATAGTCTATAGTGGGTTGGGCCCCTATCTATGCATCCACCTTTGAAAACCTGGTGCTATCTAAACTTACTACGTAACGGGTTAAAAAAGGAGCTCTCTGCAAATCCTTAACCAACCTCATCACTAGACAACCAATGCTAGGTTTTTTTGTTTTTTTTTTCAAAGGAGAGAGAGATGAACAGTGGCAGTAAAAAAAAACCTGCTCTAAACCTGGGCAGCAAGGTAGCCTACCATGTTGAATTTGCTCAGGAGCCGATTAATGGCCACTAATGCCTGTGCTTTATGAGGAGACTGTGTTTCCTGCTACGTGCCTTGAAGGTGGCTTTTCATCAGACACCACACAAAGCCACTCGAGATGTTCAGCTCACATTTCAATGGTGACTGCTGTCTGTAGCCTCTCACTAAACAATAAGCTGGAACACACAGAGACAGACCTATGGGATTCTATCTCTCCCCAATGTCCTTTAGGCCACTTTCATATGACAGTATTTATGTCTGTGTTTTCATAGTTGCAAACAGTACTAAATTTGCCGGGACTGTGCCAATTTTACAAAGGCAATCCCGGCAAATTACTGTCCCGGACATGTTCTGTCAACTGGCGACTGCCATATTCAAATGCATCTGCGTCCTCATGACGCAGATACAATTATATACTATGGCAGAGCAGGAAACTATCCGCTTCATGCTCTGCCATTCACTAGGCTACAGGCCATGTTAGGCCTGCAGCCTATAAGATGCTGGGATACAGGATCCGTGCGCATGCTGGCGCGATGACATCACTGTATCGTGCCGGCCTACGCAAGGATCCTGTCTTGTTTTGGTGGCACCCGGGCACTAACTATAAAAGGAGAGTGTGTGGCACTATCATCTACAGGGGGCTGGTGTGTGGCACTATTTACAGAGGGAACTGTGGCACTCTCTACAGGGGGGCTGTGTGGCACTATCTACAGGGGGCATGTGTGGCACTATATACAGGGGACCATGTGGCACTATCTACAGGGGGCTGTCTCTGGCATTATCTACAGGGGGCACTGTGGTATTATGTACAGGAAGCAGTATGTGGCAATATCTACATTATCTGTTAATTATCAATATCTACATTATCTATTAATGTGTGCCAATATATACAGGGAGCAGAGTATGGCACTATCTACGCTGGATTTTACGCTTCCGGTAGTGGTCAGCACATATTGCCTAGCCCTAGTGATAAAGTGAGACATCATTTGCCTGTATACAACCATATAACCAGAGAGAGATACAGGCCACCATAGTAGTTATCAGCCAAACTAGTGCAGAATTTTTTGTTAGTTTATTTGTATGCAGAAATTCTGGGAAGAAAACCACGCCCATTAGCCGCACCCACCAGATAAATCACGCCACACAAGACATGCCCACCAGATAAGCCACACCCTAAGGCCCTGGGTACACAGTGTTTTTTCAAGGTAGATAAATTCTGCCTCAGAGAACGCCTCTCCCTCCCATTAAAATCAATGGGGGGTGCGCGATTTCTGCCATTTTTTTGGCGCTAATTCGGACTTCATTTGCGCATCAAAATCAACGCCAAAAAACTATGTGGACTGACCCTAAAGGCTTGTCCACATGTAGCGAAATTGCTGCAGGAAATTTCTGCAGCAATTCCATTGAAAGAAGTAGACATTCTGCTGTGGAAGAAACACACCATTTGCTGCGTTTTTCACAATACGCACCACAGGTCAATTTCTGGTCGGAATTGTTACGCAGCGTGTGGATGAGATTTGTTACATTTTACCCACTTTGCTGCTATTGTATTCTTCTGCGTATTTTCCATCCGCAATTCTACGTGTGGACAAGCCCTTAATGTTCCTAGAATTTTTTTTTAAATGTTGGCAACTTCTTTATTTTACATCAGTATTTGTAAGCCAAAACCAGAATTGGAGTGGCACCTACAAAGAAGAAAAGTACAATGGAAAGAGTTGTACCTCTTCCGTGATTTAGACCCTCTCCTTGTTTTGGCTTACAAATACTGATGTAAAATACTAATCAAAATACTGCCATGTAAAAGAGGCCCTGGGCTGAATTCACAATTGCAACATTTGATGCATTTTTTTTTGTTTTTTTTTAAGACAAAATCAGGATTGGATTAAAGAGTAAAGTTTGAAGGAAAGGCTATATGTCCCCTCTCTTTTGGCTTCAGACCTAAAAAACAAGGCAAAAAAGAATGCATCAAATACTGAATACCTCAAGAACAGAGTGATTTTTTTTTATAGAATATCTATATATAGATCTCTCACTCTGTATATACCATATATATATAGATAGATATAGATACTCACTATGTATATAAATATATATATATACATAGATATACATAAATACACCATGCATGTGTCAGAATATATTATCAGCATATGTTGCCATAGCTCCATCATTGGCTTGTAATATAACCTTGTTTAAAGTCCCGACCTGTAAAATTATCTGTATGATTAAAGGATTATTCCACCCAAAACGTATCTTTACCATCACGCTGATCTCTGCCAGATGTGTTTCTACAACATTCTCCAGATGCTATATAAACATAAGCTCTGGGCTCTTTCTATGGAATGCCATTAACCTTTTTTTTGACCCAGTTAATTTACTTTTTCTTCCCTCCCTTTTTAATTTTTTTTCTGTTAACTTTGAGCAATATTTTTATTACTGATCTACAGTTCATGTGCAACTTACCACACTAATATGTCTTATCATGAAATAACAGGGTATATTATGAATCTATGGATTGGATACGTTATGTGTTTCATAAACTTTTTACAGAATGTTTGACAATTGGGAAAATAAAGTTTCAGTAAAAGATAAGGAATAGGCAGGCATTTGTTAAGGAAACCAGAATTTTCCAAAAGATGCTCAAAACAAGCCATTCCTGAACTACACCCTCCTCCTTTAGTTGTACCTCATACGTCAGCAGAATGAATGAGATTTGTAGCAATAGGCTATCTACCAGAGAAGAACGGGGGATGTGCCTGGCACATTCTAATATATTTCCAGTCTGTGCATTTTTAAAATATTTTACATCGTTTTAGTAGATAGAAACAAATAAATATGAGTGATCATGAAAATATATCAGTGAACCTGGCACTGTAATAATGTAACTAACCCAGATAAGAAATGTACATACTTGACGTAGAACAAAATAACAAGGGTTATTATAAGGTGCTTATTACTTATTGTTTTTTCACATATTGGGGAAGGTTTCTTAACAGCGGTGCACTGTACAAACGGTGAGCCAGTCTCTCCCCAATGCAATGTCATTAAACTCTCATTGATTTTTAGTAGAAAAGTGGCGGAAAAATCTGAGTGAGTCGCCACCTGAAGCCCCCACTTTTTCAGACACAAGTATATTTCGATGTACTTAAGCATAAAATGTGATTACATTTGCCCTGATCTGTTTTTTTCTATTTTTTTTGGCAAAACTAGGAATGGATCCAAAGCAAAATACGTCTCTTGTTTGGATGCAATCTTGGTTTTGACTGAAAATAATTCATGCAAAAGAAAAAAGATGCTCCAAATTGCATTGTGTGTCAATATCTACAACAAAGTACATTGCAAGAGAATGGTGTTCTACGAAGATTCATCACAGCCTGGCAGCAAAAAGGGTTTTTACAGCTGATTAGAGGCATCTGGAAGGTTTTCACATCCGCTGCATGCCCAATCTGTAGATTTTTTACCACTGAATTTTCCCACTACATTGCAAATGGTGAAAGCTGAGGTTATATCCACATTTACATCCAAGGTAAAATTCACATATAACACATGATGAATTTGCCACAGATTTCAGTTTGGATTTTCAGTCTTGCTCCACCGTTGCTTTTCTTATGCTGCGTGTGAACTTAGCCTCAACAAAATGCTTTGCTCTATACTATGTCGTTCGCTCTCATAGGGAACTTAAAAATAAAATATGTTAAACGGACACTAACTTTTCAAACAATTAATGCTAATCTAATAGTATACCTAATATAAAACAATTTTTTTTTATTTACTTACTGTTAAATAAAATGTAAACTGTTAAAATTTAGACTGTTAAAATTTAGTTGTTTTATCCATAAAATTTCTGTGTGAAGTTACTGCCACTAGGCGTCTCCCTTCCTGTAATCTGCTCTCCATCCCCTGCTGTCAAGCAAAGTCCATCCCTGGTACAGAGCAGAGGAGACAAACTGCAGGAAGTGGAGGTGTGTCTCTTCACAGCCTGCCTATACAAGTCTATGGAGAGGGGAGGGGGAGCAGGTAGAGGAAGCAGGAGCAGAGTGAGAAAGGCACAGGCTGCTAGTAAGATTTCTATGTCACCCCAGTGCTGGATTCTCAGCTACACTGCTAATTACTGTTGTATAATCTCCTCCATGTTGCTGCAACTTCTATATTTGTGATAGATACAGATAGGAGAGCAGGAGTCTCCTCTTCTATATGTGCGGTGTATAGAAGACATGATAGCAGTTAGGCTCCACCCACTAGCTAGAGACAACTGAGAATTAGGGCGGATTCAGATGAACGTGTTTTGCGTCCGTGCCGGCCGCATGGTTTTCACGCGGCTCGCGCGGACCTAGAGAAGTCTATGGGGCAGTGCAGACAGTCCGTGAGTTTTGCGCAGCGTTAGTCCGCTGCGTAAAACTTGCGACATGTTCTATGTGTCAGCGTTTTTCGGGCATAACGCACCCATTGAAGTCAATAGGTGCGTGAAAATCACGCATGCCCCACGGAAGAACTTCCGTGGGACAATCGTTATTCGCGCAATAACAGTAAAAGAATGAATGTAAACAGAAAAGCACCACGTGCTTTTCTGTTTACAAACATCCAAACGGACTGTCATAAAGATGGCGGCTGCGCGAAAAGCACGCAGCCGCGCATCCATATGAACAGGGCACACGGAGCTGTCAAGTGCCTTTTGCGCACGCAAAATGCAGCAGTTTTTCCGTGCACAAAAACGGCACGTTCCTCTGAATCAGCCCTAAGAGATAGAGCCTGCAGAGGAGAAAACTGCTAAAAAACGCAGAATACAAGTTTAAGAATAGTTAGAAATAGTTTTATTTCTCATGTACACACATATAACAGCTTATTCTGAAAAGTCACCTGAAAAGTAAGGTACATTTTAAAGAGTTGTATAAGTAGCATTTTCCCAATAAAACAACATAAAAGGATAAGAGGATAGCCAATGAAAAATCAGTGGCCTGCCTGTTATCCTGAAAGCAGACTTCAGGCCCATTAATTTTTTTTATATATTTGCACACATTGTATAATAGATGTAAAAAAATTAAACAGTTTTTTTCAAAATCCCATTCACACTTTGCAAAAAACAAAACAAAAACATATTATGCAGATTAGGATTAAATCTCTATTTATTGCTGATTTACTGTAGCGATGGCTGTCTGTAGGAGTTTTATAATAGACTTCCAGAGTCTACCTGATTTACAGCCCATCATATTCTGATAAATTGGGAGAGCAGTAGAGAATTTTATATTCCTCACATCCCTTTTTTTAATTTTCACATAGTTTTTTTCCCCAGCCTTTTTGAGATTGGTATTTATATCCTCTGTCTCTGAAATATTAACTCTGATCTAACTCAATCACTAAAGTAAGCAAATAATTTTATCTCTATTGGTAACAGCTTCTAAACTTGTACAAGAGAAATATTCCAACAAAAATACATTACACAGAGTAGTTAATTGTTCCCAAATCAGGGACATCAATCATGTAAACAACAGTGACCTAAACGACAAAACAAAGTGGCTGCATTTGGCCTGGAATCAGATGCTTTGCTAGAAAACGGAAAGAAAGTAACATGTATGTGTTTTCATAAAATTTTGGATTTTGCTGCATTGTGTTCAGAGCTGACCTTACGTTGGATGTTGCTCTGTGCGGTGCCTTATTTTGGGGTCCCCCTACCCCATATGGTGTTTTGCCATACAGTGTACAAATAACCATGCCAAACAGTGCCTATTATAAGTGCTATACAGTGCTAAATTTCGGCCAGATAATACTTCTATACAATTGCCTAAATAACAATGCTATGTAGTGTAACCACCACTACCATACACTGCAAAAATGAAATACTGTCCAGTCTCTAAGCTGCAGTGAAACATAATGTAAAATACCAACACATAATGCTCAAATAATACCAACATATGGTAAACAAATAACAGCTCCATGTGTAAATTAACAACAATGCTATACAATTAATGTTACGATTTCTGGTGGTCACAAATGCCCCTGAGGCAACCTCTTCAGCAGGGGTGGATGATGGGACTGCACAGGTCGCACACTACTAAGGCCAGCCATGACTGTGTTATGGATACCAGTGCTGTATCATCAGTCATGTGTCCATAAAAGACCACAAATTGTGAATGCACCAGAAGTCAATTAAAAAGTGTAAGAATATCTTGATGTAAAGATTAGAGTGAAAATAATCCATACTTTGTTTGAGAAAAATCATGATAGTATATGTATTATCAAACAGGAAGGCAGATAATGGCTGACCATGGGGCAGAAGAGATGCGGTCAACTGTCGCATTCAAGAGTTCAATGATGCCTTCAGTTTTCTAAATAATTAATGCTGAACTGCAAAGTGAGATCATTGTCAAAGACTGTGTATGACCCTTGTAGGAAGGATCCTAGTGAAAAATGTTTTACCCATGTGTATAATAGGGGTGGGTAAGGGGAATATCTTCAACATCTTTCATACACACACAGTGGGGTAAAATCCTAATGCTGGGTTCACACCACGTTTGGGCATTGTGTTCGGCCAAAAAGTTTGAAACATTCTGTCAAATGTATGCCCTAAAGATATACAACTGAATGACTTAGTCTTCCACTGAATCCAATTTTAAAAAGTATGCTAAGTGGTATACAGTATGTTTTTTTTTATTTTGCATACTGTTGAATTGAAAAGTGTAGATGATTATGCTTTTCAATACAGTTGTGGAATAGGTATACGACATATACCAGCCAAATGTGTACCAAAAGGTAAATAGCATTCATCTGGCTAATAATAGTTTATGGGCACATTAGATGTCAGGAGAATTTCCCATTGGATATCCTAAAGATAATGGCCAAATATGATGTGAACCTAAGACCTCTAGTGAAAATGCATCTAATTTAATTTATTTTCTAATTTAATCGAAAGAATAACCTTAGCAAATTATATTACCAGCATCAAAGAGGCTCTGTCACCACATTATAAGTGCCCTATCTTCCACATAATATGATCGGCGCTGTAATGTAGATTACAGCAGTATTTTTTATTTTGAAAAACAATCAATTTTGATGGAGTTATGACCTATTTTAGATTTATGCTAATTACTTTCTTAATGCCTAACTGGGCGTTTTTTTTTAGCTTTTGACCAAGTGGTCGTTGTAAAGAGAAGTGTATGACGCTGACCAATCAGCGTCATACACTTCTCTCAATTCATGTATTCAGCACATAGTGATCTTTCTAGATCATGATGTGCTGTCACTTACTCACACATTAACGTTACTAAAGTGTCTTGAGAGTGAATAGACATTGCCTCCAGCCAGAACGCGATGTCTATTCACAATCCCGACACTTCGGTAACGTTTGTGTGGGACTTAATGACAGCAAGCGTGATCTTGCGAGATCACGCTGTAAGCAGTCATTTAAAGTGTGATCTCGCAAGATCACGCTTGCTGTCATTAACTCCCACACAAACGTGTCGGGAGTGTGAATAGACATCGTGTCTTGGCTGGAAGCGATGTCTATTCACTCTCAAGATACTTCAGTAAAGTTGATGGGTGAGTAAGTGACAGCACATCGTGATCTCGCAAGATCACTTTGTGCTGAGTACATGAATGGAGAGAAGTGTATGACGTTGATTGGTCAACGTCTTACACTTCTCTTTACAACGCCCACTTGGTCAAAAGCTAAAAAACGCCCAGTTGGGCATTAAGAAAGTCATTAGCAGAAATCAAAAATAGGTCATAACTCCATCAAAATTTATCGTTTTTCTAAATAAAAAACACTGCTGTAATCTACATTACAGCGCCGATCACATTATGTAAAAGATAGGGCACTAATAATGTGGTGACAGAGCCTCTTTAAGTTAAAATAAGCATTTATGAAATATTTACATTCTGTTTTCAGTATTTGGTACTGTATGTACTCTAGCTATGCCTTTGATTTGAGAATGCATCAAAGTGTGTGATGTCACTAATGCTTGGCATTCTCGCTCTTTAAGTGACCTTATAAATGTTCAATGGGACCTGAGGTCAGGAGACTGGAGTGAAGTCCATGGCAGACAGGGCAACTTGCGAAGCTTTGACGTGTTTTGAGTCAATGCAATGCTACAATGCTTTCCAAAAGCACAAGCATGTAATCATATTAGACAAAGCATTCTCACAATATGAATGAATATAATGGGGCAAATTTACTATTCAAAATGCGCCAGTATTCTGACGTACATATTGTGCGCCACATTTATTAACAGTTTTAGACAAAAGGCGCAGCAAGGCCGGAAAGGGGCATTGTCAAAATTTTGGTGCAAAAAACTGCTGTAAACTAAGCCAACTAATAGGTGGTATAAGAAAGAGAAACGTGTCTTGCAAGATGCTCCAAATTTATCATGTAGCGTGCACCACTTAGACAAGGTAGTCAGGAAACTTGCCAAAATTATCAAAGTTTATGCTGTCTAAAACTTAGACAGTATTAGTAAATCTGCCCCATTGTATGCCATGTAGAGACCCTCCAAGTGAACAAATTTTGGAAATTTTTTTTTACATCTATTTACTGTTAAATTGTTACAGGGCGTCCAGCCGCTACATTACGTCCGGGTGTCCTCATGTTCAAGCACAACTGTGACAGCTAAGCCTGCAACCCGGACTATTA
This sequence comes from Rhinoderma darwinii, assembly GCF_050947455.1. Lineage (NCBI taxonomy): Eukaryota > Metazoa > Chordata > Amphibia > Anura > Rhinodermatidae > Rhinoderma > Rhinoderma darwinii. The sequence goes on along the minus strand of NC_134688.1, from coordinate 337,000,638 downwards.
TGTACCTATGTGGTAGGCACATTGTGGGGGTATCTGAAGCAGGCACCTCATAGGAGCATCTGTGACTGGCACACGATGCGGTCATCTCTGGCAGACATTTTGCAATTCACGCCACATACATGGTCGAGCTTGCCTATTTTTAATTCCAAATGCCCTAGGACATTCAAGCCATGTCCACTCTATCCTTTTGATTAAATAAGGAAAATATTCTTTTGTGAATAGTCTTACTTGATAGATGATGCGGTTATAAGCTTCTGTGCAAACATTGAGGGTGAGTTCATTTTTGCAAGCAGGAAACTATGACGTTGTGTACGGTACAAGTGTGCAGTCTAAAAATCTTGCTTTAAATAATAAAAATACTGACCCATGGTGTAGATGCAGAAGACTCTGTCATATCAAACTGAATGTATTTATAATGCAGCATAGGCACTTTTCACTGTGTAGATATCATCTGAATTTCCCTGTCCTTGCTCTCCGGAGCTGTGAGGTCTGATGGGCCTAGATCTCGGTAATGGAGCTCAGCATCTAATCTTACAGTTGTGTTTTTAATGCACATTTGTTTTCTTAGCAGGGAGATTAAACTGAATCCAAAACAAAGCTCATAGTTAAGGCATGGCGGTGACGTGATGGAAGGAATGGGCAGCCAGGTCTGGGAGAGCTGCAGACTCAGCGGTCTCACAGTAAATGAGAGTTAAAGGTGGGGCGGGCTAGCAGTGCCACACAACTGCTGTCTGCCTGAGGCAGGGGTCAGAAGGATATCTAATGAACTATTATAATATAGGAAAACTGTTCAATGGGCCTATATATATAGACTATATAGACGGCTATGCTACATTACACTGCTTTATTTTTCAGCTAATTTCAGTATTCCTTTCTTTTTACCAAAGAGTCTTTTTTTTTCCAACAGCATCAACCAAGGTACGTCAGATACTCTATTAAAGCCGACCTGTCATCACGCTATACACTGTATGGCCAAAAGTATGTGGACACCTCTCTTATATATTCAGGTGTTTCATTGTCAATTCATTGTCAATAAGCCAAGACTAAGGACGCAGTCAGCGTCTGAAACGCGTAGGCACCGCCTATACCATTAACCACCTTTTGTACTCGTGTCAATGTTCTTGAATTGTAACTACTTTTGGAATAAAACTTGGAAGAAGTTTCCCATTTTAACAGATACACAAAACTCAGCGCTGGATCTATTTTTCCACTTTCCTGCATAAAATCAAGCACACAGGCATGCAATCTTTATAGACAAACAGTAGTAGTATTGGTTGTACTGAGGAGTTCAGTGACTTAAAAGCTGGCACTGTCATAGGATGCCACCTTTGCTAAGAGTCATGGATTTTCTGTTCTGCTAGAACTGCCCCAATTAACTGTAAGTGCTATTGTTGTGAAGTGGAAGCAACAAAGAGTAACAACAGCTCAGCCACGAAGCGGTAGACCATGCGAGCTCACAAAGCAAGATCACCAAGTGCTGAAGCCTAAAATTTGCTTGTCCTCTGTTGCATATCTCACTACAACGTTCCAAACTGCCTCTGGAAGTGACATCAGTACAAGAACTGTGTGTCTGGGACTTCATAAAATGGGTTTGCATGGGTGAGCTGCTGAACACAAGCCTAAGATCATCGTGTGCAATGCCAAGCGTCGGCCGCATTGGTGTAAAGGTCTCTGGCGTGATGAATCATATTTCACCATCTAGCAGTCTGATGAATGAATCTGGGTTTCAGGAGAACTCTGCCTACCGAAATGCATAGTGCCTGTTGTAAATTTTGTTTTGGTCTAGGCTCCTTGTTTCCAGTGAAGGGTAATGTTAATGCTACAGTATACAAAAGACATTTTGAACAATAGTTTGCTTCCAAATTCATGGCAACAATATGGGGAAGAAGGCCCTTTTCTATTCCAGCATGACTGTGTCCCTGTGCACAAAGCAAGGTACATAAAGGCATGGTTGATGAATTTGGTGTGGAGGAACTAGAGTGTCCTGCACAGAGGCCCCGACCTCAACCCCATTTATGCCCAGTATGATTTTATTATTATTATGTTAACCGTCACATCTAATATACCCTAGGATTAGGGTATATTTCTATATATATATATGCTATATAAAAGCAATAGCCAGGGGCGTAACTAGGAAAGACTGGGCCCCATAGCAAACTTTTGACTGGGGCCCCCGCTCCCCTGGGTGTCACACAACCCCCCCTTGTAGATAGTGCCTTTTTTACAGCCCCCCTGTAGATAACGCCATACAGTCCCCCTGTAGATAACGCCATACAGCCCCCTGTAGATAGCGCCATACAGCCCCCCTGTAGGTAACGCCATACAGCCCCCCTGTAGGTAACGCTATACAGCCACCCCTGTAGGTAACGCCATACAGCCCCCCTGTAGGTAACGCTGTACAGCCCCCCCTGTAGGTAACGCCATACAGCCCCCCTGTAGGTAACGCTATACAGCCCCCCCTGTAGGTAACGCCATACTGCCCCCCTGTGGATAACGCCATACAGCTCCCCCTGTAGGTAACGCCATACAGCCACCCTGTAGGTAACGCCATACAGCCCCCCTGTAGGTAACGCCACACAGCCCCCCTGTAGGTAACGCTGTACAGCCCCCCCTGTAGGTAATGTCATACAGCCCCCCTGTAGGTAACGCTATACAGCCCCCCTGTAGGTAACGCCATACTGCCCCCCTGTGGATAACGCCATACAGCTCCCCCTGTAGGTAACGCCATACAGCCACCCTGTAGGTAACGCCATACAGCCCCCCTGTAGGTAACGCCATACAGCCCCCCTGTAGGTAACGCTATACAGCCCCCCCCCTGTAAGTAACGCTATACAGCCCCCCCTGTAGGTAACACCATACAGCCCCCCCTGTAGATAACGACATACAGCCCCCCTGTAGGTAACGCCATACAGCCCCCCTGTAGGTAACGCTATACAGCCCCCCCCCTGTAAGTAACGCTATACAGCCCCCCCTGTAGGTAACACCATACAGCCCCCCCTGTAGATAACGACATACAGCCCCTCTGTAGATAACGCCTTACAGCCCCCCCTGTAGGTAACGTCATACAGCCCCCCTGTAGGTAACGCCATACAGCCCCCCTGTAGGTAACGCCATACAGCCCCCCCTGAAGGTAACGCCATACAGCCCCCCTGTAGGTAACGCCATACAACCCCCCCTGTAGGTAACGCCATACAGCCCCCCTGTAGGTAACGCCATACAGCCCCCCTGTAGGTAACGCTATACAGCCCCCCTGTAGGTAACGCCCCTATCTTCATGCGTTTACATCTCTGACCTCCCATTGACAATAAGAGGCAGAGAAATTTGCCCGCGGCGCACAATGTCCGCAGCCAAAAAACGCAGCAATAAACACGGCAAACGGCGTTCAGGCATGTGAAAATCTGCCTCAAAATTACAGAAGGAATTTTGAGGCAGATTTTTCTGCCTGCAAAAAACTCTGTGTGAACAAGACCTTAAGGCTTCAGAATAGGTGTTAGGGGGAGTTCACACTGAGTTTTTTGACGCGGAAACAGCGGCAAAAAACGTCCGAAGGTGCCTCCCATTGAAATCCAAGAAATTTTTCCTGCGAGCAGTAAAAAATGCCTGCGGGAAAAAGAAGCGTAAGGCTATGTTCACACGGAATATTTTGCAGGAGGAATATCTGCCTCAAAATTCCGTTTTGAAGTTTTATGCAGATTTTCCTCTCCCTGCACGCCGATTTTCGCTGCGTTTTTTGCCCGCGGCCATTGAGCGCCGCGGGCATTAAACACCGTGAAATATGCTATCTCTGCCTCCCATTGAAGTCAATGGGAGGTCAGAGGCGTAAACGCCCGAAGATAGGGCATGTCGCTTCTTTTTCACGAAAGGCAGTTTTACTGCTCGCGGGAAAAAGACGCCGACGCCTCCCATTGAAATCAATGGGAGGCATTTTCGGGCCGTTTTTGACGAGTTTTGCGACGCGGTTTCCACGTCAAAAAACACGTCAAAATACTACGTGTGAACATAGCCTAATGCCCTTTCTTCGGGCGTTTCTGTCTCCGACTTCCCATTGACAACAATGGCAGGCAGAAAATGCGTTTTTTTGCGGCGTTTTTCTACCCACGGCCCGATGGACGAAAAACGTCACAAAAAACGCAACGAAAAACGCGGGAGGTGTTCAAAATATGCCTCAAAATTCCGGAAGGAATTATGAGGCAGATTTTTGTACCTAAAAACTTTTCCCTTCTCCCATGAAGTTTTTAACTTCATGTACCTGTCCTCTGCGGTCTGCACGCCCTCCACCCGTCCTGTGAGATACCTAGTACTCTAGCAGTCCTGACTGTACTGTCCTCCGCCCGAAGTCTCGCGTCGTTCGTTCCCTTTAGCTCCGCCCCCTGTCCTCTCCCCTGCCTCCTATCGCCGTCCTATTCAACTGTGTGGCAGACTATCAGTGCACGGCCCCCGGAACCCCCCCCCCCCCCGCGGCTATCAACCGGACCCGCGCCCCCCCCCGATGCCTAGTGTAATGTTAGTGATGCTGCTATTAGGCATGAGGGGGCCCGTGCCTCCAGCCCTGGCACATAAAGTAATGTGCCTGACAGGGCGACACGGGCCCCCCCATGCCGCGGGCCCCGTAGCAGCTGCTACGGCTGCTACTGTGGTAGTTACGCCACTGGCAATAGCTAAATCGATTATAACATATATGATGTTTCGGCTACAACATATGATGTATGCATGAACACTTGTTATGGTATTTATTTTTGTCTTTCTTTGTCAGTATTTCCGCCCTTAGACCCTCAGAAAGCCATATTAACACAAAGTCTTTTGAATATGTATTTGCAAGTACAAATATGGCATGACACCACGACCAGCTACATTAGATCTTGAAAGTATATATAACGTACCTCGATCAAGTGCACATGCGCAGGCGTCCTTAGCGACCCACTACGAGACGGTATCTTGATGTACGCGTGACAAAAGGCGCTGCGATGATATAATCACGCGCGCATATATCGTGGTACATGACGCCCATATCACGTGATGAGCAGCTATGGACAAACGCGGTCATGACGCCGATGAATGATTTAGGTACTTATTTAATATATTCTTCACCTGGTAGACTTCCATGTAATTGGTCATTGTATAGGAAAAATAGGAAGTGTGAATCTGTAAGCGCCACCCCCAGACGAAGGCGAAAGCCAAAACGCGCGTCGGGGCAGGTCGCCAATCTTGAGTTCCAGCCATATGGGTCAGTAATTCACTCTCCATCTTGGATTTCCTCTGAAACTTTCTTGCACTAAGCACTTTATAGTCCGTACTTGTAAATCAAATGGAGTAGCGACATAGGCTCTATGCTAGATTCCCCGTAGGGACTGGTAATAACATAGGCCAAACAGTCTTTTGACTGTGCATATTATGCTGGACTTCTTCTTTGCACTATGCACTTTTATTATTGTGGCCTGTATAATACACATTCTGGTATACTTGAATATTTGCTGTATACTTACTCTTGCTTGGCAATTCTCTTTTCATCTGTGATTCTTTTTTTTTCTTTTTTTCCAATTCAAAATTTTTATTGGTTTTAATATAAACATTTATCAAAACATTCAGAGAAAATGTGTCCGCATAATAAAAGAACATTACAAATAGGGCACAGCCTGAACAGAGGATAGACATCACATCCTATGAAGAGCACACAGTACGCCAGCCTTCTGAGTAGTCATAACTGGAAGGAACATTGCTTAAATATAAGGAAAAACAATCATACAATAATTAATCGACTTTCTACAGATCCTAAAATGCACTGGCCACAACAGGTGAGCACAAACACAGGAAGCAACGACCCCCAAAGTAGACACAAGAAAGAAAGAAAGAAAAGGGTGACAAGAATAGGAGACACACAAAGGCAAGGGAAAGACAGGAAGAGTTCATGGTGAACCTGGACTCCAATTCCAGAAAAGCAATAAGAATAAGAAAAAACAGCCGTGTACCTGATAAATACCTAGGTGGAGCAAGCAAAATCCCCCGCACCTGTCCACAGTCCTCCCCCACATGAAGTCTCAAGAGAGTGGATAGGCATTAGACCTCAGGCCCCATCTCCAGTATGGTATGTGGGAGAAAACAGAAACAGAAGCCATGGAGACCAAGTATCTCTATATCGTGCAGAGGCCTCCGGGGATTGAGCCAGGAGGAGTTCCATACGCTGAATCAGGGCAACCTCCTGAAACCGTTCATCTAACAGTGGGGGAACTCTCGATTTCCATTTGCGGGGGATAATCGATTTGGCAGCCTGAAGGAGGTGCCTAACCAGGGAACGTTGATAACTAAGTAGTGGCATAGGAATCATAAACAAAAGCTCCGACTCAGGAGAACTGATGACCGAGACCCCAGAGACTTTCAGTATTATTTCAAGTACCACCTCCCAAACACTCCGCAAGGAGGGGCAACTCCACCAAATATGAGACATAGATCCCCCGAGGCCCCGCATCGCCAACACGTGTCCGGTACAGACGGGTACCACTTATGTAGAGCAGAAGGTACCCGATACCACCTAGAAAGGATTTTGTAGCTAGTTTCCTGGGCTTGTATGGCTATCGAGGTCTTCTGGGACAGGTAGAAAGATCGCCTCCATTGTGCGTCCGCAAATGTCATGTTCAATTCAGTCTCCCAAGCCTTGCAGAAGGATGGGAGATGAGGGGATTGCTGGGCAAGGAGTAATTTGTAGAGTGTGGAAATGGCATGTGCAGGGGACCAGGTGGAAACACATAAATGCTCAATATCTGTAAGCGGTCGGTGGAGGCGAGCCCTACGCTTAGTGGCACTATAGAAGTGTTGAAATATATGAGTATTGAAATATATGATGCGGCGAAGGCGTTTCAGCGGGGCAGATAGTGGTTAATTAATGGGAGTAAAGAAAAATCAGATAGGACCTGAGTGAAGTACATGGGATTGATGGAAGACCTACCTGGGAAGGAGAGATTCCCCTCCCCAGCAGGAAATGCTGGGTTGTCAGTAATAGGGGTCAGTGGTCCCAGCGGGTCCACAAGTGAGCCCCCTCTCCCAGAGGAATGCAGCACCAGGAGGGATGGAAAACAACAAAGGAGTCAGGTCTCGGTCTGTTTCCAGTTAGGGTCCATGGCAAAGTAGAAAGTGTACGGGTACAGAGCTGTTGGGCTAACCGCACCCAGAGTTTAGAGTCATGATTATGGAAGAAGTCGAGGACCCGAGCATGAGTCGACGCCATATAATAAAGACAACAGTCCCGCAGACCAACCCCACCCGTGTCCCTGGAGTGAGTAAGGAGTGTCCTACTCAGGCGAGGACGACCCATTGGCCAGAAGAAGGATCCAAAGCACTGTTGGATACGTAGCCAATAAGAGGGCGAGATGGAGACAGGGATAGTCTGCAGGAGGTAAAACAATCTGGGGAGGAGTGACATTTTAATAATATTTATACGGCCAAACCAGGAGAATTCCCTTTTATGCCACGAGGTGAGATCTGCACGGAATTTGCCTAATAAAGGGGCAAAGTTATTAGTAAACAGTTGGGATAGGTTAGAACCTAGGCGCACCCCGGATGGAGGCCATGAGATGCTCCATAACGAGGACATACAGCAATGGGGAGAGAGGGCAGCCCTGCCTAGTGCCGTTATGAATAGCGAAGGATGCAAATAGGGAACCGTTTATTTTTAATTGCGCAGATGGGGATTGATAGGAGGCCATAATCTTACTTATAAGGGACGGTCCTAGGCCTATATGTTGGAGAGTCTGGAGGAGGGAGGGCAAGGATATCCTATTGAACGCCTTTTCGGCATCCAGAGACAGGATCATGAGAGGGATGTGATGGGACTGGGCATGATGAATGATGTCTAAGGGTTTCAGGGTATTATCACGCGCCTCCCGGCCAGGTATGAATCCCACCTGATCCGGATGAATTAAATGGGGAAGATGTTTATTTAACCTGTTAGCAAGCAATTTGCCATAGATTTTTAAGTCCACGTTGAGCAAGGAGATGGGGCGATAGCTGGAGCATAACTGGGGGTCCTTACCTGGTTTAGGAATAACCGTGACATGAGCCAAAGTGGAGCCCATGGGAAACAAGACTTCAGGAGAAATAGAATTAACCCCTTAATGACCAGCCTATTTTAGACGTTAATAACCAATCTATTTTTTTAGTTTTTCCATCGTCGCATTCCAAGAGCTATAACTTTTTTATTTTTGCGTCGACATAGCTGTATAAGGTCTTGTTTTTTGCGGGACAAGTTGTATTTTTTAATAGCACCATTTTGAGGTACATATTATTTATTGATTAACTTTTATTAACTTTTTTTGGAGGTGGGAATAGAAAAAAATCTGACATTTCGCCACACTTTTTTGCATCCTAAATCTACGCTGTTTACCGTGTACTATAAATAACACAATAATTTTATTCAGCGGGTTGTTACGATTGCAACGATACCAAATTTGTATCGTTTTTGTATGTTTTACTACATTTACACTGTAAAAACGCTTTTTTTTCAAAATTATTTGTTTTTGTGTCTCCATATTTGAAGAGCCGTAACGTTTTTATTTTTTCGCCGATGCAGTTGTATGAGGGCTTTTTTTTTGCGGGACGACTTGTAGTTTTTATTGGTACCATTTTGGAGTAGATGCGACTTTTTGATCACTTTTTAATCACATTTTTTTAAAGTCAGGATTCACAGAAAACAGCAATTTTTCCATCTTTTTTTATTTCATTTTTTACGGCGTTCACTGTGCGGGTTAAGTAATGTAATAGCTTTATAGTCGGAATGTGGGTTGTTACTGAAATGCCAGTGTGTGTAAAATCTGTGCCTAATAACAGGGGAGTGACCTTCCTTAAAGTGTGTTTCCTGGAAACATGCAATATGTGTCTTACGCTTATGAAGGTGGTGGAGGATTTGCACTCTCTTCTCATGTGTATTCAACCCCTTCACATTGAAGGAGGCTACATTGAGCTCCGCCATGGACGTATGCAGAACCACATTCTGAAATGCGCCGGAAAGAACGGGAGAAGTAGGAGTCCAGGATCACCACAAGTAAGAGGAGAAGCAGATGGGGGCATATTCTAGGGAAAGAAAACACAGCATGAGGGAAAAACAACAACAAAATAAAAGGCAGCAACACAGAGACTGCCGCAAGAGCTAAACACAGAAATATGGCGGACCATAGAGCGACAACTGCGCCCCGGAATGGCCCAGTACTTACGGGGGGAAGGTGACAGCTACACATGAGAGCGACACGCTCTCCCCAGCATATAATAACATAAAAAATAGGTATTAACAGCTATTATTATAGATACTGTACATTGGAAATAGGGGGGAAGGCGTACGATAACAGAGATGAATACAATTTCTAAGGCAAAAAATAAACTAGACATCTCACATTAAGTAAGAACAAAAGAGGACTTCCAGGAATTAAAAAAATCATGTAAGGCAAATTAAGTCCTGGGGTGGTCACGTATGACTCCAAGCAACACAAGTCCTCAAGCAGAGCGAGCAGTCTCCTCAGACTGTACAGGTTCCCAGTCGCATCCGCGAGCGGACTGTCTTCTGGGACCCCTCATGGGCTGACCCTCGCTAAAATCCGGGTGTGAGGAAGGAGGGCGCCCTGCATTGGATCCTCCACCAGCAGAGGACAACAGCGTGGGCCACTCCTGGAGGGAGACGGAAGGAAGACTTCGATTCCTGAGGAAATCCGGCAAGTCACCGGGAGATCTCAGCGCGTATGTGTGACCGTCTCGCCTGACCATTAAGGCGAAGGGGATGCCTCATCTATAGACGATACCTCGGTTCCGAAGAACCTCCAAAAGGGGTTTAAGATCAGCTCTTTGTGCCAGGGTGTGCCTAGAGAGATCCAGCAATATAAGTATCTGCATCCTGTGGTGAAACATGGTGGGCTGTTGTCTGTTTTTTTGCAGGATAGCGTCTTTTATGGCATAGAAGTGTATCCGGCAAATGACATCTCTGGGCTGCTGGTCATCAAGGCTTAATGGACGGAGAGCTCTATGAGCACGATCAAGTTCTATATGGGTATTTGGTGGACTGCCCAGTAACGTATTGAAGAAGGTGGACAATGTGGGAAAAGAGATCAGAGGCAGGAATAGATTCAGGCAGTCCCCTAATACGGATGTTGTTTCTGCGGTTACGATTTTCAATGTCATCAAGATGTTGTTGCAGAGTGAATAATTGAGCAGAGTGATGCTGCAATGTGGACTGCATGGTGACAATTGTTGCATTGTCAGTGACACGGTTATGAGCAAGAGTATCAACTCTCACAGAAAGTGAGGAAAGTTCAGCTTGGAACTGTGAAAACTCCAATTTACATTCTTCCACAATTTGTTTAGCAAAGGAAGTCATATCCGCCCTAGTGGGTAGTGTTTGAACCATCTATCGGATGTCCAAAATAGTTGCCGGTCTATCCTCACAAACAGGCACTCCTGAGATGTCTGTATGACTTAATCTGAAATCAGCCGACACTTCACCCGGATTCCGGGCAGAGTTCAGAGCATGCTGGCATGGTGAGAGGATGGTGGAACACTGGCTGCGGGCATGGGGGGGAGACAAGGACAGATGGGGCAAGAGGGGCCCCTGGGGGGGGTCAAGGACGGCTGAGCATTGGGGGAACTATCTCATGGGGAGCCAGAGGATCATGCGGGGGAACCTCACAGTGATCCAGGGCCCTTGTGAGGCTGGAGGTTTATGCGGGCCAGAGCAGTGGAAAGGGGCACATGAGATCCAGGACCCCCCGTGCTCACTGTTTGGACCCCTCGGTGGAGAGGATGCATCCCACAGTGTCCTGTCCTTAGGGCCGGGTCGGAGTGGAGGTGCAGGGTCCAAGGCAAGGAGGGGGACCGCCGCTCTGAATGGCCGATCCAGACGGGAGGACGCCTCGAGAGGAGACCCAGCATCCACTTCCGGTCTCCTCATCTCCAACATCCATCTTGGAGAGCCGCATGGGAGGCATATGGTGCCTGGAGACGAGCGTCGGCGTCTGCAGCGTTCCCTGAGGCATCAGCGGAGGATAGTGGGGTCCCCACCGGCAAGACCTCCCCAACAGGAGAGGCTGGCCGGGATGCAGCAGCAATAATGGCCCAGTTGGGTTCTGTCACGCACAGGCCACGGTGGCCATCTTGGAAGGCCTCTCCGCCTGGGGCCTAGAAGCCAATCTTCAACCCATCAACCGTTGGAGTATAATGCAAATTTTATTGAACAAATCTCCTAATGATAACAGATTTTTTTTTAGAAGTAAAAAACTCAAAATGCACTGTTTAAAATTATTATGCACAACAGAGATCAAAACATTTTAAAGGTTGTAAAGAGAACTAAAATGTTAATTTGTTGAATTTGCAGCATCAGGAGGTCATATTTACAGAAATCAAAAGCTCGTTCAATCAAAAAAAACTTAACAGGCCAAGTTGCATGTTACCATAGGACCCCTTCTTTGATATCACCTTCACAATTCTTGCATCCATTGAATTTGTGAGTATTTGGACAGTTTCTGCTTGAATATCTTTGCAGGATATCAGAATAGCCTCCCAGAGCTTCTGTTTTGATGTGAACTGCCTCCCACCCTCATAGATATTTTGCTTGAGGATGCTCCAAAGGTTTTCAATAGGGTTGAGGTCAGGGGAACATGGGGGCCACACCATGAGTTTCTCTCCTTTTATACCCATAGCAGCCAATGACACAGAGGTATTCTTTGCAGCATGAGATGGTGCATTGTCATGCATGAAGATAATTTTGCTACGGAAGGCACGGTTCTTTTTTTTGTGCCTCGGAAGAAAGTGGTCAGTCATAAACTCTACGTACTTTGCAGAGGTCATTTTCACACCCTCAGGGACCCTTAAGGGGCCTACCAGCTCTCTCCCCATGATTCCAGCCCAAAACATGACTCCGCCACCTCCTTGCTGACGTCGCAGCCTTGTTGAAACATGGTGGCCATTCACCAACCATCCACTACTCCATCCATCTGGACCATCCAGGGTTTCACAGCACTCATCAGTAAACAACACGGTTTGAAAATTAGTCTTCATGTATTTCTGAGCCCACTGCAACCGTTTCTGCTTGTGAGAATTGTTTAGGGGTGGCCAAATAATAGCTTTATGCACACTTGCAAACCTCTGGAGGATCCTACACCTTGAGGTTCGTGGGACTACACAGGCACCAGCGGCTTCAAATACCTGTTTGCTGCTTTGCAATGGCATTTAAGCAGCTGCTCTCCTAATCCTATTAATTTGTCTGGCAGAAACCTTCCTCATTATTCCATTATCTGAACGAACCCGTCTGTGCTCTGAATCAGCCACAAATCTTTTCACAGTACGATGATCACGCCTAAGTTTTCTTGAAATATCCAATGTTTTCATACCTTGTCGAAGGTATTGCACTATTTCACGCTTTTCGGCAGCAGAGATATCCTTTTTCTTTCCCATATTGCTTGAAACCTGTGGCCTGCTTAATAATGTGGAACGTCCTTCTTAAAGGAACAGTGTCATCACAAATTTATTTTTCATATGTTAAAGATGTTAGTGCTTTATTAAAAACGTTTATATTTATTTGTGTGTTTGTGTTTTACTTTTTCTTATTTTTACACTTTTTCTTCCCTATGGGGGCTGCCATTTTTTGTTCCATTTCTGTATGTGTCGATTAACGACATATACAGACATGGAATACGGCAGCCACAGTCCCATAGGGACTGCGAACGGCTCCCGTCCCATCCACTTCTGTGTACGCCGTCTGTGTGGGAACTGCGCATGCGCCGCTCCCACACAGTCCAATTTGAAATTGGCGCCGTCCGGCGCCATTTTCCTGTGGACCGGAAGTCGCGGCCGGACAGTAAGATTACTACTTCCGGTCGCGGCTTCCGGACTTGTGCACTTGGACCAGCGGCAGCAGACGGAGCGGACGGGCCGGAGGGAGCCGCGGCGGCAGGAGCAGGTAAGAGATTTCAGTGTATGTTCGTGTTTGTGTACGTTTACTACTGTATGTTAACCTTCTACACTGTGTGTTAGCTCAAAAAATGGCGACACACAGTGTAGGAGGTTAGACCGTTCAAACCCCTCGTGTATCACGGCACTAGCCAGGATAAAGGAGGGGGGGATGCTGAGAGCTCACTAGAGCGAGGGCTTTTTACCCAATTTTGCAATGCTGCAATTTTGGGAATAGCTCCATCTAGTGACCAGCAATGGGAAATATTATAAATTAGAATCTAATTTATAATATTTCCTGACTCGTGAAAAAAATAAAAAAAATTTGAACAATGTTTAATCACCTACACACTAAATGTTTAATTAAAAAAACCAAAACATGTTTTTCTGGCAACACATTCCCTTTAAGTAGTTTTCCTTTGATTGGGCACACCTGGCAAACTAATTATCACAGGTGTCTGAGATTGATTACAATGATCCCAAGAGTCCTAAGACACAATACCATCCATGAGTTTAATTGAAAAACTAATAATCAAATGTTTATGACACTTAAATCCAATGTGCATAATAATTTGGAACGCGGTGTATAGGTTCTATTATTTTGAACAATTGTTTGCTTCTAACTTTATGGCAACAATATGGGGAAGGCCCTTTTCTGTTCCAGCATAATTGTGTCCCTGTGCACAAAGCAAGGTACATAAAGGCACGGTTGATGAATTTGGTGTGGAGGAACCCGAGTGTCCTGCACAGAGGCTTCGACCTCAACCCCAATGAACACCTTTGGGATGAATCGTAACACTGATTGTGAGTCAGGCCCTCTCATCCAACATCAATGTCTGACGTCACAAATGCTATTTTGGCTGAATGGGCAAAAAGTCCCACAGACGCTCTCCAATATATTGTGGAAAACCTGCCCCAAAGAATGGAGGCAAAAGGGGGCCCAACTCCTTATTAACATCAATGATTTTGTAATGAGATGTCCAACAAGCTCATAAAGGTGTAATGATCAGGTATCCATATACTTTTGGCCAGATAGAGTATATAATCCATAAACATAAGGAAATGTACATTTAGTCTTATTAATAATGAATAATACGGGGGCAACCATACATTTTTGCTCCAAGTATGTAAATGAGAAAGTCAAGCATGCATATTCATTTTCTATGAGAGATTACCATACCGTTCTGCAGGTGCGGGGGCACAGGGTAATGTAATGCTTAATTAAATTCCAAGCTTTCCTGTAACGGCAGCGCTTGGCCCCGGTCTTAAAGGGCCAGCGCGCATAGATTTAAAATCTTCCCTGACCAATCCCCAGATCACCCTGGACTATAAAAAGGGCTCTGCTCTTCCAATCCTTGCCTGAGCATTGTTGTCTACCCATGTACGTATTGAAAACAGTCCCTTGGTTGTTTCTTGCCCCCACTGTTCCTGTATCCTTCTTCCTGTATTCTGTATCCTGTTACTGTGTTTGTTTCCTGAGGCTAAGAATTTAGTTGGAGTTGAGTGTGTCATCTGCCACATCTGGTGTTATCTGCCAGGTCAAGCTCCATCTGTGCCTAAGCCTGTGCTACACCTCATGTCTGTCTGGACTCTTACAGGTACTCTTGTGCTAAAGACTTTACATAGCCTTTACATAGACTATTGGTTGGCCAGCTGCCACTCCGCTACGGCGGAGCGGCCTAGTGGGTCCACATACTCCTAGATCGTGACATTTCCCATTCACAGGGTACTGAAATCTTGTGAATGACCAGCACACACATGCATGGTTTAAGTACACTGGGAATAAAAAAAAAATCTGATTATAATGTATATGCACAAGATTTTAATACGTCCATGCACCCATGAGATTTAAAATATGGAGTGATGGTGCTGCTGCAGAGCGGTATATTAACCACTCCCTAGAGGGGCAGAGAGCTAAGACTATGCCAAATTCTATATTTATTTTTGTACTTCCCAATAATCTCTTTACTGCTTTATTAACATGTCTGGCTCAAGAGTTTTTGCTACTCATTACTCAGATATTAATCATCACTAAACATACATTACTGTACCTTATGTAATAAGAATATTGTGCAAGTTGATGGAAATCAGGGTGCAATACCGTATTAATTATCATATAACACAAGAGCTCCTATATAGAGGTGTAGAGATACAGTATGTGATCTGTTAGGATATGCCATCAGTGTGTTATCAGTGAGGGTCCAACTGCTTAGACCCTCCCCCGATCCTGAGAATTGCTAATAGACACAGCTTCACTGGCAACCCGGTGTAGTATCTGATATTGCAACACAGTCTCATTCAAGCAAATTCTGCTATGCTGCAGTTCCTACTCAGTGCTAAATAAAGTGTGGCGCAGTGTAAGAAATAGTACAATGCGGCAACATCGCTACATAAAGCTCCTTTCTCATAATCAATGGGCATTCCAGTAGTCAGACCACCACCAGACATTGATGACATGGCATTAATCTCTATCACTGGAAAATTATTTTTAAATCCATAGGCATTAATATGGAGTTGGTCCCTCCTTTTCAGCTAAAACAGCTTCCACTCTTCTGGGAAGCTCCCTACAAGATTTTGGAGTTTGTCTGTGGGAATTTTTACCAATTCATTCAGAAGAGCATTTGTGAGGGCAGACAATGGTGCTGGATGAGAGGGCCTGGTTCACATCTCTGTTCCAGTTCATGCCAAAGGTGGTCGATAGGGTTGAAATCAGGGCTCTGTCCGGGCCACTCAAGTTCTTCCACACCAAACTCACCCAACCATACCTTTATGGACCTTGCTTTGTGCACTCAGACACAGTCATGATGGAACAGAAAAGGGCCTTCCCCAAACTGTTCCCAGAAAAATGTCCAAAATGTCTTGGTTTGCTGAAACATGAAGATTTCCCTTCTCTGGAACTAAGGGGGCCTAGGTCAACACCTCAAAAACAATGCCATTGCATTATCCCTCCTACATCAAACTTTACATTTGGCACATTGCAGTCAGGCAGGTAATGTTCTCCTGACATTCACCAAACTTAGACTCGTCCATCAGACTGCCAGAGCATGATTCGTCACTCCAGAGAACAAGTTTCCACTGCTCCAGAGTCCAGTGGCGGCTTGCTTTACACCACTCCATCTGACGCTTGGCATTGTGCTTGGTGATGTAAGGCTTGAATGCAGCTGCTCGGCCATGGAAACCCATGCCACGAAACTCCCGGGGCACAGTTTTTTGTTGGGTAGTCAATCCAGAGGTTGGTTAAAAATTCTGCAGTTATTGAGTCAGCAGAGCGTTGCCGACTTTTATGCGCCTCAGCACTAAGCGACCCTGCTCTGTAACTTTACGTGGTCCTCCACTTCATGGCTGAGTTGCTGCGGTTCCTAAACACTACCACTTTGAAATAATACTGCTCACAGTTGATCGTGAAATATCTAGGAGTGAAAAAATTTCACAAACTGACTTGTTACAACAGCGACATCCTATTACCACGCTCGAATACAGTGAACTGTTTAGAACGACCCATTCTTTCACAAATGTTTTTAATGGCAGACTGGTGCTGGATTTTATACACCGGTGGCAATGTGACTGAATGAAACACCTGAATTCAATGATTAAGAGGTCTGTCCCAATACTTTTGTTTATATAGTGTATGTGCTCTGCATTGTATCTGTAGTAAATACACAGTGGCACGAAACTTTGACTTTTTTCAATGGCTTTTGTTTTGTGATCTCACGCTGCAGCAATTTATCAGTCAAGATAAACTTGACTACATCTGTATAGCCCTCTCAATATTGTAGGGCCCTAGGTTACTGTAGGACTAAGCACCTTCTCCTTGACTAGAGAATTGTTTCTCACAGTCCCACACCTGGCTGCAAGACACAGAAGTCTGATCCTTTTGTAACAAACCCCGAGCTGCAAGAGCAAAACATGGACACAAGGGTATATTCATATGTGGCAGAGCTGTTGCAGAAATTTCTGTGAGACTATCTCATTCATCTGAATGGGGTTTACAGAACCCCAAGCACATGCTGTAGAAACAACCCCATTCAGATGAATGGAACTGATTTTCATTGGCAAAAATTTCTGCACAAATCTGCTGCTTGTGACCTTACCCTAAGTGCCAGTTCACACTGATTTTCTTTTTACATGTTTTTTGACACGGAAACCATGTCGTGCCAAAAAACGGCCAAAAATGCCTCCTATTGATTTCAATGGGAGGCGGACGCTTTTTTTCCCCTAGTTTTCCCTAGTTTTTGCTAGCAGTGCTCAATGGCCGCACGCGAAAAACGCAGCGAAAAATGCGGCAAACGGCGTGCAGACAGATGAAAAATCTGCCTCAAAATTCGAGACAGAATTTTGAGGCAGGATTTTCTGCCTGCAAAAAACTCTGTGTGAACACACCCTCACAGGTTTTCAGCCTCTGAATACATAGTAAATACATTGCATAACTTATTAAATAATAATGCTATATTTACAGAAGACTGGACATCTATCCTATAATTTATAATGCTGCATTAGGGCAGAGGGATTGCAGGGGAACAGGCGTGGGAGTTGCTAAATAAAAGCATTTTTAAGT
Source organism: Rhinoderma darwinii (assembly GCF_050947455.1). Lineage (NCBI taxonomy): Eukaryota > Metazoa > Chordata > Amphibia > Anura > Rhinodermatidae > Rhinoderma > Rhinoderma darwinii. Next base: position 336,983,165 of record NC_134688.1, on the reverse strand, counting down.
TCTCTCTCTGTACTAAACACAATATGCACCATTTTTATCCTTGTAAACTTTTGGGAAAAAAGAAAGTTTACCTTAATTTTAATTGACCATGTTTGGCTATTTGTGGCAGTGGAAAATTACTAACATTATCTTTGACACTGACATTTGTTAAGCCCCATCAATCAGTAAGGTTGATGAATGGCTGCAGATTTTCTGCTCCCAGTTTGGAGACTGAGTACTTGGAGGCCTGAGACATATCTTGTTTAACGTTTAATATCCTGTAGCCCACCCATGAAAAGCGAACGTGTTTATTTAGTGTAGGTATCCCCCAATTAAACCATGCACACATGCTAAACACTTTTAGTATCCAGCTACAGGCTATCTAGGCCTCTATGTGGGAGAAAGTTTACTAAGCTTGTGTATTTCACTGGTAGAGGTTGGTAGTACAGTCATAATTAGAATTGTGTCAACTTTTTAATCTTTTATTTCAAGGTTTAAGCAAAAATATGTAATATTCATGGTGTAATTATAACAATTTCTACTTGTTATTGAATTTGTAATGATACATTTTACTGATATGTTCCCAATCTGTCGTGTGAACAAAGTTTATTGGCTCTCAAATATTGTCCATTTATAGAAAATGTCCTGGAAAAATCACATATCATGGCAAAGGTGAGCCATGTGGGCCTCCAAAATGTCAATTTTAATAAAGAATTCATTTGAATTGGTTCAAGAGTGTATTTATGTTTTCTTATTGTCTAATATTTCAGAAACTGTTATATCAAGCAACACCCATCAATCAAGTTTAAGGCATGACCATGGATTTATAACTAAATCCCTATTATTGGAATCTCATGAAGGATCCTGATCTAAAGAAAATAAACCAATGTAAAATGAAAGGCTACTACCCAGTGTGGTAACAGTAAGGCTGGGTTCACACGACCTATTTTCAGACGTAAACGAGGCGTATTATGCCTCGTTTTACGCCTGAAAATAGGGCTACAATACGTCGGCAAACATCTGCCCATTCATTTTAATGGGTTTGCCGAAGTACTGTGCAGACAACCTGTAATTTACGCGAAGTCAATGAAGAGCAGCTCAAGATTTACAAGCGTCACAGACGCCTCGCATATTACGAGGAGGAGCTTTTACGTCTGAAACGAGGCAGCTGTTTTCTCCTGAAAACAGTCTGTCTTTTCAGACGTAAAAGCCTATCATCGTGTGCACATACCCTTAATGTATAGTTGCTATATAAGAATTATTTCATTGTGCGCTGGGCATTAAAAGTATTAGAGGTGGGGCATATATACATTTTAGGCTTCCAATTTAGTTTGAAACAGTTCAGTATGGATGGCAATAACTGATATCTACTGTATTTTTATTAGTTTTTTATCCATGTTCATCAATTATCGGCAGTTCTTAAAAACCATTTAGAAGCGTTTTGATAAATTCTTACACAATAACCTTGTTGTAGCGAACACCCAACATGCTGCAACTGTGTATGAAATAATGAACAATCTGGATCAGGGACCAAATCAGATCTTAGCCTCTCAATATACAGTACAATGCCGGACATTACAATGTATGGGGATGAACAAAAGGTGGCTCAAAAAAGTTTTACGTCGGTGCTTATAATAAACTGGACCCAAAGCCAGGGGCGTAGCTGGGGGGGGGGGCAGGACGCAGATACAATGGAATACTATGACGGAGCAAGGAGCTAGCTCCCTGCTCTGCCGTTCACTAAGGCGCTGGGACAGGATCCCTGCTAAGGCCGGCACAATGAGGTCAATTGATCACGCCGGCCTATGCAAGGATCCCGTGTCATAGGCTGCTGAGGAAGCGGTGGAGCTGCCCTGTTCGTCGCAGGAACAGGAATAGTTGAGTACAAGTTTTTTTTATTTGTTTGGGTGCTGTGTGTCGCTATCTACAAGGGGGAGCTGTGTGCCGCTATCTAGAAGGGGGGGGGGGGCTGTGTGCCGCTATCTACAAGGGGGCTGTGTGTCACTATCTACAAGGGGGGCTGTGCGTCGCTATCTACAAGGGGGGACTGTGTGGCGCTATCTACAAGGGTAGTCTGTATTGCGCTATCTACAAGGGGAGCTGTGGGGCACTATCTACAAGGAAGGCTGTGTGGCATTATCTACAAGTGGGGGCTGTGTGGCACTATCTACAAGGGGCACGGTGTGGCATTATCTACAAGGGGGCGCTGTGTGGCACTATTTACAAGAGATGGGGTTGTGTGGCACTATCTACAAGAGGGGGCTGCGTGGCAGTATCTACAAGGGGGGCTTTGCGGCTTTATCTACAATGGAGGTGTGTGGCACCATCGACAAATGTGTGTGTTTGACACTATATACAATGGGGTGTGGCACTATATACTAGGGGGGAGTGTGGCACTATCTACAGAGGGGATGTGTGGCACTAACTACAAAGGGGGGGGTTGTGTGGTACTATCTACAAGAGGGGGCTGTGTGGCACTATCTACAAGAGGGGCTCTGTGGCTTTATCTACAAGGAGGGTGTGGGGTTATCTACAGTGGGGGATGTGTGGCTTTTTCTACAAGGGGTGTGTGTGGCACTATCTGCAAGGGGGGGGGTGGTACTACCATCTAGTGGGGGAGTGTGGCACTATCCAAAGAGAGATGTGTTGCACTACCTACAAGGGGGGTGGTGCTGTGTTTCACAATCTACAAGGAGATGGGGGGCACTATCTACAGGCGGCCCGTGTGGCACTATCTACAAGAGGAGGCCATTCATTATTGTAACGTCTATGGCCACGGCCCGTCGTTCTGACTTACCCCTCGACGGCCATGGACATGTGAGTTCCCTGCAGCATCGTCCTCCTGTGAGGCGCAGTCACTCACTTCCTGGCATCGAGATTGTCTCCGGAGGGCGCCCGCGCGTGCACGGTCTTAAAGGTCCAGTGCGCACATAATTGCAGGAAACCAGAATGCTAATGGACTAGAAAAAGGGCTCCGCCCTCTTGTTCTTTGCCTGAGCAATGTTCGTTACCCAAAGTTCGTCTTGCAAATGGTCTCCTAGTGTCTTCCAGTTCCCAAGTGTTTCCTGTATCCCGTATCCTGTATCCTGCATCCTGCATCCCGTGCTGTCCTGGTCAAGTGCCATGCTGAGGCTATTGTTGTGTTCTGCTACTCCACTCCTGATGTCTACCTGATGCCTGGTTCCAGCCGAGCCTGCCTTGCTACTGTCCGAGTTGCCACAGGTACCCTTTCTGGACTATAAACTCTGTACTATACCTGTTCTGTCAACTGCCATCCCGCTACGCGGTACGGAACAGTGGGTTCACACCCCGCATCGTGACAGTACGCTCAGGCCATGGACCCCGCTGGTCAATTCAAGGGCATGCCACCTTCCCAAGCCATGCAGGCGTACCTGCAGGATCTCCGAGAAAAGACAGGATCAACTTCTTGTGGCAGTGGACTCCATTGCACAGCAGCTAGGGACGCTTCCCTTCCGGCTCTTATACAAGCTCCTTCGTTCGACCCTCCTGCTACACATCCTAGCAGTTCAGGTTCGGATCCTCGGTTCTTGCTGCCATTGCCTTCTCGGTTCCATGGAGACGCAAGTACGTGCAGAGGGTTTCTGAACCAATGCCATATCCATTTTACCCTGCACGCCCAAGCATTTCCGTCGGACGGAGCCAAGATTGCCTTCATCGTGTCTCTACTTGCTGGCAAGGCCCTGGCATGGGCGAACCCAATCTGGGAATGTCAGGGACCCGAGACCCAAGACTTCCAGGGATTCGTGCAGTTATTCCGTACTGTTTTCTAGGAGCCAGGACGAGTCTCGTCAGCAGCCACTGCTATCTTTAACCTTCGCCAGGGGGACACCTCCGTGGGCGAATACACCATCCAGTTCCGGACCCTGGCAGGAGAACTGTCCTGGAACAAGGAGGCCTTGATAGCATCCTTCTGGCATGGTCTATCTCCCGATATCAAGGACGAACTTGCTCGAGATCTACCACCTGCCTAGGACGACCTGATTCTACTTGCCACTCGAGGGGACATAAGGCTCAAAGAAAATTCTCGAGAGGTTCGAAAAGAGAGATGGCTCCCTAGACTGGCCCCCTACTTCCAGCAACCCCTCTTGCCGCCTTCTACTGCTTTGCCCGAGGTTCCGGTGCAGGTGGATCGCCTAAAATTGTCCGTTCAAGAGAAACAGCGCAGGCGCACCTCTGGACTCTGTTTATATTGCGGCCTCGCTGGCCATGTCGTGCGTCTGTGTCCTCAGAAGCCAAAAAACTCCAACGCCTAGGTTTGGTTGGAGAGACAACCCTGGGCTCTACTGCATTTAATCTTGAACTCTCCTCCAAACTGTTCATTCCCGTGACCATCATTGCTGGCGAGAAGCCCCATCCGGTCTCTGCCTACCTGGACTCTGGCTCTGCAGCCAATTTAATCTGCCAAGACTTTGTGGATCTTCTTCAGTTGCCCACTGTCCTGCTGGAAAGGGCGTTGATCATTGCCTCGGTAGATGGACTACCTTTACCTCACCCAGTTTTGTCTGTGACCAAGCCTTTGAGACTTCAATTGGGAGCTCTTCACTCTGAGCTCATCTCCCTGTTTGTCCTGCCCAAGGCCGTCAACCCCCGTTCTGCTGGGTTTGCCTTGGCTCCGTTTGCACGCCCCAGTCCTGGATTGGAACTCTGGAGAGGTTCTCCAGTGGGGTCCCAAGTGTCTTGACTGCTGTCTGTGTCATATCCATCCACCACAGTCTTCACCAAACTAGTCATTGGCAGGGTTGCCTTCTTGTTACTCTATGTTCTCTGATGTCTTTGATAAGAAGCAAGCAGAGACCTTGCCGCCACATCGAGCATATGATTGTCCGATCGACTTGGTTCCTGATTCATCTCCTCCTCGCGGTAGAGTGTACCCTCTCTCCTTGCCTGAGACCCAGTCCATGTCTGCCTACTTTAAGGAGAATCTGGAGAGGGGCTTCATTCGTAAATCCTCATCCCCGGCCGGAGCTGGATTTTTCTTTGTCAAGAAGAAAAATGGATCCCTCCGTCCCTACATTGACTACCGAGGCCTCAACCAGATCACGGTGAAGAACAGGTACCAATTGCCTTTGATTTTCGGAACTGTTTGATCGCATACGGGGGCAATTTTTTTTTCTAAACTGGACCTGCGGAGGGCCTACAATCTGATCCGGATTCGTCAAGGTGACGAGTGGAAGACTGCATTTAATACACGTGATGGGCACTATGAATACCTAGTTATGCCCTTCGGCTCATGTAACGCCCCCACGGTGCTTCAGGAATTTGTCAATTACAGTTTTCGTGATCTCCTCTATGTCTGTGTTGTGGTGTATCTCGATGACATTTTGATTTTTTTTCCCCATATCCAGTAACTCATCAGAGTCTGGTCCGCCAGGTGTTGCTTCGTCTAAGGGAGAATCATCTTTATGCCAAGCTGGAGAAATACGTGTTTGAGAAAAAGTCTCTTCCCTTCCTGGGCTATATCATCTCCGATCAGGGTCTTAAGATGGACCCTGAGAAGGTGAAGGCTGTCCTGGAATGGCCACGCCCCCAAGGCTTAAGGGCCATACAACGCTTCCTGAGATTCGCCAACTTCTACTGGCTGTTCATTCCCAACTTCTCATCTTTGACAGCTCCTATATCTACCCTCACTAAAAAGAGCATGAATGCCAAGGTGTGGACTCCGGAGGCAGAAGCTGCATTTGAATCCTTAAAAAAAGCCTTCACGTCAGCCTCTATTCTTCACCACCCTGATTTGTCCCTACAGTTTTCATTAGAGGTGGACGCTTCCTCTGTTGGTGCTGGTGCACTGTTGTTCCAGAAAGGTTCGAAAACGCAAGACTGTGGTATGTGGCTACTATTCTAAGCTGTTTTCTTCCGCAGAGCGCAACTACTCGATTGGGGATCGGGAGTTACTGGCTATCAAGCTGGCTCTGCAGGAGTGGAGACACCTACTGGAAGGCGCAGACCATCCTATCCTGATCTTCATGGATCAAAAGAACCTGACCTATCTACAGACGGCTCAGCGGTTGAATCCTTGTCAAGCCAAGTGGTCATTGTTCTTTGCTCGGTTCCGGTTCGAACTCCACTACCGTCCTGCCGACAAGAATGTGATGGCCGATGCCTTGTCTAGGTCATTTGAAACAGAGGACACTGTGGTGTCCCCAGAGAATATTATTGATCCTTCCTTCATCTTCTCTGTGAACCCTCTGCAAGTTAGAGACATTCCTCCGGGAATGACTTTTGTACGTCTGGCAGACAGAGGAAGAATCTCACTGCTGGTGTCACATTTCCAAGCTGGCAGGTCACGCGGGTGCTCGTAAGACCCAAGATCTTATTAGTCCGTCAGTTCTGTGGCCCACGCTGCCCAAAGACGTCATGGACTTTGTCTCCTCATGTACGGTATGTGTAGAAAATAAAGTTGCCCGCTCCAGACTGGCTGGTCTGTGCCCGTTGCTCCCTGGCAGTTTGTTGCAATGGACTTTGTCACGGATCTCGCTCTCTCTGCGGGTTGCAGTGTGATCTGGGTGGTGTTGGATCAATTTTCTTAAATGGCTCATTTTGTTCCCTTGACTGGTCTGCCTTCTGCTGCGCGATTGGCCGACCTCTTCATTCAACACATCTTCCGTCTACACGGCTTGCCTCTGCATATTGTCTTGGATCCAAGGGTCCAGTTCACCTCAAAGTTTTGGAGAGCACTCTGCGGTCTCCTCGGTGTAAAGTTGGACTTCTCTTCGACCTATCATCCCCAATACAATGGGCAAGTCGAGAGTGTTAACCAGACTATGGAAAACTATCTGCGTCACTTTGTTTCCAGATGGCATGATGACTGGGTGCAGCTGCTCCCGTGGACAGACTTCTCCTATATTAACCACACTAGTGAGTCCATCTCCAGTCCGTTCTTCATTGTCTACAGCCAACACCCTCAAATACCTCTTCCTGTCTCTACTATGTCCCAGGTACCTTTAGCTGACTCTACCTTCAGGGACTTTCTGCAGATATGGCAACAGACCCGAACTTCTATCCTGATGGCGGTGGACCACATGAAGAGAAAGGCAGATACTGGAAGACTGGATCCTCCTCAGTTTCTTCCAGGTACTAAGGTCTGGTTGTCTTTAAAGAATATCTAGCTGTGGGTGCCATCCTGCAAATTTGCTCCTAGGTTCCTCGGACCCTCGAGATCCTGCTACAAATTAACCTGTTTTTTTTACAAGCTGCGGATGCCTCCTACCCTCAAGATCCCTTCCATGTCTCCTTGCTGAAGCCCGTGTTCCTGAACTGCTACTCCAGGACTCCTAGTTCCTCAGTGGCCCCTGGTGGATTGTCAGGGACTTTCGAAGTAAGGAAGATTCTGGCCACCAAGAAGATAGGAGGAAGGACGTTTTATTTGGTGGATTGGAGGTGATTTGGTCCAGAAGAGAGGTCTTGGGAGCCAGAGGAGAACATCGATGTTCACGTGAGAAAGTTTCTCTCCCGCTCTGGTCCAAAGAAGAGGGCGCGTAAGAGAGGAGATACTGTAACGTCTATGGCCACGGTGCGTCGTTCTGACTTACCCCTCAACGGCCGCGGCCATGGACATGTGAGTTCCCTGTGAGGCGCCATCACTCACTTCCTGGTATCGAGACCGGAGGGCGCGCGCGCCCGCGGGTGCATGGTCTTAAAGGGCCAGTGCGCGCATAATTGCAGGAAGCCTGCATCAAGCCCAGAAAGCTACTGGACTATAAAAAGGGCTCTGCCCTCTTGTTCTTTGCCTGAGTGTTGTTCGTTTCCCAAAGTTTGTCTTGCAAATGGCCTCCTAGTGTCTTCCAGTTCCCAAGTGTTTCCCGTATCTTGTATCCTGTATCCCGTGGTGTCCTGGTCAAGTGCCGTGCTGAAGCTGTTGTCTTGTTCTGCTACTCCACTCCTCTACCTTCTGCCTGGTCCCAGCCGAGCCTGCCTTGCTACTGTCCGAGTTGCCACAGGTACCCTTTCTGGACTATATACTCTGTACTATACCTGTTTGGCCAGCTTCCATCCCACTACGCGGTACGGCCCAGTGGGTCCATGCCCCGAATCGTGACAATTATGTCACCATATAGTCTCATTAGCCTCAGTTATACAATCTGTTTTACTCAGGTACTGACCTCTTTAATTTATTTTCTTTTAATTTATTGTTATGTTAACTCCCTTATATAACTATATTGCTTGTAAAATGTACAAATGGTTTTAAGCTGGAGTTACATAAAAAAAAATTTGGAAAAAAAATACACCTTATTGATTAGTAGAGAAAGCAAATATGGTGAGGGGGAAAGAGATGTTGGGTAAGAAGTTGGGCGGGGGGAGCACCTCAAACGGAAATGTTATATCTTTCTGTATTAATTTCTCAAGATCTGTTTGCTGTCATTTAAGCCCTTCCTTCTGCAGCCATTTTTTTTATTTTCGTTTTCGCATTCTCCTCCCCACCTTTCAAAAGCTATAACTTTTTTAATTTTTCATCGATTGAGTATTGTTTGGGCTTATTTTTTGCAGTGGCGAGCTGAGCTGTAGTTTCCATTGGTTTAATTTTGGGGTACATGACACTTTTTGATCACATTTATTCAATTTTTTTGTAGTAGAGGAAGTTAACCAAAAAACAGCAATTCTGCAGTTTCAACCTTTTTTTTACAGCCTCCACCGTGTGGGTTAAATAATGTTATACTGTAATAGCTCAGACGCAACGATACCAGTTATGTTGAAAAAATGTTACAATGCTTTTAGGGGAAAATTGGAAAAGGTTTTTTGTTTTTAAACTTTTAATATGAAAAGGGGACTTGAACCAGCGATTGTTGGATCGCTTGCACAATACACTGCAATAAGCCGTATTTCCAGCAGGGCTTCATAGGAGTACAAAGATGGCAGACATGGGGGCCTTCATTAGACCCCCACGCTGCCATGACGAACATCGGCACCCTGCGATGCTACGGCTTCTAACGGCTTTGATGTCACGGCATCTAAGGCGTTAAACTAGTAGGATTTTATACAGTCGACACACTGAACTTATGGAGCGGGTTCAGCCTGTGAGCCTGCTCCATGCTCTCCCACCTGATCTCTGCTGTATATATGCAGATAATGTCGGGAAGGGGCTAAAGGGAACATTCATTGTTTACTTCCAGTGGGAGAAAAAAATCTTTCCTGGTCATGTTCTAACCAGTAAAAAAAATAAAAAGAAGCTCTTTTGGACTCATGAGGCGAATGGGAGCCTAATGATACATTTAACGTAAATTCCGGAAGCTTTCCCGGCATATATGGTAAACGTCCACAGCATATTTCTGTGTTCGGCAGTTTCCGTCACTGCCACAGACTTCAAATGAAGTAGCAGGGCGCATACTCATCCGCTGCTCCATTGAACTCCTGTGGCAAGCGGTTTTGCAGCTGAGAGGAGCAGGGGACACTGGACCATTGGTGCTGTGCCAGCGGTCGAACTCCCATCTATCTAACAGTTATCTCCTGTCCAGTGGATAGGGGATAACTTGAAATGTCTGGAATATTCCTTTAAGTTGTCATTAAGGCTGGTGTCACACGTTGTGGTCAAAATGCGTGGTCTTGCAGTGGTTTTGCTGTGAATCGCAGGGAAAAGCCCCCACAATTTTTCCCCTTCGTGAGAACCCAGCCTATCTGCTTCGGGCTGTCAAAGTGACAGTTCATTTTTTTGCACCGTGTCAGGGAACTGAAATAATCAGTTCCCTGTCAGAAAGCGAAACGTGTCACTTTGAGTGCTGTGTCTCTGTATACAGAAGCCACTTGTTCAATGTCGGGCTGTTGTTCTGATGACCCAAGACGTCAGTAATCCTGTCACGTATTTCACAAGACATAAGCGGCTGGGAGTAAAGCTGAAAAGACACGTGTGTCTTCTGAGCATACCCCTATATGCAAATCAGTGGTGAAAGAGATCTAATTGACAATCACTAAAAATAATAAAGCTATTGTTAAAAGTAGGTAAAATACAATGCAAAAATGACCCATCCTCATTCAAAGCATAAAAAGACATTCCCCAAACCCCCTGATAAACTATTACAAATAAACTTGTGCACAAGAGTCGTTAGACACTCTGCATGACACTTGTAATGCGTTTATGCGATAACGCAGCCATATCACACTGAATGTACATATCCTAAAAATACAAATTACTCCTGGGCCCCATTTTTTGGTCTATTTTCCCCTGTCCCTATCAGCTCCTATGCCTTCCCTAAAATATTCTGTGTATGCCTGCTTAGCACAAAATGTGCCAATGAATGTTTACAGCCCTCTGAACTGGAATTAAGGGTTGCTGTATACTACTGTTGCATCTTATTGAAAAATTTGTGCCAGTGCAAATTCAGGACATGAGCCCAGTCAGTAGTTCTCCTCCTATCAATGCTGCTATCAGTCTATGGCCAATATTAGGTTATTAGATATCCATAGCAGATGTTTTTACTGTTACATCCACTTTGGTTAAAAACAAAACATATAACATGACATAAAGTGTAACTGAACTATCATACACCATCCTACAACACATACTTAAAGGGGTATTCCCATCTTAGACATTTACATTCAACTTATTAAAAGGACGTTTCCATAACGCCCATAGAAGTGGAAGGAGAGAGCTGCGCGGCCACCTCCGCCTGGATGGGGCGGCCAACTCACCAGGCAGGGACGGGGTCGAAGGACCACCATTCTGGAGATAGATTCGGATCCCAGAGGTCGGACCCACATCTATAAATGTCAAAGGGGGGAATACCCCTTTAATGCTATTGCCCTGTAGTTCACATAAGATATCACTTAGTGATACAGTGACTAAATAAAGCGAGAGAAGTAAAAAGAGTAATACAATAGGAATGCACAAAGTTTGGGAACCTATGGCATCTCTGGCAGGATATGCTGGAATCTGTAGTTCCACCTGTTGCTAATATATTAGCGCTCTGTAGATCAGTGTGACTTGTGGAACTACAGATTCCAGTATAAACCCAGCAAAAGCTTTGTGACTTTAAAACCATAAATGCCCCCTGAGCAGTAGGAGCTGGTGCCTCTAGAATGCCAGAAGGTCAGGACTCCCATGAGAACAGGACATACAATAGAGGAGTAGGGGGAACTACAGAGACACGGGGGCTGCTGGAGGAGGAGCAGCAATCTCTTCAGAAACTCTGGGGCTGGCACTCTGAGATCTGTGAGTCCTAAGCGGGGCCTGCTAGGAGTGTGTTTCGGGGGTTGTATGCAGTTTCTGTACAATGTTTAAATGGAGTCTGTCACCAGATGTCCCTATTGAACTACCAACAGGCTATTATAGATTGGGCTAACCTGATTCTGACATGTATTATGTCATTTTACAGAGTGCATCCTTTGAAGAAAAAGCTTTTATTACATTTATGCAAATTAGCATTTTGGAGAAAAGAGGGCGTCTCTGTTGCTCCAAAATGCTCTCTCTCATCATTCCCCAGTTCAACCCCTCTCCCTGCTTCCTTTGATTGACAGGGGCCAAACAGCGTACTAGTTTACGCCTGACCCCGTAGTGTAGTGAACGCGCGCCCCTACATCCTTATCGATGCATGTGCAGTAGTGCCGATTAGAACAATGAGCATAAAAATTACACTGCGCATGTGCCAATTAGGATGTAGGGACGAGCGCGCGTTCATTACACTACTGGGCCGATCTAGGTGAACTGGGTGAACTCGCCTAGTACGCTGCCTGGCCCCAGCCAATCAAGGGAAGTAGGGCAGGAGGGGTGGTTGAACTGGGGAATGAGGGGAGCATTTTGGAGCAACGACGACACCCTCGTTGCTCCAAAATTCTTATTTACACAAATGTAATAAAAGCTTTTTCTCTTCAAAGGAGGCACTCTGTGGAAGACATAATACATGTCAAAATCAGGTTATCCTCGTCGGGGCCCACTAAACTCCATTCTACCTCTCTGTGTTGTGGCTGAAAAGTGTGATTCCTGACCATGAATTACAGAAACACCTTAGCCCACTGAGCTACGCTTTTTCCGTAAGTCCCATAGAACTGAATTGTAGTTACAGAAACAGCACAGCTTGCATGCTACTCTGCGTGCGTAACTGCCATTCACTACTGTATGTTTTTATCAGAAGATATTTGCACAAAAATGTACTAATGTACACTTGAAGGGGGAGAAATGTAGCTGTGTAATCTACCATCTCTACAGATACAACAGTTTAAGGGAGTGCTTGAAATTTTTGATTGGGAATAACAGTTTCAGCAGATGATTTGAGCATACTATGGCAACCATTTATAAAAAGTACAGGAAACAGTTGTCTTGCACATAATATAAAGCAGGTAATGTAATTGTGTCCGACATGAGCAGCTCTCTAGGCAGCTGCCTCTTCCTGCCTATTAGTCCTCAGCTTAATTATGTTTAGTCCCTTAGAAGATTATATCAATAATGATGAATAATGGAATAGGCCCCAATTCCAACATGATATATTAAAAGAGTATGTGCAAAAAAACAGCCATTATACTGAAAGGCTGTCACAAAAATGAATATTTACTTCATATGTGTAAGGGTATGTTCACACGCAGTGTTTTCAGGCATGACAGCTCCTTGCTCCAGCATTCACTTTGGTGAGCACTTAGCCATGAGCGGCTCGGAGCAGACAGGCACGATGTTGTGATGTCATCGCGCCTGTCTGCGCTGCACAAACTGAAGAGCAGAAGGATCTCCTCGACCCGTTGTGGAAATGGGCATAGGTGAGTATGTATTTTATTATTTTTATTATGCACTATTGGGGCTGTGTGGAGTCAGCTATGGGGGCATTATACTGCGTGTGGGCAGCTGTGTGGCATTATACTGTATGGTGGCAGCTATGGGGGCATTATACTGCGTGTGGGCAGCTGTGTGGCATTATACTGTATGGCGGCAGCTATGGGGGCATTATACTGCGTGGGGGCAGCTGTGGGGCATTATACTGTGAGGTGGCGGTTATGGGGATATTATACTGTGTGGGGGCATTTTACTGTGTGGGGGCAGCTATAGGGGCATTATACTGTGGGGAGGGCAGCTATAGGAGCATTATACTGTGGGGTGGGCAGCTATAGGGGCATTATACTGTGTAGGGGCATTATCCTGTGGGGGCAGCTATAGGAGCATTATAATGTGTGGGGGCAGCTATAGGGTCATTATCCTGTGGGGGCAGCTATTGGGTCAATATACTGGTGAGACTAACCTATAGGGCATTATACTGTGTGGGGGCAGCTATAGGGGCATTATACTGTGTGTGGGCAGCTATATGGGCATCATACTGTGTGGGTGCAGCTATGGGAGCATTCTACTGTGTGGGGGCTGCTATAGGGGCATTCTCCTGTGGGAGCAGATATAAGGCATTAAACTTTGTGTGGGGCAGCTATAGGGGCATTATGCTGTGGGGTAGCTATGGGGTATTATAATGTGTGGGGGACACTAAGGGGTCATTATACTACATGGGGGAAGCTATAGCGGCATTATACTGTGGGGGCAGCTATAGTGCATTAAACTGTGTGTAGGGCAGCTATAGGGGCATTATCCTGTGGGGGAAGCTATTGGGGCATTATACTGTGTGGGGGCAGATTTACAGGCATTATACTGTGTAGGAAGGCACTATAGGGGCATTATAATGTGTGGGGCAGCTAAAGGGCCTTATACTGTGTGGGGGTAGCTATAGGAGTATTATACTGTGTGAGGGCACTAAGGGTTCATTATACTGTGTAGCGGCAGCTATGGGGGCATTATACTGTGTGGGTGGCCTCCTGGGTTGAGGCCCACTCAGATGTGTTTCACCACCCCTGTTCTAAACCCCTAGCTACACCTCTTTAGTCACTAATGGATGGGTTGAGTCACCATAACCCCATCAGCAGCCATAGTCATGCCTCAGCGACACACAGCAGCAGGATGACTTGAGACCGCCTCATACCAGGTCCGCACAATTGTCGCTGTGTGATGTTGCAGGGAGTGCGGTAGTCCCAAACAAAAGTATTGGCCAAAAGTGGGTCCCGGCCTTAGAAAGTTTGGGAACCACTGCTCTAGAAAAAACTAATACACTATAATAAGTATAGTGCAGGGCTTGTGGACACTCTCTCTTTAGTGTTCTTTGAATGCTTGAACCAGGCACCATTCACTCCATCCCTGCACAAGGAATAAGTGTATGGTCATTTACACACATGGCTATAAATCTAGCTTGTCAGTTTATTTACTTTTAACGTTTCTTGGCATTCTATCCGCTTATCACTTCTACTAAATGCAAGCTTTTTATCTGACATGTGGTTTGTCTTATTTTATTGATTTCATACTCCCTAGGAATTACTGCTCATAACACAGATACTAACAGGCAGGGCACTTGGAGTATGTGAGATATATATTTCTGATGGAAAAGAGGGAATGTCATAGGAAGATCTAAAATAGACATCATTGTCCCACAATAGCAGAGACCTGGGAGTCTGTTCTAAATTAGTCATGGAGACTTCAAGTATGACATGTGGAAGGAACCAGAAGGGTGGGACCTTCTGCCCTCTGGAAACAACTGATAAAATAAGTCCCCTTTTCACTCAGTGCCAGACAGGATGCCGGTGAAGTGTGTTCAAAGGCACGCAGGAATAAACATGGGAAATCAATCTGCACTATGACATCACTCTGGTCTGGTACAATCTTTCATTAGACGTCTAACTAGTCTGAATCGTCACTGATAAGACAAAAGAATGTGAGATGGATCACGCTAGGTGTGTCATCCTCAGTGTGCTCATTTGTCATATTACTACAAACTTTCCAAAACATGCCAACAGAAAGATATATTTTATCTATAAAGCAGTGTTAAAACTGTAGTCCTATGTGGAAAAAAAATACAATACATCGCTACCACAATTTTTAAAAACAGAAGCAAAGCACTCCATGAGAAGTCATCAGTGATAGTATGGCACTACGGTATGTGTGATCGTGAGGCTTTGATTTTACAGTCTTTACCACATATCTTTGCATCACATACCACTACGTGACTTCCAGCAGAAGGTCTTGAAAAAAAGAGTAAAACACCATCTACTGCTTTATGGCTGCTTAGCAGCTTAAGGCCCTATTACATGGTCCAATGATCGGGAAAACGAGTGTTCATAGGAACGCTTGTTCCCGATCATTGCCCTGTGTAATAAAGGCAACTTTCAGCCAATGAACAAACGCTCGTTCATTGGCTGATCTGCTCTTTTATGCAGAATTAAAAATCATCGTTGTCGGCAGCACATCTCCCTGTGTAATCAGGAAGATACGCTGCCGAGATGAGGAAAATTTATAGGGATGAGCGATTGTAGTAATGAGTGCTCGTCCCTCTACATATCCAATCATTGCTCCGAGTGATAGGAGCAAATGAGCGCCGCTCAACGAGCTGTCTCGTTGATCGCCGCTCGTTTATGCGACCCATGTCAGGCTGTGTAATAGTACCTTTAGAGACTTTCTTGGCTAATCTTGTTTTCTCTCATTGCAAAAATTGGAAGTGACCCCACACAATGTTTTGCCCAGTGCCCTACACAGACATTGATCCAGCCCTGATAATAGTTTATATGTGGTTACGTCACTGTATATTGTTACTGCCTTGGTGTATACATAATGTATATAATGTTCATTAAAAATTAGCCTTTAATAAAACCAGGCCGTGGCCAGAAATATTAGTTCACCTGTACAGTGAATATAAGGTCCATGGCTAGTGATTATGAAGTATGTAGCCTCTGGTGAAGTGGCATGAAAGCTGCAGAAGCGCTGACTGTCAGTTTTAGATCAATGGTGGTTGTACTCAAGTTACCAGGTCTATTATTGCACTTTCTTGGAAGATTCTACTTACCTTAAAGGTTATGGACACCTTTGAGGGCATTTTTTTTAAATTGTTTATTTTAAAATAAATAGATCAGTCAGTGTGTTTTGTGTAACTTTGTAAGTAGTCTTTATTTAAAAATATCGCTTTACTTTTGGAGATACATCTGTTCTGTATTCTCTATACAGAGCAGCTGTATCATTCGTTTTACAATGAATCCGTTAGTCCCGTGGACCTGCAGCTTCAGGGTCGGCGGATCCTGCGTGTCTCTCTCCACCTGTAATCAATTACATCTAAGTTCATAATTTAGATGTGATTGATTACAGGTTTGACCCGCCGACACTGAACCCGTCAGGACTTTGGGACTAATTACAAAGACTAGACTAATCTATTTACTTAAAAAAAAAACAAAAACAAATGCCCTCAAAGGTGTCCTAGCCCTTAATGTCTTAAATAGGAAAATTTTCAATTCAGCCCGCCAAATGTACCCTACATACATCAGTGATTACCTCAGTGATTAGTCCACATGAGATTGAGAAGAGGTTCAGGTTGGAGATCAAGAAACAAAATCGTGCTGAAACCATAGGCCCCATCAAAATGACAACGTCCACTTATCCATTTAGCAGTGAGATGTAAGAATCAGGTTGCTTGGTTATGATGAGGGTAGAGAGATCCATTAACTTCATGTTGTATCAATTACTATAGTTGATAGTCAGCTTATGTGACGTAGTTAAAATGTATGATGGATTTATCTCTATTGTGGGTAAGCTAACGTTTCATCTTAAATGCAGCATTCTATAGTAGATATTTTGTTCATGCCAGTAAAACAGATGTCTTATCAGATATGGCATAGCACATGTCTTATGTTGAGACAAGGCAATGCGTGGCTTTTGTATCTTTAGATGTGCACATTTTGTTCACTGTCCAGTCTCTTAATCAGTCACCCAAATGTGTTAGGAAACATAATAAATAACTAATTGGAATATAATAACGGTTTTATTTCAGTTTGATGGGGTATATAACGATTTTCTTTGATAAATCATAATGTAAGATCAAAAGTGTACTGGAATTTTACAAAGGATCCCCTGGTTTTATAATGAAAAATAATTTCTTGAATAAGGTTCTCCGTTCTAAATTTATTTTTACAAAAAATATTGTTAATTTAGCAGTGAGGGAAGTATAAAAAAAATCCTATTCCCTTAGTTCATTGGCAATTGTACTGTAAAATGAAGACCCAAGACCTAATGGCATACTAACAACCCCATTGAAAATTTTTTGATTGTTCGGCAATGTATCCCTAGCTAACAGACAGTTAGACAATCAATTGATCATCTTAATGCTGGCTTGGTAAGGTTCCTGGCAGCAGGTGAGGAAGAGCAGGAGTAGGTAGGAGGGAAAAATAGACACACATAGACACACAAATGTGCTGTAGCTACTGGTAAGCGTTATATGTTACCCCAGTGCTAGATTCTCACCTACACTGCTAATTACTGCTGTATAATGTCCTCCATGCTGCTGCAACTTCTGGTAAGTGGTATATCTCACCCCAGTGCTTGATTCACAGCTACACTGTTCATTATTGCTGTATAGAGATAGGGTAGCAGTATTCTCCTCTTCTATGTGTGCTGTGTATAGAAAACATGACAGCTGTTATGCTTTACTCACTAGCTGAGAATTAGAGATAGAACCTGCAGAGGGGAAAACTGCTAAAAAAAATAATGCCATATACAAATATAATATCCATAAATAGTATTATTACTCATATACACACATATGTCAGCTTATTCTGAAAAGTCATCTAAAAAGTTGGGTATGCTTTGAGAAACTTTTAACCATACTTATAAAATAGAGAGAAATAAGACATAACAAAAGAGAAGGTATATGAAATCACAGTAGCTTGCTAGTGAGCCATGACCCGGACGGAGCCGTAGACAGTGGCGGCTATTACAGTAGGAGATTCAAGGGGCGCTAACAACAATAGCCTGCCTTGGCCAGGGTATTTAGATGCAGGGCTAGGGAGCACGCCTGTGTCCTTCTTTCTACCACTGAAATTTCAGCATAAGGAACCCCTGTGGAAAGTCTATGCCTTTGGTATGCGGTTTAATAGAACTGCAGTGATGCATATCATTCCTGTCCAAATAATAAAATAAATGTTTTTGGTTGGCATAAATGGAAGGATAAAACACCATGCCACAAAAAAAAATTAAAAAATTAAAAAATTATATATGTATATACACACACATACACAGTACCAAATGATTCGTGCATATGTGCTGTAAACCCCTTTACTCTGCTGTAAAGTCAACCATTTTGAGTACCATGTTACATCAACAGTTAGTTATGTTCCCAGTTCCTAGTAAATTGATAGCTGCCTATGTGAATATAGAAAGTTTGTAGTTCTTTATATTTTATGTAACTTCCTTGCTATCAGAAAATGCCAATTCAATGTTAACTATTGCAGTAGAAAATATAATGCAGCACAGATGAGACACAGAACTGTCCTTTTATAATTTTAATGTATTTACAAAATATAATTAAACTGTTACTCAAATGTCAACATATGCTACATGAGAAGGAGCCAAGTCTTCACCATTCGTGCCAAACTTGTTTTAAGTTTCCTTTACTTCAAAGCAATGCTAAATTACTTGCAAGTGGTGTGTTCTGTTCCAGTGCAGATTTTTTTCTCCAGTTCTGGCACTTTCTCGATTCATTTACACATTTGTAGTGTGATTGCCAAACTATCTTATTGGAAACTTTGAACAGGAAGGGAGTTCCTTGACTTTTCAGTGTTCTTGAGAAATGTTTGAGAATGGACAATATTTTCACATGTCCATCCACATGGGTTCGGGAATTGTTGGTCATGTGTACAACTATTAATACATTTACTGTCACTATATCAATGGTCTGTCAAATTCACAAAATTACTGTATGTAATTTTCACTTGTTGTACAAAGGAGAGGGTCATGTAAGAAGGAAAAAAAGAACATCAGGGGTTTTGCCAGGATTATACATTGATGTTTTTTCCTTAGAATAGGCCATCAACGTGTGATCGGTTGGGGTTAGACCCCCGCACCCACTCTGATCGATAGAACAAAAGCACTTGAATGGAGCTGAGCTGCTACACAAGGCACAGCCGCATGTACTGGAGCGCTGTGGTCCCTTTATACTGCTAATTGGTGTGGGTCCTTCGGTTGTACCCTCATCGACCACACACTAGGGGCCTATCCTAAGAATAGGTCATCAATGTAATTTCAGAGAAAATCTCATTAGGTCCTCTGTAACATCCAAACAAATCAGGTTTTTTTTATGATATCTTGGAGCTGTTAGTGAAAGAGGAAGTCCTACTGGGAACAGGGACATGTGTGATGTGTGTGAATACAATTTGGGCAAAGTGCCGTGGAATATGCTGGCACTATATTAATAATATTAAATAAATTTAACTAAAAAGTAGTCTGGTTTAGAAAACTAAGTTAAGAGTGTCTTGTTTTCTGGAGGACCTGTTACATTTATACATTACATGGATAGCCCATTGATTTAAATGGTCACTGTGTAATGTTTAATTTTCTCTAGGGTGCAACTGCAGGAAATGTGAACAGGTGATCACTGGTGGTCTCATCAGGATACTCTGTGATCATCTTATTGCTGGGGTACTCCTCAAACAAGAAGGAATTGTCCAAAACTGACAACCCCATTAAAGTATGTTCTGATATGTAATCTCCCCAAATTAAGTAACAAGTGAACTTGGTAATGTAGCCAACCCCTTTGGAGATTTCAGTAAATATGGAGCAATGTCAGAGATCATGGATAATCCCCAACAAACATTGAAAGGCTTAACCTCATTGAAGCCCAGTGGATAAAAATTATTTTTAAACCAACTCACAATCAGACAAAAAAAAACCATACTCACCTCACCGATCAACCGGTGCTTCCATACCGACAGTGCCCAGTCCCACCGGTCTCTACTTCCTGCTGCAGCGATAATGTCCCGACACAGGGACATGGGACCGTTGCAGCCATTCACCTACTATGGCTGTAGCAGGTCACTGCTGTGGCCTGTGATTGGCTCCACTGGTCACATGTCTCTGTGTTGGGTTGTCATGGCTGCAGCAAGAAGCAGAGACTGGTGGGAGACCGAGCAGCGTTGATACGGGAGCGGCGGGGGAATCATGAAAAGAGTATGGCATTTTTATTTGTGCACACCATCATGAGCTGGTTTAGAGATAAGTTTAAATTCGCCGGATAACCACTTTAGATAGCACTGCATTCCTTTGTTCTGGGAATTGGTGAGGATTCCATTACCATGATCTCATTACCTTCTGCCATTTTTCTGTGATAGTTCAGAAAATAACTAATATTTTCATCCTTAAACTGTAACCAGTTTAGTAATGCCCAATCTCCTAGCTAATCTGATAGGCGCTGTCACACTGATAATGCTAGTGAAAACTTTGTCCCAAAACGTATTTTAAAAGTTATAAACGTTTTTCTAAATATGCAAATCAGGCTATAATAGACAAGTGGGTGTCAACACCAGCGATTCTCCTGAAGTGGAGCTACCTCACAGCCTCTGACGCTGTCCTATCAGCATGAAGCTGCTTCATACACAGTGTGAGAGACTGAGGCTGGAGGGAAGGCGGGTCATTTCAAATAGCCATATCTCTGGATGTGGACCACCTAGAACCTAGATTCTAATCTTTCATATGGCACCAGGATCGCAGTTCTCGCAGTGAAACAACCAGAGGCATCACAACTGTATGATGCTGACTGGACAGCTTAATACAGAAAACATTACAACACCCCAAGTGAAAAGAAAGCGTTATCTCCCATTTGGCAAGTATAGTCGAATTAGCATATTACGAAAAATGCACACAACTTTTCATATAATAAACGTTTTTGAAAAAAATTACACTGTAATCATAGTGGCTATTAGATTAGTTAGGAGATAGGGAATTAATAAACTAGTGACAGATCCACTTTAATGAGAGCATGTCAGCACTTTTTTTTTTCCCTTTGGAATAATCAAAGTCATAACAGATCGTACAAGTCCTTTAGACAGTGTTTAGAGTTACTTCTTTTAGAGCTACGTCTTTTATTTAAAAAATTGCTGTGTATTCGAGATTGGAATCCTAAAATCTTTCAAGGTAAATTTTTCTTGCAGGAGTCCCAGGCAGAGAAGAGTTCCTCTTTAATTTTCATGTGCAACTTTTTAGCCATTCACATACAAAAAAGGAACCCTACATATTATGTCATGTCCCCAGACCCGTGTTTGCTAATGCAACATGATCGTAAGCTGCATCAGCTTCAAAGAGGTGGTGGCTGCACTTGTGTGTGAATCTCTCCATTGAACAGGGGATTCTCCTGATGAGGTGGGGTATATGCCATTAATATTTGGGATGGAAATACCCATAAAAAAAAGTATTAGTAATCGAACACAAGATCTTATTTCCATAAATCATTATAACTACTTTTATATCATAACTATAATAATTTGAGATGTGCACAATCTTTATGGACTATACAGTTATATAAGTGTTATATTTATCTATATTTAGAGATATTAAACATTAAAATATTGAAAACTTACAACTGAAAAACTGTTAAAGGAATTTTCCTCTGGTAGATACTACTAGGTACAGTATATGTAGGATTCCAAATATTCCTTCTTCATGGTGACAGACACCCACTACAGTAAGTGTTTGAATCTATTATTTTTAAAGAAGCACTAAATGTAAATGTCTCTTAGAAATGTACCAGAATTGGAGACATTTAAAATAGTTATGATGGGGCAGATATTTTCCTGGACTTCCTGTTAGTAATCCCATTGATGAGCATTACAATCACCTTTTCCTAGCCTTAAACGTCTTCACATTATAAACTGTCAGAAGTTTATGTAAATACATAGGACATATAGTCTTAGACAACTAAATAGTACTGGTTTCGTATTTGTTCAATTTATTGTATTAGGCTATACTTAATTGATCATTGAAGCACAATGCATTGACAAGAATTGTGCTCAGGCTACGTGCCATATTTATGAAGACTGCCAAAACTTTTTTTTTTTACAAATTTCCCGTAAATATTAGAAAAAGCCATGTGTGTGGCTTGTACGTCACACACTATGCAACATATTTAAAACATATTTCCAACAATTTTCCGCACATAAATGTGATGGTAAGCTATTCCAGGTAGAACTTAGCATAACTCTGGAGCTGCGCCACATTCTTCAATCAAAGTGGACTATGTTGATGAATACGGTTCGCGCTCCTCTAAAATTCCATACTGTCTCTATTATACAGTAACGTGTAATTATTGTGGGATCGTTCAGGGATCCTGTGTAGATTATATGACCTGGTTTTTAATGCAATTAACCTAACATAATATATTGCTTAGTTTCAATATAAAAACAACAACACACTAATTACTCCATTTTTCCTAGATATGATATGCCTTTCTATAATACTTTGGCTAAGCAGC
Organism: Rhinoderma darwinii; assembly: GCF_050947455.1. Classification (NCBI taxonomy): domain Eukaryota; kingdom Metazoa; phylum Chordata; class Amphibia; order Anura; family Rhinodermatidae; genus Rhinoderma; species Rhinoderma darwinii. Next base: position 336,960,942 of record NC_134688.1, on the reverse strand, counting down.
AACGTCTATACAAGAAATACACCATTATCCCAAACTTTATGATCTGCATGTGACAGTAAATGAATGGAAGCAAAAGAAATAACAATCATAAATAAATGAAATGTGATATTTGTTGTGGATGTAACCAAAGAAAATGCATGTTTACCAAGGCATTATTTTACTAAAAGCTTGCGCACAATGCCTGACAATGGACAACTGTGTAGCTTTCAGTGCTACCCATGAGTTAGCATGTAATGGTACTATAAGTCCTCGCATACTATCACTGCTACTCACCCAGCACAGTCAGGATACTCATCATAGCAAGCAGGATTTGCCCTCTTGTCCAGGTCCTAAGATTGAAGGGAAGCATCTTTTTGTCTGTCAGTAGTAGTAGAGCAGAGAGAATCAAGTCCTGGGTTGCAATGCCCTGTAAGGTCAGAGCTGCAGAGAGAGAAAGAGCGTTGTGTGTTCCAGCCTCAAGCACAAGTGAGGTGGAGTTACAAAGGTCCCATGTTTCATATGATATGTTTATGTGCCCCCCTTCAGTGCTATTACGTAAAGTAGGGGGAGGATTACATTCATGCAAGGAAATCTACTACTTAAACACACCACAGAACACTAAATACCACTACAGGATAAAATCACAGATTTGGATGTGATGCTATTCCTTAGATTTTACACTTTACTTTTGTGAAATTACTTTTTAATATATATATATATATATATATATATATATATATATATATATATATATATATATATATATATATATATATATATATATATATATATATATATATATACATATATATATATTTATAAATTATTATTTAATATTTAATTTGAAGCTCCCTCTTGTCAGAAGCGGAGTTAAATCTAAGAATTCCGGTAGCCCACAGTTACTGCTAGAGGTAGCTGCATATGGATTTTTACGTTGAATTAAAATCTGAATGAGAGACGTGATGCTTCAGGATGACTTGAGAGCTATGTAAGTCTATTTGGTCTGAAGATGTAACAAAATAATTAAAATTTTTTAAAAGAAAATTCCAGTCAAAATAATCTTCTCCCATTTTAGCCAGAACGTGGGAAAAAAAAGCGGCATGTTCTTTCTTGCCGCGGTTCCACCTCTGACCTCCCATTGAAATCAATGGGAGGCAGAGAAAGCGTTTTTCTCAGCGTTTTTTGAAAGTGCAGTGATTTTTTTTTTCTCCCTGCAAATTCCTCCGTGTGAAGTAGGCCATATCGTTTTTTTTATGTTTTACTACTTTAGCACAATTAAAAGTATTTGTTTTTGTGTCGCCACATTCTAAGAGCCTTAAAGTGTAGCTAAATGTTCGGCAAACTTCTGACATGTCATAGTGACATGTCAGAAGTTTGTATTGGTGGGGGTCCGAGCACTGAGGCCCCCACCAATCGCTAGAACGAAGCAGCTGAAGCGTTCGTGTGAGCGCTCAGCTGCTTCGTTTCTGTTCGGCTTTTTCCGGAAATAAATGTGTCGTGTACGGGCTCATAGACTTACTATTGAGTCCATACACCGATACATTTATCTCCGGAAATAGCCGAACAGACACGAAGCAGCTGAGCGCTCACACGAACGCTTCAGCTACTTCGTTCTAGCGATTGGTGGGGGTCTCAGTGCTCGGACCCCCACCAATACAAACTTCTGACATGTCACTATGACATGTCAGAAGTTTGTCGAACGTTTAGCTACACTTTAACTTTTTTTTCTGCCGACGTAGCTGTATAAGGACTTATTTTTTGCGGTTGGTAAATAAAATAATTAAAATAAAATATGGGGCACATAGAACTTTTTGCTCGCATTTTATTGCATTTTTTGGAAGGCAGGATAAACAGAAAACAGCAATTCTGGCATTGTTTTTTATTTTCATTTTTACGTTGTTCATTGTGTGTTTTAAATAACGCAGTAGTTCCGGATGTGGAAATAGCAATTATGTATACTTTTTTTTATTATTTTTCTTAGTTTTTTTATATTAAAGAATTTTTAAAGAGGAAAAAGTGTTTTTCATTTCTTTATTATTTACTTTTTTTTTTTTTTAAATGTAGTCTTTAGACAGCCCGATACCCGCTCAAGCAGGCACATGACAAAAGGTATATAGGCAGTCATTAAGAAATTAATAACATTTTGACACTTATTCTATCGGTTTCTCATTTTAATTAATGCTGTCCCTACACAATGGAAAAAATAAAAAATAAATAAAAATATATATATATATTTTCCGTATATTGGCCATTAATCATTATAAAAGTCTGGCATGTTTTTAGGAAGATCTTTCTATAGCATATTGGCCGCTGCTTTTTATCTTATCTGTATGGCCAGCTCAAGTGAAAGGATAATTTCCTCTTTTGAATAATTACATTTACCTTAATTCTGAGGAAGCCAACTGAACAAGTGTCATTTTACGCCTGTTCTTTTTGTAGACAAACTTTCGGTAGTTGTAAACAAAAGTCTAAAATACTTATTAAATTTGGTGCATGCCATATAATCCTGGCATAAATACATTAATAAATCTGTCGCAACGTGTCCATGTCTCTTAAACAATGTTTCTTTCAGGTTATCAGCGCTTACAAGTTCATGTTCTTTTGTATTGCTCTAGTATATGATGTCTTCTAACTACATTATGTGTTCACATTCAGTCTGAATTTTGGCTTGCATATCTGGCAGCAAAAACACACATACTGGCACAGTGAGACATTCTGTTTTTTTTCCCACGTCATTGTTACTCATCGTGGATTTAAGGAGAAGTGATTTTGGACTTGCTAAAAGTTTAGCAATTAACAGGGGTTAACTACCTCCTGCACTGTTAGGCCCTATTCACACAGTGTTTTTTTGTGCTGATTTTCACGCTGGTTTTCATAACCAGCCAGATACAATAAATCAGCCGCAGCCTTTTGGCCCTTCTCAGCATCATAATACCAGCCTGTGGCCACCCCACTGCACTGGATTGTTTCCGGCACCCCTGGTGGCGGTGGGTATGCGGGTAATAATGGGGGGTTAGTGTTAGCCTTTTTACTGGCTAACGCGAAGCCCTGCCTTAGTAGGGGACGCCGTCAATGAAACAGCGGCCATTACTAAGGTGGTAATAAGGTTTTAAAAAACAAAGAGACATAAGAAAACATTTTTTATTGAAATAAAAACTCCCTCATGTAACCGCCTTTCACCATTTTAGTTAAAAAAACAAAACGTAGATTATCGAAGTAGTCCAACGAATCTACGACTTAGTCTAAATGTTCCGGCGGAACCTACCAAAACAAGAAAAGTTAGCATAATGAAAAATAAAAAAACGTATACTTTTTTCTCCCCTGTGCCGCAATAGAAACTAGAGGTCAAGGACAAATATTTCCCTTCATGTAACTCTGCTACCTGTCAACCTTAAATTCATCCGCCAGAGGGAAAAATTTACCCATGGTGGAGTACAAGAAAGTCTAATTCCCAGGTGAGGCTTTCTTGTAATCATCGGGAAACATTTTTCCTTCTGACAGATGATTTTTCCGTTGACAGGTAGCAGAGTTCTATAGGGGTGGTGTTAGGGGGGGCAAACTCGGCAATTGCCCCGTGCCCCCACAATTGGCGGCTACTCTTGGGCAGTGCTGTGTGCTTGATTGCGTTTTTTCCACCCCTAGATTTCAATCCTATATCCGCCACTGTGTGCAGAATACCACAAGTTCACAACAGAGCGAAGAACTTGAAGTGGAGAAGAGCACGCCCCTGCGGATCACGATACAGAGAGCGCGTCTAACAAGTGAGTATGGTTGGCTTTGCAAATCTGCACCTGCATCTCTTCTCCTCAGCCTTCACATTTTATTAGATGAGAGGAGGAGAAGGGCGGACTTTGGCTGCTAGCATTCACTGCTGGTACTCTTTTTATTAGAAAAATATTAAACTTATACAAATATACAAAATTTACAAGACAAACAAAACTTATGTACATTCCTGTACATCTTAAAGAGGCTCTGTAACCAGATTATAAGTGTCCTGTCGCCTACATAATCTGATCGGCGCTGTAATGTAGATAACAACATTTTAAAAAACTGCTATTTTTGAGCAAGTTATAAACAATTTTATATTTAAGCTAATTAGTTTCTTAATGCCCAACTGGGCGTTTTTTAACTTTTAACCAAGTGGGCGTTGTAAATAGAAGTGTAAAGAGAAGTGTATGACGCTGACCAATCAGCGTGATTGTAAAGGATTTGCCTGACACAGGTTCTGTGTCGACGCCCGTGGTTAATCAGCCTGCATCTGTTCCTAGGTCTACTAGAGTGATTCGATCTGCTACCACTGGCTGAGGAGTGGGAGTGCCTATCGCAGCCTGGCCAGACGGTTCTAGCTCCCGCCTTTGGTCTACTTATACCTTCATTTGCTGCTTGTCCTTTGCCTGTGATTCTCCTGTTTCCTGTCTCTGCTGTTTCTGCTGTTACCATTGACCTCTGCTTAATACTGACCCTGGCTTGACTGACTATTCTCCTGCTCTGCATTTGTTACCACGTACACTCCTGGTTTGACTCGGCTTGTCCACTACTCTGTTGCTCACGGTGTTGCCGTGGGCAACTTCCCCACTTCCCTTGCTTTGTGTACGCTGTCTTGTTTCGTCTGTCGTTCACATATTCAGCGTAGGGACCGTCGCCCAGTTGTACGGATGGGCTGTGCAAGTAGGCAGGGACTGAGTGGTGGGTAGATTAGGGCTCACCTGTCTGTCTCCCTATCCTGACATTACATAATCACAGAGCCATTTACCTTTTCTACCCTGGTCCCTGACACACTATGGACCCCCTTGAGGCCCTGGCTCAGCAAATGCAGGGTCTCTCCCTACAGGTCCAAGACCTGGCTCAGAGGTGCAACCAGCGTGATGCTACCCAGGTAGTACCCTCCACACCACCTCTTGAACCCCACCTCAAGTTGCCTGACCGGTTTTCAGGGGACCGGAAGACTTTTTTTTCCTTTCGGGAAAGTTGTAGGCTCTATTTCTGTTTAAGGCCCCACTCCTCAGGTTCTGAGAGCCAGCGAGTGGGTATTATTATGTCCCGGCTCCAGGACGGCCCCCAGGAATGGGCCTTCTCCTTGGCCCCTGACGCCCCTGAACTCTCTTCTGTTGACCTTCTCTTTTCGGCTCTCGGACTCATCTATGACGAGACTGACAAGACTGCCTTTGCCGAGAGTCAGCTGGTGACCTTACGTCAGGGTAAGAGACCCGTTGAGGAGTACTGTTCTGACTTTAGGAAGTGGTGTGTAGCTTCTCAGTGGAATGACCCAGCCTTGAGGTGCCAGTTTAGATTGGGTCTGTTGAACGCTTTGAAAGACCTGTTAGTTAGTTAGTTATCCCTCTTCTGACTCTCTAGATAAGGTTATGGCTTTAGCGGTACGTCTTGACCGACGTCTCAGGGAACGACGACTTGAACGTTTTTGTGCCTTTTCCTCTGGCTCCCCTATGATAGCTCTCGGGGCTCCGTTGCCCCGTTCTTCCACGGAAAACTCGGATGAACAGATGCAAGTCGGGGGCCTCCGTGTCTCCCCAAAAATGTAGAGAGTTCCGCAGGAAGAATGGTCTCTGCTTCTACTGTGGAGATGGCAAACATCAAGTGAACGACTGTCCTAGGCGTAAGAATAAGCAACCGGAAAACTTCCACGCCTAAGTGACCATCGGGGAGGTCGCTTGGGCGCACAGGTATTTCCCGTATACATGAAACCTAATAAGATCTTGCTTCCCTTTCAGGTCTCTTTTTATGGTAGATCTGCCACCGGCAGCGACTTCGTGGATTCAGGGTCTTCTGCTAATATTATGTCTGTGGAATTTGCTATGTCTCTAGCTATGCCATTGATTGATTTGCCTAAACCTGTCCCGGTAGTGGGTATCGACTCCACTCCACTTACTAATTGTTATTGTACGCAGCATACCCCTGTTTTTGAACTCATTGTGGGCTCCATTCATTTCGAGCAGTGTTCTGTGTTGGTGATGCAAGGATTATCGTCCGATTTGGTTTTAGGCCTTCCTTGGTTGCAGATGCATAATCCCATGTTTAACTGGAATACTGGGGATCTCACTAAATGGGGTAATGAATGCATGACGTCCTGTTTTTCTATTAATTTGGTTTCTCTCGCTGAGGAGGTGGACACTCTACCTGAGTTTATTCAGGATTTCGCTGATGTTTTTTCTAAAAAGGCTTCCGAAGAGTTACCTCCTCATAGAGAGTACGATTTCACTATCGATTTGGTACCAGGAGCTGAGCTCCCTAAGTGTAGGATGTTTAATCTCTCTTGTCCTGAACGTGAAGCCATGAGAGAATATATCCAGGAAAGCCTGGCCAAGGGTCACATTCGCCCCTCTACTTCTCCGGTAGGTGCTGGCTTCTTCGTAGGGAAGAAGGGTGGTGGTCTTAGGCCGTGCATCGATTACCGAAACTTGAATAAGGTCACTGTAAGGAACCAATATCCCCTTCCTCTGATTCCTGATCTCTTCAATCAGGTTCAGGGGGCCCAATGGTTCCCTAAGTTTGATCTTCGGGGGGCTTATAACCTTATCCGAATCAGAGAAGGGGATGAGTGGAAGACTGTGTTTAACACTTTGCAAAGGCATTTGACACTGTCCCTCATAGACATCTAATGGGTAAATTAAGGACTATAGATTTACAAAATATAGGTTGTAATTGGATTGAGAATTGGCTCAAGGACCGTATCCAGAGAGTTGTAGTAAATGATTCCTACCCTGAATGGTCCCCAGTAAATACGTGGTGTACCCCAGGGTTCAGTGCTGGGACCACTATTATTCAACTTATTTATTAATGATATAGAGGATGCGATTAATAGTACTATTTCTATTTTTGCAGATGACACCAAGCTATGTAATATAGTTTAGTCTATGGAAGATGTTCGTGAATTGCAAGCGGATTTAAATAAACTTAGTGTTTGGGCATCCAGTTGGCAAATTAAGTTTAATGTAGATAAATGTAAAGTTATGCATCTGGGTACCAACAACCTGCATGCATCATATGTCCTAAGGGGAGCTACACTGGGGGAGTCACTTGTTGAGAAGGATCTGGGTGTACTTGTAAATCATAAACTAAATAACAGCATGAAGTGTCAATCAGCTGCTTCAAAGGCCAGCAGGATATTGTCGTGTATTAAAAGAGGCATGGACTCGCGGGACAGTGATGTAATATTGCCACTGTACAAAGCATTAGTGAGGCCTCATCTAGAATATGCAGTTCAATTCTTGGCTCCAGTTCATGAAAAGGATGCCCTGGAGTTGGAAAAAATACGAAGAAGAGCAACGAAGCTAATAAGGGGCATGGAGAATCTAAGTTACGAGGAAAGATTAAAATAATTAAACCTATTTAGCCTTGAAAAAAGACGACTAAGGGGGGACATGATTAATTTATATAAATATATTAATGGCACATACAAAAAATATGGTGATATCCTGTTCCATGTGAAACCCCCTCAAGAAACAAGGGGGCACACCCTCCGTCTGGAGAAAAAAAGGTTCAACCTGCAGAGACGACAAGCCTTCTTTACTGTGAGAACTGTGAATCTATGGAATAGCCTACCGCAGGAGCTGGTCACAGCAGGGACAGTAGATGGCTTTAAAAAAGGGTTAGATAATTTCCTAGAACAAAAAAGTATTAGCTCCTACGTGTAGAAATTTTTCCCTTCCCTTTTCCCGTCCCTTGGTTGAACTTGATGGACATGTGTCTTTTTTCAGCCGTACTAACTATGTAACTATGTAACACGCCCAAAGGTCATTTCGAATACCTCGTCATGCCCTATGGATTGAGTAATGCTCCCGCGGTCATCCAGAATTTCATAAATGAGATTTTAAGAGACTACCTGGGGGTATTTCTTGTAGTGTACCTTGATGATATACTTGTGTTTTCCAAGGACTTTTCCTCCCACATTGATCATGTCAGGAAGGTGCCTCAGGCCCTTCGGGAAAACAAACTCTTTGCTAAAACTGAAAAATGTGTGTTTGGGGTGCAGGAGACACCTTTCTTGGGTCAAATCCTCACTCCTAACGAATTCCGCATGGACCCTGCCAAGGTTCAGGCAGTGGCTGAATGGGTCCGACCTGCCTCCCTGAAGGCTTTACAGTGCTTCCTGGGGTTTGCTAATTATTATAGGAGATTTATTGCTAACTTTTCGGTCATCGCTAAGCCTCTTACGGACCTTACTCGCAAAGGTGCCGATCTCCTCCACTGGCCTCCGGAGGCGGTCCAGGCTTTTGAGGTCCTTAAGAGGTGCTTTATCTCGGCCCCAGTGCTGATTCAGCCTAACCAGATGGAGCCATACATCGTGGAGGTTGACGCCTCCGAGGTGGGAGTGGGTGCTGTCTTGTCCCAGGGTACTTGGTCTCTCACCCATCTCCGTCCCTGTGCCTACTTCTCCAGGAAGTTCTCCCCCACTGAGACTAACTATGACGTTGGCAACCGTGAACTCTTAGCCATTAAATGGGCATTTAAAGAGTGGCGCCTCTTTCTGGAGGGGGCTAGGCACCAGGTAACGGTCCTTACCGACCACAAAAATCTGGTATTCCTAGAATCCTAGAGGCTAAACCCGAGACAAGCTCGATGGGCGTTGTTTTTTTACTAGATTCAACTTTGTGGTCACCTATAGGGCTGGGTCCAAAAATATTAAAGCTGATGCGCTGTCGCATAGCTTCGTGGCCAGCCCTCCGGAGGAGGAGGATCCTGCTTGTGTTTTGCCCCCAGGTATAATCATATCCTCTGTTGATTCTGACTTAGTCTCCGAAATTGCGGCTGATCAGGCGTCAGCTCCCGAGAACCTTCCTGAGAACAAGTTGTTTGTTTCCCTGCAATTCCGGCTAAGGGTACTCAGGGAGAATCGTGACTCTGCACTGTCTGGCCATCCAGGCATCCTGGGTACCAAGCACCTCATTTCTAGAACCTATTGGTGGCCTGGGTTGCCTACAGACGGTAAGGCCTACGTCGCCGCTTGTGAAATTTGTGCTAGGTCCAAGACTCCCAGGTCCCGACCAGTGGGCTTACTATGTTCTTTGCCCATTCCCCAGAGACCTTGGACCCATATCTCCATGGATTTTATCACCGATCTGCCTCCATCTCAAGGCAAGTCGGTGGTGTGGGTTGTAGTAGACCGCTTTAGTAAGATGTGCCCCTCAAGAAACTACCCAATGCCAAGACGTTAGCTACCTTGTTCATCAAACACATCCTGCGTCTCCATGGGGTTCCTGTCAATATTGTTTCTGACAGAGGGGTATAATTTGCTTCATTGTTTTGGAGAGCTTTTTGTAAGAAGTTGGAGATTGATCTGTCCTTCTCCTCGGCCTTCCATCCTGAAACTAATGGCCAAACGTAGAGGACTAATCAGTCTCTAGAACAATATTTAAGGTGTTTTATCTCTGACTGCCAAGATGATTGGGTCTCCTTCATTCCCCTCGCCGAATTTTCCCTCAATAACCGGGTCAGTAACTCGTCAGGGCTATCCCCCTTCTTCTGTAATTTTGGATTTAATCCACGGTTCACCTCCGTTTCCCCTGGTGGTTCTAAAAATCCTGAGGTAGATGTCGTTCATCGAGAACTGTGCACAGTCTGGGACCAGGTTCAGAAGAACCTTGAGGCGTCCCAGAGCATACAAAGGACTCAGGCCGATAGAAGACGTTCTGCTAACCCCTTGTTTGTGGTCGGGGATATGGTGTGGCTGTCTTCAAAAGATTTGCGCCTTAAAGTTCCGTCCAAAAAATTTGCTCCCCGGCATATAGGGCCATACAAGGTCTTTGAGGTCCTTAACCCTGTCTCCTTCCGCCTGGAGTTGCCCTCGTCTTTTCAAATACACAATCTGTTTCATGCCTCCCTCCTGAAACGCTGCTCCCCGTCCTTGGCTACCTCGAGGAAACCACCTGTCCCTGTTCTCACCCCTGAAAGAGTGGAATTCGAGGTGGCCACGATTGTGGACAGTAGAATGGTCCAAGGCTCCTTCCAGTACCTGGTCCATTGGAGAGGATACTGGCCTGAGGAGAGGACTTGGGTACCCGCCTGGGATGTTCACGCCGGGTTATTGCTCAGGAAGTTCCACTTTCGGTTCCCCAACAAACCAAGTCCACCTAGGAAGGGTCCAGTGGCCCCTCATAAAAGGGGGGTACTGTAAAGGATTTGCCTGACACAGCTTCTGTGTCGACACCCGTGGTTAATCAGCCTGCATCTGTTCCTAGGTCTGCTAGAATGATTCGATCTGCTACTACTCAGGCTGGTAGGCTGAGGAGTTGGAGAGCCTATCGCAGCCTGGCCAAACAGTTCTAGCTCCCTCCCTTGGTCTACTTTTACCTTCATTTGCTGCTTGTCCTTTGCCTGTGATTCTCCTGTTTCCTGGCTCTGCTGTTTCTGCTGTTACCATTGACCTCTGCTTAATATTGACCCTGGCTTGACTGACTATTCTCCTGCTCTGGATTTGTTACCACGTACACTCCTGGTTTGACTCGGCTCATCCTCTACTCTGTTGCTCACGGTGTTGCCATGGGCAACTGCCCCACTTCCCTTGCTTTGTGTACCCTGTCTTGTTTTGTCTGTCGTGCACATATTCAGCGTAGGGACCGTCGCCCAGTTGTACGCCGTCGCCTAGGATGGGCTGTGCAAGTAGGCAGGGACTGAGTGGCGGGTAGATTAGGGCTCACCTGTCTGTCTCCCTTTCCTGACATACAAGTCATACACTTCTCTTCATTCCAGCCCACCTTCTTTCACTGCACAGCGTGATCTCGCGAGATCACGCTGTGCTGTCACTTACTTACACATTATCTTTACCGAAATGTCTTGAGAGTGAATAGACCACTTCCAGCCAGGATGCGATGTCTATTCACACCCCTGACACTTTGGTAAAGTTTCTGTGGGACTTGCACAACACAGCGTGTGCTCTCGAGATCACGCTGTGTAGTGAGTACAGATGGACTTGGATGGACATGGACATCGAGATCACGCTGTGCAGTGAAAGAAGGTGGGCTGGAATGAAGATAAGTGTATGACTTCTCTTTAAAACGCCCACTTGGTCAAAAGTTAAAAAAAACTTCCAGTTAGGCATTAAGAAAAGAATTAGCATAAATCTAAAATTGTTCATAATTTGCTCAAAAATGATCGTTCAAAATGTAAACTAGTGTTGTTATCTACATTACAGTGCCTATCAGATTATGTAGGATATAGAGCACTTATAATCTGGTGACAGAGTCTCTTTAAACAAAATTACCCGCCTGGCCATTCTTACATACATCCCCATGCATACTTAACTATAAACCCATACTCATTCATACTCACACCTATAGCCCCAACCCCAAGAAAACATAACTATAACACAATTATACTACATACTTAATATAACACACTCTTATAACCTTGTGCCAACCAATGGCCCCCCAAAAATCCCCACATATATAAATCAAATAACAATAATCAAAAATTATAATAATAATAATAGTAATAAACTCTAAAAATAAAAATGACCATCCCATGGTGCACTTACCTTCAGTGCATCATGTAAAAGAAAAGAAAAGAAGAAAAAAGACAAAAAATTTTTTTTTTTCCTAACTTATCCACATTCATACCTAAACTTATCCACACTATCTTATCCATCACCACTCATCACCTCACCCGACCAGCATCACTCCTCATGTACTCCCACTTCTGCATAGTTCAGATGCTGGCCCCCACCACCCAACACAACACCCACCCAGCCCAATCCCACGTCTCATGTACTCCTCATGTCCACGTAGTCCATGATCGGGCTTGGCACCCCCCCAGGCTCTCCACCCCACCTATCTACTGCCCATCTTAACTAAAAATTCACACAAACCCATGCATACACCTGTACACCATATTATATCATAACAGAAACACATGACTATAACCAAATACAATACTATATATATAAACCCGAAAACCTAAGTTTGGCCTCCTGTAAGCCCTTTTTCTGTCTCAAAAAAAACCCCTCAAAACAAAAACCTATTTGTGCTTACTGTAGCCCATGACCAGACGGGAGAGAGAGAGGAAAGCCACCCCCAACCACCACCCCGGTCCCTATCGCTAAACCTATCCGACTTGCCCTATCTCTATCCCCTATTTACTTTATAAAACTAATCTGTCCCTCCTGCTGTCCCTCATTCTGTACCTATCGCTATTTTCCTGATGTCATTCCGTGATGCAGACCCCTACCCCCAGTCTAATACCAAGGGACACCCCCTCCCCTCCCCCTGAAGGTTGGTTCGACCTAGGGCACCCCAAAGTTAAAGCCCCTCCAAAGTGGAGAGGCCTTGGGTGCACCCAGTCTCTCAACCTCCAGAGACCGGACCTTCACCAGGTCACCCATGATATTCCTGCACACCTCATCCCCCAGGAGGATTTTTAACCGAGTTGACACTAAACACCATGCGTTCCACGTGAAATACCTGACCACTACACTAACTAAAAAATAAGTGCAATGATCACAGTTCCCCGAAAGCCCCATAGGCCCAACCAGCATAGGGGAGGTTGGTCAGACCGGCCAATCGATGGAGGCACCCACCCGCTTGTAAACCTCTGCATTGAAGTTCACTGAAGCAAGAAATGGTCCATGATTTCCAGCGTGTCACTGCACTCCTCCTGAGGACAACCTCTTTCAACAGAATTTCTGTACTTTAGATTGTACCATACATACAGCCTCATATGGAAGCAGCGCCAAGCCAGATCCAAAAACTTCTGGGGAATACTCACAGAGTTTAAATTTTTTAATCCCACCCCGATGAGCACCAGAGGCTTCTGGAAGCAGGTCAACAAGACCTTTCTGTCAAGAAATTTTCTCGACATGGTCTTGATCTCCCATGTTCCCAGAACCCATCGACGAACAACCTTCAGAACCGGGGCAGCATAAGCCAGGAGGTGCCCATGGGGTGCACGCAGTTCTTTCACTTGGCCTCCTGTCTCCCATTCCTGGAAGAAAAGCTGAAACCATCCCCTGCAGGAGGATATCCACAAAGAAGCCCATTCTCTTTCAAAGAGGTTCGCCAAATTAATTTTAATGAAGGTGTTTACTGGAAACCACTGGGTTAACCATACCTAACCCACCAAGTCTCCTCGGTAGGTAAGTAACCTCCCTCTTGATTAGGTTAAGCCTGTTTCCCATAACAGTCGGAAAAACAGGCTATAGACCGAGTCCAGAGAGGTTCTGGCAATATGCACACACTGCCAAGATAGAGCAACAAGGGCATCAGGTAAGCCTTGGCCAGGTGAACCCTTTCCCTAAGGGATAAAGACCACCCCTTTCATTGGTCAACCTTCTGGGCAGCTATTGGTAGCCTACTATCCCAGTTCTCCTTGGGGAAATCACCCAGGCCAAATTTAACGCCTAAGATTTTGGCAGACCCTTTGGGCTCTGGGAGGTTGTCCGTGAGATTAAACGTGGGATTCCCCCCCCCCCCAGCCACAGGCTTTTACACTTGTCCCGATTGATCCTGGACCCAGATGCCTTTGAGTAACGTTCCACTTCTGACATCAACCGCTCCGCCTCCCTTCTCGAGGAAACGAAGATAGTGACGTCATCCGCGTACGCAACCACCCTCTGAGTGGCTTCCGGCCCTTTCAAGTCCATCCCGCCAATGGTCCATGATCGACCCGCCTAAGAACGGGTCAATCACAAATACATATAGCAAGGGACTTAAGGGACAAACCTGGCGGACACCAGACCCAGCCTCAAAGGGGTTTCCAGTCCAACCGTTCACCAGTGCAAAAGACTCTGCCCCGGCGTATAGGGTCTGGAGCCAATTGACAAAATCCCCCGGTAGGCCATACCTCAGAAGGACTGACCAAAGGTACTTGTGGTTCACCCAGTCAAAAGCCTTGGCCTGATCCAAGGGCAGGATGTACGCCCCCATCGGCCAGAATTTCCCTGCTCCACTGCCTCTCTGACACTGAGAACTGCACTAAAAGTGCTGCGGCCTGGAACAGAGCAATGCTGGGTCGACGAAAGGAGCCCGGGTGCAAACTTCACTAGCTGATTAAACAGCACTTTTGCGAGAACCTTTCTCTCTGTATTGAGGATCGCTATTGGACGCCAGTTCTCAATACGGGACGGATCCTTACCTTTTGACAGGATGATCAAGGCAGACCTTCCCATTGACTTTGGCTGAGTGCCCGAGGAGAGACACTCATTAAACACCGCAGTCAATATGCGAACTATGGCTCCCTTAAAGGTTTTATAGAACTCAGATGTTAAGCCATCTGGCCCTGGTGATTTCTTGATGGCCAATCCATCAATCGCTAGTCCCACTTCCTCTTCTTTGATCGATTCTGTGAAAACACCAAGAGAGGGGTCTACTCCTGACTCAGGGATGGTTTCAGCTAAGAAACCCGACATCTCATCTTAGTTTAGATCCTGCTCACTCAAGAGCTACGAATAGAAGGATCTGATGACGTCCAGAATGCCTGACTTGGATCTAATCATGGAGCCTGTACGGTCTACCAGTCCTGTTACCACCTTACGACTCACAGACATCTTGCAGTTCCTGTACGGGTTGGCGAGTGTTATTTCAAGAACCAAAGACGTGTGCCTATCATATTGGCATCTCTTGAGCAGTGCTTTCCCCCAGGAGATCTCCTCGTGGCTACCTCCGGTTGAGACTAAATGCTTGAGTTTCCTCCTCAGTTCTTGATACAGGCGATACCTGCTCATGGACCTGAGGCTTCAGATCCGGAGGAAAAACCCCGCCACCCGTTCTTTGAACAAATGCCCACCACTCAGACTTAGTACCACCTAGAGCCAACAAAAGGTACCTGGCTCTGAAGAAAGTCCTTGAAGACCTGTCTTATATCTGCTTCTTCCAGAAGAGTAGAATTCAGCCTCCATAAACCTCTTCCCATCTGGAGAGACTCTGCAACTTTCACAGAAAACATAATCAGACAGTGGTCGGAAAACTCCACCTCACCGACTGACACTGCCGAAGAGATAGCTTCCTCCTTTATAAAAAACCTGCCTATTTTAGACCTACAACTACCTCTGGCCTGGGGTGCACCAAATGTGGATATCCTCCAGACAAGCATCAGTAACTATTCTATTCAGTGCAACTCTATCATAGGCCAGTATGTCTCTGGAACTTCCTCCATCCCTCGGGGACAGTGTTAAATTCCCCTCCAAAGATGACTTGTCGGCCTGTAAACAGGAAGGGCTTAATACTCATGGAGACTTTTCCGGTCCCACTTAGTTTGGGACCGTAAACGTAAATCAGTCTCAACTCTTGTCCCTCCATGAGGACATTTAAGATCAAGCACCGCCCCATTTCTAACTCAATCACCCGCCGGGATGTAACCGGTGCGGTAAAAAGAACTGCCACTCCACTATATGGCTCAGCCTCAAGAGACCAGTAGGAGGGCCCACGTTGCCACTCCCTCCTAGCTTTCATGACCTCTGCCAAAAGTAACAGTCGGGTCTCCTGCTAAAATAAAATGTCAGCTTCAACACGGCTAAGAAAATCAAAGGCTGTAAATCTAGCCATATCCGACTTAATGCTGGCAACGTTAATCGATGCCAGCATCAACGGAGTGGGTGCCGTCATCATAAATGATTGAGTTAGACGATTTTCTTCTACCCACCCCTGGACTTATCTTCCGATGAGGACCCCTCACCCTCTTTCCCTCTCTTCTTTGAGACTGAGGAGTCCATCATCATCTCAGCCCTATCCCTCCCATCCTCATCCCCAAGGTCCGGGCCAACCCCCCCCCCCCCCGATGGACAGTGACTCCCGCGGAGAAGGGGGCTAAGCAGCTCCTAGATTCCCTGCCGTGCCCTTCCACCGACTTGGGGGGCTGGAATGTCAATGAGGACACGGTATCGGTTGGGGGAGAGCACCAGGGGGCTGCAGGTTTTGCCTTCCTTAGCCGGGGCAGGGCAGTATTTAGCCCTTTTTGCATTGTTACTCGGTGTCCCATATTTTGCTTTAGGCTGCGGCCTCCCCCACTCGTCCACACTTTCATAGTGGGAGGAGTGGGAGTCCTCAGCCCTCTGCATCCTCCTCATCTCCTCATCCAACATGGCCTCCCCAATGGCATCAGTCTCCTGGGGCTCATCCAGGTCCGAGGCAGAGGAGTTCCCAGTCTCCTGGGCCCCCCTGCTCTCTTTCCCTTCTGCGCTTCTCCGCCCTCCTCTGACGAGAAGGGGGTCCCTTCCTAATGTTCTTCCTCTGCCCCTGGGCTCCGTCATTCCTGTCCACCCCCTCCCCAGTGGAGACCTCCCTCCTTACATTCTCCACAGGGTTGGAGCAGACATTGATAACTAAGTATCGACACCGGCTGAACGGGTGACCTAGGTCACCACACAAGTTACACCGAATCTGGTCAAACGATGCAGCCAGATGGCCTACCCCCCTACAATGAGTGCACTTCTGCACCGTGCAGACCGTCCGTTTAAGTGTGAGGGGTCGCCACACCGGTGACACAGCTTCGGCTGACCCTGGTAGAAGACAAGGTTTCAATCTCTACCCAAGAAAGCAGACGCTATGTGGGACACGGTCTGTCCCAGATGTCTAAGTTTAACCATAAACATACAGGCTCCCGACCAGATGCCAAACTCATCCAATTTCTACTGTGGCATCTGTGCTACTTCACCGTACCTACCCAACCAGGTCACGATGTCTACACAAGAAAGTGACTCGTTACTGAGAACGTTTAAATTTCTTGAGACCATTCTTGCGAGAGATTGCTTTCAAATAATTCCCCCAGAAGACCTCAAGGCCTCCCAGGTGAACGAAGCTGATGTCAAACTCGGCAGTACCATGAGGATGTATCAAGGCACAGATGTCATTTGCCTTAAATCCCATCTCCAGCAGCAGCTCAACCACCCGTTTTCTAGGAGGGCACGCTTCATTGCCACACCACCGGAGATGGACCACATTCCTCCTGGCCACAGCCGGCCACGCGTACTGGCCCTTCAAGGCCGTGCACGCGCGGGCGCGCGCGCCCTGCGGGACACAGTCCGAGGACCCGGAAGAGAGTGCCTGGTTCTCCCTGGAGGGAGTGAACGCAGAGAAGAGAGACGTCCATGGCCGGGATCGTCAAGGGTTAAGTCAGAACGACGACCCCCGGCCATAGACGTAACAGTATCCCCCCTCTTACGCCCCCCTTCTTCGGACCAGAGGGGGAAAGAAACTTCTTCACGAGGACAGGGGCATCGATGTTCTCCCCTGGCTCCCACGACCTCTCCTCTGGACCAAATCTCCTCCAATCCACCAGGTAAAACGTCCTGCCTCCTACTTTCTTGGTGGCCAGGATCTCCCTCACTTCAAAAGTTCCGGATGAACCGCCAGGAGCCACTGCGGAACTAGGAGTCCTGGAGTAGCGGTTCAGAGCCACGGGTTTTAGCAGGGAGACATGGAAGGAGTTAGGGATCTTGAGGGTAGGAGGCAGTCGAAGCTTGTACGACACAGGATTGATCTGTAGTAAAATCTCGAAGGGTCTAAGGAACCTGGGAGCAAATTTGCAAGATGGCACCCTCAGCCGGATATTCCTGGAAGACAGCCAGACCTTTCTACCTGGAAGAAACTGGGGAGGTTCTCATCTTCTAGTGTCTGCCTTTCTCTTCATGCGGTCCACCCCCAGCAGAATAGAAGATCGTGTCTGCTGCCATATCTGCAGAAAGTTCCTGAAGGTAGAGTCGGCTGCAGGCAGCTGAGACATAGTAGAGCCAGGCAGGGGTATTCGAGGATGTTGGCCGTAGACTATGAAGAATGGACTGGAGGTGGTGGACTCACTGGTATGGTTATTATAAGAGAACTCCGCCCATGGGAGCAGCTGCACCCAGTCATCATGTCTTCTGGAGACAAAGTGCCGCAGGTAGTTCTCCAGAATTTGGTTAATCCTCTCAAGTTGTCCATTGGACTGAGGGTGGTAAGCTGAGGAGAAGTCCAACTTTACACCGAGTAGGCCGCAGAGTGCTCTCCAGAACTTAGAGGTGAACTGGACCCCTCGATCCAAAACAATATACAGAGGTAATCCATGCAGACGGAAGATGTGTTGCATGAAGAGATCAGCCAGTCGAGCGGCAGAAGGCAGACCAGTCAGGGGAACAAAATGAGCCATTTTAGAAAAACGATCCACCACCACCCAGATCACACTGCATACCGCAGAGAGAGGCAGATCTGTAACAAAATCCATAGCAATATGCCGCCAGGGGGCATCGGGCACAGGCAGTGGTTAGAGCAGACCGGCTGGTCTGGAGTGGGCAACTTTGTTGGCTGCACACACCGTACAGGGGGAGACAAAGTCCATGATGTCTTTGGGCAACGTGGGCCACCAGAACTGACGGGAAATTAGGTCTCGGGTCTTACGGGCACCCACATGTCCTGCCAGCTTGGAACTGTGACCCCAGCGAAGGATTCTTCCTCTGTCTGCCAGCCGTACGAAAGTTTTTCCTGGAGGAATGTCTCTAACCTGCAGAGGGTTAACAGAGTAGATTCAGGAAGGATCGATAATATTCTGTGGGGACTCCACAGTGTCCTCTGTCTCAAATGACCTAGACAAGGCATCATCCCTCACATTCTTGTCGGCAGGTCGGTAGTGGAGTTCGAACCGGAACAGTGCAAAAACCAATGACCATCTGGCTTGATGAGGGTTCAGCCGTTGAGCCGTCTGTAGGTAGGTCAAGTTCTTGTGGTCCGTGAAGACCAGGATAGGATTAGCTGCGCCCTCCAGTAGGTGTCTCCACTCCTGCAGAGCCAGCTTGATGGCTAGTAACTCCCGATCTCCATTCGAGTAGTTGCGCTCTGCAGAAGAAAATCGCTTGGAGTAGTAACCACATACCACAGTCTTGCCTTTCGAACCCCTCTGGAACAATAGTGCACCGTCCACCTCTAATGAAAACTGTAGCGATACATCAGGATGGTGCAGAATGGAGGCAGACGTGAAGGCCTTTTTTAAGGTTTCAAATGCGATTTCCGCCTCTGGAGTCCATACCTTGGCAGTCATACCCATCTTAGTGAGGGTGGAGATGGGGGCTGTCAGAGAAGAGAAGTTGGGAATGAACAGTCTGTAGAAGTTGGCGAATCCCAGGAAGCGTTGTATGGCCCTTAAGCCTTGGGGACGTGGCCACTCCAGGACAGCCTTGACCTTTTCAGGGTCCATCTTGAGACCTTGATCAGAGATGATATAGCCCAGGATGGGTAGAGACTTCTCTTGGAACACGCACTTCTTTAACTTGGCGTAAGGATGATTCTCCCTTAATCTAAGCAACACCTGGCGGACATGGCCCTGATGAGTCACAAGATCTGGGGAAAAAATCAAGATATCATCGAGATACACCACAACACAGACATAGAGAAGGTCACGAAAAATGTAATTCACAAATTCTTGAAATACTGCTGGAGCGTTACACAGGCCGAAGGGCATGACCAAATATTCGTAGTGTCCATCACGTGTGTGAAATGCAGTCTTCCACTCGTCTCCCTGACGGATCCGGATTAGATTGTAAGCCTCCCGCAGGATAAGATTGGAATTCCCCCCCCCCGTATACGATCGTAGATCTCAGAAATCAACGGCAAGGGGTACCTGTTCTTCACCGTGATCTGATTGAGACCCCGGTAGTCAATGCAGGGTCGAAGGGATCCATCCTTCTTTTTGACAAAGAAAAACCCGGCTGCGGCCGGGGATGAAGACTTTCGTATGAAGCCCCTCTCCAGATTCTCCTTAATGTAGGCCGACATAGACTGGGTCTCTGGCAAGGAGAGAGGGTATACTGTACCGTGAGGAGGGGACGAATCAGGAACCAAGTCG
Source organism: Rhinoderma darwinii (assembly GCF_050947455.1). Classification (NCBI taxonomy): domain Eukaryota; kingdom Metazoa; phylum Chordata; class Amphibia; order Anura; family Rhinodermatidae; genus Rhinoderma; species Rhinoderma darwinii. Next base: position 336,941,205 of record NC_134688.1, on the reverse strand, counting down.
ATAGGACAGTCGTATTATTGATGTGGTGGCAATATCTCTGCTTCCTTTTTGTCGAAGACATTAGCGAACTGAGAGTAACAAGGAGGCAACCCTGTCAATGACTGAGGTGAAGAAGGATGGGATGGATGAACATGACCCAGACAGCGGTCTAGACACTTAGGGCCCCACTGAAGAACCTCTCCGGAGTTCCAATCCAGGACATGGGGTTGATGGCCTTGGGCAGGACATACAGGGAGATGAGCTCGGAATGAAGAGCTCCCACTTGGAGTCTCAATGGCTTGGTCACAGACAATACTGGGTCAGGCAAAGGCAGTCCATCTACCGAGGCAACGATCAATGGTCTCTCCAGCAAAACAGTAGGCAAATGAAGAAGATCCACAAGGTCTTGATAGATGAAATTGGCTGCGGAGCCAGAGCCCAGGTAGGCAGAGACTGGATGAGGTCTCTCGCCAACGACGATGGTCACAGGAATAAACAGCTTGGACGAGAGTTCTCTATCAAGTGCAGTAGAGCCCAGGGTTGTCTCTCCAACCAATTCCAGGCATTGGGGTTTCTTAGGCCTCTGGGGACACAGACGCACGACATGGCCAGCAAGGGCGCAGTACAGACAGAGTCCAGAGGTGCGCCTGCGCTGTTTTTCTTGATCGGACAGTTTAAGCCGATCCACCTGCGACGGAACCTCGGGAGCAGAAGAAGAACAAGGCAAGAGGGGTTGCTGGAAGTTGGACGCCAGTCTAGGAGGCCGTTTTCCTGAAGAATCTCTCGGGATCTCTCTCTGAGCCTTATGTCCACACGGGTAGAATCAGATCATCAAGGGCAGTTGGGAGATCTCGAGCAGCCAGTTCGTCTTTAATCTCAGGCGTTAGGCCATGCCAGAAGGATGCTACCAAGGCCTCATTGTTCCAGGATAATTCTCCTGCCAGAGTCCGGAACTGGATGGTGTATTCGCCCAAGGAGGCGTCCTCCTGACGCAGGTTAAGGATAGCAGTGGCCGCCGATGAGACTCATCCAGGCTCCTCAAATACGGAACAGAACAACCACACAAACCCCTGGAAGTCTCTGGTCTCGGGTCCCTATCGTTCCCAGATTGGATTCACCCATGCCAGGGCCTTGCTGGCGAGTAGGGATATAATGAAGGCGATCCTGGCTCCATCCGAAGGAAATGCTTGGGCGTGCAGAGTGAAGTGGATTTGGCATTGGTTCAGGAACCCCCTGCACAAACTTGCGTCTCCATGAAACCGAGGTTGCAATGGCAGCGAGATCCGAGAGTCTGAACTGGATCTGCCAGGAGGTGTAGCAGGGGGGTCGATCGAAGGAGCTTGACTTGTAGTGGTGACGGAAGTAACTAGCGCACCGAGATGCTGTGCCATGAAGTCTACTGCCACAATGAGTTGATCCTGTCGTGCTTGCAGATCCTGCAGGTCCGCCTGCATTGCTTGGGAGGATGACAGGCTCTTGACTTGGCCAGTGGGGTTCATGGCCTGAGCGTACTGTCACGGCGTGGGGTGTGGACCCACTGGGCCGTACCCCGTTGCGGGGTAGCAGCTGGCCAACAAGGTACAAAACAATGTCTATAGTTCTGAACGGGTACCTGAGGCAATGTAGACAGTGGCAGGAGCACGACTTGACTTTCACAGCAGGTGATGCCCTCGGATGCAGCGGGAGGACACGACTTGACTTTCACAGCAGGTACGATAGCGCGAGACGCAGGGTACAGGCAGCAGGAACGGGTAACACTGGGAACTGGAAAACACTGGGAAACCTTTAGCAAGACAAACTAGTGTATACAACAATGCTCAGGCAAGGAACTGGTGGGCAGGAGCCCTAATTATAGTCCAGCAGCCATTTGGGCTGATAATTGATGTTAGGCAGCTGGACGCGTACTGGCCCTTTAAGGCCGTGCACGCGCGGGCGCGCGCGCCATGCGGGACACAGTCTGAGGACCCGGAAGAGAGTGCCGGCATCTCCCTGGAGGGAGCGAACGCTGAGAAGAGAGACGTCCATAGCCGTGATCGTCAAGGGGTAAGTCAGAACGATGACCCCCGGCCATAGACGTAACACTGGTATTATACGGGTGGTATATTCACTGCTGGTATATATTTATTTGTGCGGTATACTCGCTGCTGGTACATATTTATATGTGCGGTATATTCACTGCTGGTTTATATTTATACGTTCGGTAGATATTCACTGCTGGTATATAGTTATATGTGCGGTATATTCACTGCCGGTATACAGTATATGTATCTGTGTGATATATTCACTACTGGTGTATATTTATATGTGCGGTATATTCATTGTTGGTATATATTTATTTGTGCCGTATATTCACTGCTGATATACATTTATATGTGCCGTATATTCACTGCTGGTACATATGTATCTGTGCGGTATATTCACTACTGGTATATATTTATTTATAGGATGTGCGCGGTTTATTCTTTGCTTTAGCATACAAGAAAACGGCGACAGCACACTGCGAACACTAATGCCAGCTAAGCCACGAAATATAAATAAATATGCATTACTACTAAATCTACTTATAATAGGGAGGTTCTTAGCGCACATTTTTTATCAAATTGTGTGAGCCCACCTGCCATGACAAGGAGACCTCTATGAGGTGGGAACCTACGCTGCACATACACCCAGAACTGAGACTAAACCTACATATACTTCGGAATGGTAGGAACCAGCATTAAACTAATTAAAATCACCCAGGGCAGAATGGGAGAAGTGCAAGATCAAAAAGGGAGGCAGTCACTAACCCCACATATATGAATCACATAAACACAAAGATTCCAACAAAATGAAACAAAACATGTATACAGGTGCAAGAACGCCTGTGACTGCAAATTTATACACCACACAAGAAAATGACGACAGCACACTGTGAACACTAATGCCAACTAAGCCACTAAATATAAATAAATATGCATTACTGCTAAATCTACTTATAATAGGGAGGTTCTTAGCGCACATTTTGATCAAATTGTGTGAGCCCACCTGCCACGACAAGACGACCTTTATGAGGTGGAAACCTACGCTGCACATACACCCAGAACTGGGACTAAGCCTACTGTGACAACTTGGGGGACAACTTAGCTCACAGGATCGCCCTCTCCAGGGTGAGATGGTTGGCACTCATAGAAAGTTCAATCCAACACGTTGGATAAGGGTTTAAACCAGCCGCAGCCAACTTCAACACAGCAAGCAGTTATACAACAAAACTGTATAAAATAAACGCTAGGCTGTCCAGCTTCTAACTAATACATTCAGTGTCCCTCACTAAGAGACCCTGAGCCTTGTGCCCAGTACCTCAAAACATTCACAGCTTTACCATATGTGGTGGTGACTCTCACAGGCTAGCATGTCTGTTTTCCCCAGACTGAGAGCTCTGTGTGAATAGCACACACCTGATTTAAAGAGCCGTCTCAGGTGAAGCCTAACTAGGCTCATCAGACAGTCCAAGACACAGACTGTCTGTATGGAGTGAAAGCCGCTCTTCTCCTTCACACTCCAGCAAACCAGGCCCTATTTCCGGGTATTACACCCAGAGGCGTAGCTAGGTTCTCCAGCACCCGGGGCAAAGATTCAGTTTGGCGCCCCCCCCCAACCTCTTTCCCGACATCTCCTTCCCCCTCGCCGTGTTTGTTTTCTCTACCAATCAATGATGTGTCATTTCTTTTCAACATTTCTTTTTATGTAACTCGAGTATAAAAACATTTGTAGATTTTACAAGCAATATAGTTCTATACACAACACCAGAACCAAGCTCAGTACATAAATACAACATCAGCACAAATACAGCTCAATTTAGTGCAACCCTTGCCGTATAGGTATGTACGGCGTAAAACTATAGCTCCCAGCATGGCCCGAACAATGGTAAGGACATGCTGGGAGATGCTGTTTCACAAAAAATAAATCATATCTTAATCATACCACCCATCATCTCGCTGCAGATCATACAGTGACTACATTACTGATTAGAGGCAGAATAAACATTTACATTAAGTGACTCACCGGTGGCGTCTCAGATTCTAGTTCTTTTTTCCATCCGGTCCAGGCCTCTATGATGACTTCTCCCCGTCAGAGCCCATTTCTTACTTTTCCAACATTTCTACACCTATAAACAAAGATAAAATTCTCATATGCCCCTAAATATAATAGCGAAATACACTGCACCTCTAATTATAATAGCACCATACACTGTTTCCCACACACACACACACACACACACACACACACACACACACACACACACACACACACACACAGACACACACACACACACACACACACACACCATGCCCCCTGTAGATAGTGCCTGCCATAGAGCCCCCTGTAGATAGTGCCCCCCATAGAGCCCCCTGTAGATAATGCCCCCATATAGCCCACCCCTGTATATAGTGTCCCACAAGTAGCTCCTCCTATAGTGCTCCAGATATAGTCCACCCCTGTATATAGTGCTCCACATATAGTCCACCCCTGTATATAGTGCTCCACAGATAGCCCACCCTTGTATATAGCCCCCCTGTAGATATAGCCCACCCCTGTATATAGTGCTCCATAGATAGCCCACCCCTATATATATATAGCCCCCTGTAGATAGAGCCCACCCCTGTATATAGTGCTCCATAGATAGCCCACCCCAGTATATGGCCCCCCCTGTAGACAAAGCCTCCCCTGTAGATAAAGCCACACACTTTTTTTATTACAATAAAATAACAAACTATTCAAACTCACCTTAATCCCATTCCCATGCCGGCTGGCAGCAATGGAGACCTGCTCTCTTCTGCGCAGGTCTCCTGGGGTTGAACGAAGCTTCTATGAAAGGCGCTGATTGGCTGGGCAGAATGACTTTCCCTGTCATTCAGCGCCTTTCAACAACGCAAAGTATCGCGCCACTTTACTCATACAAAGGTGCTGAATGGCCGTGCACAGAACATACCCGGCCATTCATTGCTTCTAATTGTACCTGTGTCATATAGACGCAGGTACAATTATAGTGCAGGAGGAGGTGGCGCTGGCGCCCCCTCTAAGTTGCGCCCGGGGCACATGACCTGCCTGCCCCCCCCTAGCTACGCCCCTGGTTCCACCCAGGCAACAGCAGAGAAAACCCTCCCTGCTGTACATGCTCCCTGGTTGCTTGAAACCTGACAGTTTCTGCCATAAACCTGCACTGTCCAGTAGCTGCACTGCTACATGACATATACTTGGGGATCGTAGGAACCAGCATTAAACTAATTAAAATCACCCAGGGCAGAATGGGAGGAAGTGCAAGATCAAAAATGAAGGCAGTCCCCACATATATGAATTACATAAACAACACATTCTTTTCTTTGCTACTGTTCCTTATGCCTTTTTTTCTAAATGTGCATTTGCGCCTTGAAATAAAAGGGGTTGTCCCACGATTAAATGCTATCCTCTGTCTACAGGATAGCACATAACATGCTGATCGGTGGGAGTCCGACCGCTGGGACTCCCACTGATAACTAGAACAGGGGTCCCTTGTACCCCTGAGTGACTGGAGCGGCAGGGCATGTGCTTGACTTGCAGCGCCATTTATTCAGGGGTACACGGGACCCCCACTGATCAGCATGTTATCTCCTATCCTGTAGAGAGGGGAAAACATTAAGGCTTAATGCACACGTTGCATATTACATGTGGATTTGCCGCGCGTATTTTCATGCAAACACAGCGTAAACACTGCAGATTTTCTGCATCAGATTAATTGCGGAAAATCCACAGTGTATTACAGTAGCGGCAGTGTGGGTGAGATTTCAACAAATCTCGTCCCCACACTGCAGTAAATATCCGCTGAAAAAAACGCACATAAATTGACCTGCGGTGCGTTTACTTCAACCGCAGCATGTCAATTAATTCTGTGGATACGCAACTCTTCTGTTGCAGGTTTGCCCATTGAATTCAATGGGGTGCTTAAACCCGCAACAAAGAAGTGTGTTGCAATATTTTCCGCAGAATCACAGCGGTGCGCCGCAAAAATCGATAATCAAAGTAAGAAAAAAGAAATAATAAAGTTATACTTACCCAGAGTTCCCTACTTCTTCTCCGGTCCGGCTTCCCTGGATGACGGTGCAGACCATGTGATCGCTGCAGCCAATCGCAGGCTGCAGCGTCACGGGGCCTGCAACATCATCTCAGAAGTCCGGACTACACGCCGAGAAGAGGGTGTAAGCATGAAAGTTTTTTTTTGTTTTTTTCCGGCGCCTCTTCACAGCGGAAATTCCGCCGGATAAACGGATCACATTGCGGTGCCATTTTCCAGACGGCATTCCCTGCGGTGTTCAGGGCGGATATGTTGCGCAGCTTAACGCAGTGTATCCACACTCAATATGTTGTGTGTGTTCCTACCTTTTTGGTAGGAACACACACAGCATAAACACTGCGCATCGTATTAATTACGGAAAATCTGCAGCGTTTTACAGTACCAGCAGTGTGGGTGAGATTTCAACAAATCCCGTCCCCACATTGCGGTAAATATCCGCCGAAAAAAACACACATTAATTGACCTGCGGTGCGGTTACTTCAATGACAATTAATTCTGCTGATATGCAACTCTTCTGTTGCGGATTTGGATTCAATGGGGTGCTAAAACCTGCAACGAAGCAGTGTGTTTTTGCGATATTTGCGGCAGAATCACAACGATGCGCCGCAAAAATCGCAAGTAAGAAAATTTAATAAATAAAGTTATACTTACCCAGAGTTCCCTGCTTCTCCTGTCCGGCCTCCCTGAATGTTGTTGCAGGCCATGTGACTGCTGCAGCCAATCACAGGCTGCAGCGTCACATGGCCTGCAACGGCATCCCAGGAGGCCGGACTACGCACAGTGAAGAGTGTGGTAAGTTTGAACTTTTTTTCTTTCATTTTTCCGGCGCCCCTTCGCAGCGGCAATTCGGCCGGAAAAACATATCACAATGTAGTGTCATCTTCCGGACGGCATTCCCCGCCGTGTTCAAGGCGTATACGCTGCGCAGCTTATCGCAGTGTATCCGCACTGAATACGTAGTGTGTGTTCCCACCTTTAATCTTGGGACTACCTCTTTAAGGCCTGAACATGCACTGAATAGTTTTCAGATTAGATCACTGGTTTGATCATCACATTAATTCCTAGTCTGGTCTGTGTAGCTTCTTTTTACAAATATTGCGGATTGGTTGTACAGATCCAACAGACATGGACAGATCCTTTTATCGTCACTGATCTGTTTTTTCCACTAGAAAGAAAGTGCAGCATGCGTTATTATACTGGCTGTAAAGAGCCATTAAAGGGGCCCTGACACAAGTTTGAACGCTGACATTGTTGTTTCATTTTTGTGATTGCATTTTGGATACACTTTGCCTGCTAAGCTATCATTTTACTAGTACTTCTAGTTGGGGTAAGGCCCCATGCACACGAACGTAAAAACGCCCGTAATTACGTGCCGTATTTACGGCACCTTTTTACCGGCCCATGGACTTCTATTGGCCACGGGTACCTCCCCGTATGCTTACAGGAAGGTGCCTATGCCGTTGAAAAATATAGAACATGTCCTATTTCAGGCCGTAATTACGTCACGGGCAGGCCCATGGAAGTCTAAGGGGCACCCGTAATTACGGGTGACTACGTGTGTGCACCCGTAATTACGGGAGCGTTGCTAGGCGACGTCAGTAAATAGTCACTGTCCAGGCTGCTGAAAGAGTTAAACGATCGGCAGTAACTCTTTCAGCACCGTGGAGAGAAACTACCGATCACAATATAGATCGACCTGTAAAAAAAAAAGACGTTCATACTTACCCAGAACTCCCTGCTTCTTCCTCCAGTCCGGCCTCCTGGGATGATGTTTCAGCCCATGTGACCGCTACAGTCAATCACAGGCCAATCACAGGCTGCGGCGGTCACATGGACTGCCGTGTCATCCAGGGAGGTCGGACTGGATGTCAAGAGAGGGACGCGTCACCAAGACAACGGCCGGGTAAGTATGATTTCCTTTACTTTTTCTGCGGAAAGGGCTGTCCCTTCTCTCTATCCTGCACTGATAGAGAGAAGGGCTGCGATTACTGCAGTGCAATTTTGCAGCGAAACGTGCCCGTAAATACGGGTGGAATACTGGTGACACCGGACCCGTATTTACGGGCACGGGTCCGTAAATACTGGTGCAATACGGGTCGAATACGTGTGGCCAAGGACCCGTATTTACGCCAGTATTTACGGGAGGACAAAAATACGTTCGTGTGCATGAGGCCTCACATAGGGATATTTACTACACAATAGCCTATAGCATCATGAGACCTTGCAGCTTATAGGAATGTTCAATAATGTATTTTTTTTACATAGTAAATATATACAGTGAAGGAAATAAGCATTTGATCCCTTGCTGATTTTGTAAGTTTGCCCACTGTCAAAGACATGAACAGTCTAGAATTTGTAGGCTAGGTTAATTCTACCAGTGAGAGATAGATTTTATATATATATATATATATATATATATATATATATATATATATATTTATATATATACACGTAAAAAACTGAAAATCACATAGTCAAAATTATATATATTTATTTGCATTGTGCACAGAGAAATAAGTATTTGATCCCCTACCAACCATTAAGAGTTCAGCCTCCTCCAGACCAGTTAGGGTATGTGCACACACACTAATTACGTCCGTAATTGACGGACGTATTTCGGCCGCAAGTAGTGGGCCGGGCTCCTAGCATCACACATATGTACGATGCTAGGAGTCCCTGCCTCTCCGTGGAACTACTGTCCCGTACTGAAAACATGATTATAGTACGGGACAGTTGTCCTGCAGAGAGGCAGGGACACCTAGCATCGTATATAACTATGATGCTAGGAGCCCGGCTCCCTGCACTGTGTTCGGTCCGGTACTTGCGGCCGAAATACGTCCGTAAATTACGGACGTAATTAGTGTGTGTGCACATACCCTAACACGCTCCAAATCAACTTGGTGCCTGCATTAAAGACAGCTGTCTTAAATGGTCACCTGTATAAAAGACTCCTGTCCACAGACTCAATTAATCAGTCTGACTCTAACCTCTAAAACATGGGCAAGACCAAAGAGCTTTCTAAGGATGTCAGGGACAAGATCATAGACCGGCACAAGGCTGGAATGGGCTACAAAACCATAAGTAAGACGCTGGGTGAGAAGGAGACAACTGTTGGTGCAATAGTAAGAAAACGGAAGACATACAAAATGACTGTCAATCGACATCGATCTGGGGTTCCATGCAAAATCTCACCTCGTGGGGTATCCTTGATCCTGAGGAAGGTGAGAGCTCAGCCGAAAACTACACGGGGGGAACTTGTTAATGATCTCAAGGCAGCTGGGACCACAGTCACCAAGAAAACCATTGGTAACACATTACGCCGTAATGGATTAAAATCCTGCAGTGCCCGCAAGGTCCCCCTGCTCAAGAAGGCACATGTACAGGCCCGTCTGAAGTTTGCAAATGAACATCTGGATAATTCTGAGAGTGATTGGGAGAAGGTGCTGTGGTCAGATGAGACTAAAATTGAGCTCTTTGGCATTAACTCAACTCGCCGTGTTTGGAGGAAGAGAAATGCTGCCTATGACCCAAAGAACACCGTCCCCACTGTCAAGCATGGAGGTGGAAACATTATGTTTTGGGGGTGTTTCTCTGCTAAGGGCACAGGACTACTTCACCGCATCAATGGGAGAATGGATGGAGCCATGTACCATCAAATCCTGAGTGACAACCTCCTTCCCTCCACCAGGACATTAAAAATGGCTTGTGGCTGGGTCTTCCAGCACGACAATGACCCGAAACATACAGCCAAGGCAACAAAGGAGTGGCTCAAAAAGAAGCACATTAAGGTCATGGAGTGGCCTAGCCAGTCTCCAGACCTTAATCCCATCGAAAACTTATGGAGGGAGCTGAAGATCCGAGTTGCCAAGCGACAGCCTCGAAATCTTAATGATTTACAGATGATCTGCAAAGAGGAGTGGGCCAAAATTCCATCTAACATGTGTGCAAACCTCATCATCAACTACAAAAAACGTCTTACTGCTGTGCTTGCCAACAAGGGTTTTGCCACCAAGTATTAAGTCTTGTTTGTCAAAGGGATCAAATACTTATTTCTCTGTGCACAATGCAAATAAATATATATAATTGTGACAATGTGATTTTCTGTTTTTCTATTTTTATATAATCTATCTCTCACTGGTAAAATTAACCTAGCCTAAAAATTCTAGACTGTTCATGTCTTTGACAGTGGGCAAACTTACAAAATCAACAAGGGATCAAATACTTATTTCCTTCACTGTATATATATACTTTTTTTTGTTTAGATTTACAAGTTGCAATTATCCAATAGAGGTTGGCTACTTGGATTTATTACTTATGATTTATTTTTTTTACGGATGGGGGGTACGCTATTTCAATTTTTGCCTCAGTGAGCAGAAAAGCTAGAGTCGGCCCTGCTAATAAGACAACAGGGGGTTATTACGAGAGTCTTCTAAGGAGCATGTGGTATACAAACTTTTATGTCGCTGTGCTTCTTTTAAAACCAGCTGGTTGTTCCATCTCATGGTTGGTTGTATTCCATATTTTTAATGTCACCCAAATCTGTAGGGAGCCGCTGTGGCTTGTTTATGGATAGGTCTACATATCTAGGTGTAGTCATGTTTCTATACAATGTTCTCCATGGAATTTTTGTGAAAGCAAAAACATTTGCAATCTTCAATCCAACACTACATTTTGAAAATAAACACAACTGTGCAGAAATAGGATATTTCAATATATGCACAGAGGTCTTTATATTTGGACATAAAAATTACACATTCTAAACTGGTTGTTGGGTTGTGCAGTATTTTTCAGAAAGCTGTACCCATATTTTGGCAGCATGGATTACTTTAAGATGCAGAATGTTTGATGACCCCTTCTATGTCCCATTGACTGACACATGACCTATGATAGTTTTACATATTAAGCTATACCACTGCTGCAAATAATGATCTTGAGGGACCCTGCTCCTGCTAAGACTATGCATTCCTTGTAATAAAAGATAAATTCATTATATAGAGAGAGATAAACATTTCTAATTAGCTTCCTGCATTTCCTCAGAGATCTGGCCACGTTATAGTCCCACATTGTAGACACAATTTTGTAGGCTAAGGAAATACAGATTGCCTTAAACAGCCCATAGTCCACTTGTTGCTGAGCAACGCAGCCGCATGTTCTTCATTTCCTTTATATGTATGTGTTTAAAATTGAATTTGGACCAATCAAGACATGAAAGTCTGTTCTAAAATAAAATGTAAATTGTATTGAAGTTGTATTATTATCTTTTTTGTAATATACACCCAAAATCCAAAGCATTATTTTAAGTTTTCTTTTATAATATAACGGACTATGGATATTTTATTCTTATGAAATAATACAATCTTAAGACATCAGGCAAACCGCTGTATTATACATGCATGTTCTACCAATCTGTAAGTTTGGCGTCCACAGTCTGCTTTGGGTATATACTGTACCTCTGTGTGCAGAGGATTATTGTGAAACGCAACATTCTATGCTGTTCTTGAGGTATCCTCCAGAAGCAATGCTTCTAGAGGAGAATATGGCGCCTCACAAAAGGCACCTTATGATGGTACACGTATTGGCTTTGGGTAGTGTGGACATATAGGGATTCAGTGTTCTAATGTACAGGATCCATGTACCCTTCTAGTCCCTTTAACCCCTTAAGGACACAGCCTATTTTGGCCTTAACCCCTTAAGGACACGGCCAATTTTGGCCTTGAGGACAGAGCAATTTTTATTAAATTTCCCTCTTTGCATCCTGACGCTCATAACGCTTTTATTTTTTGTACGACGTAGTTGTATGAGACTTTGTTTTTTGCGGGACGAGTTGTACTTTATGTACGTACCATTTTTTGGTACAAATACATTATCGTTTAATTTCTATACATTTTTCATTAGATTAAAATGCAGAAAAAAAGCAGTTGCGCAGCAGTTTTAATATTTATTTTTTTACACCATACACCTATCATCATAAATAATGTTATACATTTGTTGTACAGGTTGTTACGGTCGTGGCAATACCAAATATGTCTGTATTATTTCATGTTTTGGGACTTATATTTTAAAAAGTTGATTTATTATAAAAAATGTGTGTTTCTGTGTATTTTATTTACTTTTTATTTATTTATTTACCATTATTTTTTTTTTACATTCAGTTAACTTTTTTTTTTAATCCCATAAAGGGATTTCTCATTTTGATTTTGATTTTGTAACTGTAATGCACTGGCATAAATCTATATGCCAGTACATTAGCCTGTTACTGATCGTACACAGGCAGTTGTTAGGGCATACCTCAGTATGCCCTAACAACAGGAAATATGTTCAGACAGCCCTGGGGTCCTTCAATGGACCCTGGGCTGTCTGGCCATACGAGTTGTGGGCTTTGATCGCGTCACAGTTATTTTCTGTGACGCGATCAATGTGCAGTCCCCTCTCTTTGAACGCCGCGATCAGCTTTCATCGCGGCGTTCAAAGGGTTAACAGCGGAGAGAAGATGTTTCTCTCCTCTCCGCTGTCAGAGCGGGGCCGTGGCTGTGTATTACAGCCGTTGCCCCGCTCTCGATCGCGCGCACAGACGCGCGCAGGGAAGGCTGTCACACAGGACGAGTATGCACGTCCTAATGCGCGAAGTGCTCGCCGCTCAGGACGAGCATACTCGTCCTGTGTCGGCAACCAGTTAAGGACCATTTTTTTCAAATCTGACATGTGTCAATTTATGTGGTAATAACTTTGGAATGCTTTTATGTGTCCAAGCGATTCTGAGACTGTTTTCTCGTGACACAATGTATTTTATGTTAATAGTGAAATTTGATCGATATATTCGGTGTTTATTTGTGAAAAACACCAAAATTCAGAGAGAATTTGCAAAGGATATTTTTTCAGAGACCAGTTCAGTTCTAAAGTGGCTTTGAGGGCCTTATATATTAGAAAGTCCCCATAAATCACCCCATTTTAAAAACGAGACCCCTCAAAGTATTCAAAACACCATTCAGAAAGTTTCTTAACCCTTTAGGTGTTTCATAGGAATTAAAGCAATGTAGAGGTGAAGTTTACAATTTTCATTTTTTTCTTTAACACAGAAAGATTTACCAGAGAAACACAACTCAATATTTATTGCCCAGATTCTGCAGTTTTTTAGAAATATCCCACATGTGGCCCTAGTGTCCTAATGGACTGAAACACAGGCCTCAGAAGCCAAGAAGCAACTAGTGGATTTTGGGGCCTCCTTTTTTTAAGAATGTATTTTAGGCACCGTGTCACGTTTGAAGAGGTCTTGTGGTGTCAAAACAGTGGAAACCCCCAAAACTGACCCCATTTTGGAAACTACACCCCTGAAGAAATTTATGTAGGGTTATAGTTAGCATTTTGACCCACAGTTTTATTTTCTAAACTTATTGTAATTACTAAATTTTTACAAGGAATAAATGAGAAAAAGCACCCCAACATTTGTAAAGGATCTTCTCCCAATTACAGCAATGCCCCATATGTGGTAATAAACTGCTGTTTGGACCCACGACAGGGCTCACAAGGGAAGGAGCAGCATTTGGATTTTGGAGAGCAGATTTTGCTGGAATAGTTTTCACTGCCATGTTGTTTTTGCAACACCCTGGAGGGACAAACCGTGAAAACCCCCCAAAAGTGACCCATTTTGGAAACTACACCCCTCAAGGAATATTTCTAGAGGTATAGTTAGTATTTTGACCCACACGGTTTTTGCAGAATTTATTGCAATTATGCAGTGAAATTAAAAATCTAATTTTTTTCTAATAAAATGTAGTTTTAGCTCATATTTTTTCACTTTCACAACAGATAAAGGAGAAAAAGCACCACAACATTTGTAAAGCAAACTCTTTTGAGCTCAGCAATACCCCATATGTGGTAATAAACTGCTGTTTGGACACATGGCATGGCTTAGAAAGGAAGAAGCGCCATTTGACTTTTGAAGCTCAAGTTTTGCTGGAATGGTTTGTTGCGCCATGTCCCATTTGTAAAGCCCCTGAGGAGCCAAAACAGTGCAAACCCCACAGAAGTGACCCCATTTGGGAAAGTACAGCTCTCATGGAATTTATCTAGCGGTATAGTAAGCATTTTGAGCCCACTGTTTTTTTGCTGAATTTATTGGAATTAGGTAGTGAAAATGAAAATCAACATTGTGTCCACTAAAACGCTGAATTTTTTTCATTTTCACAAGAAATAAAGGAGAAAAAGCACCCCAAAAATTGTAAAGCAATTTTTCCTGAGTACGGCAATACCGCATATGTGGTCATAAACTGCTGTTTGGACCCACGGTGGGCTCAGAATGGCAGGAGTGCTACTTTGCATGCAAATTTTGCTTGATTGGTTTTTAGGCGCCATGTCACATTTTCAGAGCCCTGAGGTACCAGTACAGTAGAAACCCCTGAGAAGTGGATCCATTTTGGAAACTATACCCCTCAGAGCATTCATCTAGGGATGTAGTGAGAATTTTGATCCCACAGGTGTTTCATATATTTTATTGTAATTTGGCAGTGAGAATGAAAAATTATTTTTTTTCCAAAAATATGTAGTTTTTCTCCCAATTTGTTATTTTCACAAGGGGTTATAGGAGAAATACAACACACAATTTGTTACTCAATTTCTCCCAAGTATGGCATTACCCCATGTGTAGCCCTAAACTGCTGTTTGCGAACATGGGAGAGCTAAAAATGGAATGTGAGCCATTTGGCTTTTAGAGTGCAGATTTTGCTGGACTGGTGTAAAGGCGCCATGACGCAGAGCTCCCTTAGGTACCAGAGTAGAGTGTAAAACCCTGAGAAGTGACCCCATTTTGTAAACTACACCCCTCAATCCATTTATCATTTGCAGCATTGGCCCACAATGGCAGGGCCATTAGTCAAATAGTAAAACAAACCCCCAAGTAGTGATCCCCATTTTGGAAACTGCACCCCTCAAGGCATTTTTAAAGGGATGTAGTGAGCATTTTGACCCCACAGGTTTTTGTTTTTTTTACTAGAAATTAACGCTCAGTGGATGGTGCAAAGTGAAAATTAAAAATTTCCACAGGTATATGCTATTTTAGTACACAATATGTTGTGTTCAGTTCGTGCCACTGAAGACAAATACCTCAAACTGTTAAAAGGGTTCTCACGTGTATGGCGATTCCATATATGTGGACGTAAACTGCTGTTTGGGCACGCTGTAGGGTTCAGAAGGGAGGGAGCACCAGTTGGCTTTTGGAACGCAGATTTTGCTTAGTGGAAGTTGTTCTGTTTTTTGTTTTGCTGGTATTTCAGTTTATAATGTGGGGGTATACGTAAGCTGTGCGGAGTACATCAGGGCATAATAAGAGGGTATAATAATGCGGTAAATAAATAATAATCCACAGATGTGGGGCCAATGTCGACTGTTATATAAAAAATCTTATCTGCTTTTTGAACGTTCCGCATATTTTGCATCACCATATTCTGAGAGCCAGAACTTTGTTGTTTTTTCTCCACTGGAGCTGTGTGAGGGCTTATATGTTGCAGGACAATCTGTAGTTTTCATTGGTACCCTTTTGGGGTACATGCGATTTTTTTTATTACTTTTTATTTCATTTTTTTGGCAAGCAAGGTGACCAAAAACCAGCAATTCTGATGTTTTTTTATTCTTGTTTTTTACGGCGTTCACCATGCGCTATAAATGACAATTTTACTTTATTCTGCAGGTCGATATGATTGCAGCGATACCATATGTATATCGTTTTTTTATGCTTTGCAGCGTCAGCACAATAAAATCTATTTTGTTTTAAATAATAAATTTTTTGTGTTGCCATATTCTAAGAGCCATAACTTTTTTATTTTTCCGTCACAAAAGCTTGTTTTTTTGCGGGACAGGCTGTAGTTTTTAATGGTATAATTTTGGGGTACATGCAATTTTTAGATCACTTTTTTTATTCTGTTTTGGGAGGGGTAGTGACAAAAAAAACAGCGATCCTGGAAATGTATTTTATTTTTCATGTTCACAGTGCGGGTAAAATAGCATGATATTTTTATAGTTCGGGTCGTTACGGACGCAGTGATACCACATATGTGTACTTTTTAAAAATGTTTTCTGGTTTTTCCTATAATAAAAGGCTTTTCTTTGGGAAAAAAGGCGTTTTTTTTAACGTGAAACTTTTAGTTTTTTACCTTTTTACAAAATTTTTCTAGACTTTTTGTAACTTTTTTTTATCCCACTAGGGGACTTGAATGCATGAAGCCCTGCTCGCTATTCTAATACATTGCACTACCTACATAGAGCTGTGTTTTAGAGCTGTCAGCTATTTACTGACAGCAAGCCTATTATGCTTCACCTCCTGGCGGTTCCTAATAGGCTTCCATACTAGGAGGCCATTGTTAGGCCTTCGGTTGCCATAGCTGGGTGCTGATCTAACCAACTAGATGCAGCGATCACTTTTGATCGCTGCATCTAAGGGGTTAATTGGCCGGATCGGAGCCTAGCTCCGGTCCTGGCAATTAGAGCAGGATGTCAGCTGTGACAAACAGCTGACACCCGTGGCCATGGCAACTATCAGGGGTGCCGAGGGGCTAGAAACCATGTAGTTGCAGCGATCGCTTTTAATCAGAAGGCTAGCTCCGGTCCTGGCCGTTACAGCTGAGTGTTGGCTGTAATATACAGCGGACACCCGGCAGTGATGGCGCTGGCTTAGCATCTGAGCCAGCTCCATCACATACACCAGGGGTCTCAAACTCGGCCGGGTAAGTGGGCCGCATATAGAAAAAATGGGAAGTTGACGGCCCGCATTACTTTCAAATTTGATGCAATACAAAATTATTGTTAATCAATTAGTTATTTGAACTACTATAACACTATATTACTAGAATAATAGCGCTAGGTTTAAAATTTGAGATATTTCTCCACGTGCTTATTTCAACAATCCAGCTTTCCAGTTTAAGTGTCGCTAAATGCAGTCCGGTGGCTCAGTTAGCACACATGTCAAGATTGGGCAGCCCCTTTTTAGATAGTGCCGCAGTGCCCTCTGTGGATGCTGCCGCAGTGCCCTCTGTGGATGCTGCCGCAGTGCCCTCTGTGGATAATGCAACACACCCCTAGATAAGGCCACAATGCCCTCTGTAGATAAGACCACAGTGCCCTCTGTAGATAAGGCCACAGTGCCCTCTGTAGATAAGGCCACATTGCCCTCTGTAGATATGGCCACAGTGCCCTCTGTAGATAAGGCCACAGTGCCCTCTGTAGATAAGGCCACAGTGCCCTCTGTAGATAATGCAACACACCCCTAGATAATGCCAGTGTCCTCTTCAGATACTGCCACACATCCACTTGTAAATAATGCCACAGTGCCCTCTGTAGAGGCTGCCACAGTGCCCTCTGTAGAGGCTGCCACAGTGCCCTCTGTAGAGGCTGCCCCAGTGCCCTCTGTAGAGGCTGCCCCAGTGTCCTCTGTAGAGGCTGCCCAGAGCTGGAGTTCAGGAGCAGAGCCGCTTCTGGCACTCTGCCTGGGATTCCAGCTCTGCTCCTGACATCACTGTCCATATATGGACAGAGATGTCAGGGGCAACCCCAGAGCTGGAGTCCCAGGCAGAGCGCTAGTAGGCTCTTCCTGGGACTCCAGCTGTGCTCCTGACATCACTGGGACTCCTGCTCTGGGGAAGCCCCTGACATCATTGTCGATGTATGGACAGCGATGTCAGAGGCTTCCCCAGAGTCCCGGAGCAGAGCCGATAATAGCGCTCTGCCCGGGACTCCGCTCTGGGGAAGACCCTGACACACTGTCCATATATGGGCAGCGATGTCAGGGAATTCCACAGAGTCCCGGAGCAGAGCTTGTACTAGCGCTCTGCCCGGGACTCCGGCTCTGGGGAAGCCCCAGACATCGCTGTTCATATGTGGACAGCGATGTCAGGGAATTCCACAGAGTCTCGGAGCAGAGCCGACACC
This sequence comes from Rhinoderma darwinii, assembly GCF_050947455.1. NCBI lineage: Eukaryota > Metazoa > Chordata > Amphibia > Anura > Rhinodermatidae > Rhinoderma > Rhinoderma darwinii. The sequence continues at coordinate 336,923,222 of NC_134688.1, read as the reverse complement.
AGCGCTCTGCTCGGGGCTCTGGGGAAGCCCCAAACATCGCTGTTCATATGTGGACAGCGATGTCAGGGAATTCCACAGAGTCCCGGAGCAGAGCCGACACCAGCGCTCTGCTCGGGACTCCGGCTCTGGGGAAGCCCCAGACATTGCTGTTCATATGTGGACAGCGATGTCAGGGAATTCCACAGAGTCCAGGAGCAGAGCCGACACCAGCGCTCTGCTCCGCTCTGGGCAAGACCCTGACACACTGTGCATATATGGGCAGCGATGTCAGGGAATTCCACAGAGTTCCGGAGCAGAGCCGACACCAGCGCTCTGCCCGGGACTCCGGCTCTGGGGAAGCCCCAGACATCGCTGTTCATATGTGGACAGCGATGTCAGGGAATTCCACAGAGTCCCGGAGCAGAGCCGAAACCAGCGCTCTGCTCGGGACTCCGGCTCTGGGGAAGCCCCAGACATCGCTGTTCATATGTGGACAGCGATGTCAGGGAATTCTCCACAGAGTCCCGGAGCAGAGACGACACCAGCGCTCTGCTTGGGAGTCCGGCTCTGGGGAAGCCCCAGACATCGCTGTTCATAATTGGACAGCGATGTCAGGGAATTCCAGAGTCTCGGAGCAGAGCCGATACTAGCGGCTCTGTGTCCCGCGGGCCACAGATGACAGCCCCAGGGGCCGCATGCGGCCCGCTTGCTTGAGACCCCTGAATACACGTTCTCAAGGGGTTGTAATTGGTCAGTCTGCTGTGATTGACCAATCACAGCGATCGCCAGAAGTTGCTCTGACATACCAGTCAGATGTGCTGTACAGGGGGGGTCTGTTAAGAGAGGGCAGACAATTTTACAAACTTGACAGAAAAGGACCCAAAATTAACGACCAATATTTAACAGTGATTTTACTGGTGACTGTATCTGAAAGTTGAAATAGTTAACGTAAGAAATCATTTTCCCACAATCTGTTCCTCCACCCATAACAAAGGGAATTAATAAAAGCTTTGCAAATTCTCATCTTACTTTTTAGCTCTCTTTGTTGATGCCAAAATGCATCACATCGTAAATAAATCCATATGCAGCTCATCCAGAATGTTTTTGACACGCATCTCTTCTGTCACTCAGGACTTTATTTATCTGCATGGCCTCAAGACAACTTGGGGACAAGTTAAAAAATAAATATGGGGGAGATTTATTAAAACGGTCTCTTCATACGCCAGTCTTGATATACAGATTGCTGAGTAAGATACGCCTAATTTATTATGAGGTTAACGCCTCTCAATAAATTAGGTCCATCTTTGGCCGTCACAGAGTCAAATCTAGTTTCTGGTGTTCATTATATTAAATTTGTTGGACCACTGGCGGCCCCGCCCGTTCTTCTAAGCCCAACCAACTTAAAAAACGGCATGAGCTGCAGAAACAGCAGAAACATCGCCATTTTTTCACGCAAATTGCCACTGGTGTTGAAAAATGTGTAAATTCTCCCCATAGTCTTGATTGTAAAGCAGCAACTACATCTAGCGAGTCTGTCTCTGAACAGGTTAAATGGTAACACCACCCAAAATACACAATATCACTATTACTTTGTTGCTTTGCTGCTTTATTCTCCATTTAGATGTGTATTCAATGTTAGTTTCAGACAGAGTTATGCGAGATATACATGTTTATCTACAGTAAGGACACATGCACATGACTGTTGTGTCCTATCCGTTTTGAGAAAGCATATTGAACCATTCATCTCTATGGGGCCATACACACATCGTTTTATTTCTACGAATCCATGTGTCCGTTCTGCAAAATTATAGCACATGTCCTATTCTTGTCCACGTTTGCGGTCTGTCTCACCCATTCTAGTGTATGGATCCACAAAAAAAACAGACGCACACGGAAGCCAGTAGGATCCTTGTTTTACGGTCAGCAAAATGGACACATTCATGTGAATGATGCCTATTTGATATAATATTATTGACAACCTCTATTTATAAAGTGGAAGATCACCCCTAGAGACATGTCATAACTGTCTAAAGGCTTCCTGTCACTTTAAAAAAAATTCCAATTGTCTGGATTGGTCAACGAAGAAAGAAGATGTAAATTAAATGTAATGCAATAAGTTCTCTGGATAGAAGTTCACCCTGGCTATTAGCAACTGCTCAATGAATCACAGTGAGTCGTAGTTGAGCGGGAATAAATGACTGAATGAATGAATGAATCAATCAATCAATCAATCAATCAGTCAGTCAGTCAGTCAGTCAGTCACTCACGTAGTTACCAGAGAAACAGGTGTTCTAGGTGTCAGTATTTGCTGAGTGAACTAGTAAAACCAAGAAACAACAAAGAGCGCTACATAGGGCAGATTTGTTGTGTCAAAGTATTGGTGCCCATTTGATTTTGCTGCACTGTGGGCTGCCCATAAGCTGATCTGCAGCCATAGATCTGTACAGATTCGGTTATCAGAATATGGAGGTCCGCAGAAATGGATCTCTGTCATGACACTGCTCGAAATGTGCCTGCCTGATGGAGTAGGTCCTGCCCCAAAAGTAGATTTTTGTATGCACCCTAAAATGAAGAATACTACAGTATATTAGGATCTGAGATGCATTCATATGTTTCTTCTCTATTTTTAAAAGCAGCCTCAAAATTCCATATTTTTCTGCACCTCCATTGGTGCCATTGTTTAGCACACAGTGTCTGAATATTATTTTTTCCCAATAAACTTGTCACAGAAAACACCTAAACTGGACAACGACAGAATATGTAATACATCTGTATTATAATATGTAAAACACTTGAAATAGTGTCATATTCATTTACTATGTGTGTGTTTGTGTGTGTTAGGGTATGTTCACACGTAGTCAACCAAAACGTCTGAAAATCCAGAGCTGTTTTCAAGGGAAAACAGACCCTGCTTTTCAGACGTTTTTTACCAACTCGCATTTTTACCAACTCATTTTTTTACCAACTCGTTTTTGGAGCTGTTTTCATTGGAGTCTATGAGAAAACAGCTCCAAAAACGTCTGAAAGAAGTGTCCTGCACTTCTTTTGACGAGGCTGTATTTTTACGAGTCGTCGTTTGACAGCTGTCAAACGACGACGCGTAAATAACAGGTCGTCTGCACAGTACGTCGGCAAACCCATTCAAATGAATGGCCAGATGTTTGCCGACGTATTGTAGCCATATTTTCAGACGTAAAACGAGGCATAATACGCCTCGTATACGTCAGAAATTTGGCCGTGTGAACATACCCTTAGGTGTATTGGACTCTAGGCTTACGATCACTGGCACAGTGCTCCAGATTCCAGGTTTTAAAGGTTTTACTGTAATCCCTTCACCCACTGCCCCCGTGTTGCTAGAAAAAGCCTTTTGACGTTTCTTGCAGAGCTGGTAGCATTCAGATACTGCCGATAGCAGAAGAAACAGCCCTGCACTGGGCTGCCTGAGGCAGTTTTTGTAAGTCAGGTGAGCTAAGCATGAAGACCGGTTCCTTAAATGGGTACCCTTCTTTGGAAAATTCCTACTTTTTAGAAGGTTCCCTTTACATTAAGTGCATCACAATGTGCCGCCCTGCTGGGACCCCCAGCAATCAGCTGTTATCTGTGGAGAAACCTGGCACTAAAGGTACTTTTATACGGCCCGACCTGGGCCGTGTAAACGAGCGCCTTTCACAAGAAACCGGTATGTGGACGAGCACTCGTTACTCCGATCACTCGTCCCCATACAGTTCTATAATATTTTCAGTATTCAAAACGTTACGATCAGCTGATGAAAGAGCGTTTGCTTGTTCATTGGCTGATCATTGCCCTGTTCACACAGGGCAATTATCGGGAACTAACGTTCTGTGAACGCTCGTATGCCAGATAGTTGGCCAGTGTAAAAAGGCCTCTAGTGTTTAATTCCCTTGCAGTGTCATCACAGGGGAAAGTGAGCATTTACATCAATGCAGTGTCTGTGTAGGGCAGGACAGGTCATGCAGAGCGAGACACTCTTTTTGAAACCACTCTCCACTCTGGCCCAAAAAATAGGACAACCCCTTTAAAATACTCCTATTACTTTATTCACTTCATGAGTGATTGTGATTATAGTGGAGAGCAGTCAGACTGCTTGCCCTGGAGCTGTTAGGGTACTTTCACACGGCTGAATTTTTGTCAGTACTGGGAGATCAACTGCATGGAACTTACAGGTCCTTTCCTCTATTACTTGTGCTTGTAAAGGAGACGGATTGGGTACTAGGGATAAATGTATAAACAGTTTTCTAATATACAAGGAGACTTTAGTCAGTATCAAAAGTGATTCTTCACTGTATACTAGTTTTACCCAAATAATAGTGTTACGGCTGTGGCTCTGTCGGAGGTCTGCGACTGCAGACTTCTGGCTGCTTTCCAGTGTCTCCCTCCTAGGAGATGCCAGCTCGTGCGGCCGTCCTGCCCTGCACTCTCTGTTAGTGTGCGCAGGCGCTAGTCCCTGGCCTTAAAGGGCCAGCGCACGTGCTTACTAAATATTCCCTGTCCAATCCCCAGACTATCCCCCTGGACTATAAAAAAAATGTCTCCACCCTTCCATTCCCAGTGTTCCCGTGCCCTGCTACCTGTATCCTGTATCCCGTGCTGTGTTTGTTCCTGTGCCTTTTTTAGTGTTGGAGTCGTATTGTGCCATCTGCCACGTCTGCTATCATACACCATGTCTCGTGTCATCTGCCATGCCTGGTATCATCCTCCTCGTCTGGCACCACCTGCCACATCATGCTTCATCCGTGCCAAAGCCTCTGCTACTGTCTGGACTCTTACAGGTACCTTTGTGCTAAGGACTTTGCATAGACTTTGTATAGAATGTGATTGGGCCAGCTGCCACTCCGCTACAGCAGAGCGGCCTAGTGGGTCCACATACCCCAAGATCGTGACAGTACGCTCAGGCCGTAGAATCCGCTGGTCAACCTAAGACTGTGTTTCAAGTGATACAAACGCATGTGCGGTACCTACGTGCATGCCAGGATCAACTCCTACTGGCAGTAAATTCTATTATCACCCGCCTGGATCATCCTCCTGCTCCTCCTCTGGATGCTGTTGCAGATCCTAGAACCTATAGAGGCTTCATTAACCAATGTACCATCCATTTTAGACTGTGTGCTCATCTCTTTCCCTCTGATCCAGCAGGATCTAGTGGATCAACTACAGCTACCCAGGGTTCCTCTGGAGAGACCTCCGGCTGTTGCCTCTGTGAATGATGTACCATTTCCCAATCCAATTGTTTCCATCACTGAACCACTGACACTACAAGTCAGAGTTCTTCACTCATAACAGATTGCCTAAAGCTATCAACCCTATTCTGCTCAGCATGCCTTGGCTTCGTCTACATGCTCCAGTTCTCGACAGGAGTTTCAGAAAATTCCTCCAATGGGGATTCAAGTGGCTTCATCGCTGTCTGCCACAGGTTCATTCTGTTTTGCCTCCACTGCCTCGGGCACTCTCTGCTCTGCCCTCTCATAATGCCAATTTTGTGGACAGGGGGCGTGGCCAACAGCTAATGGCGCCGGTCGCATTATCCCGGAGCTCCGTGCCCTGCCACACAGCAACAGCCATAATTAGCACTCCCAGGTGCCCATCCATGTGGAAAAAGAGACTCCAAAGGTCTGGACTCACCCCTGCTGTGCCTCATCAGGTCACTCCTGCTCTACCGACATTGGACGGATACTTTCTGCGGAGACAGGCCACTCTGCTCTCCCAGCCTCATCAGCCACCATCTTTGGCATCCTCATGACGGCCAACGAAAGAACTGTCCAGGCGGATGGAAGACAGGGCTCCCCAGCCTCAGGGTAAGCCACAGGGCCAGCAGGCTCCAGTGATTCCCCTGGCTCCCATATACTGGCTAGTGCCTCGCCTGACGGTCCGGGGACAGGCAGACCGCACCTGGATGGGGCGGCGGCCGCCATGCCATGCAGTGCATTAGTAGCGGGGGGGGGGGACCCTGCCCTTATGTTGACTGTTCTGCCAATGTTACTGTTCCCAGGACAAGCAGCCCCTCTATTATTGGCTGCACCTAAGCCTCAGAGGTCTTCAGCCCAGCATAGGGAGATACTATGTGGTTCCACCTATAGCTCTTCCCTGCAGCTGGTGGTGGGGGATGATTTGGGGGGCACACCATCTTTAACCCCATATGATCAGATCCCTCTCATGTATGCCTCGGATTCGGACCAGTCTGATCCGGTCTCACCACCCTCAATTATGCCTCAAATGTGGAGGGAATGCTTTTCACAGTTACCTACTAAGGATGACTTTAAGAATATGATACAGGATGTGAAGGAAACATTTCGTTCAGAATTGGCTTGAGTGGTTTCTCAGCATATGCACCAAATTGCTACAAGGGTGGAGTCTCTGGAGGATGATCAAGATGCTACTAGACGCCATGTTTCTGTCCTACAATCCCCTATGTCCTCTCAGCTTGCATCCATTAGAGACATGCAATTACATCTGGAGGATCTGGATAACAGGGGGCGTCGTCACAACATACGGCTAAGAGGTATACCCGAGCCCTCGGGAGCAGAGGACCGTCATCTCATGTTAGAGACTATCTTCAACGACATTTTGGGTGCACCCCCTTCGCATAAAATACCGCTTGACAGAGCGCATCGGGCATTGAAGCCGAAATCAATCCCATCTCAACCCAGAGATATTATTTGTTGCGTTCAAGGTTTCCGTACTAAAGAGGACATTATGCTCAAAGCCGGACAGCATAAGAACTTGGATTATGGAGGTGCCCTGATCCAGTTGTTTCCGGACCTCTCCTGCATTACTCTACAGAAAAGACGTCTGCTTCGCCCTCTTCTTGCTACCTTGCATGACCATAATATTATCTACAGATGGGGTTTCCCGTTCTCCCTTATGGCTCGAAGAGATGGTGCCTCTGCAACCTTGCGATACCCGGGGGATTTGCCGCACTTCTGTGATACCCTTGGTATACCTACACCTAAGATGCAAAATTGGGAGACCCCTCTGCCACCTTCTCCTCTGCCTGCAGTCTGGCAATCCGTCAGAAACAAGCAGAGACTCTCTCCACGACAATCACCACTTAGCACACCCCCGAGACCTGATCGGAATTGATGGACGCTACGCTGTTTCAGAGCACCTGTGTGATTTATGTGAAGCATCCTGGTAATATATACCAGATGTTCTCTTCACCAGCTGAACTGTTTAGACTGATTTAAGCTTGTCTTTTTTGTTTCATCTTGTTTTTTTTTATTTCTTTAACCGGTTAAGGACTAGGCTGTTTTACAGCTAAATGACCAGAGCAAATTTCACAATTTTGCTATGCGCTTCTTTAGATGACTATAACTCTGTAGGTGAATAAAGTTCATCTTTGAATTTTACACTCTTTTTAAAGGACAGATAGGGCTTTGTTTTAGTGGCATTTGTCAGTATATATCATTTTTATTTTTTTCTCTAAAGTGGGCAAAATTGGAAAAAAATGCAAGAATTTAGCAAATGCGTCAGTTTAGGCTAGTATTTTTCACACACGGTATAGTCCACGGACAAAATTCATCTCCTTTCACATTCTTCCACTTCTCCCGTGCATGGGGATACCAAATATGTGTGCCTTATTCGCTGTGCGGGCATGTGCCAGGGCTTGGCATAAAAGGAGGCTTTTTGGCCTTTTCGGTCCAGGAATTTTGCATTTGATTTTAGAGCCGCATACTGTTTTCTGGGGGGCCTAATGCTGCTGAAACATTAGAAACACCCCATAAATGACTTCATTCACACAAGTAGACCCCACAAGGTTTCCTTCAAGGGGTTTATCATATTTTTAGACAGTCCAGTTTTCTTCTGAAAGTTTCTTGAATAAGATGGAACAAAATAAAATCAGCACTTTTTTAGCAAATGCGTCAGTTTAGGCTAGTATTTTTCACACACGGTATAGACCACGGCCAAAATTCATCTCCTTTCACGTTCTTCCACTTCTCCCGTGCATGGGGATACCAAATATGTGTGCCTTATTCACTGTGCGGGCATGTGCCAGGGCTTGGCATAAAAGGAGGCTTTTTGGCCTTTTCGGTCCAGGAATTTTGCATTTGATTTTAGAGCCGCATACTGTTTTCTGGGGGGCCTAATGCTGCTGAAACATTAGAAACACCCCATAAATGACTTCATTCACACAAGTAGACCCCACAAGGTTTCCTTCAAGGGGTTTATCATATTTTTAGACAGTCCAGTTTTCTTCTGAAAGTTTCTTGAATAAGATGGAACAAAATAAAATCAGCACTTTTTTAGCAAATGCGTCAGTTTAGGCTAGTATTTTTCACACACGGTATAGACCACGGCCAAAATTCATCTCCTTTCACGTTCTTCCACTTCTCCCGTGCATGGGGATACCAAATATGTGTGCCTTATTCACTGTGCGGGCATGTGCCAGGGCTTGGCATAAAAGGAGGCTTTTTGGCCTTTTCGGTCCAGGAATTTTGCATTTGATTTTATAGCCGCATACTGTTTTCTGGGGGGCCTAATGCTGCTGAAACATTAGAAACACCCCATAAATGACTTCATTCACACAAGTAGACCCCACAAGGTTTCCTTCAAGGGGTTTATCATATTTTTAGCAAGTCCAGTTTTCTTCTGAAAGTTTCTTGAATAAGATGGAACAAAATAAAATCAGCACTTTTTTAGCAAATGCGTCAGTTTAGGCTAGTATTTTTCACACACGGTATAGACCACGGCCAAAATTCATCTCCTTTCACGTTCTTCCACTTCTCCCGTGCATGGGGATACCAAATATGTGTGCCTTATTCACTGTGCGGGCATGTGCCAGGGCTTGGCATAAAAGGAGGCTTTTTGGCCTTTTCGGTCCAGGAATTTTGCATTTGATTTTATAGCCGCATACTGTTTTCTGGTGGGCCTAATGCTGCTGAAACATTAGAAACACCCCATAAATGACTTCATTCACACAAGTAGACCCCACAAGGTTTCCTTCAAGGGGTTTATCATATTTTTAGACAGTCCAGTTTTCTTCTGAAAGTTTCTTGAATAAGATGGATCAAAATAAAATTAGCAATTTTTTAGCAAATGCGTCAGTTTATACCAGCATTTTTCACACACGGTATAGACCACGGTCAAAATTAATCTCCGTTCACATTCTGCCACTTCTCCCGTGCACGGGGTTACCAAATATGTGGCCTTATTTATCACATAGAGATGTAGGAGGGCGGAGGATAGAAGAAGATTATTTCACATATCGCTTTTTTTCAAAGCTGGTTTTACAAAACTCAACAGAGTTGCTATAACACTTCCAAAATATCTGCTCTTGAAGCAGAAATCCCAAAATATTCATCTAGGGGTATAATGGGAATTTATTTTTTGGGGTTTTCTAAAATAAGAAATTGCAGGTTAATGCAAATGGAGCTCTCCAGCAGATGAACTTTAGAAAACATCAAACATGACATCCACCCCCCACCCATTCCCTCCCTCACCCTTGGAGTAAAATCATGGGAAAAATAAAAACGTAATGTAGGGCAAATATATTTTCAACAAATTAACTAAAATCTAATAATTCAGAACAGTGTGGTATTTTTTAAAACATGGCTCAATGCACAGGCCTGGTTGCGAGGGACATGAGGGACAGAAATATCGGGAATCTTTGCGGTGCCCGTCTTTTCTGCAGACGCGGCACTTTTTCTGGGTGTTGCTTCTGGTTGCTGTTGGGGGAATCCGACTGATGAAGTGTCTTTCAGTCAGTCGCGTGACATCCTCAGACTGGGGGCATTCTCGGGTGTCCTGAACCTCAAAAATGAGGCCTTCAATAATTTTTTCCTGGAAATCCAGGTATGTGTCTCTGCCTCTGTTTTTTTTGTAGAGCACAAATGAGTTGTGGATGGCCACCTGTAACAAATAAATGGCCACCTTTTTGTACCAGGTTTTAGTTTTGCGTTTTACTAAATAGGGCTGTAAAACCTGGTCGCTTAAATCCACCCCCCCCATGTACTTGTTATATTCGGACACGCTCACTGGTTTGTGCTTGTCCGATGTTGCCCCTCTTTCCCTCACTGCCACTGTTCCTGCGGTATGAATCGTGCTTAGCACATACACGTCTTTGCGATCCCTGAACTTGACCGCCAGCAATTCTTCAGATGCATAAGCACAGGAGTCCCCCTTTACCATGCGCTTCCCCACTAATTGCTGTGGAAAACCAATTCTGTTTTTGCGCATGGTACCACATGCCCCAGTCCTTGCAGCATGCAAATGCCTAAACAGGGGCACACTCGAATAAAAATTATCACAGTACAGGTGGTACCCCTTGTGAAGCAGAGGCTGCATTATCTCCCACACGATCTTACTGCTGGTGGAAAGATCAGGGGGGCATCCAGGAACATTTATTGTGCGGTCCCGCCCTTCATAAATTCTGAAGGCGGTGGTATATCCTGACCTGCTTTCACACAATTTGTAGAGCTTAACGCCATATCTTGCCCTTTTGGAAGGTAGATATTGGCGAAAGCTAAGTCTGCCATGAAAGTTGAGGAGGGATTCGTCCACACTAACATTCTGCTCAGGGGTGTAGAGTTGCAGAAATAAATTATTCAGGGAATTTATTAGCGGTCTTATTTTGAACAACCGATCCCGGTTTGCATCGGTACTTGGGGGGGCCTGTGCGTTGTCATTGAAGTGGAGGAACCTCATTATTGTCTCATAACGAGACCTGGGCATTACTGCAGAATATACTGGGGTGGCTTGGGCGGGTCTTGTTGACCAGTAAGACCTAACGGAGGGCTTTTTGACAATACCCATATTTAGGGTGAGCCCCAAAAAAATTTTTAATTCCTGCAAATTGGTGGGCGTCCAATCTCTGGCATGGGTGGATGAAGGTTTCTGCCTTATATATTGCGTGGCATATAAATTTGTTTCGTGGACAATCTGATTTAGGATGTCGTCCGTTATAAATAAATGGAAGTAATCCATTTGGACAAAATTTGTATTGTCCACGGTTATGCCAGGAGTGGCCGTAAATCCGTGGATTCTAGGCCCAAAAGATGGGGCAGGTGCCCATACAAGAGCCTGGACTGGAGGCACCAGGCTGTCCCGTGCTACAGCGCTACTTGGCCCTGCGCTTTCATGTTCTGCAGTTTCGACTGCATCAGGGACAACGTCCCCTGAAGATGAACCTGAAGTGACGCTGTCATCGTCACTACCTAAAACAGGTTCCATCTCGGACGCCATCTCTGATGCGGTCTCCGACTCAGACCACAGCATGGCGTATGCCTCCTCGGCGCTAAACAACTTCCTCGCCATAACGTAACTAACACTAACACTAACTAAACAAATTTTTTTTTTTTTTTTTTTTTTTTTATAAAACACACAAACTAACTGCTATATATATCTACACTACCGCTAACAAAAAAATAAACCGCTATTGCTATATATATTATATATATGTGGATATATATATAATTATATACTCCCTACCTGCCTATTCTAATAGAATAAAAGAAAGAAAGGTAGATAGATAGAAAAAAAGATAGATGGATAGATAGATTGTATAGATAGATAGAAATCTATCTATACAGAGAATGTTTTAGAGTGTAACTGTATTTTTTTGTAACTGTAACTGTAATCTTCTGGCAGCAATTCTCCCGAGTCTCTTCTTCTCCTCAAACTGAAACAATGTTTGAGGAGAAGAAAAGAGGCAGGAGATTTACTGCCAGAAAAGTCAAAATAAAACAAATGTGGTCGCTGTGATAGGTTTTCACAGCGACCACATGTTCAGGGACCATCAGATTGGTCCCTGATACTCAGCCCAGTGCCCAGAGCTGTTGGTAACAGCGTGGGCACAGGGCTGTGTGCACGCGATCGCGTGCACACTGTTTTATAAGCAGGAATGCATGTGATCGCTGTGATTGGTTGTCACAGCGACCACATGTTCAGGGACCATCAGATTGGTCCCTGATACTCTGCCCAGTGCCCAGAGCTGTTGGTAACAGCGAGGGCACAGGGCTGTGTGCACGCGATCGCGTGCACACTGTTTTCTATGCAGAAATGCATGTGATCGCTGTGATTGGTTGTCACAGCGATCACATGTTCAGGGGCCAAAAGATTGACCCCTGACATTCTGCCCAGTGCCCATGGCTGTTAGCAACAGCCAGGGCATAGAGCTGTGTGCACGCGATCCCGCGTGCACAGTCTCTGAAGTGCGGCCGTATATATACTATACGCCGGACTTTAGAGACCCTGACCGCTGGCCGTATAAATACGGCCAGCGGTCGGGAACCTGTTAAAGTAATTTGTGGCAGGGTAGGATCAGTCAAAGACGACTTAGCTCACTAACCTCTTTCTTGGCCTTTGAGTAATTTTACGTACTCTTGTATAAGGTTATTTAATTGCTGAGACTCGACCTCCTCCTTGATTTGGGTATTATTTTTGCAGTTCTCCCTCTGTTTTTGGGGAGGGTTGCAAAAGTGTAATATTGTATTGTACGCTTGTATTTGCCTTAAAAAAAAAATATACAAAAAAAATATACAAAAGAAAACAACAAAAAACAAACGCCCACTCCAGGGTATCATACTTCCCCTGGTAGTACATTTTGTTCTTTAACTGATGTGCATTGATTTCATGTATTTCCTTTTGTTATTGCTGATATTTGTTTTGTTTCCCTGGTTTGTTTCTTTTCCAGTGTTTCTCCCTTACTTTCCGACTTTCCTTGGGGCGAACCTCCTTGGCTGAAGGGTATCATAGAGAACTGTTTTCTATGAGAGTTGACAGAGACCGGCCTTTACGTAACTGTGAGCTGTATACATTTGCACTTTCCACATTACTTATTTTCCCCCCCTACACTTATGACCATGGTTAAATTTGCCACACTTAATGTAAAGGGCCTTAACTCCAATGTGAAGAGAAACTTGCTTCTTAGAGAGCTGAAATTGTCAGGTCCTAATGATCCCTGACAAAATCGCTTGGAGCGGAGGTCGCCTTTTTACAGGAGACACATTTGGATTCTTCTGGTTCATTTTGTTTTTCTCAGGGTACATATCCTGTTGTATACTCGATCTCTTCTGGTCGTAAGAGGGAGGAGGTTGCCATTCTGATTTCCACTACGTGTCCCATACAGGTACATACCTCACATTTAGATCCTGGGGGCAGATATGTCATCTTGGAAGGGACTCTGTCTGGCCAGCCCATTGTTTTGTGTAACGTCTACTTCCCCATTACAGCGCAGATCCCATTCCTACGTAGAATTTTCTCCAAGCTACAAAACCTCCCTAGGGGAGCATGGCTGGTTGGTGGGGACTTCAATATCCCGTTCTCCATGATTATGGACAGGGCTTCTCTTACACACTCCACTCCATCTCCTACTCTCGCAGGACTTTCTACTCGCTTCAGGCAGCTGATTAGGGAACATCACCTCTATGACCTGTGGCGAGTTGATCATCCAGGCGATAGGTCTTATACTTTCTCTTCCCATACACATAACACTCATACACGCCTAGATTATTTCTTTGGTAATGCCCCTGCCCTCCGTTTGCTCCAGACGGCGGTTATTGACCCCATCTCCTGGTCGGACCATGCGCCAGTTTCAGTAACTTTGCAGATAGGCAGACCCTCCACGAGAACATGTCATTGGCTTCTAAATGAAACTTTAATTAAATTCCCCACCCATAGGGATGCCCTGGCCACCCACATGTGTGAATTTTACGAACTTAATGACGGTTCGGTTCCATCCATTTCCACTCTATGGGAGGCCCATAAGGCGGTGATGAGGGGGCATTGCATGGCTATGGATTCCAGACTAAAAAAATACTCTAGGGCCAAAAAGGAGGCTCTCCTTCGGAAAATTACTAAATTGGAAGGGGGAAATGGGGAGTCAGCCAGCAGTGCCGACATTGCGGAAGTTGATAGAGGCTAGAGCGCAGCTTAAGGATCTAGCAATGAAAGGGGTAGAAACATCACTTTTATACACGAAACAGAGATATTATGACAAGGGCAACAAAGCCCATTCACTTCTAGCCCGTCTGTTGAGGGACCAGGTGACTGCTCGCACCCCGCAGGTTGTTCGAGATAGCACAGGCCTCCTCCAACATCACCCAGACACGATAGCCACACTCTTCCATGATTACTATAAATCCTTATATCATTTGCCAACTACACTACCCTCTAATCCAGACCGTCGGCGGGAAACGCTACAAACTTATCTCTCATCGTGTAATCTCCCTAGCTTAAAAGACACAGAGTTTGCTTCCTTGAATGCCTTGGTCTCTTCGGAGGAATTGTCTGATATACTGAAGGACCTACCTGGTGGTAAGGCTCTTGGGCCAGATGGCTTCACGTATATGTACTATAAGACTTTCGCGGAGATCCTGGTTCCAAGGATGGTCTCCTTGTTTAACGCTTTTCTACAGGGTTCTCCCATCCCTCAAACGTTCCTGCATTCTCACATTACACTGATCCCTAAACCGGGTAAGGACCATGCGGATTGTTCCAATTATAGACCCATAGCTGTTTTGAACTCTGATTTAAAAAATTTTACTCGCCTCCTTGCAAATAGACTTAATGTCTGGCTCCCATCTTTAATTCATAAAGATCAGGTGTGCTTTGTGCCCCTTAGACAAGAGGGAGATAACACACAGAGGATCCTTGATATTATTGATGCCCTTCACAAGCAAGAGGAATCAGCGATCCTTCTTAGCCTGGATGCAGAGAAGGCGTTTGATCGATTGGGATAGCCATTTATGTTTGAAACTATTAAGTCATTTGGGATTTCGGGTCCATTTTTGACAACTTTGCGTGGTCTTTACTCCAATCCAATGGCAGCGATTAAACTTCCGCACTCCACCTCTCCCCCGTTTCAGATCTGAAATGGTACGCATCAGGGCTGCCCCCTATCCCCTCTTTTATTTGTGCTCTGTATTGAACCCCTTGCAGCTCAAATACGGCAATCCATAGATATAGTCAGGATACAAGATAAAGAGTTCAAGGTCTCCTTATTTGCAGATGATGATCTCTTGACCATCACTAAACCTCATATCACCCTTCTTACCCTTACTACCGTTCTCGATAGATATGGGCAGCTTTCAGGTTATAAAACTAATACCTCTAAGACAGAAGAGCTCCCTCTTAATGTCCCACAACAAGAACTAGTGCTCCTCAAGCACAACTACACCTACAACTGGAAGGAGGCCTCCCTGACTTACTTGGGAGTCTAGCTCACTCCCTCTAACACATCGGTTTACAAGGCTAATTTCCCTCCTCTTTTTGTAGAATTGCGTAGACTTATGGCCAGGTGGGGTACTCTCCCCATGTCCTTTTTTGGACGCATTGCAGCGGTCAAAATGACCCTGCTCCCTAAACTGTTGTACTTCTTTGAGACCCTACCAGTGGCAGCACCTATGGGGGAACTGAGGGCAATGCAGTCTTCCATCCTCAGGTTTATATGGCACTCCAGCAGACATAGAATCCCGAAATCTGTTTTATTGTCTGGTTGATCTGCAGGGGGGTTGTCTGTTCCTGACGTTGTGAAGTACTACTGGGCGTGCCATCTTCGCCGCCACACCTACAAGCTTTGAAAGACTGTGTCACCATTCTACCACTACTAAAGGACTTATATCCGCTATTTACACAATACTGCTATCCCCGGATGACTACCCTCCACCTGGGCATAGATATATGTCAAAATGGGAGACACTGTTGAATACATCCATCACTTCCTCGTTGTGGCAGATCATCTGTCACAAGCAGCTAAAACTTCTCTTTGTACTACATATAAAGAAAATCAATATAAAATTCTTATTTTTTGGTATCCTACGCCTGCCCTCTTGCATAGCTTCAATCCGGGAAACCCATCGGATTGCTGGCGATGTAGAGACCAGAGGGGAGACCTGTTCCATATCTTTTGGAGCTGCTCCCTGGTGCAACAGTTTTGGCTGGAGGTTAAGAATTTGGTGGTGGTGGTGTTGCAGCAGGATATTCCTCTAGACCCTCTTCATTATCTCCTGAATGTCCCTCCTAGGTCCTTGGAGAGACCCCTAGCTTGACTTTTTCGTAACTTTCTTACTGCTGCTAAAACCCTGACTGCTTGGAAATGGAGACAGACTGCCCTTCCTTCTCACATCGACTTACTGACTAGAATTTGAGAAATTTGCACAATGGAATATATAACGGCTTCACTTGACAATACGCTAGACAGATTTAAAGTGGTTTGGGACCAGTGGGATAAGTATTGGCTACCGTTATCACTGAGTTAGAACTTGGATTGGACTTTGATTCCCCCCCCCCTCCCTTTTGTCTTTCTCCTTGTGTCCTGTCTTGTCTGATTGGATTTTCTAATATGTCAATTGGACTGTATGGCCTTCCCATACGTCCTTATGCCATGTGTGTATTTTGAAAACTTTTCAATAAAAATACAGTTGAAACCAATTTTGTGGACGTCTTTAGCAACAAGGAAACAGAGATTCTTCCTCCCCATCGCATCCATAAATGCACTGTTGAATTGCTTCCTGACGTCTCACCCCCTTGTGGATGAGTCTATCCTCTCTCTCCCGGAGACCCTGGCCATGTCTGCTTACATTAAGAAGAACCATGAGAGAGAGTTCAATCGGAAGTCTTCCTCCCCGGCCAGAGCCGGATCCTTCTTCGTGAAGAAGAAAGATGGTTCCCTTCGTCCATGTATCGACTACCGAGGTTTGAACCAAATCACGGTCAAAAATAAATACCCCTTGATGCTCATCACAGAACTCTTCAATAGGATTTGTGGGGCCAAGGTGTTCACAAAGCTGGATCTGTGCGGGGCTTATTGTATCATCCACGGCCGTGGACCGTCGGGATTACTCACCCCCTGATGGCCGCAGCCATGAATCTGTGAGCGCTGGCCCGCATCTCCTCCCCAGGAGACGCCAGCGCTCACTCCTGCTCTGTTCTGCTGTGTCCCGTAGGGTGCGCGCACACGCTCGTGCCTACCCTTAAAGGGCCATGGCACACACATGAAAATAGTCAGCAATTTACTCATGATCCCCCTGGACTATAAAAAGGTCCATCAGCTTTCACTCATTGCCTAAGTGTTGTTGTGTTTACCCATGTTGGTCTTGCAAATGGTCCCTTAGTGTTATCCAGCTCCCAGTGTTTCCGTACCTGTATCCTGTATCCCGTGCTACCATTGTTCCTGTGCCTTAGAAAGTTGGAGTCATGTAGGGCCATTGGTCACGCCTGCTGTGTTACACCACGCCTGGTGTCTGCTTCCAAGGACCCATCTGAGCCTAGCCATTACTACTGTCGGAACTGCTACAGGTACACTTGTGCTTGGACTATATAGACATTGACTTGGTACACTGTTTGGCCAGCTGCTATCCTCCTACAGCGGTACGGCCCAGTGGGTCCACATACCCACAGATCGTGACAGTACGCTCAGGCCATGGACCCTGCTGATCAACCCAAGACTATGACGACGTCACAAGCCATGCAGGCAAAACTGCAAGACCTTCAGTCACGACAAGTCCAACTCCTCCTGGCAGTGAACTCCATTGCACAGCGACTGGATGCGCAAGCTGCACCTGTTCCTGTTGCTCCGGCTGTTCCTCCTATTACACCTCCTGTCAGTACCGGTACCGACTCCCGATTTTCGCTGCCACTATCTCCTCGCTAAGGCGAAGAAGCGAGTACCTGCAGGGGATTTCTGAATCAGTGCCAGATCCACTTCAGTCTACATGCCAGAGCATTTCCTTCCGATGGCGCAAAGATCGCTTTCATCATCTCTCTCCTTAATGGCAAGGCCCTAGCATGGGCAAATCCTATATGTGAGCGTCAGGGACCAGAGGCCAGTGACTTCCAGAGTTTCCTACATACTTTTTGCACGGTATTTGAGGAACCTGGACTAGTCAGCAGCTGCATCTCTGTTGAACCTTCGCAGCGAGACACCTCCATGGGCGAGTACGCCATTCAGTTTTGCACCCTGGTAGCAGAGCTGTCCTGGAACAACGAGGCCTTGGTGGCTACATTCTGGCAGGGACTGTATTCCGAAATTAAAGATGGACTTGCCACTCATGATCTGCCACCTATCCTGGATGACCTCATTCTTCTTGCCACATGGATTGACATGAGGATCCGGGAGCGATCGCAAGAGGTTTGTCGGGAGAGAAGATTCCCCAGGCTGGCTTCTACTTTCCAGCAATCCCTGTTACCATCACCAGTTGTTCCACCAGAGGAGCCTATTCAGGCGGACCTGCTCAAATTGTCAGCCCAGGAGAAACAACGCAGGTGCACTTCGAGACTTTAGCTGTATTGCGGCCTCGGGGTCATGTTGTGCGTTTGTGTCCTCAGAAATCAAAAAGACTTCAATGCATAGGATTGGTTGGAGAGACTACCCTAGGTGGAATGGCACTGAATAAAAAATTATCTTCAAGACTGTCCATCCCCGTAGTGTACAGCGAGAAGACACACCGGGTCTCAGCCTATCTGGACTCTAGGTCCGCATCAAATTTCATCCAGAAAGACCTAGTGGATCTTCTCCAGTTACCCACAGTCCCTCTGGAGACGTCTTTGGCTGTTGCTTTGGTGAATGAACTTCCTCTGCCTGACCCGATTGTATCTGAAACCAAGCCGCTGAAGCTGCAAGTTGGAGCCCTTCATACTGAACCTATTTCATTTCTTGTTTTGCCTAAAGCCTTCAAACCTGTCCTACTGGGACTACCATGGCTCCAACTACATGCCCCAGTCCTGGACTGGAATTCCAGAGAGGTTGTCCAATGAGGCTCCAAATGTCGCAGCCGCTGTATGTTGCAGATCCATCCTGTCCAGCCTGCTCTGCCTCAATCATTGGCAGAATTGCCCCCTCATTTCTCTCAGTTTGCGGATTTCTTCAGCAAGGAGGAGGCTGAAACGTTTCCCCCACACCGGGCTTATGACTGTCCCATTGAACTGGTTCCAAATGCGTCCCCTCCCCGTGCATGGGTATACCCTCACTCCATGCCAGAGACTCAGTTTATGTCGGTCTATATCAAGGAGAATCTGGAGAGAGGTTTCATACAAAAATCCTCCTTGCCGGCCGGGTTCTTCTTTGTCAAGAAAAAAGAAGTATCTCTTCGACCTTGCATTGACTACCGTGGTCTCAATCAAATCACGGTCAAGAACAATTATCCGTTGCCACTAATTTCCGAATTATTTGACCACATACGAGGAGGCAAGATTTTTTTCTAAACTGGACTTGTGTGGGGCTTACAATTTTATCCGGATCTGCTAGGGTGACGAATGTAGAACGGCATTCAACACTCGAGACGGGCACTATGAATACCTCGTAATGACCTTCAGACTGTGTAATGCTCCCGCGGTCTTCCAAGTATTCGTCAATGATATCTTCCAAGATCTCTTCTATGTCTGTGTTGTGGTCTATCTCTATGATATTCTGATTTTTTTTCTACAGATCCAACGACTCATCAGAGGTATGTCCGTCAAGTTCTGCTGCGATTAAGGGAGAATCGTTTGTATGCCAAGCTGGAGAAGTGCATTTTTTTTAGAAGAATTCACTAGCCTTCCTGGGCTACATCATCTCAGACCAAGGCCTCAAGATGGATCCTGAGAAGGTAAAGTCCATCCTGGAATGGCCACTTCCTCAAGGCCTGAGGTCCCTACAGCGTTTTTTGGGATTCGCCAACTTTGACTGGCAGTTTATCCCAAACTTCTCTTCACTGACGGCTCCCATCTCTACCCTCACCAAAAAAGGTATGAACGCCAAGGTGTGGACTCCAGAGGCAGAATCTACATTCAATAGCCTTAAGAGTGCCTTCACGTCAGCCTTAACCCTCCATCATCCTCCATCATCCTGACGTATCTCGACAGTTTTCGTTGGAGTTGGGCACCTCCTCTGTTGGTGCAGGTACACTTCTTTTCCAGAGAGGTTACAAAGGGAAGGCAGTGGTATGTGGCTATTATTCTAGACTTTTTTCTCCCGCACTGTGCAATTACTTGATTGGGGATCGGGAGTTACTGGCCATCCAATTGGCTCTGGAGGAGTGGAGACATCTACTAGAGGGTGCAGCTCACCCCATCCTGATATTTACCGACCACAAGAACCTCACCTATCTCCAGTTGGCCCAACGGCTGAACCCCCATCAAGCCAGGGGGTCGCTGTTCTTCACCCGGTTCCAATTTAGGCTCCACTACCGTCCCGCTGACAAAAATGTGAGGTCCGATGCCCTGTCCAGGTCGTTTGAAACAGAGGATACCGTGGAGTCTCCGAAAAGTATCATTAACCCGTCCTGTATTAGTCCTGTTAATCCTCTGCAAGTTACAGACATCCCTCCGGGGAGGACTTTTTTGCGGTTGGCAAACAGGAGGAGAATCCTTTGCTGGAGGCACAGCTCAAAACTGGCTAAGCACGTGGCCGTAAGACCCGAGATCTGATTGCCCATCATTTCTGGTGGCACCACGCTGCCCAAAGGTATTGTGGACTTTGTCTCATCCTGCACTGTGTGTGCTTCCAACAAAGTTGCTCACTCCAAGCCTGCCGGTCTACTCCAACCTCTGCCTGTGCCCAATGCTCCCTGGCAGCATATAGCAATGGTCTTTGTCACTGACCTTCTTTCCTCTGCAGGATGCAATACGGTCTGGGTGATGGTGGACCGGTTCTCAAAGATGGCTCATTTTATCCCGCTGACAGGCCTACCTTCTGCTCCTCGGCTGGCGAATCTCTTCATCCAGCTTCTGTTTGCGTGGTTTGCCTCTTCATATCGTGTCTGATCGGGGGGTTCAGTTACCCTCAAAATTCTGGAGAGCCCTCTGTAAACTGCTAGACGTGAAGTTGGACTTTTCTTCAGCCTATCATCCCCAGTCTAATGGCCAAGTCGAGAAGATTAACCAAATCATGGAGAATTACCTACGCCACTTCATCTCCATGCAGCATGATGATTGGGTACAGCTTCTTTCAGGCGCCGAGTTCTCATACAACAACCATACAAGTGAGTCCACCACCAGCCACACCATTCTACATTGTCTACGGCCAACATCCACGAATTCCTCTTCCTGTTCTGGCTACATCCCTGGTACCCGCAGCTGACTCTGCATTTGGAGATTTTCAACAGGTCTGGCAGCAAACCCGGTTCTCTATTCTGCAGGCAGTCGATTGCATTAAGCGAAAAGCGTTTTATTTGGTTGCATTGGAGTGGGTTGAGTCCAGAGGAGAAGTGCTGGGAGCCAGAAGAGAACCTCAATACTCCTGCCATCATTAAAATGTTCCTCTCTCGCTCTGGTCCCAAGAAGAGGGGGCGTAAAAGGGGGGGGATACTGTAGCGGCCACGGACCGTCGGGTTTACTCACCCCTCAATGGCCGCCGCCATGGATCTGTGAGCGCTGGCCCGCATCTCCTCCCCAGGAGACGCCAGCGCTCAGTTCCATTCTGCTGTGTCCCGCAGGGTGCGCGCGCACGCTTGTGCCCAGCATTAATATAAAATAATAATCAATCAATTAATAAAATAATCATAAATTTACCCATGATCACCCTGGACTATAAAAAGGGCTCTGCCCTTTCACTCATTGCTTGAGCGTTGTTGTGTTTACCCGTATTAGTCTTGCAAATGGTCCCTTAGTGTTATCCAGTTCCCAGTGTTCCCGTACCTGCTACCTGTATCCTGTATCCCGTGCTACCGTTGTTCCTGTGCCTTAGAAAGTTGGAGTTGTGTTGTGCCATCGGTCACGCCTGCTGTGTTACACCACGCCTGGTGTCTGTTGCCAAGGTCCCATCTGAGCCTAGCCGTTACTACAGTCTGAACTGCTACAGGTACCTTTGTGCTTGGACTATATAGACATTCTCTTGGTACACTGTTTGGCCAGCTGCTATCCCGCTACGGCGGTACGGCCCAGTGGGTCCACATACCCACAGATCTTGATCTGTATACGCAAAGGTGACGAGTGGAAAACCACATTTAACATCCGAGACGGTCACTACAAATAACTTGTGATGCCCTTTGGACTGTGTAACGCCCCAGCCGTGTTCCAGGAGTTCGTAAATTACATCTTCCGAGATCTGCTGTATATCTGTGTGGTGGTCTATTTGGACAACATCCTGATCTACTCACCTGATTTGGCAATGAATCGGAAGCATGTTCGACAAGTTCTGTTCCTTTTAAGGGGGAATCACCTACGTTCTAAACTCGAGAAGTGTGTGTTAGAGAGGAACAGAGAGTTCCTCTCTAACACACACTTCTCGAGTTTAGAACGTAGGGCAGAGAGCCCTTTCCGGGCTACATTGTATCTGACCGCGGTCTCAAGATGGATCCAGAAAAGGTGAAATCCGTCTTAGAGTGGCCACGTCCACATGGTCTTTGGTCTATACAGCGATTTTTGGTATTCGCAAACTTCTACCGGCAATTTATCCCGAACTCGTCTCTGACTGCTCCAATCTCTGCCCTCACCAAGAAGGGGGTGAACGCCAAGGTTTGGCCTCCGGAGGCAGAGGCAGCATTTACCAACCTCAGGAGTGCCTTGACTTCAGCCTCAGTTCTCCATCACCCTGATGCATTTTGGCAGTTCTTTCTGGAGGTGGATGCATCTTCCGTTGGTGCTGGAGCACTATTATATCAAAGAAACTCTAAAGGCAAGTCGCGGTGGCCTCTGGCTTCTTATCAAAATGATTCTATCCTGCAGAGCGCAACTATTCCATCGGGGATCAGGAGTTGCTGGTCGTCAAGTTGGCACTTGCAGGAGGGTGCTATTCATACCTCACATACCTACAGTCGGCGCAACGTCTAAATCCTCGCAAAGCCAGATGGTTGCTGTTCTTCACCCGATTTCAATTCTTGCTTCACTTCCATTCCGCAGACAAGAATGAGAAGGCTGATGCCCTGTCTCGCTCGTTTGAAACCAATGACTCTGAGGAAACATCTCAATATATCATAGATCATTCTAGGATTATTGCCGCTAACCCCCTCGAAAAAAGTTTGTTCGTCTTGCAGACAGGAAGAAAATTCTTCGCTGGGGACACAACTCTAAACTGGCTGGGCACTCTGGAATCCGTAAGACACAGGACTTGATAGCTCGTAACTACTGGTGGCCCACACTGCCCCAAGATGTAGCAGACTGTCACGTAGGGTTCGTGGACCCACTAGGCCATACCGCCTTGGCGGTATGGCAGCTGGCCTACAGGGCGCAGGTAACAGTCTATAGTTCGTATAGGGTACCTGTGGCAGCTCGGACAGTAGCAAGGCAGGCTCGGCTGGGACTAGGCAGCGAGTAGACGTCAGGCGTGGAGTAGCAGGACAGGCGTGGAATACAGCACAGCACGACTACAGCACAGCAAGGCACTTGACCAGGATAGCATGGGATACAGGATACAGGAACAGGGAACACTGGGAACTGGAAACCGCTGGGACACCATTTGCATAGACAAACTAGGATATGACAAACAATGCTCAGGCATCGAAGCAAGGGGCTGGGCCCCTCTTATAGTCCAGGGCACTTATGGCCTATTAAACATGAAAGTTCGGTGCGCACGCTGCCTCTTTAAGAGTGGGCACGAGCGTGCACGCGCACCCTACGGGACCCGGCCGAGGTGAGTGGAAGTGAGCTCTGGCGTCTCCTGAGGAGGAGACTGGGGCAAGCGCTTGCAGACCCATGGCTGTGGCCGTCAGGATAAGAGTGAACCTGACAGCCCGCAGCCACGGACATGACAGTATCCCCCCTCTTACTCCCCCTCTTCTTGGGGCCAGAGCGAAAGCGAAACTTCTTCAGAAGGGTAGGAGCATTGAGGTTCTCCTCTGGCTCCCAGGACCTCTCTTCAGGACCAAACCCCCTCCAATCCACCAAATAAAAAGTCTTTCCTCTCACTCTCTTGGTGTCCAAGATCTCCTTAGCTTTGAAGGTGTCAGAAGGGCCGCTGGAGGCAACCGCAGAGCAAGGAGTCTTGGTAAAGCGGTTCAGAACCACCGGTTTCAGGAGAGAGACATAGAAGGAGTTGGGGATCCTGAGGGTAGGAGGCAGCCGAAGATTGTAGGTGATAGGGTTAATCTGCTGCAGGATCTCGAAGGGTCCGAAAAACCTGGGAGCAAATTTGTATGACAGCACCCTAAGTCGAATATTCCTGGAGGACAGCTAGACCTTCGTGCCAGGAAGAAACTGAGGAGGTTCTCTTCTCTTTGTGTCCGCCCTCCGTTTCATGCGGTCGACCGCCAGCAGGATGGAGGATCAAGTCTGCTGCCAGATCTGCAGAAAGTCCCTAAAAGCCGTGTCAGCACTTCAGTACCTCGGTCGTATCATGCACGGGAGAGGAATTTGTGGGTGTTGGCCGTAGATAATGAAGAACGGTGTCTTCTGTGTGGACTCGCTAGTGTGATTATTGTAAGATAACTCAGCCCACAGAAGCAACTGCACCCAGTCATCATGCTGCTTGGAGATGAAGTGGCGTAAGTAGTTCTCCAAGATCTGATTGATGCTCTCGACCTGACAATTGGACTGAGGATCATAGGCAGAGGAAAAGTCCAACTTTACACCTTGCAGTCCGCAGAGAGCTCTCCAGAACTTCGAGGTGAACTGAACCCCTTGATCAGACACAATATGCTGCGGCAAGCCGTACAGGCGTAAGATGTGTTGGATGAACAGCTTGGCCAGTAGAGGAGCAGAAGGAAGACCGGTCAGAGTGGGCCATCTTCGAAAATTGATCCACCCCCACCCAGACAGTGCTGCATCCTGCAGAGAGAGGTAGGTCAGTGATAAAGTCCATGCTGCCAGGGAGCATCGGGCACAGGCAATGGCTGGAGCAGGCCCGCAGGTCTGGAGTGAGCGACCTTGTTAGCTGCACACACTGAGCAGGAACAAACAAAGTCCAATATGTCCTCCAATATTTCCATGGTGTCTTCTGTCTCGAAAGACCTGGATAAGGCATCGGCCCTCACATTCTTGACGGCCAGGCGATAATGGAGCTTAAACTGGAACCTGGTAAATAACAGCGACCACCTGGCCTGATGAGGATTCAGCCGTTGGGCCGTCTGGTGATAGGTGAGGTTCTTGTGGTCCGTCAAAATCAGGATGGGATGGGATGAGCTGCGCCCTCTGGTAGATGTCTCCTGTCCTCCAGGGCCAATTTGATGACCAGTAACTCCCGATCCTCAATAGAGTAGTTGCGTTCTGCGGAAGACAAGAGCTTAGAGAAATATCCACATACCGTAGACTTTCCCTTGGAACCTCTCTGGAATAGGAGTGCACCAGCACCGACAGAGGATGCGTCCACCTCCAATGAGAACTGTAGAGAAACGTAAAGGCTGACGTAAATACATTCTTCAGGCTATTGAATGCGGACTTTGCCTCAGGAGTCCACACCTTGGCGTTCATGCCCTTCTTAGTGAGGTCAGAGGTAGGTAAAAATTAGCGAATACCAGAAAGCGCTGTATGGCCCTCAAGCCTTGAGGACGTGGCCATACCAGGACGGACTTTACTTTTCAGGATCCATCTTGAGACCTCTATTTGAAACAATGTAGCCCAGGAAGGGTAGAGCATTCTTTTCAAACATGAACTTCTCCAACTTGGCGTACAGACGATTCTCTCTTAACCGCAGCAAAACTTGACAGACATGTCTCTGATGAGTCATAGGATCTGGAGAAAAAATCAAGATGTCATCAACATAGACCACAACACAAACATAGAGGAGGTCACGGAAAATGTCATTAACGAACTCCTGGAAGACCGCGGGAGCATTACACAGGCCAAAGGGCATTACAAGGTACCCATAGTGTCCATCACGGGTGTTAAATGTAGTCTTCAATTCGTCACCATGGCGAATCCGGATAGGTTGTAAGCCCCACGCAGGTCTAGTTTGGAAAAAATCTTGGCACCACGTATACGATCGAACAATTCAGAGATCAGTGGTAATGGATACTTAGTTTTCACCGTGATCTATTCGAGACCCCGATAGTCAATACAAGGACGCAGGGAGCAATCCTTTTTTTTTTTTTTGTATTTCAAATTTTTATTTTCAACAAAGATATTAGGGATACAGAAGGAAGAAAAGGTGACATGGGTACATATATTTCAGCCATATCATAACATAACAACACTTTATTCAACAATTTTGTATGTATTCAACTACTGTTGTTACTGTAACATAACCCGTACATCTATCTAGTGTTATTGTGGCAAGATTTTCACTTGAACTTAACGCCTCTATTCGGCAGTTCCCAAATCCCCATCTCCACCCATCAGAATTTAGTCCTTATGTTTAGGAAATCACTGAAAAAGAGTAAAATACGAAGGAAAGAGAAAAACAGAAAAAGATAAAAGATCAAGGGGAAGTCTGAGAGACCTCTCTCTCCCCACTCTCCCCCCCCCCGCAGCCCCCCAGGAAGCCAGGTAATCTAAGCACTCCCAGCATCACCACCAGGCCGCTCGCCTATATTTCTTTCGTACCTGTCCGATCCACAAAAATCGAACCAGTAAAACCAAGTTTTCCGGAATTGACTCGCACGTTCAGGAGAAGAATGAAGCAGATCCTCCATTCTCCGGATGTCGTTTACCCGCTCCAACCACTGTCTAATCGAAGGGGTCTCAGAGGACCGCCAGTTTGCCGGAATACATGCCTTAGCCGCATTTAATAAATGCCTCACCAACAACTTCTTATAAGTCCCAATAGCAATGTCATGGTGGTGTAGCAAAATCCACGACGGGTCATCCTCCATTGTGAATCCCGTAATTACAAATATGATATCTTGAACCCCTGACCAAAAAGGCCTAAGGCTTTCACAGCTCCAAAATATATGTAGAAGCGTACCTTCTTCCCTGCCACATCTCCAAAAGAGACAGGATAACTCGGGGAAGCACATGTGGGACTCTGTACCAGCGGGATAGTATTTTATAGTTCATTTCCTGATACGCATTACTGATAGAAGCTTTATGTGAAAGGAGCATGACCTTCTCTTTCTGTTCTTGCGTTAAGGAGATCTGAAAATCTCGCTCCCATTTTGCTATAAACGGTGGCGTAAAATCCTCCGCTGGAGCGATTAATAAACCATAGATATTGGACAATGCTCGTTTCACATGTCCCTTCTGGGAGCAGAGCACTTCAAACTGGGTCAGTGGGCGATTATATGTATCCGGGGTAGGCAAATGTGTTAAGTGATGAGTCAGCTGTAGTGTCTGCCACTGGGATGCTACCGGCAACCCCTCAGGTCGAGAAAGTTCCTCCTCGCATAGCCACGTATTATCCCTATAGAAATGTCCCTGCTGAAGCCAGGTCCTAAATGTCCGATCCGTTAATCCTGGCCCAAACTCTGGTGTACCCAGGACCGATGTGAGCGGCGAAGGTGCCGACGAAATCCACTCCCGTCTCTGCATAGTCCTAAACACCTGAAGGGTTGGATACACAGTAGGGTGATCACCCAAGGATCTCCAATGAACCATAGGTATCCAGGGCAAACATTTCAATGGAAGATCTGTAAAGCCCTGCTCCACTGCTATCCAATCCTTAAATGATTCATGACGGCACCAGTCAACTACCCTAGTCAAGTGAATGATAATACTGCTCCACATCAGGCAACCCAATCCCCCCACATCGCTTGGCCAGGACCAGAATTCTCCTCTGAAGTCTCGGGTGTTTATTGGCCCATACAAAGGAGGTAATGTATTGATACACAGTTTTTAAAAAGGACGAAGGTAATTTAATTGGCAACGCTTGCATTGGATACAGAAATCTGGGTAAAACATTCATTTTAATAATACCCACTCGCCCAAACCATGAAAAGGTCCCCTTCGTCCATCTAGCCAAATCACTCCTCAGTGTTTGTAGCAGAGGTAAGAAGTTTAGATGAAATGTCCGCTCTATACAGGCCGGTAACTGGATACCCAAATATTTGAACGAGTCGCGTGCCCACCTAAAGGGAAAACTAGCACGTAAGGAGTTCTCTGAGTCTTGCAGAACATTCAACGTCATCGCCTCCGACTTCTGGAAGTTAATTTTCAAATTGGATAATGAGCCATACTCCCTGAACTCCTGCATTAGATTGGGCATAGCAATGTGGGGAGAAGTCACAAAAAACAGCAGATCATCTTCATATGCAGCTACTTTAAAAACTTTACCTTTCAAAGTTAAGCCACTCACGTTAACATTACTTCTAATTTTACACAAAAAAGGTTCCAGGGCCAAAGCAAAGAGCAGGGGCGAAAGAGGACACCCCTGTCTCGTGCCATTATGAATCAGAAACGGGGAAGAATAAGTACCATTCACTCTCACAGAGGCCGAAGGCGACGAGTACAAAGCCCCGTCCCAGGAGCGCATGTTAGGTCCCAAGCCCAGATGTTACAGAGTTCCAAGTAAAAATGGCCACCCGACCCGATCAAAAGCCTTCTCCGCATCTGTTGATAAGATAACAACAGGATTTTTCTGTGTATTGGCCCAGTGGACGAGATTGAGAGCCTTAGTCGTGTTATCTCTTGCTTCCCGAGATGGAATGAAGCCTGTTTGATCTTTGTGAATCACAGTGGTCATCACTGGGGCTAGCCGATTTGCCAATGTCTTAGAGAATAGTTTCAGGTCTACGTTAAGCAGAGATATCGGCCTATAACTCGCACATGAGAATGGGTCCTTGCCATCTTTTGGGATAACCACTATGGTAACCCTCAATGAATCTGAAGGGACTGAGCTGCCTGATGATACCGCATTAAGAGCCCCCAGAAAGCCATCCGCCAACTGGTCCAAGAACATTTTATAGTAACCAATCGTCAGTCCGTCAGTGCCCGGAGCCTTCCCTTTCTTAGTGTCCTGCATCGCCCTTGTTAGTTCATCTAGACTTATTGGGTGATCTAGTGCAGTGCAAGCCTCATCAGGCAGTTGTGGGAGACCCGAGGAGGATATATACTCCTGCACGGCTTCCCTAGTGGGAGGAGAATGTGGTGTTAGTTGGTAGAGAGAGGAGAAAAACTCCCTAAATGAACGGGCAATCTCCCTCAGCGATGTGACCTTCACCCCTGCGCTAGACATAAGACGTGGAACATATGTGGAGGCCCTCTGGGTTCTCAGAGCGTTTGCCAGTATCTTCCCGGGTTTATTTCCATACTAATAAAATATTCTCCGGCATCTAACCAATGCGGCTTTAGCCTTAATTTCATAAAGTGATCTAAGTTCCTCCCGAAGGGTCAGCAAGACATCCTTAGTTTCTGGTGTTTGGCGTTGTTTATGTTTGACCTCTACTTCGCTAATCCTAGTCAACAGGTTGCTCGTCTTTGCCATTCTCTCTCTCTTGAGCCGCGCACCCCATTTGATGAAAAAACCTCTTATATAACATTTATGGACCTCCCATAGAATGAACGGATTCGACACTGAACCAGTGTTAGTAGAGAAGTACAGCTCCAGTTCACGGCGAATTTCAGATTGAGCTTCAGGGTGGTGAAGTAAAAACTCATTAAGTTTCCACTGGCCCTGCGACTGAGAAAACGGAGCAAAAGAGAGAGAGAGCGCTATGGGTGAATGGTCTGATAAAGGGGATGAATGAATGTCCGCCCCCCCCCCCCACTCTATCAAGATGGAAGTGGCTGATGTAAAAGTAATCTATCCTGGAAAACATATCGTGTGTAGCTGAGTAATATGAATAGTCTCGGTTTCCCGGGTACAGAGTCCTCCACACATACACTAGTTGGTGATCATTAATAATTTTCCTAATGGACCGAAGTTGAGAGTACGGAAGATGAGAGGCACCCCTGGAGACATCTAGATGAGGTTCCATGGCCACATTAAAATCTCCTCCAACTACAGTCAGGCCTTCCCCAAAAGACTGGAGTTGTTCCAGATAATCAGCAATCGCTGCTGACTGCCCCGTGTTCGGCAAATATAGATTAGCCAACATGACGACCTGTGAGAATAGAGTGCCTTTGACAAACAAAAATCTACCCTGAGGGTCCGCTTGAGAATCAATGAATGACCAAGGCACATTTTGAGCGATGAGAATACTCACCCCCCGAGATCTAGAGTCCTCTGAGCACCCATGATAGCAGTACGGAAATCGCTTATTGGAAAGCTTAGGTACCTTATCTTTCCTGAAGTGTGTCTCTTGGAGAAACGCTACCTGGGTTCCAAGTCTCCACAGCTCAGTCAAAATCATGGAGCGCTTCTCAGGCGTCCTCAAGCCCCGGACATTATAGGAGATTAATTTCACGTCCGTGTTCATGGTTCCCGAAAGCTGCGAGGAAGGAAGCAAAAGAGAGAGAGAGAGGAAAAGAAAAGAAAGCGGAGAAGAAAACTAGGAAGAGAACTAGGGACAGACAAGTAAATAAAGAGGGTCAGGAAAAACTCTAAGTAAAGTCCTAGGAACTGAGGAGGCTCAACCAACGAGACACCCCGGTGGGAATACCTAAGGGGGGAGTTAGTAAGGTATCTAAGGAAGTGGAGTCCACCTCCCGTGTTATCATTTATAAAAATTGCACCATCAGCGACCATCAGCACCCATTCAAGAAAAAATCTACCTGTTGTCTATAAAGTAACTCTGGTAGGTAAGACCAGTACACAACATATAGTAACCGAGGTATAGGGCTGCCCAGTAGGGACCCGAGGTCAATCTCCCCCATAAGAGTCACGTGACTCACACCATCAACCCCAGCAACTCCATGAGGAATCCGTAACCCTTTGCTTAACCCCGTAGCATCAGATATAACCCGGATCAGCCCCCGAACCCCACCCCAGTGGATCCCCGAAGATCCCTTACTCACTCAGGGTAGTATGCAAAGTTATCCGCAACTTAGAGAATTAGTGTCAACCAGCAATAACTCTCAGCTGACATATCTTAAGCAATTTAAGGAAACTATTACTCAACTCTACATTGGGACTCATAGTACAGCAATATTCTACCCAACCTGCTAGCAATACGATCATGTAACCACACATCATAATCGGGGAAAAACCTGGAGTGCCAAACATAAACATGACTCCACACCCGGCCAAGATTCTCACGATGCAATATTCTTTTTTCATGGCAGCTGCGGCCTCGCCGGTCTGATGCGCTGCGGCTTGGGTCGGAGAGGATCCACAGGGCAGTTCCTGCCGCGTCTAGATGGACGATAGCTCAAGGATGCAGCAATCCAGTCCGGAACGGTGCTCGGCGGGACTTCCAGCAGGACAAAAAGGGCGGGCAAGTCCTGCGGCGAATGTACAGCAATCACTGAGCCTTGTTTCTTGACGATAAGGTGAAACGGAAACCCCCACATATATGTCGCATCAGCTTCTTTGATTATATCCAGCAATGTTCACATCACCCATCTCATGTGCAAGGTACGAGCCGACAGATCAGGCATAATATGAATTTCAGCCCCTCGAAACTTCACCTGGCCCATGGTACGCATTTTACGCATTAAGGCTTCTTTTACAGTGAAATTATGAATCCGACACACAATGTCCCTAGGTCGATCTGGATCTGCTGACATGGGACCCAACGCTCTATGTACACGATCCAGCTCAATATGGTTGTCCAGAGGGTCTCCCAAAATACCATTAAACAGTTCCACAACCACAGCGCGTAGGTTATTTCCTTCCTTATCTTCTGGCAGTCCTCGAATACGTACATTATTGCGCCTATTTCGGTTCTCTAGATCATCGTGGTCCAACACCATTGCCTGTATTAATGATTGCTGCAAGCGCATTTGGTCTTCCAACCTATCTAATCTGCTGCCATGAGTAGTTGTCTGCTGCACAATGGCTGAGACCCGAGAGCACATCTGCTCGACCGTGCGGTTCACCTCCTCCAAGCACGTACGCTGCATTTTTTCCATCCTCTCCAGCATATTGTCAAAAAAGTTCTGAGATGGGAGATGTTTAAGGGCCTCCGCCAGGTCCAGTCTAGTCAGGAGTGGGGAGACAGGGCCCGGAGACCACGATCCTCCATCAGGGGATCTCTCTGAGCCTGGACTGATAGCTGGGGTAGTCGTCAGGGGCTTGGCTGAAGTGGACGCACCTGATACAGAGCTGGAGCGAGCCGAGGTCATCGCTGCCGGCCGTTGAGGAGTCCCACTGTGAGCGGCGGTCGCCATGTTGGATTCCTCCTGTGTCCGTGAGACGCGTGGCCGCAAGAAACGGGACAGCGAAGATGCCGGTGTGGTCTTATCTGTAGCTTTCAGAGACTTCCCCTGGGGCATACCGCGATGATTCAGGGTGCATGCAGGTCGCTGATACGGTAAATGACACGGGTAAAGTCACGGTCGGCGGGAGCTCATCAGAATGCGTCCTTCTTCCTCACATGCCGAGACCACGCCCCGCCATCCTTTTTTTTTTACGAAGAAGAACTCGGCTCCTGCCGGGGAGGAAGACTTCCGTATGAAGCCCCTCTTCAAGTTCTCTTTAACATAGGCGGACATGGACAGAGTCTCTGGCAAGGAGAGAGGATATATCCTACCACGGGGAAGGGATGCACCAGGGATCAGCTCAATAGGACAGTCATACGCCCGGTGTGGGGGCAGCATTTCCGCCTCCCTCTTGCTGAAGACGTCCGAAAATGCAGCATAATGACCAGGCAATCCTGCCAATGACCAAAGCAGTGGAGGCTGGACCGAACGAATCTGCACCAGGCATCGGCTGTGACACTCAGTGCGCCACTGGAGAACCTCTCCAGAGTTCCAGTCCAGCACTGGGGCATGCAGTCGGAGCCAAGGCAGGCCCAGCAGCACAGGGTTAACGACCTTGGATAGGACATAGAAAGATAGAAGTTTGGAGTGGAGAGTCCCTACTTGGAGCCTCAGCGGCTTGGTCACAGCTATAACTGGGTCTGGCAGAGGTAGTCCATTTACCGATGCAACCATCAACGGTCTCTCCAGAGGGGTAGTGGGTAATTGATGAAGGTCCACCAAGTCTCTACAAATGAAATTATCAGCGCATCCAGAGTCCAGATATGCAGAGACCTGATGAGTTTTCTCATCGGACACTATGGTCACAGGTATGGACAACTTAGATGGGAGTCCTTCTTTGCCCAAGGTTGTCTTTCCTACCAACCCTAGGCTTTGGGGCTTTTGGGGAAACAGACGCACAAGATGGCCTGCGAGGCCGCAATAAAGACAGAGTCCCGAAGTGCGTCTGCGTTGTCTCTGGTCCATACTCACAGACTTCTTAGGAGGATCAGCATCTGAGGACGGCAGGGGTTGTTGCAAGGTAGGAACCAGACTAGGAAGACCTTCCTCCCGACGAACCTCTTGGAGCCCTTCTCGGAGCCTTCTATCAATCCGGGCAGTCAGAAGGATGAGGTCATCCAGGGTAGACGGTAGATCTCGAGCGGCAAGTTCGTCCTTAATTTTAGGAGACCGTCCATGCCAGAGTGTAGCCACCAGGGCCTCATTATCTCACAACAGTTCTCCCGCCAGGGTGCGGAAGTGGATGGCGTACTCGCCCACAGAGATGTCTCCTTGGCGTAGGTTCTGCAAGAAAGCCGCTGCAGAG
This sequence comes from Rhinoderma darwinii, assembly GCF_050947455.1. Taxonomy (NCBI): domain Eukaryota; kingdom Metazoa; phylum Chordata; class Amphibia; order Anura; family Rhinodermatidae; genus Rhinoderma; species Rhinoderma darwinii. The sequence continues at coordinate 336,889,900 of NC_134688.1, read as the reverse complement.
GAGACTCGTCCAGGCTCCTCAAACACCATGCGAAATGTCCGGAGAAACCCCTAGAAGTCACGAGTCTTTGGTCCCTGTCTCTCCCAGATAGGATTCGCCCATGCAAGGGCCTTGCCAGTGAGAAGAGAGATGATGAAAGCGACCCTTGCGCTATCAGACGAAAATGTCCTTGAATACAGGCTGAAGTGGATCTGGCACTGGTTCAAAAATCAACGACAGGTACCTGCGTCTCCATCATAGCGGTCAGGAAGTGGTAAAGAAAAACGAGGATCAACACTACCCAGGAGGTGTAGTCAGAGGATCAGTACTGCCAGAAGGTGCAGAAGGTGTAGTAGGAGGAAAAGCAGCTCGAGCTTCCTGCCGACGTGCGAGAATGTTCAAGACCTGGAGGATTTGGTCCTGTCGAGACCGGAGGTCCAGCATATCCGTCCGCATCTCTTGTGATGTCATATTGGTCTTGGGCCGACCAGCGGGGTCCATGGCCTGAGCGTACTGTCACGTAGGGTTCGTGGACCCACTAGGCCGTACCGCCGTGGTGGTATGGCAGCTGGCCAAAAGGGCGCAGGTAACAGTCTATAGTTCGTATAGGGTACCTCTAGCAGCTCGGACAGTAGCAAGGCAGGCTCGGCTGGGACTAGGCAGCAGGTAGACGCCAGGCATGGAGTAGCAGGACCGGCGTGGAATACAGCACAGCACAACTATAGCACAGCACGGCACTTGACCAGGATAGCACGGGATACAAGACACAGAAACAGGGAACACTGGGAACTTAAAAACACTGAGTCCATTTGCATAGACAAACTAGGACACAACAAACAACGCTCAGGCATCGAAGCAAGGAGCTGGGCCCCTCTTATAGTCCTGGGCACTCATGGGCTGATTAAACATGAAAGTCCGGTGCGCGAGCTGCCCCTTTGAGAGCGGGCAGGAGCGTGTGCGCGCACCCTACGGGACACAGCCGAGGTGAGTGGAAGTGAGCGCTGGTGTCTCCTGGGGAGGAGACTGGGGCCAGCGCTCGCAGACCCATTGCTGCGGCCGTCAGGAGGAGAGTGAACCTGACGACCCGCAGCCACGGACATGACACAGACTATGTCTCCTCATGTACGAACTGTGCCTCGAACAAGTCTACCCGCTCCAAACCTGCTGGTCTGCTCCTACCCCTGCCTGTTCCTGATGCCCCTTGGAAACATATCGCTATGGACTTTATTACAGACCTTCCTCCCTCAGCTGAATGTACTACGGTCTGGGTAGTAGTGGATCGTCACTCTAAAATGCCATATTTTATTCAGTTGACTGGCTTTCCGTCTGCTCCTCGCCAGGCAAATCTGTTTAACGGACTTCCTCTGCATATTATCTCGGATTAGGGGGTACAGTTTACATCCATGTTCTGGAGAGCCCTGTGCAACCTTCTAGACTTCTCTTCTACCTATCACCCACAGTCCAATGGTCAATTGGAGAGGACCAATCAAATTTTAGAGAATTACCTTCATCATTTTCTTACAACAATCGCACAAGTGAGTCTACAGCCTCGTCTCCTTTCTACATTGTGTACAACCAGCATCCTTGAGTTCCTCTTCCTGTGCCAGCCATTACTCAAGAACCAGCAGCAAATTCTTCATTTGGGACTTTCATTAATACCTGGCAGCAAACCAAGTCCGTGATCCTCCAGGCAGTGGACCGAATGAAAAGGCATGCAGATATAAAGAGAAAGGCTCCTCCTCAATTCTCTCTCTGAGCTAAGGTCTGTCTGTCCTCTAGAAACATTCGTCTCAAGATGCCTTTGCACAAATTCGCTCCCAGGTTCCTCGGCCCTTTGGAAGTCTTGCAACGTATAAACCCTGTGTCCTATAAACTTTGGCCGCCTCCTACTCTCAGGATCCACAACTCGTTCCACGTGTCCTCCTCAAACCTGTGGTTCTGAACTGCTAAAGTAACTCTCGTAGTTATGTAGTGGCTCCCAGCAGTTCTTCTGATGTTTTGAGGTGAAGGAGATTCTTGACTTCAAGAGAATAGGAGGAAGGACTTTCTATCTAGTGGACTGGAAAGGGTTTGGTCCTGGGGAGAGATCCTGGGAGCCAGAAGAGAATCTTAATGCTCCTACTCTCATTAAAAAATTCCTCTTGCTCTCTGGACCCAAGAAGCGTTGTTGTTGTCTACCCATGTTAGTTCTGCAAATGGTCCCTTAGTTGTATCCTTCTCCCAGTGTTTCCATGCCCTGATACATGTATCCCGTGCTGTGTTTGTTCCTGTGCCTTATCTAGTGTTGGAGTCGTGTTGTGCCATCTGCCACGCCTGCTGTCATACACCACGTCTGGTGTTATCTGCAGCACCTGGTATCATCCGCCACGTCTGGCGCCACCAGCCACATCAAGATTCATCCGTGCCAAAGCCTCTGCTACTGTCTGGACACTTACAGGTACCCTTGTGCTAAGACTTTTCATAGAATTTATATATACTTTGATTTGGCCTGCTGCCACTCCAGTACAGCGGAGCGGCCTAGTGGGTCCACATACCCCGAATTCGTGACAAATAGATATTCAGTGGACTTATACTTCCCTCGCACTCACTCCTACGCTTATGTCTGTGTATTTCTTAGGATATGTCTTCCTTCCATTCTTCTGGATTATTTGTAACTGTATTGAAGCCAAAGGATATCCGCATAGCATGTTAATAAAAATAACAGCTGCTGCTAAAACTGACTGCACATGGCTCTAGAAGAGTATAGTTATACCTTGACACATAGTACACCTCTCTTCTTATCACTGTATGAGCTTCTCATTCATGTCTACGACTACAATGTAACTTCTTATACTGTTGAAGCTACCGATCCATATAAATCGTTGCCGACTCTCTGGCCGGGGATTCCGCTCCTAGACCCCTGAGGTCACTGTCTATATAGTGTACAGACAAGAACAAGAGAAAGAGGCAACACTCCAAGTTGAAAATATCAAATAGATGGATTGACAAGCTTGACAAATGCTGCACTGAGCAGCTGAAATGTTGCACTACTTCATTGCACATATGAGAGAATAAATCCATCTATTTGATATTTTCAACTTGGAGTGCTGTCTCTTTCTCTTGTTCTTGTCTGTATACTGTGGGATCTTCAAGTCGGATTCCTGGAGGTCAGAACCCGTTTGCCCTGGAGGCTTTGCTGTGCTGCTGTGCTGCCCATACTTCGAAATCTTTGCATATATGGACAGTGACATCAGGAACTCCTCCTGGAGTGGAATCCCCGGCCAGAGCGTGGCTCCAGCAGTAGCCCCTGACGTCACTATCCATATATCGACAGTAACGTCAGGGGTTCCCCCTAGGAGCGGAATCCCCGGTCTATGGTCTCGCTGGGGATTCCGCTCCTAGAGGGAGTCCCAATGGCGCCATCTACAGGGGGTAGCGCTATCTACAGAGGAGTGGTGCTATATTCAAGGGGAGTGTGGCACTACCTACATGGGCGCTACATACAGGCACCATCTACAGGGGACCTTGTGGCGCTATCTACATGGGCACTGTGTGTGGCACTATCTATGTGGGCACTGGCACTAGGGGCAGTTAAGCGGGCATTATACTGTATGGGGGCAGCTAAGGCAGTATTATACTGCATGGGGCAGCTGAGGGAATTATACTGTATGGGGAAGCTATAGGCACATTATACTATATGTATACTGTATTGTGGAAGCTAAGGGGGCATTATACTTTATGGTGCCAGCTAAGGGAGCATTATACTGTATAGGGGCAGCTATGGAGGCATTATATTGTATGGGGAAGCTATGGGGCATTATACGGTATGGAGCAGCTATGGGGCAGTATAAAGTATGGGGGCAGCTATGGGGGCATTATACTGTATGGAGGCAGCTATGGGGGCATTATGCTGTATGGGGAAGCTTGGGGCATTAAGCTATATGGGGTCTGCTATGGGGCATTATACTGTATGGGGCAGCTATGGGGCAAATGTGTGGGCAGTATACTGTATGGGGGCATCTGTGTTGGCATTATACTGTATAAGGGCATTATATTGTATGGGGAAGCTATGGGGGCATTATGCTATATGGGGGCAGCTATGGAGCATTATGCTGTATGGGGGAATTTGTTTGGGAATAATACTGCATGGGACATCTGTGTGGGCATTATATTTTATGGGGCATCTGTGTGGGCATTATACTGCATGGCAACATCTGTGTGGGCATTATAGTGTATGGGGGCATCTGTGTTGACTTTATACTGTATGGGTGCATCTATGAGGGCATTGTACTGTACGGTGGTAGCTATGGGGGCATTATACTGTGTGGGGCCAGCAATTTGGCATTATACTGTGTGGGAGGCACTATTGGAGCATGATACTGTGTGGGCTGAACCAGGTGTGTATCCGTGGGGATTTGGCGGGATTACGCATGCGCCGCAGCGGTTTTCCCTCTTTGTGATACTTCAAAGTTCGGAGGTATGATAAATGCTTTTGAAACGCAGTTAATGTTAATAAGATTCAACCACTTCACTTCCTGATTTGTAGACTGTACTAAACAGATTCTCCACAGAGGGGAAAAACTACTGATTTATAACTGACACATAACCATCATATAGTTATAATGAAGGAGGTCGCAGCTCAGCCTCCTGACTCAGAACTGTGTGACAGTTAGGTGTCTGTTCATTATTATTTAGTGACATACTGTAAGTTTCTGTGTTCCCTTTGTGGAGAACCTGTTTGGTACAGTCTATAAATCAGGAAGTGAAGAGGCTGACTCTTACCTACATTAAATGCTGTAGATTGAGGTTACATGACACAACTGAAATTAAGAATTCATATAGAAGGAATAACTAAATAAGGGAATACTCGCAGAGTATAAATATATTAGGGGGACAGATACCGAAAGATAGTAAAAAAAAAAAGTGCTTCTTTAGGAACAAGAAAATTCCCCGCTTGGAGGAAGAACCGACTGGGCGACAGTAACCCAGGAATAAAGGCTGCGAAACAGCGCAGCGGTCCGCCGTGGGCGGAACCAGTGGGGCATCCTATACGGCACCAGGTTCCGACTTGGAATTCTGACTTCTTTTTCGATCTTCTCTTTTTCGATCATCTCTCCGACTCCTGCTACGCCATAGGTGATGAAGATGAACGGGATACTTCCATGGGGACTTTGGGATCATCTCCTATAGTTTCTCCTACAATGTGACCGTCTATGGGAACTATGTCAACCTCTAGATGATGACTACCTGCTAAAGTAACCATAACAGCTGCATTTATCAGCATCCATGATTCTTTGTAAAAGTAATAAAACATAAAAAAAGACTATATAACTTTGCTATCCCCGTAATCGTATTGACCAGCAGAATAAAGTTAAGTTGACGTTTTTACAGCACGATTAAAGACTATTTTAGACCTTAACCCTTTAACTCTTTGGCCACTTTTGACCTTTCTGACAGAGCCTCATTTTTCAAATCTGACATGTTTCACTTTATGTGGTAATAACTCCGGAATGCTTTCACCTATCCAAGCGATTCTGAGATTGTTTTCTCGTGACACATTGGACTTTAAGCTACTGGCAAAATTTACTCGATATGTTCAGTATATAAATGTGAAAAACCACCAACATTTAGCGAAAAATTGCAAAAATTAGCATTTTTCTCAATTTAAATGAATCTGCTTGTAAGACAGGCAGTTATAACACAAAATTGTTCCTAATTAACATCCCCCATATGTCTACTTTAGATTGGCATCGTTTTTTGAACATCCTTTTATTTTTCTAGGACGTTACAAGGCTTTGAACTTTAGCAGCAATTTCTCACATTTTCAATAACATTTCAAAAGGCTACTTTTACAGGGGCCAGTTCACTTGTGAAGTGGCTTTGAGGGCCTTATATATTAGAGACCCCCAAAAAGTCACCCCATTTTAAAAACTTCACCCCTCAAAGTATTCAAAACAGCATTTAGAAAATGTCTTAACCCTTTAGAGATTTCACAGAATTTAAAGCAAAGTACAGGTGAAATTTACAAATGTCATATTTTTTTGCAGAAATAAATTTTGAATGCAATTTTTTTTATAACACGGAAGGTTTTACCAGAGAAATGCAACTCAATATTTATTGCCCAGGTTCTGCAGTTTTTGGAAATATCCCACATGTGGCCGTAGCGTGCTACTGGAATGAAGCACCCGAAGCAAAGGTGTACCTAGAGGATTTTGGGGCCTTATTTTTATTAGAATATATTTTAGGCACAATGTCAGGTTTGAAGGGCTTTTGCGGTGCCAAAACAGTGAAAATACCCCAAAAGTGACCCCATTTGGCAAACTACACACCTCAAGGAAATTATCTAGGGGTATAGTGAGCATTGTCACCGCACAGGTTTTTTACAGAAATTATTGGAAGTAGGCCGTGAAAATTAAAATCTAAATTTTTTCAAAGAAAATGTAGGATAAGCGGTTTTTTTTCTCATTTCCACAAGGACTGAAGGAGAAAAAGCACAGTAAAATGTGTAAAGCAATTTCTCCCGAGTAAAACAATACCCCACATGTGGTAATAAACTGCTGTTTGGACACATGGCAGGGCTTAGAAGGGAAAGAGCGCTATTTTGCTTTTGGAGCTCAAATTTAGCAGGAATGGTTTGCGGAGGAAATGTCACATTTACAAAGCCCCTGAGGGGACAAAACAGTGGAAACCCCCCACAAGTGACCCCATTTTGGAGACTATACCCATTGAGGAAATTATCTAAGGGTATAATTTGCGTTTTGACCCAACAGTTTTTTTTGCAGAAATTATTGGAAGTAGGCCCTGAAAATAAAAATCTAAATTTTTTTAAAAGAAAATGTAGGTTTAGCTAATTTTTTCTCATTTCTACAAGGACTGAAGGAGAAAAAGCACTGCAAAATTTGTAAAGCAATTTCTCCCGAGTAAAACAATACCCCACATGTGGTAATAACCGGCTGTTTGGACACACGGCAGGGCTTAGAAGGGAAAGAGCGCTATTTGGCTTTTGGAGATCACATTTAGCAGGAATGGTTTGCGGAGGCCAGGTCGCATTTGCAGAGCCCCCGAGGGGACAAAACAATGAAAACGCCCAAAAAGTGACTCCATTTAGGAAACTACACCTCTTGAGGAATTCATCTAGGGGTGTAGTAGGCATTTTGACCTCACAGAATTTATTAGAATTGCGCAGTGAAAATAAAAACAATCCTTTTTCTTCAATAAGACGTAGCTTTAGCGCAAAATTTTTCATTTTCTCAACAAATAAAAGAAAAAAGGAACCCAACATTTGTAAAGCAATTTCTCCCGAGTACGGCAATACCCCATATGTGGTCATAAACTGCTGTTTGGGCACACAGCAGGGCTCAGAAGGGAAGGAGCGCCATTCAGATGTTGCTGGATTGGTTTCTGGGCGCCTGTGGGCCCAAAACAGTGGAAACCCCCCAGAAGTGACCCAATTTTGGAAACTACACCCCTCAATGCATTTACCTAGGGGTGTAGTAAGCATTTTAACCCTGCAGATGTTTTGTAGAAATTAGTGTGCACTCAATGTTGCAGAGTGAAAATGGGATTTTTTTCTATAGATACGCCAATATGTGGTGCCCGGCTTGTGCCACCATAACAAGACAGCTCTCGAATTATTATGCGGTGTTTCTCGGTTTTAGAAACACCCTACATGGGGCACTAATCTTTTGCCTGGACATTCGACCAGGCTCAGGAGTGAAAGCGTACCATGTAAAATTGAGGCCTAATTTGGCGATTTACAAAGTATTGGTTCACAATTGCAGAGGCTCAGATGTGAAATAATAAAAAGAAACCCCTGAGAAGTGACCCCATTTGGAAACTACACCCCTCAAGGCATTTATTAAGGGGTGTAGTGAGCATTTTCACCCCACAGGTCTTTTCCATAAATGATTGCACTGCAGATGGTGCAAATTAAAAATGTATATTTTTCCCTAGATATGTCATTTCAGTGACAAATATGTCATGCCCAGCTTATGCCACTGGAGACACACACCCCAAAAATTGTTAAAAGGGTTCTCCCGGGTATGACGATGCCATATATGTGGAAGGAAACTGCTGTTTGGGCACATTGTAGGGTTCAGAGTGGAGGGAGTGCCATTTGCCTTTTGGAGAGCGGATTTTGCTTCGTAGTAGATTTGTTTGATTATTGCTGGTGTTTCCATTTATAATGTGGGGGTACCTGTAAGCTGGGCAGAGTTCATCAGGGGCATAGTCAGTTGGCATAATAATGGGGTACAAAAACAATAAAATAATCCATAGATGTATGTTACGCTGTGACACAATCCTTTCTGCACAGGCCGGTGTCGCACTGATATATGGCGTCCTTTCTTATGCCCCTTTTGGTCCACACTCCGCACCTTTGCAGTTTGGGGAATTTTGCTGGGAATGTGTTGTCCTGGTATAATACGGGCACCCTCGGTTCCAGACGTAGTGGTAGAGGGCTTTTTTTTTTTGCAGGACGAGCTGTAGTTATTATTGGTACCATTTTGGGGTTCATGCGACTTTTTGATCACCTTTTATCCTATTTTTTGGGAGGCCAGGCAAACAAAAAAACCGCAATTCTGCCAGTTTTTTTTATGTTTTTTTTATACAGCGTTCTCAATTCATTATAAACTACATGTTCACATTATTCTGCGGGTCAGTACGATCCCTGCAATACCTAATTTATAGCACTTTTTTATGTTTTACAACTTTTTGCACAATAAAATTATTGTAAAAAGAATGTATTTTTTCTGTCGCCAATTTGTGAGAACCATAACTTTTTAATTTTTTTGTAGACGGAGCTGTATGAGGGCTTGTTTTTTGCGAGACAAGCTATAGTTTTTATTGGTACCATTTTTGGATATGTGCGACTTTTTGATCACTTTTTATTCCAATATTTGTAGGGCAAAGTGACCAAAAAACAGAAAGTCTGGTTTAGTTTTTTACTGGTTTTTTTTACGCTGTTCACCGCGTGCAATAAATAATATAATATTTTGATACCTCAGGTTGTTACGGTCACGGTGACACCAAATACGTATGGTTTGTTATTTTTTTCAACAATAAAGGACTTGATCAGGGAAAAAGGACGATTGTGTTTTATTTTATTACTTGAAACTTTTATTGTTTTCAAGCTTTTTTTTTTTTCACTTTTTTTTACACTTCTTTTCAAGTCCCACTAGGGGACTTGAAGTTCCAACTGTCTGATGTTTTTTTTCTAATACATTGCACTTCCTATGTAGTTCAATGTATTAAATCTGTCAGTTATTCACTGACTGCAAGCCGATTAGGCTTCGCCTCCTGGCGGGGCCTAATCGGCTTCTGTAATGGCAGAGCAGGAGCCCATTGTGTCTCCTGTTGCCATAGCAGCAGTCGCCAGTCCTGCTTACCTGTCAAGGCTGGCGATCTGCTAGTAACCGCTGCGAAGCAGCAATCACTTTCGATTGCTGCACCGAAGGGGTTAATGGCAGGGATCGGAGCTAGCTCCGGTTCCTGCCATTACAGATGGATGTCAGCTGTAACATACAGCTGACTTCCACCGCTGATGACGCCGGATCAGCTCCTGAGCCAGCGCCATCTTGCGAGCGGCTACGGAAGTATTAGGCCTCCGGTTGCCATTGCAGCCACCGGAACCCCGGCAATTTAATTGCTGGGGTTCCGATGAGCTGCTAACAGCTTAAATGTAGCGATCATGTTTGAACGCTGCATTGAAGGGGTTAATGGCAGGGATCCAAGCTAATTTCGGTCCCCGCCATTACAGCCAGATGTCAGCTGTAAGATACAGCTGAGATCCGGCGATGATGGCACCGGCTCAGCTTCTGAGCCGGTGCCAAACATTTGGCGTAAGTATACAACATTTTGCGGGAAGCACTGGCTTTCCATGTCGTATACTTACGACAAATGTCGGGAAGGGGTTAATATCCAAGCCATTTTTTAAGTTTTTCCATCGTCTCATTCAAAGAGCTATAACTTTTTTATTTTTGTGTTGATATAGCTGTATAAGGTCTTGTTTTCTGCGGAACAAGTTGTCATTTTTAATAGCACCATTTTGGGGTACCTGGAATTTATTGATTAACGTTTATTAACTTTTTTTGGGGGGGAATAGAAAAAAACCTGCAATTTCGCCACACTGTTTGCTTCCTAAATTTACGCAGTTTACCGTGTGGTATAAATGACACAATAACTTTATTCAGAGGGTTGTTGCGATTGCAACGATACCAAATTTGTATAGTTTTTGTATGTTTTACTACTTTTACATAGTGAAAACACTTTTTTTTCTCCAAGAGCCATAACTTTTTTATTTTTTTGCCGATGCAATTGTATGAGGGCTTTTGTTTTGCGGGATGACTTGTAATTTTTATCGGTACCATTTTGGAGTAGATGCGACATTTTGATCACTTTTTATCACATTTGTTTTAAGTCTGGATTCAAAGAAAACAGAAATTTTTGCATGGTTTTTTATTTTATTTTTTTAAGACGTTCACCGTGCGCGTTAAATGATGTAATAAGTTTATAGTCGGGGTCGTTACGGACGTGGCGATACCAAATGTGTGTAACTTTTTTACATTATTTTGTTTTTTTAATAATAAAGTATTTTGTAAGGGGGAAAAGTGGGTTTTTCATTTTCTTTTCACTCTTTTTTTTTTCACTTTTTAATAGACTCTGTTTTTTACTTTTGTACTAGTCCCACTAGGGAACTTCACTATGCGATTATCCGATCGCATTTATAATACACTGCAATAATTCTATATTGCAGTGTATTATGCCTGTCCAAGTAAAAGCATTTACTACAGGCAGACCTCGGGGGCCTTTATCGCCGGGTGTCTGTGGGATGAGAGGGAGTTCCCTCCCTCTCTCCAAAACAACTCAGATGCTGTGTTCGCTATTGAGCGCTGCATCTGAGGGGTTAAACGGGGGAGATCTATACTAATATCGATCTCACCCGTTAGAGCAGGGATGCCCCCAGCCCTCAGCTACCTCTGGTAGCTGAGAGCAGGGAGATTTGACAGCTTCCTGCTCTGTTTACTTATTCCGATGCAGCGCCGTAAAAAGGCTATTGCCTCGGAATAAAGCCTGTTAGTGGCTGCCGTAAAAACACTATAGGGCGGTCACTAAGGGTTAAAAACAAAACAAAAAAAATAATAATTGGAGAAATCACAGTTTTTTTTCCAATTCCAGCCCGCAAATTTTCAGTTTTCCAGTACATTATATGGTACTTTAAACAGTGTCAATAAAAACTACAACTCTTCCCGCAAAAAATAAGCCTTCACATCACTGATGGAAAATAAAAAAAAGTTATGGCTCTTGGAAGGCAGGGATTAATGCAAAAAAAACAAAAAATGGTGGTGGCCAGTGGCGTAACTAACGCTGTAGCAGCCATAGCGGCTGCTACAGGGCTCGCGGCATGAGGAGGCCCATACCACCAGCCGGCACGGCCCCCCCATGCCCGGAGGCTCCGCTAGCGGCCGCTATGGCTGCTACAGCGCTAGCGACACCACATTCAATAGTGTCTGCGTACTTCGGATGCAGATACTACGTATATTGGTTTATTACAATTAAAATGAGGTGTCAATATGATTATTTTTTTTCTTGAATCTGGACTCAGACACTAAATGACACTAAATGACAAAATCTACAAGTGCACCAAACCTTTTTGAGTGTTGCAAAATTCAGTGTTTCTGTCAAATTGTAATTGTGTCAAGGCACCCAAAAGCAACAGCCACAGTGCCACTGCTTCATCGAGTGATTTAATTATTTTTGTTACTTATATAGCTTCAGTTTATTATGTATGTTTTTGGGATGTGGAAGGTAAACAGAGTACCTGGAGGAAAACCACGCACGAATGGGGAGAACATACAAACTCTATGCAGATGAAGGCCTTGGTCAGATGTTTAACCTAGGACCCCAGCACTGCAAGACAACAGTGCTAGCCACTGAGGCACAGCAGCTTCCATGCCAGAAATATTCTGTACGAGCCAACAAACTACATTCACCACCCCTGATCTATAGTATACTTAGCACTGTATAGAAAGAAAAAAATAGAGGGTTAAGATTTCTACATAAGAACACTGCAAAGGGTGTTCTATGTATGCCAAGTTCCTTTTTCAAAGTGATAGATAAAGAATGTTTGATTTTGCTGACCCTATGAGGACCTATGTCTCCTACATAAGTGTCTTTTAAGAGCAAGATTGGTAGCACAGACCCCTTTCCATCGGAAAAGGTGTAGGCAGGAGAAATTCTAATAGTGAATAGAAGGAAGCAGGAACTTATAGAACAGGAATGTAAAAATATTTGCTCTTGGACTCACGCCAAAGACTTTTTTACACTCATATCCTACTGGTATGTGTTGCTGGGGACAAAATAAAGGGTCTGTATATAACACTGAGAATAAACTTTTTCAAAGCTGATGATGAAATGAAATATTAGCACTGTTACTGTTTGTAAAGGTCAAAGAAAGACAAATATATAATCTGTGTGACAAGCTTTAACTAAAAGGGTTACATTGTGCCAGTAAAATAATTAGCATTTCTGTTTTTTAATGTATCAAGGAAAAATAAAAAGGATTTTCAAGATTATATGTCAGTAGGTCACCTACTCCCCTATGCCCTGTATGCAAAGCATCAAAAACAAAACAAAACCGGGTACCCAGGTTCTCCTGGTTCCATGATATTCATAGAACATATTGAACTGGAAGGCACATTACACATCTAGGATTCCCTTTTCCCAAGTCATTGGTTAGAATCGTGGTATTATGCTGGTCCCAATGCTTATGTGTGTATTGGTAGTCCAGTTTTACTTCTCTCGTAACTATGTTGGAACTAAGGCAGAAAAAAACTTTGTAGAGTGAGCAGTTACCAATAGCAATGGAAGTTTAGTAGTCATCCTGCTTAACCAGGTTGGCTGTAACACCAAAGGACACAGCATAGAGTACAGAAGCCATAAATGCAGTACAAGGGGACACAAATCAGAAAAGATGTCAAGCTGTAATGAATCGGGGTAGGGAGATGGACAGGTGAGCCCTAATCTACCCGCAACTCAGTCCCTGCCTACTTGCACGCCCCGTCCTAAGTGACGGCGTACAGCTGGGCGACGGTCCCTATGCTCAGTAAGTGCAAGACAGACAACACAAGACAAGGGCACACAGAAGCAAGGGGGGGTAGGGGCAGTTACCCACGGAAACACCATGAGCAACAGGAAGTGGTGAACGAGCCGAATAAACCCAGGGGAGTACGTAGTAGCAAAATCAGAGCAGGAGAATAGACAGGCAAGTCAGGGACAAGAAAGTAACAGCGGTCAACGGGTGAATAGCAGGAATCGCAGAGCCAGGAAACCAGACAATCACAGGCAAGGAGCATGCTGCAAGTGAGGGTATAAATAGACCAAGGGCGGGAGCTAGAACCGTCAGGCCAGGCTGTGATAGGTTCTCCCTCTCCTCAGCCTGCAAGCCTGAGTGGTAACAGATCGCGTCTCTCTAGCAAACCTTGGAGCTGATGAGGGCTGATTAACCCCGGGCGTCGACACAGAACCTGTATCTGGCAAACCCTTTACACAAGCGTTCTGAAGTTAAGAAATGGATAAGAGCAGAAATCTAAATACGTTTGGTTCCAAACAGTAATATAAGGGGTCTATTTGTCAACAAACAAGATTTCCATAATGATGATCTTGCTGGCCATTTATATGTAGTATAATGTAATACACATATGCATAAGTCCCAGATATTTAAATTGGAGAGCCTTCACCAAGCTAGAGAGCGTTCTTCCATAAGAGGAAGGTAAATCAAGTTAAACCAAAAAGATATGGTGCTCTTTAAAACCTAATAGCTCCATCGTTTTTGCCATCAGTGGTTGTCTCAGTGTGTCCACGACATATCAGAAGATATTTAGAAGGTGCACATACATTTTAATGGTATCTCATGTAAAGCCAAGAATAGCAAATCATTATTGGGCAAACTTAAGTTAGAACTGAACATTCTTGAAGTTAGGATGATAAAGTATGGTAAAAGGTTAAGGGGATGTTGGTGTTGGAGGGCACTTTTAAAATGTGAGATATTTAAGTTGTTTTCTGGTTCAAGACCACGGCGTTCCTGGTTGTGGCTTCAGTCAAGTACTACAGTTATTCTATCTACAGAATGTAAGAAATGTCTTGGAAGCATTACTATAATGTTGGGATGTTAGTAGACTTCCAATTTCTAGGGATATTGTTCCTAGCTGCTAAGAAGAGGTGCTTTGACATGAAATGGGAATAGTAAACATTGATAGAAGAAAATCCTCAGGGAGTGTAGTTATTCAGACAGAGGAAACTGGAGATATTTCTGATGACTTTCCTCCAGAACAAATGAATTAATGGGAACTCCCACCAGATATATATCAGCGTACATTGGGATACATTTTATGAAGCAATTGAGAAAATCATCTGGAAACTATCTTGAAATTGGTTTCCTGTGACTGATTTGTAATGGATGTTTTATGTGTTAATTGAAAGCATTTTCCCACGTATTTTTTGTGAAGGAGCTCTCTTTCCCAGGATTTGAAATAGTAAAAAGGTACAAAAAAGAAAGATTGGAGCAAATCCATATTATTTTGTAGTGTAGTAGAGATATAGAAATTTTTAAAGCATACTTAACTTTTCAGGTGACTTTTTAGAATAAGCTGTCATATGTGTGCATGAGGAATACCTATTTCGAGCCATTATATGACTTGCATCCTGCATTTTCTAGCAGTTTCTGCAGGCTCTCTCTAATTCCCCGTTTTCTCTGAGCTAGTGGGTGGAGCCTAACTGCTATCATGTCTTCTATACACAGCACACATAGAAAAGAGAAGATCCTCCTCTCCTATCTCTGTAGCAGACCCTCAGAATCAGCAGCAACAAAGAGGATATTATACAGCAGTACTGAGCAGTGTAGCTGTCACTCAAGCACTGGGGTAAGATATAATACTTACTAGAAGCTGCAGCAACATCTCTTTGTATCTCTCTGTCTTTCACTCTGCCCCTCACCTCTCCATAGGACAGCGTGTAACCGGATCCCTCAGTAAGCTAATAGGCCATCTTGTCTTCTAAGATGATTTTTAGCAGAGAATTGAGAGTGAATGATCAATGCAGGAGGTAAGGGGGAGTGAAAGAAGTGCCTGACAAGTGAAGGCAGAAGCATTTTTTTCTAATAATATATTACAAAGTTTTTAAAATTCGCTTGTACTATGGATTTATGCAAAGTTTGTTGAAAGATTAGCGTCCATTTAAATTATGCACCAAGTTTACTTTTGAAGGACCTAAGAGCAGAATATGTAATGCTGTCCCAACTTTTCAGCAGTATAGGCTAAAGGCACAGAAAGAATGTGAGTCTTGCTTCCACTGCCCGCATAGACTGATTGACAGCTTTTGTTTGTCTATATGTAGAGCTGGTTTTAACTACAATAAATGGACAAAAGTATTGGGACACCCAGGGCCTCCATCAGGGCAGTACAGCTGGTACTGCAGTCAGTGGCCCGGCCACAATGTTGAAAAAAAGGGGCCCGTCCACGTCTTAGTAACTTTAAACATTTCTATCAGGGCCCCAGGATTATAATTACTTGGAGAAAGGAACGGACCCTTCAATGTAATACTTCCTCCGAAGTAACTAATGCTGAGACCCTGAGAGGACCTAAGGGAAGCTGCCGCATGAGCAGCATGAAAGCAGAAGCTTCGTGTGGAGAGAGCCCGTCCCACCAGACAGGTCCTTCTCTACACAGCCAACTGGACCATGCAAGACTGATGAGTGCCCCATACTCCGACACATCCCTCTTGACCCCACTTGTAGAAAATAGTGTTTTTTTGTTTACCTCACGTTTTTTGGCCGCGATTTTCGTAATCGCAGCAAAAACGGCGCAATGGCGGCAAAGCCGCCTTATTTGTGCTGGAATTACAAAAATTGCATAAAACAATGCCACAAAACATGAAAAAAACTGTGCTTTTAGGCTATATTCTCACGTTATTGATGCGATTTTGCAATAATCGTGGCAAAAAATGGGATTTGACTGCAATGTGTGAATAGACCCTAAGAACACTTCCGACGTGGTGGATTTGTCTCTCATTTTCTGTGCGCATTGCGCTCTGAAAATTCACTACAAATTACAATGCAATTCATGTGAATGGGGTTCTCAAAACCCCATGCACATGCAGCAGAAAAAAAATCTGCATGGGCATTAGGGCATTCTGCTGATTGTTAAATCAGCAGCATGCCTATTATGTTGCAAAATTGCCAAGCATTTCACCCTTTACAATGCAAAGGGTTAATTTGCTGTAAATCCTTAGCAAGATCTGTAAAGGTAAGTTCACATTTAGCATAAACGCTACAGATTTTCCACAATAGATTTCATTGCAGAAAAGCTGCAGCGTAATACAGTAGCATTAAAGTGGATGACATTTGAACAAATCTCAATCACACGCTGCGTAAAAAATTCACTGAAAAAACGTTGATAAATTGTCCTGTGGTGTGTTTTTTTTAATCCCCAGCATGTCAATTTATGTTGCAGAATCACTGCTTTCTGTTGTGGGTTTTCTCCATTGAATTCAATGGGGAGGTAAAACCCGTAACAAATAGCATATGTTGCTATTCTTGCGTAGAAAAAGCTGCGATTCTGCCACCAAATAATTGCAAGTCAAAAAAAAAAAAAAAAGCTTATACTTACCCAGAACTTTGTGCTTCTGCGTCCAGCCCTGTCTCAAGGGATGACGTTTCATCCCATGTGACTGCTTCAGCCAATTAAGGTTGCAGCGGTCACATGTGATGAAACGTCATCCCAGGAGGCTGGGCTGCAGGACGTCAGGGAGACGCGTGGCCATATTAAGTATAGGCTTTTTTTTTTACCTGCCTTAGTGCTTCTTACATCCTCGCAAGTGATTAACCTTCTCTTAAAGTGTAGATAAATGTTTAATAAACTTCTAACATGTCAGAAGTTTTGATTGGTGGGCGTCCGAGCTCTGAGACCCCCACCAATCGGCAAAACAAAGCAGTTGAAGCGCTCGTGTGAGCGCTCAGCCACTTTATTTCTGTTCGGCTTTTTCCGGAAATCAATGTATCAAAGGACGGACATGAAAGTCTATGAGCCCGTACTCCGCTACATCGGCTTTCCGGAAAAAGCCGAACAGAAATGAAGTGGATGAGCGCTCACACGAGCGCTTCAGTTGCTTCGTTTTAGCGATTGGTGGGGGTCTCAGTGCTCGGACCCCCACCAATTAAAACTTCTGACATGTCACTATGAAATGTCCATGTCAGAAGTTTGTTAAACGTTTAGCTACCCTTTAAGATGCCGTCCACATCGTATTATCGCCCTACGTTTATCTTGTACATCGTAAAGGCTCCCAATGTACACGATAAATGTGTTCATGGGTCTCCATTATGTTCTTGTGGTCTCTGTCGGGCTGGTGTACTTCAGTATACCTTTTTTTTTTAAGGATAGATAGCGTAGTAGACAATGCTATTCCATCCTGAGAGATCCCACAAAAAACATATACTACTCCCGACATCACTATATGGACAGTGATGTCAGGAGCTTCCCAATGCCGGAGTCCCCAGGCAGAGCATCACAAGCATCTGCCCGTGGACTTTGGCCCAGGGAAAGTTCCTGACGTCGCTGTCCATTTATGGACAGTGACTTCAGGAGTTTCCCCACGGCCATTCCCCAGGCGACGTATCCCATTTTATGTCATACAGTGGGATACGTTTTGGCTGAATTCAATAAAAACCAGGGTATCAACTGGTCACTGACTGCTCCATGGTTTCGGTCACTGTAACTTGACATCAGTAACAAAACCAGTTACTGCGTATAGCGTACAAACGTGAGGGATACACTTTCCGTTGCCCACCCCCGGTAATGGAGGGGGGGGGGACACAATCTCTTTGGCTGTATGCGGCACAGAAATTCCTGGGGACACCTACACATTACACCTAAAGGAGCTTTTATGACATCCCATTCTGAATTCACAAGCGTTAATATAGAGTTCATTCCCATTTGAAGCTAATGCAGCTTCCACTATTCTGGGAAGGCTTTCTAAAATGTTGGAGTGTTTGTGGGAATTTTTACCTATTCATCCACAAGAAGATTTGTGAGGTCAAACACTGATGTTGGACAAGAGGGCCTGGTGCGCAATCTCTGTTCTGGTTCATCCCAAAGGTGGTCAATGGGGTTGAGGTCTGAACTCTGTGCGGGCCAGTCAAGTTCTTCCACACCAAACTCACCCAACCATGCCTTTATGGACCTTGCTTTGTGCACTGGGGAACAGTCATGCTGCAACAGAAAAGGGCCTTCCCCAAACCGTTTCCACAAAGCTGGAAGCATACAATTGTCCAAAATGTCTTGGTATGCTGAATCATTAAAATTTCCCTTCTATGAAACTAAGGGGCCTAGGCCAACCCCAGAAAAACAACCCTATAGCATTATCCCTCCTCCACAAAAACTTTACAGTTGGCACAATACAGTCAAGGCAGGTAACGTTCTCCTGGCATTCGCCAAACTCAGACTCGTCCATCAGACTGTCGGATAGAAAGTGTGGTTCATCACTTCCCAGAATAAGTTCCCACTGCTCCAGTGTCCAATGGCAGTGTGCTTTATACCACTCAATCCAACGCTTGTCATTGTGCTTGGTGATTTATGGCTTGCATGCAGCGGCTCAACCATGGAAACCCATGCCATGAAGCTCTCCGTGAACAGTTTTTGTGAGGTGTTAATGCCAAAGAAGGTATGGAACTCTGCAGTTATTGCATCAGCAGAGGGTTGGTGACTTTTATGCACTATGCATCTTAGCACTCGGCAACCCAGCTCTGTAACTTTAGATGGTTTGCCACTTTGTGGCTGAGCTGCTGTGGTTCCTAGACGCTTCAATTTTGCAATAATTCCAATCAGTTGATCGTGGACTATCTGGGATGGAAGAAATATTTAACCCCTTCCCGCTCCTTGACGTACTATTACGTCATGGCAGCTGTATCGTTCGCGCTCCATGCCGTAATAGTACGTCTCGGGAGTAACGGCCGTTTCGGCCGTCCTCCCGACACATACAGGAGCTGTGACGCTGCTGTCTTGTTCAGCAGCTGTCACAGCTCCTACAGCGGGGACCGATCGCTGTGTCCCCGCTGATTAACCCCTTAAAAGCCGCGTTCTATAGAGATCGCGGCTTTTTAGGGGTTAAGCTGCCATCGCCGGCCTGCTACGCGATAGCGGCCGGCGATGGTGACTATGGCAACCGGACACCAAACAATGGCGTCCGGCTATGCCATAGACGGAAGCCTAGTGGGTCCTGACAACGTCAGGACCCACTATGCTTGCTGTCAGTGAGTAGCTGACAGTTCTAATACACTGCACTACGCATGTAGTGCAGTGTATTAGAATAGCGATCAGGGCCTCCTGCCCTCAAGTCCCCTAGTGGGACAAAGTAATAAAGTAAAAAAAAAGTTAAAAAAAGATGTGTAAAAATAAGAAAATAAAAGTTTTAAAAGTAATAAAAGTAAAAGTTCCACTTTTTCCCTTATCAGTCCTTTATTATTAATAAAAATATATAAACAAACAAATAAACTATACATAATTGGTATCGCCGCGTCCGTAACGGCCTGAACTACAAAATTATTTTGTTATTTATCCCGCACGGTGAACGCCGTAAAAAAAAATATTAATAAACCGTACCACAATCACAATTGTTTGGTCACTTCACCTCCCAAAAAATGGAATAAAAAGAGATCAAAAAGTCGCATGTACCTAAAAATGGTACTGATGGAAAATACAGTTCGTTACGCAAAAAATAAGTCCTCGCACGGCTTTATTGATTGAAAAATAAAAACGTTCTGGCTCTTAGAATAAGGTAACACAAAAAGTGAATGATTGTTTACAAAACGTATTTTATTGTGCAAACGCCATAAGACATAAAAAAAAACTATAAACATCTGGTATCGCCGTGATCGTATCGCCCCGCAGAATAAAGTTAATATATCATTTATAGCGCACGGTGAACGCTGTAAAAAAAAAGTATACAAAAACAATAGTAGAATTGCTGTTTATTAGTCACCACGCCACCTAAAAATGGAATAAAAACTGATCAAAAAGTCGCATGCACCCCATGAAAACTACAATGGATTCCTCAAGGGGTCTAGTTTCCAAATTGGGGTCACTTTTGGAGGGTTTCCAATGTTTTGGCACCACAAGACCTCTTCAAACCGGACATGGTGCCTAATAAAAAAGAGGGCTCAAAATCCGCTAGGTGCTCCTTTGCTTCGGAGGCCGGTGCTTCAGTCCATTACCGCCCGAGGGCAACATGTGGGATATTTCTCAAAACTGCAGAATCTGGGCAATAAGTATTGAGTTGCGTTTCTCTGATAAATCCTTTTGTGTTATAAAAAACAATGGTATAAAAAGAGTAAATTTCACCTCTACTTTGCTCTAAATTTCTGTGAAACACCTAAAGGGTTCATAAACTTTCTAAATGCTGTTGTGAATACTTTGAGGGGTCTAGTTTCTAAAATGGGGTGTTTGATAGGGGTTTCTAATATATGGGCCCCTCAAAGCAACTTCAGAAATGAACTGGAACCTAAAAAAATAAATAAATGAGGCAATACTTCGCTTCTTACATTATACTGATAATGAGCCGTGCCCACCCCGAGATGACCCCAGTTTTGACCGTTTGTATAAACGGAGACCCCTATTAGACCGTTCCAGTGCCCGGTTTTCCCAAGCATACACCCCCGAGAAGTACTTTTCTATTGATGAGTCCCTGGTACATTTTAAAGGGAGGGTTCAATTCCGCCAGTACCTGCCAGGTAAGAGGGCAAGGTATGGCGTGAAGATGTATAAGCTGTGCGAGAGTGCATCAGGGTATACCTACAGGTTTAGGATATATGAAGCAAAGGCCACCCCCAAACCAGACTGCATCCTGGACTACAATAGGTACATGGGAGGGATGGACTTGTCAAATCAAGTCCTGAAGCCCTACAGCGCCATGCGGTGTGGTATAAGAAGCTGGCCGGGCACATCATACAGATGGCTTTGTACAATGTGTACGTGCTACGTCGATGTGCAGGCCAGAGGGGAACTTTCCTGGAATTTCAAGATCTAATCTTTAGGGACCAGGAAGGGGGGGCACCCAGTACTTCTGGAAGCGAGGCCACACGCATCGTACCAGGGCAACACTTTCCAGGAGAAGGTCCCCAAACCGGTGGAAAGGGAAAGAGTCAAAAGAGGTGCAGAGTCTGCTATAAGAGGGGGATAAGGAAGAACACAATATACCAATGTGACACGTGTCCCGAAAAACCAGGGCTCTGTATAAAAGATTGTTTTAAAATGTATCATACATCCCTTGATTTTTAATTTACCCTGATGCACTCCGCACAGCTTACCCCCCTCATCTTTCCCTTCTGAGCCCTGCCGTATGCCCAGGCAGCTGATAACAGCCACATGTAGGGTATTGTCGTACCCAGGAGAACCCACATTACAATTTAAGGGGTGTATATCTCCGGTGGCGCATGCTGGGCACACTATATTGGACACTGAAATGGCATATACATATATAAAATTGCAAATCTCACACTGCACCATTTGCTGCGCATTATCTTTTACACAGTACCTGTGGGGTCAAAATTCTCACTACACCTCTAGATGAATGTCTTAAGGGGTGTAGTTTTTAAAATGGGGTCACTTCTCGGGGGTTTCAACTGTACTGGTACCTCAGGGGCTTCTGCACACATGACTTAGCACCAGAAAAGCTCCAGTAGGCCAAATGGTGGTCCTTTCCTTCTGAGCCCTCCCATGGGCCCAAAGGGCAGTTTATCACCACAAATGGGGTATTGCCGCACTAAGGACAAATTGGGCAACAAAATGGGGTATGTTGTTCCTTGTGAAAATAAGAAATTTTGATCAAAAATGACATCTTATTGGAAAAAATATCATTTTTTTCATTTCACAGCCCAATTCAAATAGGTGCTGTGAAAAAAACTGTGCGGTCAAAATGATAACAAAAACCATAAATGAATTCCTTGAGGGGTGTAGTTTCCAAAATGGGGTCACTTCTGGTGGGTTTCCATTGCTTTGATACCTCTGGGGCTCTGCAAATGCAACATGGCACCCGAAAACCAATCCAGCAAAATCTGGACTCCAACAAACACATAGCGCTCCTTTCCGTCTGAGCCCTCCCATGGGCCCAAACGGCAGTTTATCACCACAAATGGGGTATTGCCGCACTAAGGACAAATTGGGCAACAAAATGGGGTATGTTGTTCCCTGTGAAAATAAGAAATTTTGATCAAAAATGACATCTTATTGGAAAAAATATAATTTTTTTCATTTCACAGCCCAATTCAAATAGGTGCTGTGAAAAACCTGTGCGGTCAAAGTGATAAAAAAAACCATAAATGAATTCCTTGAGGGGTGTAGTTTCCAAAATGGGGTCACTTCTGGTGGGTTTCCATTGCTTTGATACCTCTGGGGCTCTGCAAATGCGACATGGCACCCGAATACCAATCCAGCAAAATCTGGACTCCAACAAACACATAGCGCTCCTTTCCTTCTGAGCCCTCCCATGGGCCCAAACGGCAGTTTATCACCACAAATGGGGTATTGCCGCACTAAGGACAAATTGGGCAACAAAATGGGGTATGTTGTTCCCTGTGAAAATAAGAAAATTTGATCAAAAATGACATTTTATTGGAAAAAATATCATTTTTTTCATTTCACAGCCCAATTCAAATAGGTGCTGTGAAAAAACTGTGCGGTCAAAATGATAACAAAAACCATAAATGAATTCCTTGAGGGGTGTAATTTCCAAAATGGGGTCACTTCTGGTGGGTTTCCATTGTTTTGATACCTCAACACCTCTTCAAACCTGGCATGCTGCCTAAAATATATTCTAATAAAAAAGAGGCCTCAAAATGCACTAGGTGCTTCTTTGCTTCTAGGGCTTGTGTTTTAGTCCACGAGCGCAGTAGGGCCACATGTGGGACATTTCTAAAAACTGCAGAATCTGGACAATACATATTTAGTAGTGTTTCTCTGGTAAAACCTTCTCTGTTACTAAAAAAAAATTGAATAAAATTGAAATTCAGCAGAAAAAATGAAATTTGCAAATTTCATTTCCACTTTGCTTTAATTCCTGTGAAATGCCTGAAGGGTTAAAAAACTTTCTATATGCTGTTTTGAATACTTTGAGGGGTCTAGTTTTTAAAATGGGGTGTTTTATGGGGGTTTCTAATACATAGGCCCCTCAAATCCACTTCAGAACTGAACTGGCACCTTCAAAAAAAGGCTTTTGAAATTTTCTTAAGAATATGAGAAATTGCTGTTTATGTTCTAAGCCGTGTAACGTCCAAGAAAAATAAAATAATGTTCAAAAAACGATGCCAATCTAAAGTAGACATATGGGAAATGTGAACTAGTAACTATTTTGGGTGGTATAACCGTCTGTTTTTCAAGCAGATGCATTTAAATTCTGAAAAATGCTATTTTTTGTAAATTTTCTCTAAATTTTGCAATTTTTCACAAATAAAGACTGAATATATCGACCAAATTTTACCACGAACATGAAGCCCAAAGTGTCACGAGAAAACAATCTCAGAATCGCTTGGATAGGTTTAAGCATTCCGACGTTATTACCACATAAAGTGAAATATGTCAGATTTGAAAAATGGGCTCTGAGCCTTAAAGGCATGGTGTCGCCCCAAAAACATGTTTTTTTTTTAAAATTTAAACATTTAGTGTGTGGGTGATTAAACATTGTTCAAATTTTTTTTATTTTTTTCGCGAGTCAGGAAATATTATAAATTTTTTCAAATTTATAATACTACCCATTTTTGGTCACTAGATGGAGCTGTTTGGAGCTAGTTCCCAAAATTGCAGCATTGCAACATTGGGTTAAAAGCTATCGCTCTAGTGAGCTCTCAGCAATCCCCCCTCCTTTATCCTGGCTAGTGCCGGGATAAACGAGGGGTTTGAACGGTGTAACCTCCTACACTGTGTGTCGCCATTTTTTGAGGTAACCCACAGTGTAGTAGGTTTACATGCAGTAGTAAACACACACAAACACTAACATACATTGAAATCGCTTACCTGCTCCTGCCGCCGCGGCCCGTCCGCTCCCTTTGCTGCCGCTGTTCCATGTGCACTTGTCCGGAAGCCGCGACCGGAAGTAGTAATATTACTGTCCAGCCGCGACTTCCGGTCCACGGGAAAATGGCGCCGGACGGCGCCAATTTCGAATAGGACTGTGTGGGAGCGGCGCATGCGCAGTTCCCACACAGACGCCGTACACGGCAGTCAATGGGACGGGAGCCGTTCGCAGTCCCTATGGGACTGTGGCTGCCGTATTCCATGTCTGTGTGTGTCGTTAATCGACACACACAGAAATGGAACAAAAAATGGCAGCCCCCATAGGGAAGAAAAAGTGTGAAAATAAGAAACAGTAAAACACAAACACACAAATGAAAATAAACGTTTATATTAAGGCACTAACATCTTTAACATATAAACAAATTATTTGTGATGACACTGTTCCTTTAAGGCCCAAACTAGGCTGCGTCCTTAAGGGGTTAATGACCTCACTTGTTGCAACGGTGGCATCTTATTACAGTACCACGCTCTAATTCAGTGAGGTCTTTAGAATGACCTATTCTTTCACAAATGTTTATAAAGGCGATTGCATGGCTAAGTGCTTGATTCCCATTGCTAATGCAATGGGAATCAAGGAATCAAACTCAATGATTAAAAGGTGTGTCCCAATACTCTTGTATATCAAAATGGCTGTTGCTTTACATACCTGTGCACGCGACATCCCTCTCCTTGTCTCACCACTGCCAGCCCCTCCATAGCAGGGTGCGTGAGAGCTCTGCTTCATTTTAAAGGGACTGGCCTATGTACACTGGACTGATTATTTAAACCTGCTCAGAACTGGCACAACTTGCCCAAGCAACAACATTCTTTGGATCCTGACCTGTTTGGATTTAAGCCAGTCTTTTTTCTCCTTACCTTTGGATTGCTGTCTGCCTTGCCCAGCACCTCTTATCTTGTTGCTAAAACTCTGCAAGCCCAGATCTCAGATTTGTACGACTGTAATGTGTGGCCTGGATGGTGTAAGGACAATGCCAGGTAGTCGAGGAGAAGATGGTATGAAGACTAGGAGTGATAGCAAAACAAATTCTTTACTCCGACCTGTGTGTAGATTCACACGTGTCAAAAACACTTCTGAGCAAAGAGGCACAGTTTTGAAACATTATAGCTTTCACTTGGTTCAGGCAGGCTATGATTGCTGGCTCACTACTCAGTTTCAGGAGAGTCTCAGGCACTAATCCCTGATACAGGGATACGTCCTCTTTAAATCCTTGCTTGGCCTCAAGGCTTTGTAGCTTGTGCAAATTTGCTTGCCTGCACGGAGGCTCCTGCCCGCCAATTGCACGGTGTCTCTCACGGGGACACTCCTACCAGTCACCTGACCAACAGTGATCCACACACTTATGGAAGCTATTGCCCACCACCCACCAATGCCCCAGAACCACTCTGACTTCAGGGCACTCTCTAATGTCACCGTCATTACGCAGTACTTGTGCCATACTAGAACCTCAGCAGCACAACTCCACACAATGGTCCATAGCCCACGCACTGAAACCTGTTAGATGGAAACAGCAACCATTTAAAGACTAAGCGCTGGCCCCAGCATGAGAACACAGGGAACCCATGCTGATCTCATCCCCAATATGGCAATACCTCCTAACTAACATGGTGTCTCGGCCCAGCGCCAAATATTTAAAGTAACAGCAGCTGCCATTGCCTGTACCAGAACCACATTAAAATATACACAAAATAGATGACAGTACAAATCAAATGATGCACGCAGTCCTCAGAAACATGTCTTCCTCCTAGATTAGCACACCCATCATATGGCCTCTTAAATAAACAGTGCACTGTACATAAACCATATTCTGGCACAATACGATTTACATATATACAACGCAAATAAATATAACGGATGACCCTTTAAGGATGTGATCAATCCCGTAGTATTACATGTCCATGCTTCTGTTTATCAACTCTGGTACATCGTTTTGGAAATACCATCTGCAAGCCATCAGCGGTTGCTTTTGGGGACTACTCTAGGGACGCAACCTGGATATTACCTTTTAAAGTGAGGATTTAAAAATCATTCAGACTGCGGCCCCGATTTAGCCCTTGACAAGTCTAATAGTGGCATAGTGTGAATTTGGTGGATTAGTGTCTTTCTCAGCCTACATATGTTTCCACCATTACCTTGAATTTGGTTAAGGACTCAAATTTCTCATTAAACCAATTAAATACAATATCGCGACATACTAGCGAAACCCTTGACAGGCTGCAATCCACATCACAATTACTGGGTGGTCACACATTGTCACATATAGCATAGACTTCTTGTGAGAGAATATTGCAAAATCATGAATAGGGGCTATTAGCCTGTTTACAGCGTGGCCCCTCATGGTAACACGGCGCCCCTTTCCCCCTTTTTTCCTCCTGTTTTCCTTCAGTTCCTTTTATGGTCATTAATTAAAGGTCATTTGGTTTAACCCTCTTTTTCCCCTATTTTTATTTAGTACTTACCTGTATGAGGTCAAGTTCAGGTCAGTGGTGCCCCACCCACATGGTCTTGGCACGCACAGGTTCTGGAAAATTCCTATGTGGCGGGAAAATCTGGTGTTTTCATTGGTTCCCTTTGGTAAAAAGGCGGGAATTTTTAATATATATTGCCAGGTTTTGGAGTGGTCTGCTGCCCATCCGAGTTGGATGAAGAAGAGGAACATCATCGCCCCGCCCCCCTTCTTTTTATTGTCGCGATATCTTGTTAGTGGGGGGGTTAGTCGCCCAGTTTATGGGTGGACAAGGTCATGAATTATCGGCATAATATTTATTGGTTTTTAATATTTATTAAAATATTTGGTATTTATTACAAGTTTAATATTTATTTATTCTATTTATGTAACCCCTTAATAAATACCACGGCCATTTTATTCCATCTGCATTGTCTCTTGGACTTTATTTATTAATTATGTTTTTAGTATGTGTGTTTGGAAGGTTGGGTGGCGCTTGTGTTATCATGCTTTATTCAAAGCTGGTCATCTTAGAACACACATCTCAGGATATGATGAGATATAAGAAAGTTAAGAAAGGACACTGTAACTGTAAGAACAAAATATATATTTCTACTGTATAGACTTGAAAATTACACAAGTTCAAAGACTTATAACCTATACTTTAAACTGCTTTCACGTATACAAACATAGCTAAAATAGATAAAAATAAAAAGGCATTTAATACAATAAATGAAAACAGATAGTGTCAAGTACTAGTACTAGTGGCAGTACTAGTAGTGCTAGTACTAGTAGTACTAGTGGCAGTACTAGTGTAGTCATTTGTATGAATGTCTGCTTTTCATAAATAATTTAGATGCAAACATGTTATTGTCGTCATTTCACATCGGAAAGAATCTTACCAGTTTACAGTTTCTAACACCTCATATTATTCCATACATATATATCCTCTATTATTCCAATTCTTGCACACATCCCGCCACTATGATTCCTTTTATTGTTTGAAATAATTTTTCTTATAATACTTGCCTCCTAACTGGGACATCCCCCTATAAATCTTATATCTTCTAAACGCAAGCCTACCATAACTATTGTTACAAAGAAACAACTTTGTCTGCTCCATGTGTGGAGTCTCCTCCAGTTTTTATTGATGTTTTATAATGTATGTTTTCAATAAAGTTAAAATATTTTTTCTAACATGCGTTTTTGGCATCAGTTTTTATCTAGCGTATTACGGTAGCAGCAGCAAAATGGGTAAAATTTTAACAAATCTCATTGACATACTGCGGAAAAAATGTGCATAAATTGACCTTCGGTGCAGATTATAAATCTGCAGCATGTCAAGTTAGGCCTCATGCACACGACCGTATAAACTCCCGTTATTACGGGTCGTAATTACGACCCGTAATAACGGGCTCATAGACTTCTATTGGCGACGGGTGCCTTCCCGTTTTCTCACGGGAAGGTGCCCGTGCCGTTGAAAAAGATAGAACATGTCCTATTTCAGGCCGTAATAACGGCACGGACAGTCCATAGAAGTCTATGGAGCTCTCGTAATGACGGGTGGCTACATGTGTGCACCCGTCATTACGGCAGCGTTGCTAAGCGACGTCAGTAAATAGTCACTGTCCAGGGAGCTGAAAGAGTTAACTGATCGGCAGTAACTCTTTCAGCACCCTGGACAGTGACTACCGATCAGTATAAACCTGTAAATATAAAAATAAAAGACTTTCATACTTACCGACAACTTCCTGCTTCCTCCAGTCCGGTCTCCCGCCCGTTGCCTTGGTGACGCGTCCCTCTCGACATCCGGCCCGACGTCCTGGATGACGTTTCAGGCCATGTGACCGCTGCAGCCAATCACAGGTCAATCACAGCGGTCACATGGACTGCCGCGTCATCCAGGGATGTCGGGCTGGATGTGAAGAGAGGGACGCGTCACCAAGACAACGGCCGGGTAAGTATGAATTTCTTTAACTTTTATTACAGAAAAGGCTGTCCCTTCTCTCTATCCTGCCGATTAGTGCAGTGCTATTTTGCCGCCAAAAACGTGCCCGTAAATACGGGTGGAATACGGGTGACACCGGACCCATATTTACGGGCACGGGTTCGTAAATACTGGTGCAAAACGGGTGGAATACGTGTGACACCGGACCCGTATTTACGCCAGTATTTACGGGTGGGAAAAAATACGGTCGTGTGTGTTACAGGAGAATATTGTTCCCATCTAGACACTCTGTCTTATGACCACATAAAATATACCTGGTAAATAGATATAGTATATACTGATATTATTCAGTGGTGTTCACCCTTTGAGGTGGCAGTATGCTCAGAAGCCATTTGGTCATAGATTCTTATCTACTGCCTTATTAGCATTACAATGGACCTCAGTACAGGAAGGAGCCATTGTAAACTGGATGTAGAGACAGCTGAGCATACTGGGAATAGATTTACCTATACTGTACAGATGCACATTGGAAGGTGTATGGGTGGTCATAAGGCGGAGTCAATGGAATGGGTGGGTTCAACCCAGGGATAGGAACATATAGGTCATGGGAAGCTCTTGGTGCTGGCTCTTTCCTGCCAGCCCTGGACGCTCAGCACTTAACATCAGGAGCAAGCTAAGTTATATTATATGTGTGCTTTCTGTGTATGTATATAAGTATAATTATATTACAGCAGACTTTATATGTGTACATAGAGATATTCTAGGAATCTTATGTGGATTATAGATGAGTAGATATATATATGCTGTTTATGCATGAGTCTCTATATGTACATGTACTAATGGTCAGGCGCTGTATGTGGCTTTGGTTATAGTTGTAGTACCGTATAAGGTTGGTACCTGGATTTATATTATATATACATACACATTACTAGTCACATGTGCAAAGTGTCCAGGGAAGGTAGGAACAGAGGCAGTTGTGTGTGGTTGTGTTGTCTATGTAATGTATTGTATCTTCATGTAGTGTATATTGGTTTGTCACGTCTATGTTATGAGTAAAGTATGTTTATATATTTAAGCATCTGCGAGGGTTGTATGTTACTCCTGTGGTGTGTGAAGGACTGGAGTGTGTGCACTTTGTGAACAATACAAAGTAAGCGGACTATATAGGAAACAGAGGTAACGGACTAGGAACGGAGAAAAGGGAGATAATACAGATAGTCATTTGCCCCCTTTAACAATGGCGCCCGAACAGGGACTGTTTTAATTACTCTTTATTAGGATATAAGGTAGAAATCTTTGTTATACTGTGAACGTAGGTTATTATCCCTGAGAGGTTCGGACAGGTAGCACAGTTTCTTCTGAGGCCTAGTGTGTGCGATTAATTACAGCGAATCTAGTTAAGTTGAGTTCCTAGAATATTGGTGACTTCCTGTGTTTTTTTGTGTTGTTTTTTTGGTTTTTGTGTTTCTTTGTTTTGTATTTTCAGTCCTTTGGTAGAATCTTGCTGGTCGGGGAAAGAAGTTCAAAAGAGGATCTTTCCCATGCAGCAACAAGTAGACACCACTCATAGGAGTAGCACGGATCGCAGGGTAACAATGAGTGACAAAGCAGGACATGTAACTTTTGAAAAGTTAAGTAAATGCAGTACGTTTAACCCTGTAATACTGAACACATATGAATCTACTAAGATTTTATGGGAATCACTGTTAGAACAGGCTGGTTCCTATGATAAGTTGCATATTGCCAAGCGTAGTGTGTTGAACCAAACCTCTAAACGCCTTCACATGCTTGCTAAGCTGGTGTGCGTTTTTGAGGACAGCATTTGTAAGCTGGAGGAGGTTGACCAGCACAATAGGTCAGGGACAGTTATCTCTGGAAATTTACATTGCTATTGTTGTACAGAACGGGTTAAACAGGTTTGCAGTTTAGAGACACAACTAAAAGAAAACAGTGAGGTAACCGTAGAGAAAGACAGCCAAATAATCAAGCTACAGTCTCAACTAGCTGAAAGAGAGAAATATTATGCAGATGTTGACAAGGTTTTTATACAGTTATATATGGACATAACTGAATATAAGAAAAAAGCAGCATCTACTGATGTGACTATTGCTGACCTGAAAAGCGAGCTAGGTAAAAGGGATGAGACTATCAGTGATCTGCAAAAGACCATAGGTGAGTCATCACGTCAACAATATTTGCCCACAAAACAAATTTGTGTTTTGAGTGCAAACAGGGGGACTGAGGAGAATGCACCTATGACTACTGCAGATTATACAAGGTCTGACCCAAAGGGGACTGCTTGTAATGCTGCCACAAGTATTGTTGGTGACACAGTTGGTGGATTAGGGGGGGACGTGGAGAATTTTCAGGCCACCTCCAACTCACAAATGTGCCACAGTAGTACTGGAGAATTGCAATCTTTCCATAACATGGAGAGGATGCAATTTCTGATGAAGATATACAAACTGATTCCTAGATATGATCCAAACGTAGATCCCTTCACTTCCTGTGACATTTTTGAGGGACATTGTAAGAAATTTTCTGTCCCTCAGGAATATCGCATGGAACTGTTTAAACTATGGTTGCCTACACATCTTCATCAAAGATATGAGGTCATAGGGAAAACTGCCCCCAGGAATGGCCTATTTCATGATGAGGAAGACAGACTTTCCATCCTCATGAAATTGGTAACAGGGCATTTAGACGTCACCCCGGAAGTCCTAAGTAATTTCAGGCCAACCATCCATGATGAGCCCTTGTCTCTATGTGGGAGGTTTGAAGCTATGTATAGGAAAGTGACTAAGGATCATAGTATGGGAGTCCCACAAGGAATGGTACGCATGTTTGTGGAAAAGTCTCCATATCTTGACATCGCAATTCGTTTGAACGCAGCTAAAACGCCATCACTCATTGAAGCAGCATTAGTGATAGAGCAGTTCAGGCACGATTTGCTGAAGAATAGAAAGTCCATAAATATCAGGAGACAGGTAGCAGCTAATAGCAAACTGCAAGATGACCATGTGCTACAGGATAAGGCTTCTAGCCAAATACCTGTGTATCCTAATGCATCCAAATTTGGGAAGTGGGGGAATGTCCGGTGCTTCCATTGCCTACAATTTGGGCACATAAAGCGATTCTGTCCACGAAGAGTTCACAAGAATCATGTGAGCTTAGATAATAATGGTTTCACAATGAAATCTAATTATGTTAGGTGGGCAGGTACTCCAACACAGGTACAGAGAGAACATGTGAGCACACAGGCTACAGATAAAGTTGGGCTGGTACAAGACACTGGTACAACAGATGCCCATATTGGGATACTGGTACAGTAAGACTTGTGGTTGGGGATCCCTAAACATCTGGCCCTAATATGTAATATTCAGGGATACCCCATAGAAAATTGGCCACAATTTATTATTCATGTAAACCTAAATAACTCTCAGTTGGTGGTGATAAGACATGATCACCAACAAGGGGGGGGGGGAGGGATTTGGTTTACTGTTACAGAACCTCTTTGTTGTATTGTTTTTCTTAGCAGAATGTAAATGTATTACAGTCCTGTTTGCCCAGTGGATGGGGGTTGTCTACACAAGAGATATCTAGAGTTGCCTTGGCTTTTATGACGTTTTTACTGTAGAAGCCATTCTATTCACAGGTGTGCCCCTCAGGGGGTAAGGCCATGCAGCTTTCACAGACATTGTGACTCTTGATTTCCCAGATACAACAGCAGTGGCAATGCGCATTTAAACTTTGTGAGTTAAAGAAGGAACTACTGGCCTAACTAGTTCATGCACATTCATTGTAGTACAATTTTGTTATACTGGAAAACATAGCATGAAAACCCTTACTTTACACACACACATTTGGTGTTTTCTGTGAAAGGTATGCTCACGAATACCAATCTTTGACTTATTAAAATGCAAAGTATTTTTGTTATTTTGTTTGTCTCTTGGCATCTAATGGCAATAGTGGTGTTGATGGTTCTCAAACTATTGTAGTGCACAGAACTCCAAGCACTATAAGTTCTTGTAGAATTGGGCTGTTCAGTTCATGCTGGGAGTGCTAAAATGTTAATAACACCCCCAGATCATTGAAGAATGGTAAGGCAGATGCATAATGTTCCTAAAAGACAAGAGTATGATGCAGAACACACTATAGCAGCAGAACTGCATGTGATACAGGCTGCGGTCTTGAAGATGGTGGTGTTGGGTCTTGATACGCGTTTTCCAAGGCCTATTGCTTATTCTCCTGTGTCTCTTACTAAATTAAACCCTGTATGTAGGCGGTTGGTCAGGCCGACAATTGCCGATCAATTGTCTAACCGGTCCAAAGAAATGTAGCGGATAGCTTCCACTAGGACCCATGGGGGCGTATGGTGCGATTTTGGCGTAAGCCTACAAAGTCTGCGGCGCAGCCAATAGGCCGTGGAGCATAGCTCTCGCTATTGGGGATTCTGTGAGGGAGTGGATAGTCCCACTGTAAATCACAGAGGCGCATTGAAGGAACAACGACCGCCCGGTCGGACGCAGGTCTTTGCCGCAGCCGGTCCAAGGGGGAACTCCAGAGGAGTCATGATCCCAAGCCTCTGTTCATACTGTAACTACTGAGGGTGCCAAGTGTTGTAGTCTGTTATAGATACCGTCCACAGGGGGAGCATCAAATCTCCTGATGGATTCTAATCATGTAAATGACAGATAACTGAGACAACAATGACAGGTGAAGGAAAGCATGGACAACATGCAGAGATGAAATGTCTTGAACCTTGTGTTTGGTACTAACTGCAGCTATTGAGGAGACCTCCTCCGAGGAGCATACTGTTCTCTTAATATCATTTCAGGTACAGAAATGCACAAAGAAACAATGAATGCCTTGGACGGTAAAAGTGACCTAACATCTGCCCAAACAACCCATTTCTGATGGACTCCAAGATGGGGTGACAACCAGAACTGATGATGCCCAAGAAGATGAACCAACAGATTGGCCAGAAATGCAAAATGAATAAACTTATTCTATGTCTTATGTGCTTGCAAGAACATATGGACTGCCCCTAAGATACATGTTCTTGTGGACAATCTTCTTTCTCACATCCAAGGGAGAAGAAGTGATTTTTATTTTTCCACTGTGGACTTCCTAGGTGTTTTTCCTGCTGTGTGCCAATTACACAGATGTTTTTTTCTACCTCCTCCAAAGTGTTTGACAGAAGCTCTCACCTTTAATTGTTTTTGCAATGAAATGTAAGCACCCCACACACAAACGACCAGACTTCCAACATATTGTGTCGGTATACCGACAACAGGGGGAATGTTACAGGAGAATATTGTTCCCATCTAGACACTCTGTCTTATGACCACATAAAATATACCTGGTAAATAGATATAGTATATACTGATATTATTCAGTGGTGTTCACCCTTTGAGGTGGCAGTATGCTCAGAAGCCATTTGGTCATAGATTCTTATCTACTGCCTTATTAGCATTACAATGGACCTCAGTACAGGAAGGAGCCATTGTAAACTGGATGTAGAGACAGCTGAGCATACTGGGAATAGATTTACCTATACTGTACAGATGCACATTGGAAGGTGTATGGGTGGTCATAAGGCGGAGTCAATGGAATGGGTGGGTTCAACCCAGGGATAGGAACATATAGGTCATGGGAAGCTCTTGGTGCTGGCTCTTTCCTGCCAGCCCTGGACGCTCAGCACTTAACATCAGGAGCAAGCTAAGTTATATTATATGTGTGCTTTCTGTGTATGTATATAAGTATAATTATATTACAGCAGACTTTATATGTGTACATAGAGATATTCTAGGAATCTTATGTGGATTATAGATGAGTAGATATATATATGCTGTTTATGCATGAGTCTCTATATGTACATGTACTAATGGTCAGGCGCTGTATGTGGCTTTGGTTATAGTTGTAGTACCGTATAAGGTTGGTACCTGGATTTATATTATATATACATACACATTACTAGTCACATGTGCAAAGTGTCCAGGGAAGGTAGGAACAGAGGCAGTTGTGTGTGGTTGTGTTGTCTATGTAATGTATTGTATCTTCATGTAGTGTATATTGGTTTGTCACGTCTATGTTATGAGTAAAGTATGTTTATATATTTAAGCATCTGCGAGGGTTGTATGTTACTCCTGTGGTGTGTGAAGGACTGGAGTGTGTGCACTTTGTGAACAATACAAAGTAAGCGGACTATATAGGAAACAGAGGTAACGGACTAGGAACGGAGAAAAGGGAGATAATACAGATAGTCATTTGCCCCCTTTAACAGTGTGCATGAGGCTTTACTCTGTGATTTCGATACACATTTGTTGTAAAATTTCACCATGGAATTCAATGAGGAAGTCAAATTCCCCAACAAATGCCATTGTTTGCAGAGTTTGCTGTGATTACACTGTGTATTGGCATCAAATTCCACAGGTTAAAAATACCTAAAAACATATACTTACCTCTCACAGCACTGCTATAGCAAAGCATCCCTGCTATTCTGGCTGCTTTGTGTCCAGGCTGCCCCCTCTGATGACATTTCATCATGTGACCCCTGCAGCTAATCACAGGCTGCAGCGGACACATGTGATGGAACGTCATAACAGGAGGGCACCCAGGAACTGGGTGTCGGACGAGCAGGGATATGTTGCTAATGGCAACGCTAAGGGAGTTGAATATAGGCCTTTTTTTTAATGTAATGAACATTTTCCACAGCGGAAAATCCGGCCGAACATATGCACACCATTTTGTGCGAATATTTGGTCAGATTTCCCTGTGTGTTCTGGATCGTGTACGCTGCATAGAGTACACTTTGTGTGAACAAACCCTAAATGTATTACAGTCCATATATGGACAGTGAAGTCAGGGGCTCCTTCTGGACCGGAATCCCCGGCCAGAGCATTGCCTACGCTCTGGCTGGGAATTTCACTCCTGGAGAAGCCCCTGACTTAACTATTTTTATATATGCATAGTGACGTCAGGTCCTCCTCCTGGAGCGGAATCCCTGGCCACAGCGTTGCCGATACTCTGGCCAGGGATTCTGCTCCTAGAGGGAGTCCCTATCTAGGAGCAGAATTCCCTGCCAGAGCATTGCTGACGTCCTTGTCCATATATGAACAATGACGTCAGGGTCTCCACCTGGACTGGAATCCCTGGTAAGAGCGTCGCTGATGCTCTGGACGGCGATTCTGCTCCTGGGGAAGTCCCTGACGTCACTATCCATGTATAGACAGTGACGTCAGGGGCTCTTCCAGTAGCGGAATCCTTCGCCAGAGCGTTAGCAGTGCCCCCTGTAGATAGCGCCTGGGGATTCCACACCTAGAGGGAGCCCCAAAGGCGCTATCTACAGGGTGGGGGGTGTACCGCTATCTACAGGGGGCACTGTGGCATAATCTACATAGGGCACTCTGGCATTATCTACAGAGGGCAGTGTGGCTTTATCTACAGAGGGCAGTGTGACATTATCTACAGTTGGGCTGTGTGGCATTATCTACAGGGGGCTGTGTGTCATTATCTACAGGGGAGCTGTGTGGCACTAACTACATATGGCACCATCTAAAAAGGGTGTATTTAGCACCATCTAAAGGGGGGCCGTGTTTTATTATCTACAGGATGCAGTGTGTGGCAAAAACTACAGGGCGCATTGTGCGGCAAGATCTACTGGGGGCACTGTGGAGCACCATCTGTGAGGGGCAATGAGCGTGGTACTATCTACGCTGGTTTTTACACTACCAGTAGTGGTCAGCCCATATCACCTGCCTGTAAACCACCGGATAACCAGAGAGAGATACTGGCCACCATAGTAGTTGTCAGCCAAACTAGTGCAGACATTTTTGTTTGTTTATTTGTATGCAGAAGTTCTGGGAAGAAAGCCGTGCCCCATTAGCCACACCCACCAGTTAAGTCGCAACTAAATAAACCACAACAACCAAAAAAGCCACACCCTAAGTGTCCCTAGAAAAAATTAAAACTGGCAACTATGCAAAACAGGAGGAGAGTGAAGCTGAGACCCCTCCTTGTAGTCTATTATATGGTGTATTACTGCAGACAGATTTAGAGGGATTAAGAAGTTGTCTGCCATTTACAAAAGGATACCTTTTTAAAATCTATGTTCACATCGGCATAAAATACAGGAAACTTTCCTAGCGTATTCCAGGCATGAATTTATGTAGACAAAAGTATAACTATAGGCACCATTTAAATATATAAATATTTTAATGTGCACAGCATCTAGATCTCTGAATGCAGCTAGCAATGTAAACAGTGGATACGATGGACATAACCATGGCCGCCAAAAATGAAAACGTCCATTGTAAACATTGCATGCTGTAATTAAATGGAAAACAAAGCAGAATAGAATTAAGGTTTATATAACAAAATTAAATTTTCCATTTCATGACTAAACGGCTTTATCTATAAAAAGTATGTGACTTGTACTCCATGTGGTTTGCAGCTCGAGATCTTTCTTCTATATACCATCTATAAAACTGAAAAGGGACACACTATCTTTGGCATTTCCAGTATAACTCTTTTAAGTGCCTTTTAATGCTATAAATTGACAATGAATGAGTTATCACTGGGTGGGAATTCAGCTTGTCGAGTTCCTGCTCCTTCCTCCACATCTAGTGCTGTGTATATGTGTCTACAATGATAAAGTAGGTAAGGGCGGTGTTGGAGGAAGTGCTACAAGTAACAAGAAGTGAGTCCTGAGATGTTTCCTTATCTGCACATTCCAGAAGAATAGCAGTTTCCTGTGTATTTGAAACACTTAACTCTCCTTCAGATCATTTCACTCATTTCCCAGCTCCACCCAGCGAGTTTCATTTACCAAGTTCCTTGTGCTCCATGAGTGTGACGAGGAGGAAGCTTCAAATAAATACAGAATAACATACATCATAGCATCCCCAGAGTAGTGTATCTGCAGTCTCAGAGATTCTCTGAGATGTAGAAAGAGAAGACCTCCAGCTCACCTTTGTTGTGATTTTGCTCAGATAAACCCGCAAGGATCCTCGTGTCGGCACACGGCAAATAGATAGCAGATAGGGAGAAAAAGTTGGATCCAGCGTGGATGTATAAAATGGAAAAATCTTTCCAAGTTTAATTTATTTAAAGTCTAAAAAATAGGACTTAGTTGAATTGAAAAATCCTATAGTATAAGGAGAAATATCGTATGTAAAGTGCGCCTACGCATTTCAGACGGTTGCACACTCTCTATCCAGGCCCTTTCTCTCTCAGGCCCTTTTCCCTCTCTCTCTCTTTTTGCAGGGATGCTACCTGGCAACACCACCCGCCATATATCAATCTCTCTTGATTTTCCCTGGCGATTTTCCCTGGCCATTATAGCAGGGATCACAGCTCCTGTCCCCGTTTGATCATCCTGACATAAAGGTTCATCATAGAGCCTCTAGGTAAGTCCATCCATGACGTAGATTTACTGGAGGGTGTGTTCCCAGTCCTCAGAGTACCCCAAACTCACTGAATTCACAAGCCACTGTCTACAGTACTCTCCTCTGCTCATTAGTGGCAGGTCAGTGACCGTGGTATCCTAGGGGGACGAATGACACTATCGTCACATTACCATGCAAAGGATGGAGAGCAGAGGATGATTATCCAATTAGGGCACTGGGCAACTAAATATCTGAAAAGCGGAAGTGGTGTCTGCCCCAGCGGAGCCCTGCAACAGGAGTAAGCGCAGCAGAGCAGAGGTATTCACGCTGACAGCAGCGCACAGCAACACACATGCTGTCAGTGAGGGACACTGGTGCACAGTACTTCTCTTAGGGTATGTTCACACGCACTGTTTTCAGATGTAATTCGGGCGTTTTACGCCTCGAATTACGCCTGAAAAAACGGTCCATTACACCTACAAACATCTGCCCATTGCTTGCAATGGGATTTCCGTTGTTCTGTTCCCACGAGCCTTTATTTTACTGTCAAAATACGGCGCGTAAAATGACGGCTCATCAAAAGAAGTGCAGGACACTTCTTGGGACGTTTTTGGAGGCGTTTTTCATTGACTCCATTGAAAATCAGCTCCAAAAACGGCCGTAAAAAACGCGAGTTGCTACAAAAACGTCTGAAAATCAGGAGCTGTTTTCGCCTGAAAACAGCTCCGTATTTTCAGACGTTTTTGGTCACTGCGTGTGAACATACCCTAACAGTCTGCCATCTCTGCAGATTGCTCAATACGGCTGCTGATCATAGTTACACAAGTTGGAAAAATTACACGTCATTCATTGCTTGATTAATTATACCCCACAATGCCATTTGTCAGTTAATAATAATCTAGCCTTTTTTTAAATGCTGACATAGTATCTGTCATTACTACCTCTTGGGGTAGAGCAAAGAAGCCTTTTCTATATTGATGTCTGAAACGTCTTTCTTCCACACGCAATGAATGTCCCCTGGTCCTTTGTAGAGTGTTTGGAAATAAAAGATGATGTGCTAGTTCTTTGTATTGACCACACTTATATTTATATATATTAATAATATCACCTCTAGGGCGTCTTTTTTCCAAGCTGAACAAGCCCAATTTCTCTAGCCTTTCATTAGGAGCGACACCTCCCATCCCATGTAATAATCTAGTCGCTCGCCTTTGAAACCTCTCCAGTTTTCCTATATCCTTTTTTGCAATGTGGAGCCCAAAACTGAATTCCATATTCAAGATGTGGCCTTACAAGGGATGTATACAAGGGTAATATTACATTTGAATCACAGTTTTTTTATACACCATAAAATCCTATTTGCTTTTGCAGCTGCTGCTTGACATTGAGTACTGCTGCTTAGCTTATTTGTAATTAGATTACCCATGTTCTTCTCTTCTTACGTTATCCCCAGCTTTATTCCATTTAATGTATATGAATTAATATTATTATTGCATCCTAGGGGCATTACTTTACA
The DNA here is from genome assembly GCF_050947455.1 of Rhinoderma darwinii. Taxonomy (NCBI): domain Eukaryota; kingdom Metazoa; phylum Chordata; class Amphibia; order Anura; family Rhinodermatidae; genus Rhinoderma; species Rhinoderma darwinii. The sequence goes on along the minus strand of NC_134688.1, from coordinate 336,850,535 downwards.
TTTATCAACATTAAATTTTATCTGCCATGTTTTTGCCCATGCTGCTAGCTTATTTAGGCCTTTCTGTAATATTTTATAGTTAAGCTGAGTTTTAAGTATCCTACAAAGTTTTGTATCATCAGCAAAAACTGACATCTTGCTATCAATCCTATTCACAAGGTCGTTAATCTTTTCCCGCACCAGGATGCAACTGTACATCTTGGCGAGAGGTTACTTCCCGCACCAGGTCGTACAGTTACGGTTGAACCCTGTACACACTGTCCGACAGCTGACACTCCCCTGTCGCCGGCCAGCGGTCCAACGGCGGACGATTTTGGAAAATTAACCCCTTAAATGCGGCGGTTTGATAGCGATCGTCGCATTTAAGCGGTTTGTAGCAGATCGGCACCCCCCACGATGCAATCGTGGGGGGCTGCCGATGGTTGGCATAGCAACTGGAGGCCTGACAATGGCCTCCAGGTCTGCCATATATGGAAGCCTATAAGGACCCGCCCCCAGCAGGTCCTAATAGGCTTGCTGTCAGTGTCACACTGACAGCTCTAATACATTACACTACATAGCAAGTGTAACATATTATAGCAGAGATCAGTGCTCCAAATCTCAAGTCCCCTATTGGGACAAAAAAAAAAGTAAATTTTTTTTAAATAAATGTTATATAAAAGTGTAAAAATAAAAGTTATAAGTTAGAAAAACAAAATCTGCCTTTTTTCCCATGTCTTTTATTATAGGAAAAAAACGTAAAAAAAAGGGCACATATTTGGTATCACTGCGTTCGTAACGACCCAAACTCTAAAACTATAATGTTATTTTGAACAGCGCAAAAAATTAAATGAAAAACAATGCCAGACTCGCAAAATTTTGGTCACCACCTGTCCAAAACATATATTAGTACCAACTTGATAGACTTGTTTTCGTTCTGTTAAATTATAGGTTTACTGACTGAAATGAACGATTAAAATAAATTTTAATTAGTAATCATTAAAATGGGCCCTTAACCCCTTCGCGCTCAGCGACGTAATAATCTGTCGCGCTAACTGTATCGTTAGCGCTCAGCGATGGATTATTACGTCGCGGGAGTAACGGCCATTTCGGCCGTCCTCCCGACACATACAGGAGCTGTGACAGCTGCTGTCTCGTACAGCAGCTGCCGCAGCTCCTACAGCGGGGACCGATCGCTGTGTCCCCGCTGATTAACCCCTTAAAAGCCGTGTTCAATAGTGATCATGGCTTTTTAGGGGTTAAGCTACATTCGCCAGCCTGCTACGCGATAGCGACTGGCAACGGTGGCTATGGCAACCGGACACCAAAACATGGCGTCCGGCTCTGCCATCGACGGAAGCCTAGTGGCTCCTGACGAAGTCAGGACCCACTATGCTTGCTGTCAGTGAGTAGCTGACAGCTCTAATACACTGCACTACGCATGTAGTGCAGTGTATTAGAATAGCGATCAGGGCCTCCTGCCCTCAAGTCCCATAGTGGGACAAAGTAATAAAGTTAAAAAAAAGTTAAAAAAAGATGTGTAAAAATAAGAAAATAAAGGTTTTAAAAGTAATAAAAGTAAAAATCCCCCTTTTTCCCTTATCAGTCCTTTATTATTAATAAAAATCTATAAACAAACAAATAAACTATACATAATTGGTATCGCCGCGTCCGTAACGGCCTGAACTACAAAATTATTTCATTATTTATTCCGCGCAGTGAACGCCGTAAAAGAAAATAATAATAAACCGAACCACAATAACAATTGTTTGGTCACTTCACCTTCCAAAAAATGGAATAAAAAGAGATCAAAAAGTCGCATGTACCTAAAAATGGTAATGATTGAAACTACAGTTCGTTACGCAAAAAATAAGTCCTCGCACGGCTTTCTTGATGGAAAAATAAAAACGTTATGGCTCTTAGAATAAGGTAACACAAAAAGTGAATGGTTGTTTACAAAACGTATTTTATTGTGCAAACGCCATAAGACATAAAAAAAACCTATAAACATCTGGTATCGCCGTAATCGTATCGCCCAGCAGAATAAAGTGAATATGTCATTTATAGCGCACGGTGAACGCTGTAAAAAAAATAGATTAAAAAAACAATAGTAGAATTGCTGTTTTTTAGTCACCACGCCATCTAAAAATAGAATAAAAACTGATCAAAAAGCCGTATGCACCCCATGAAAACTGCAATGAATTCCTCAAGGGGTCTAGTTTCCAAATTGGGGTCACTTTTGGGAGTTTTCCACTGTTTTGGCACCACAAGACCTCTTCAAACCGGACATGGTGCCTAATAAAAAGGAGGTCTCATAATCCTCTAGGTGCTCCTTTGCTTCGGACGCCGGTCCTTCAGTCCATTACCGCACTAGGGCCACATGTGGGATATTTCTCAAAACTGCAGAATCTGGGCAATAAATATTGAGTTGCGTTTCTCTGATAAAACCTTTTGTGTTATAAAAAAAATGGTATAAAGTGGATTTTCTGACAAAAAAAAAATTTAAATTTCACCTCTACTTTGCTCTAAATTCCTGTGAAACACCTAAAGGGTTCATAAACTTTCTAAATGCTGTTGTGAATACTTTGAGGGGTCTAGTTTCTAAAATGGGGTGTTTGATAGGGGTTTCTAATATATGGGCCCCTCAAAGCAACTTCAGAACTGAACTGGAACCTAAAAAAATAAATAAATTAGGCAATACTTCGCTTCTTACATTATACTGATAATGAGCTGTGCCCACCCCGAGATGACCCCCAGTTTTGACCGTTTGTATAAACGGAGACCCCTATTAGACCGTTTCAGTGCCTGGTTTTCCCAAGCATACACCCCAAGAAGTGTATTTCTATTGATGAGTCCTTGGTGGATTTTAAAGGGAGGGTTCAATTCCGCCAGTACCTGCCGAGTAAGAGGGCAAGGTATGGTGTGAAGATGTATAAGCTGTGTGAGAGTGCATCAGGGTGTACTTACAAATTTAGGATATATAAAGGGAAGGACACCAGTATTCAGCCCCCAGAATGCCCCCCCTTACTGGGAGTTAATGCAAAAATGGTGTGGGATTTGGTGCACCCACTGCTGGACCAGGGTTACCACCTCTACCTGGATAATTTTTATACCGGCGTCCCACTCTTCAACTGCCTCGCTTTCAGTCCTGCGGCATGTGGCACTGCTAGAAGAAATCTGAGAGGCCTCCCTAAGACTCTTCAGGCCAAACAAGAAGGGGTGAGCACAGGGCACATTCTAGCAGCAACATATTGTGTGTCAAGTACAAGGACAAGAGAGATGTCACACCAGTACCCATGTACCTGTACGAGGTACCAGTACAGAGACCCCTAAACCAGACTGCATCCTGGACTACAATAGGTACATGGGAGGGGTGGACTTGTCAGATCAAGTCCTGAAGCCCTATAGCGCCATGCGGTGTGGTATAAGAAGCGGGCCGTGCACATCATACAGATGGCATTGTACAATGTGTATGTGCTACGTCGATGTACAGGCCAGAGGGGAACTTTCCTGGAATTTCAAGAGGTGGTTATCAAGAACCTAATCTTTAGGGACCAGGAAGGGGGGCACCCAGTACTTCTGGAAGCGAGGCCACACGCATCGTACCAGGGCAACACTTTCCAGGAGAAGTTCCCCAAACTGGCAAGAAGGGAAAAAGTCAAAAGAGGTGCAAAGTCTGCTATAAGAGGGGTATAAGGGAGGACACAATATATCAATGTAACGCGTGTCCCGAAAAACCAGAGCTCTGTATGAAAGAGTGTTTTAAAATTTATCATACATCCCTTGATTTATAATTTACCCCAATTCTACTTACCCTGATGTACTCCGCACAGCTTATCCCCCATTATCTTTCCCTTCTGAGCCCTGCTGTGTCCCCAGGCAGCTGATAACAGCCACATGTAGGGTATTGCCATACCCGGGAGAACCCATATTACAGTTTATGGGGTGTATGTCTCCGGTAAAAATGCTCACTACACCTCTAGATGAATGCCTTAAGGGTGTAGTTTTTAAAACGGGGTCACTTCTTGGGGGTTTCAACTGTACTGGTACCTCAGGGGCTTCTGCAAACATGACTTCGCACCAGAAAATCACCAGTAGGCCAAATGGTGGTCCTTTCCTTCTGAGCCCTCCCATGGGCCCAAACGGCAGTTTATCACCACAAATGGGGTATTGCGGCACTCAGGACAAATTGCGCAACAGAATGGGGTATTTTATTTCTTGTGAAAATAAGACATTTTCAGCCAAATCTACATATTATTGGAAAAAATTAATTTTGTTTTAATTCCCAGCCCAATTCAAATAAGTTCTGTGAAAAAACTATGGGGTTAAAATGGTCACAAACAGAAAAAATGGGACATAAATATCAAAACCACAAAAAAGGCCATACTCACTAGGTAGGTGGGTGGGTGAAAACCCGTTCCCATCAGGACGCAGACGGGTCAAAGAATGCTGCAGAAGGAGTGTGCATTAAATAGTGATAGCCCCTCCCACTAGTCTTGAGGGGAGTGGCGGACTAAGTGCTCAAAGGTGTGCGATAAATGTGTGTCAGTGTAGTGCTAGGGTGTGAATGGATGGTAAAAAATAAATATGTATGTATGAAAGTGTCAGAACTGTGTAATAATGTAATAAAAATAAATAAATAAAATAAATGTGATGAATAGGGGTCAGTGCTGTGAATAGTACATGGGGTGTCAGTACTATGTGTAATACGTGGAGGGATAATGTGCTGGTCGTCAGGCATGGCGTATCTTGCCGAATAACAGCCTATTTGTAACGCCGCTAGTGTTAGCTAAAGCGGGCTGCTCTGCATTCCAAACCAAACGCCAGCACATCATGCCCTCCCAGCATATAAGACCCGGCTGCGTCCTGAAAAAAAGTGTAGTATACGTAGTAAGAAATATCCATGAAACATGGGGTATTAGTTGTTATTTTGGCCAAAATACGCAAAGCTCGCAACCCAACGTCAAGGGTCCCCAGTGCCTTGCGAGTCCCTAACCAGAACTTTTCGTTCCTAATTTAAAAACACAAACAGAAAAAATGGGACATAAATATCAAAACCACAAAAAAGGCCATACTCACTAGGTAGGTGGGTGGGTGAAAACCCGTTCCCATCAGGACGCAGACGGGTCAAAGAATGCTGCAGAAGGAGTGTGCATTAAATAGTGATAGCCCCTCCCACTAGTCTTGAGGGGAGTGGCGGACTAAGTGCTCAAAGGTGTGCGATAAATGTGTGTCAGTGTAGTGCTAGGGTGTGAATGGATGGTAAAAAATAAATATGTATGTATGAAAGTGTCAGAACTGTGTAATAATGTAATAAAAATAAATAAATAAAATAAATGTGATGAATAGGGGTCAGTGCTGTGAATAGTACATGGGGTGTCAGTACTATGTGTAATACGTGGAGGGATAATGTGCTGGTCGTCAGGCATGGCGTATCTTGCCGAATAACAGCCTATTTGTAACGCCGCTAGTGTTAGCTAAAGCGGGCTGCTCTGCATTCCAAACCAAACGCCAGCACATCATGCCCTCCCAGCATATAAGACCCGGCTGCGTCCTGAAAAAAAGTGTAGTATACGTAGTAAGAAATATCCATGAAACATGGGGTATTAGTTGTTATTTTGGCCAAAATACGCAAAGCTCGCAACCCAACGTCAAGGGTCCCCAGTGCCTTGCGAGTCCCTAACCAGAACTTTTCGTTCCTAATTTAAAAACACAAACAGAAACGGGTTTTCACCCACCCACCTACCTAGTGAGTATGGCCTTTTTTGTGGTTTTGATATTTATGTCCCATTTTTTCTGTTTGTGTTTTTAAATTAGGAACGAAAAGTTCTGGTTAGGGACTCGCAAGGCACTGGGGACCCTTGACGTTGGGTTGCGAGCTTTGCGTATTTTGGCCAAAATAACAACTAATACCCCATGTTTCATGGATATTTCTTACTACGTATACTACACTTTTTTTCAGGACGCAGCCGGGTCTTATATGCTGGGAGGGCATGATGTGCTGGCGTTTGGTTTGGAATGCAGAGCAGCCCGCTTTAGCTAACACTAGCGGCGTTACAAATAGGCTGTTATTCGGCAAGATACGCCATGCCTGACGACCAGCACATTATCCCTCCACGTATTACACATAGTACTGACACCCCATGTACTATTCACAGCACTGACCCCTATTCATCACATTTATTTTATTTATTTATTTTTATTACATTATTACACAGTTCTGACACTTTCATACATACATATTTATTTTTTACCATCCATTCACACCCTAGCACTACACTGACACACATTTATCGCACACCTTTGAGCACTTAGTCCGCCACTCCCCTCAAGACTAGTGGGAGGGGCTATCACTATTTAATGCACACTCCTTCTGCAGCATTCTTTGACCCGTCTGCGTCCTGATGGGAACGGGTTTTCACCCACCCACCTACCTAGTGAGTATGGCCTTTTTTGTGGTTTTGATATTTATGTCCCATTTTTTCTGTTTGTGTTTTTAAATTAGGAACGAAAAGTTCTGGTTAGGGACTCGCAAGGCACTGGGGACCCTTGACGTTGGGTTGCGAGCTTTGCGTATTTTGGCCAAAATAACAACTAATACCCCATGTTTCATGGATATTTCTTACTACGTATACTACACTTTTTTTCAGGACGCAGCCGGGTCTTATATGCTGGGAGGGCATGATGTGCTGGCGTTTGGTTTGGAATGCAGAGCAGCCCGCTTTAGCTAACACTAGCGGCGTTACAAATAGGCTGTTATTCGGCAAGATACGCCATGCCTGACGACCAGCACATTATCCCTCCACGTATTACACATAGTACTGACACCCCATGTACTATTCACAGCACTGACCCCTATTCATCACATTTATTTTATTTATTTATTTTTATTACATTATTACACAGTTCTGACACTTTCATACATACATATTTATTTTTTACCATCCATTCACACCCTAGCACTACACTGACACACATTTATCGCACACCTTTGAGCACTTAGTCCGCCACTCCCCTCAAGACTAGTGGGAGGGGCTATCACTATTTAATGCACACTCCTTCTGCAGCATTCTTTGACCCGTCTGCGTCCTGATGGGAACGGGTTTTCACCCACCCACCTACCTAGTGAGTATGGCCTTTTTTGTGGTTTTAAAATGGTCACAACACCCATAAATGAATTCCTTGAGGGGTGTAGTTTCCAAAATGGGGTCACTTCTGGTGGGTTTCCATTGCTTTGATACCTCTGGGGCTCTGCAAATGCGACATGGCACCCGAAAACCAATCCAGCAAAATCTGGACTCCAAAGAACAAATAGCGCTCTTTTCCTTCTGAGCCCTCCCATGAGCCCAAACGGCAGTTTATCATCACAAATGGGGTATTGCCGCACTCAGGACAAATTGGGCAACAAAATGGAGTATTTTATTTCTTGTGAAAATAAGAATTTTTGAGCTAAAATGACATATTATTGGAATTTGTTTTATTTTTTTTAATTCCCAGCCCAATTCAAAATAAGTTCTGTGAAGAAACTATGGTGTCTAAATGGTCACATTACCCATAAATGAATTCCTTGAGGGGTGTAGTTTCCAAAATGGGGTCACTTCTGGTGGGTTTCCATTGCTTTGATACCTCTGGGGCTCTGTAAATGCAACATGGCACCCGAAAACCAATCCAGCAAAATCTGGACTCCAACAAACACATAGCGCTCCTTTCATTCTGAGCCCTCCCATGGGCCCAAACGGCAGTTTATCACCACAAAAGGACAAATTGGGCAACAAAATGGGGTATTTTGTTCCCTGTGAAAATAAGAACTTTTGATCACAAATGACATCTTATTGGAAAAAATGACATTTTTTTAATTTCACAGCCCAATTCAAATAGGTGCTGTGAAAAAACTGTGCAGTCAAAATGGTAACAACAACCATAAATGAATTCCTTGAGGGGTGTAGTTTCCAAAATGGGGTCACTATTGGGGGATTCCTACTGTTTTGGCACCTCAACACCTCTTCAAACCTGGCATGCTGCCTAAAATATATTCTAATAAAAAAAGAGGCCTCAAAATGCACTAGGTGCTTCTTTGCTTCTAGGGCTTGTGTTTTAGTCCATGAGCGCACTAGAGCTACATGTCGGACATTTCTAAAAACTGCAGAATCTGGACAATACATATTTAGTAGTGTTTCTCTGGTAAAACCTTCTGTGTTACAGAAAAAAAATTGAATAAAATTGAAATTCAGCAAGAAAAATGAAATTTGCAAATTTCACCTCCACTTTGCTTTAATTCTTGTGAAATGCCTGAAGGGTTAAAAAACTTTCTAAATGCTGTTTTGAATACTTTGAGGGGTCTCGTTTTTAAAATGGGGTGTTTTATCAGGGTTTCTAATACATAGGCCCCTCAAAGCCTCTTCAGAACTGAAGAAGTACCTTAAAAAAAAGGCTTTTGAAATTTTCTTAAAAATATGAGAAATTGCTGTTTAGGTTCTAAGCCTTGTAACGTCCATGAAAAATAAAATAATGTTAAAAAAACGATGCCAATAAAGTAGACATATGGGAAATGTGAACTAGTAACTATTTTGGGTGGTATAACCGTCTGTTTTACAAGCAGATGCATTTAAATTCTGAAAAATGCTATTTTTTCCAAATTTTCTCTAAATTTTGCAATTTTTCACCAATAAACACTGAATATATCGACCAAATTTTACCACGAACATGAAGCCCAATGTGTCACGAGAAAACAATCTCAGAATCGCTTGGATAGGTTTAAGCATTCCAACGTTATTACCACATAAAGTGAAATATGTCCGATTTGAAAAAAGGGCTCTGAGCCTTAAGGCCAAAACTAGGCTGCGTCCTTAAGGGGTTAAAGCCAAATATACCAGGCTAAAAAGCCAAACATACCAGGCTCAATTATAAGGTCAGCAGCAGAGACACGGCCTGCAAGGCAATCAATAGTATTAACCCCTAGACCAGTCTCTCGTATTATATTATATTCGCTGAACCGAAATAATTGAATGATCGTTGCGCTGTACCACGCTACACCATGCGCTACACCGCGCTAGTCTGGCTCTTAAAGCCAAATATAGTGATATGGTCAGCAATAGAGACCAAGCCTCTGGTGATAAGTAGCATACACCTTGTTATAAATTTACTGAGATCTATTCATTCAATGTTTATTGTGCTATACCGCGCTAATCCTACGCGTTTCTGCACCACCAGTGTTTATGGTGCATCATCAGGGATTATTGGTATTTCAAGTTGTTGTTTCACAATATTGCCAGATCGCACAGTTGTGTGCTTTACATAAGCTCCCGGCCCGTGCACGACTGAGGTATAATAGTCGCACACGAGCCGGCGAGGTGCCGGTCTTTTAAACGGCTTTAGCCCTCCTCCCTATATTTTGTATGTCTTCCATTTTCTTACTATTGCACTAACAGTTGTCTCCTTCTCACCCAGCATCTTACTTATGGTTTTATAGCCCATTCCAGCCTTGTGCAAGTCTATGATCTTGTCCCTGACATCCTTAGAAAGCTCTTTGGTCTTGCCCATGTTGTAGTGGTTAGAGTCAGACTGATTAATTGAGTCTGTGGACAGAAGTCTTTTATACAGGTGACCATTTAAGACAGCTGTCTTTAATGCAGGCACCAAGTTGATTTGGAGCGTGTAACTGGTCTGGAGGAGGCTCAAATACTTATTTCTCTGTGCACAATGCAAATAAATATATATAATTTTGACAATGTGATTTTATTTTTTTATTTTTATATAATCTATCTCTCACTGGTAAAATTAACCTAGCCAAAAAATTCTAGACTGTTCATGTCTTTGACAGTGGGCAAACTTAAAAAAATCAGCAAGGGATCAAATACTTATTTCCTTCACTGTATATACACCTATAAAGGAAACATCGAAATGAAAAAGGAATGTAGAAACCTGTTATATGGAGGGGATGTTAGACTTTTAATAATAGTCCAGGCAGGGTTCAGTTTATTTGCTCTGTTGACTCATGATAGGGAAGTTGTTACATTATGGCAGGTAGCTACCTAGTCGTGTGCTAATGCTCCCTGTTAATACTCTATCCTGGTCGTTCCATGCCTGTTTAGCCTGTTACCTTTCTGTGGAGAGAACCTTTGGCTAGGTTAGCCCAGTTTTAATATGATATTAATAAAATAATTTTTTAAGCGTTCTTCTTTAGGCGGTTTATTTAATTTTCTAATATATAAGGCCCTGAAAGTTACTTCAGAACTGATCTGGTCCTGGTTTTTCTTAAATAAATACTGAATTTATCAAGCAAAGTTTTCCACTAAGATAAAGTACCATATGTCATAAGAAAACAATCGCAGAATTGCTTGGATAGTTAGCAGAATAGAAAGATAGCAGAATAGAAAGATAACTCCAACAATTTCATATTGACCAAAAAACCTAGGAGCAAATGCAGGACCCACCGTACGTTTTTTGTCAGCATTTTTCATTTGAATAACTTGGGAGATTTTCAGGTTCAATTTTGCACAGTTTGGGCAAAGCTTCAATTGAACCAGATGTACTCCCAAGTTATTCAAAAGAAAAAGGCTGACAAAAAATGTAAGGTGTGGCTTTTTACTAAGAATCTGCGAATGAAGGTACCGTCTCGTAAGTTTGCTCCTATGTTTAATGGTCCATATGAAATAGTTGGAGTTATCTTTCTCTTCTGCTTTTCACCCTGAGACTAATGATCAAACACATGCAAACAAGTAAATCATAAGCAAAGAAGACAGAACCAAACCAGATTTAAATAATCCACCCTTCAATCTGATAGGAAGAAAGACAGAGAAGTGGGATAGGCTCTGCAACTAAAACCAGAACCGCCCAGAAGCTAGACTAGTAGTCATGACAATCTTAAATGGACGGACGTTTCCTAACATTAATAAAGAGATGAAAAATAATTGGACCTAACACCGATCCTTGTGGTACCCCACTGCTGACTTCAGCCCATTTTGAGTAAGTAGCATTTATAATAATTTTTTATAATGTTTTCTGCCTCCTAACCAATACTTTACCCACTTGTATACATGGTCTCCCAGTCCCTGTGTCTGTAGCTTCAGAACAAGACTGTTGTGTGGAACAGATAGGGCATGCCCACACGTGGCGGATTTCCTCCGCAACTGTCCACATCAATGCCGCACAGAATCTGCGTTGCAGATTCTGCGGCGGATCTGCCCAAAATGTGCAGTAAATTGATGCGGACTAGCTGCTGCGGACTGCGGTAAAAGTGCTTCCCTTCTCTCTATCAGTGCAGGATAGACAGAAGGGACAGCACTTTCCCTAGTGAAAGTAAACGAATTTCATACTTACCGGCCGTTGTCTTGGTGACGCGTCCCTCTTTCGGCATCCAGCCCGACCTCCCAGGATGACGCGACAGTCCATGTGACTGCTGCAGCCTGTGATTGGCTGCAGCCGTCACTTAGACTGAAACGTCATCCTGGGAAGCCGGACTGGAGACAGAAGTAGGGAGTTCTCGGTAAGTATGAACTTCTATTTTTTTTACAGGTTGCTGTATATTGGGATCGGTAGTCACTGTCCAGGGTGCAGAAACAGTTACTGCGGATCGCTTAACTCTTTCAGCACCCTGGACAGTGACTATTTACTGACGTCTCCTAGCAACGCTCCCGTAATTACGGGAGCCCCATTGACTTCCTCAGTCTGGCTGTAGACCTAGAAATACATAGGTCCAGCCAGAATGAAGAAATGTCATGTCCAAAAAGCAAGACGCATCCGCAGCACACATAACATGTGCATGACATCTGCGGACTTCATTGCGGAATTTAGAATCTCCATTGAAGTCAATGGAGAACTTCCGCAATGAGTCCGCAACCAGTCCGCCACTGGTCCGCAACATCCATTGTATGCTGCGGACACCAAATTCCGCCTATGCGGAATTTTCAGCCACGTCTAAATGAACCCTACTAAATAGAAGTGGAAGTCAATGGAGAAACGGCTCCGCTGCGGATTAACGCTGCGGAGTGACCGCAGCGGAATTCAAGAGCAATTCCGCCACGTGTGGCTTTGCCCTAACAAATGCTTTTGCAATATCCGAATAAATCACATCAGCCGCATGACCAACATACATGGAAACCGAGCATGTTAGTTAGACACGGATAGCAGTCAGCAGTGCCCCCTTCTTACTGAGCAAGTGATGCACCCTGTGCAGTCACACAGAACAAACATCACTGAGGCCGGCCCTGGGCATTAAAATCTCTCAGGTATATCGAAACAGCCCTTTAGCCAGAGGCGTAGCTAGGTTCTCCAGCACCCGGGGCAAAGATTCAGTTTGGCACCCCCCCCAACCTCTTTCCCGACATCTCCTTCCCCCTCGCCATGTTTGTTTTCCCTACCATGTTTGTTTACAAGCAATATAGTTCTATACACATCCGGAACCCAGCTCATTACATATATACAGCACCAGAACAAGGCTCATTACATATATACAGCACCAGAACAAGGCTCATTACATATATACAGCACCAGAACAAAGCTCATTACATATATACAGCACCAGAACAAAGCTCAGTACATAAATGCAGCATCAGAACCAAGCTCAATACATATATACATCCCCAGAATCAAGCTCAGTACATATATACAGCTCCAGTACCAAGCTCTGTACATATATACAGCACCAGAACAAAGCTCATTACATATATACAGTACCAGAACACAGCTCATTACATATATACAGTACCAGAACAAAGCTCAGCACATAAATACAGCTCCAGAACCAAGCTCATTACATATATAGAGCACCAGAACAAAGCTTAAATACATAAATACAGCTCCAGAACCAAGCTCAGTACGTAAATACAGACCGAGAACCAAGCTCAGTACATATATATATATATATATATATATATAGTACCAGAACCAAGCTCAGTACATATACTGTATACAGCAGCAGAACCCAGCTCATTATATATATGCAACACCAGCACAAATACAGCTCAATTTAGTGCAACCCCTGCCGTATAGGTTTGCACTAAATTGTTTCCAGCTCCCAGCATGGCCCAAACAAAGGTAAGGATATGCTGGAAGTTGCTGTTTAAAAAAAATAAATTATATCATAATCATACCACCCATCATCTTGCTGCAGATTATACAGTGACTACAGTACTGATTAGAGGCAGAATAAAAATTTGCATTAAAGAGTCTCTGTCACCACATTATAAGTGCCCTATCTCCTACATAAGGAGATGGGCGCTGTAATGTAGGTGACAGTAGTGCTTTCTATTTAGAAAAACGATCTATTTTTACCATGTTATTAGCGATTTTAGCTTTATGCTAATTAGTTTCTTAATGCATAACTGGGCGTGTTTTTACTTTAGACCATGTGGGTGTTGTATTAAAATCACCCAGGGCAGAATGGGAGGAGTGCAAGAACACCTTGTCGGGCAGGTGGGCAAACACTTTTTGATCAAAATGTGCACTAAGAACCTCCCTATTATAAGTAGATTTAGCTTTAGTGCATATTTATTTATATTTAGTGGTTTAGGTGGAATTAGTATCGCAGTGTGCTGTCGCCATTCTTTTTCTGCTGTATATTTGCAGTCACAGGTGTTCTTGCACCTGCATACACATTTTCGCAGCCGCGAAAAGAATGTGCCTGGAGACACAAGAGTTTCTAAAATCATAAACGAATGTAATTTATTTTATGATTTTAGTAACGCTAGTGTTCCCAGGCACTAAATTGTTTACACTGTACTCACCACTGTTCTGTGTTTTCCTGTCCTCTGCAGTGCTCTGCTCCGGTGTGTCTGCTCCATCTCTCCAGGCAGACTGCTGCATCATGGACTGTGCGGTGCTGGCGCCCCCCTCTAAGTTATGCCCCGCCTGCCCCCCCCTAGCTACGCACCTGCTTTAGGTTTTATTGCAGCCCTGGGACCTAAAAAATGTTGTGCACCCCTGGTTTAGGCTGGGTTCACACAGAGTTTTTTGCAGGAGGAAAATCTGCCTCAAAATTCCATTTGTAATTTTGAGGCAGATTTTCTGCCTGCCCGCCGATTTTCGCTGCGTTTTTCGGGCCATTGAGCGCCACGGGCATAAAACGCAGCGAAATACGCTTTCTCTGCGTCCCATTGATGTCAATGGGAGGTCAGAGGCGTAAACGCCTTCTTTTTCCCGTGATCCGGTTTTTCCGCTTGCGGGAAAAAACGCCTCCGCCTCCCATTGAAATCAATGGGAGTCATTTTCGGCAGTTTTTTGGTGCGTTTTCCAACGTGGTTTCCGCGTCAAAAAACGTGTCAAAAACTCAGTGCGAACTGGCCCTTACAATGCCTTTTGCGCAATCTGCTCTAATTTGCTTAGTGTTTCAGTTCAGTACACTCTGATTAACAGAGAAAATCTTTATGGCATTTTTTTCAGTGTAAATTAGGGCTATGTTCACATCTGCCCCTATTATATATTTGATCAAATATGATGGAAAAAAATAGCACTGCATACATTGCAATTTTAAATCTATCAAAACTATGGGCACCTTGGTGGAACCCGACAGACCCCATTGTAACTCGTGCAATGAATCTGGCATTGTGGCTTCCATTATAAACAGAGACCATGACACAGAGGTGAAAAGAGTCTAATTTGTGGACTTTGAAGACAGCCTCCAAAAAATGTATCATTTAACAGAAGCCCTTTTGCAATTGTAGCCAGCCCAGCGACTAGCCCCCGGTAGATACTGCAGGCGAAATGTAGTATTACATAATATGCTCACTCTTAAAAACTGGTCCCTGATCTTGGGAACCATGACTGTAGGGATTTCTGTACATAACCAATGCTCATGACTGAGGCACCATGCACACGGCCGTACCCGTAATCACGGTCCGTGATTACTGTCACGGCCAGCATCGGAAAGCCACCCACATTTGCGGGCTATGCTCCCATATAAAGTATGGGAGCACGGTCTGTAAAAAGCAAAAAGTAGGACATGTCCTATCATTTGTGGAGCCTTTCTGCGGCACGGACACCTTCCTGTAAATATACGGGAAGGTGTCCATGGCCAATAGAAATCAATGGGTCCGTAATTACGCTCTGTAATTACGGACTAATTCTATGGTCGTGTGCATGGGGCCTAAATGTTACCATTGCGGATATTAGAAAGTGGGAAAATATCTAGTGATCAGTTGTTTAAGCCCCAGAGAATCTGTAATGGCAGGGGGTAGGGAGACGGACAAGTGAGCCCTAATCTACCCGCCACTCTGTCCCTGCCTACTTGCAACGACCCGCCCTAGGCGACGGGGTACAACTGGGCGGCGGTCCCTGCGCTCAGTAAGTGCACGACAAACACGACAAACATACAAAGGAACACAAGCAAGAAAAAGGGGCCGTTGCCCACGGCAACACCGTGAGCAACCAGAGTGGTGAACGAGCCGAGTCAAGCCAGGAGTGTGCGAGGTACAAAACGAAAAGCAGAAGAGTAGTCGGTAAGCCAGGGTCTGTATGGAGCAGGATCAAAAATAGCAGGAGCTGTAGCTGGGCCAGAAAACCACAAGGAAAGAATCACAAGCACCGAGGGACAGGAAGTGCAGGCTTAAATAGACCGAGGGCGGGAGCTAGCTGAGTCTGGCCAGGTTACGATAGGTTCTCCCACACCTAAGCCTGCCAGCCTGAATGGTGGAAGCAGGAGTCAGTCTCAGGGATGTATTCTCAGGTGCTGACTGATTAGTTCTGGGAGTTAACCCCGAAGCTGTGCCTGGCAGATCCTTTACAGTACCCCCCCTTTTATGAGGGGCCACCGGACCCTTTCTAAGTGGACCTGGCTTACTGGGGAAACGCAGGTGGAACCTCCTGACCAATACCCCAGCGTGAACATCCCGGGCGGGTACCCAAGTCCTCTCCTCGGGCCCGTATCCTCTCCAATGGACCAGGTACTAGAGGGAGCCTTGGACCATCTTGCTGTCCACAATCCTGGCCACCTCGAATTCCACCCCCTCAGGGGTGAGGATGGGAACAGGAGGTCTCCTCGAGGGAGCCAAGGACGGGGAGCAGCGTTTGAGGAGGGAGGCATGAAACACGTCGTGTATCCGAAAAGACGGGGGTAACTCCAGCCGGAAGGAGACAGGATTGAGGACCTCAATGACCTTATACGGCCCAATAAACCGGGGAGCAAACTTCTTGGACGGAACCTTGAGACGCAAGTTCCTAGACGACAACCACACCAGATCCCCGACCATAAACAGGGGGTTAGCAGAACGTTTTTTATCAGCCTGAGCTCTGGGACACCTCTAGGTTTTTCTGAACCTGGGCCCAGACTGTGCACAGTTCCCGATGAACGACCTCTACCTCGGGATTGTTGGAACTACCAGGTGAAACGGAGGAAAACCGTGGATTAAACCCAAAATTACAAAAAAAAGGAGAGACCCCTGACGAGTTACTGACCCGGTTATTAAGGTAAAATTCGGCGAGGGGAATGAAAGAGACCCAATCAAATTGACAGTCAGAGACAAAACACCTTAAGTATTGTTCTAGAGATTGATTAGTCCTCTCCGTTTGGCCATTGGTTTCAGGATGGAAGGCAGAGGAGAAGGACAGATCAATCCCCAACTTCATACAGAAGGCTCTCCAAAACAATGAAACAAATTGTACCCCTCTGTCCGAAACAATATTGACAGGGACCCCATGGAGACGC
Organism: Rhinoderma darwinii; assembly: GCF_050947455.1. Lineage (NCBI taxonomy): Eukaryota > Metazoa > Chordata > Amphibia > Anura > Rhinodermatidae > Rhinoderma > Rhinoderma darwinii. The sequence continues at coordinate 336,833,917 of NC_134688.1, read as the reverse complement.
AGGATGTGTTTGACAAACAAGGTAGCCAACGTTTTGGCGTTGGGTAGTTTCTTGAGGGGCACAAAGTGGCACATCTTACTGAAGCGGTCCACCACCACCCACACCACCGACTTGCCTTGGGATGGAGGCAAATCGGTGATAAAATCCATGGAGATATGTGTCCAAGGTCTCTGGGGAATGGGCAACGAACGCAGTAAGCCCGCTGGTCGGGACCTGGGAGTCTTGGACCTAGCACAAACCTCACAAGCGGCGAAGTAGGCCTTAACGTCTTTAGGCAACCCAGGCCACCAATAACTTCTGGTAATGAGGTGTTTGGTACCCAGGATGCCTGGATGGCCAGATAGTGCGGAGTCATGATTTTCCCTAAGTACCCTTAGCCGGAATTGCAGGGGAACAAACAGCTTGTTCTCAGGAAGGTTCCCGGGAGCTGCACCTTGATCAGCAGCAATATCAGAGACTAAATCAGAATCGATCGAGGAAATGATTATACCTGGAGGCAAAATACAAGCAGGATCTTCCTCCGAAGGAGGGCTGGCCATGAAGCTACGCGACAGTGCATCAGCCTTAATATTTTTAGACCCAGCCCTATAGGTAACCAAAAAATTGAATCTGGTAAAAAATAACGCCCATCGAGCTTGTCTCGGGTTTAGCCTCCGGGCAGATTCTAGGAAAACCAGATTCTTGTGGTCGGTAAGGACCGTTACCTGGTGCCTAGCCCCCTCCAGGAAGTGGCGCCACTCTTCAAATGCCCATTTAATGGCTAAGAGTTCGCGGTTGCCAATATCATAGTTACTTTCAGTTGGCGAAAACTTCCTGGAGAAGTAGGCACAGGGGCGGAGATGGGTGAGGGACCTGGTACCCTGGGACAAGACAGCCCCCACTCCCACCTCAGATGCGTCAACTTCCACGATAAATGGCTCCACTTGGTTGGGCTGAACCAGCACCGGGGCCGAGACAAAGCACTTCTTAAGGACCTCAAAAGCCTGGACAGCCTCAGGAGGCCAGTGGAGGAGATCAGCACCTTTGCGAGTGAGGTCCGTAAGGGGCTTAGCGATGACCGAGAAGTTAGCAATAAATCTCCTGTAATAATTAGCGAACCCCAAAAAACACTGTAACGCCTTCAGGGAGGCAGGTTGGACCCATTCCGCCACAGCCTGAACCTTGGCGGGGTCCATGCGGAATTCATGAGGAGTGAGGATTTGACCCAAAAATGGAATCTCCTGTACCCCAAACACACATTTTTCGGTTTTGGCAAACAGTTTGTTTTCCCGAAGGACCTGGAGCACCTTCCTGACATGCTCAATGTGGGAGGACCAGTCCTTGGAAAACACCAGTATGTCATCAAGGTACACTACCAGAAAAACCCCCAGGTAATTTCTCAAAATCTCATTTATGAAATTCTGGAAGACCGCAGGGGCATTACACAACCCAAAGGGCATGACGAGGTATTCGAAATGGCCTTCGGGCGTGTTAAACGCAGTCTTCCACTCATCCCCCTCTTTGATGCGAATAAGGTTATACGCCCCCCGTAGATCCAATTTAGAAAACCATTGGGCCCCCTGAACCTGATTAAAGAGATCAGGAATCAAAGGAAGGGGATACTGGTTCCTTACCGTGACCTTATTCAGGCTACGGTAGTCAATGCATGGCCTAAGACCACCATCCTTCTTCCCCACGAAGAAGAAGCCAGCACCTACTGGAGAAGAAGAGGGACGAATGTAACCCTTGGCCAGGGATTCCTGGGTATACACTCTCATAGCTTCACGTTCGGGACAAGAAAGATTAAATATCCTACCCTTAGGAAGCTTAGCTCCTGGTACCAATTCGATAGCGCAATCGTATTCTCTATGAGGAGGTAACACTTCCGAGGCCTCCCTAGAGAAAACATCAGCGAAGTCCTGAACAAACTCGGGTAGCGTATTCGCCTCCTTAGGGGGAGAAATAGAATTAACAGAAAAACATGACGTACAACATTCATTACCCCATTTGGTTAGCTCCCCAGTATTCCAGTCAAACGTGGGAAAGCAGAAGAGTAGTCGGTAAGCCAGGGTCTGTATGGAGCAGGATCAAAAATAGCAGGAGCTGTAGCTGGGCCAGGAAACCACAAGGAAAGAATCACAAGCACCGAGGGACAGGAAGTGCAGGCTTAAATAGACCGAGGGCGGGAGCTAGCTGAGTCTGGCCAGGTTACGATAGGTTCTCCCACTCCTAAGCCTGCCAGCCTGAATGGTGGAAGCAGGAGTCAGTCTCAGGGATGTATTCTCAGGTGCTGACTGATTAGTTCTGGGAGTTAACCCCGAAGCTGTGCCTGGCAGATCCTTTACAGAATCCCTTTAAGATCAAGTGATTACTTACTACAGTTAGTGCCCTATTTGTCTTGATCATTAGGATTAGAATGTGTAGGCATGCTCAGGGTGCCACACCGGCTGTATAATGACAATATAAACACACTCTCTTACAAACAGAACATAGATGCCTAGGAAATGGACAGTCATCTCCATGACACAAACAGCAATTATGGTAAACCCTTGGATTACAGGATTTATCCAGTTCACAAAAGCAAGCTTGTGTGGGTTTGTGCAGAGATGAATAAATTGATTTAAAACAAAAAGTTTATACTCTCAAAAGCTCTATCTAAGGCCTCATGCACACGACCATAATTTTTATTCGAAATTACAGATCCGTAATTTTGGATCAAATACTGACCCATTCATTTCTATCGGCCACGGACACCTTCCCGTATATATTTACGGGTGTGTGTCCGGGCCATAGAAATTACCCGCAAAAAATAGGACATGTCCTATTTTTTGTATTTACAGATTATGCTTCTATACGGTACTTTTTAATGTGAGCACGGCCCGCAAATGAGGCTGACAGTCCGCGGCCCGTCCGTGCAGTATTTACGGTCAGTAAATACTGCATGGTCGTGTGTATGAGGCCTAAGTTTGTCTTTTGGTCGCACGGTAAAAAGTACTTAGGCCTCATGCATACGACCGTAGTCATGTGCACGGCCGTGATTTTCGGGGCCGGCCGGCAGTGGACTGTCAGCCGCGAGCCGCCCGCAAATCGCGGGCCATACACATGGCCGCGGCCATTATTTGCTATGAGCCTGGATCGCAGAACACGTCCGTAATAAGACTTGCCCGTTCTTTCTGCAGTCCAGGCTCCCGGGCCATGCACGGACCGTGAAAACCCGTAGGACCGTGCATGGCCCCATAGGAATGAATGGGGCCGCAATTCTCCCATGGATTTTCAGGGGAATTACGGCCGCAAAAGCACGTTCGTGTGCATGGGGCCTTATTGTTATACATTGTCATGCCATACAGCTAAATTTCAGTATAGCCCTTTTTATTTTTATTTTTTAAAGTTTTATGCTCCAGGTTGTGGACTTTACTTAAAAACTTTTTGGCTATGCTGCTCTGTGACATATATATCCTTTTTCGGCACACACTGGCTTACTTCTTATTACTTTTACCATATTAAAATCGTATCAGAGGACTGTAACACTGTAAATCGGCATTGTAGAGATGTGATATCATATCATGAAAATTGTGTAATATTTTAAAATAGCTTACAATAAAAGTGGATATGTCACTGTGTACTCATTTCTTGTGGCAGCTAGAGGCCCAGGTATAGAATTTGCATTGGGGAGTGGAACTTTGATAGTGGCATAATGTTACCATATATTATGATTAAACATATTACAAATTGTTAGAGGATATAAAATAACCAATACAATTACACTGTTCCTGTATATGTCACATTTTTTTATATAGTGACTGTAGTGTTTGTTACTGATTATAGAGTTTTGTATTTTTTCTTTTGACAACGGTTGTGGAGAATAACTAATAGTGACACCATGTGGCCATTGCTGTATGTTACAGTCTGCAGTGGAAGTGTTTGTCTCATGAAGACAACTTCTTTTTAATATGGAGCAGCCGTGGCGATCTGTGATGCTGCAGAGGAAATGTATGCCTAGACAAGGCTTTACCCGGTGATAATTGCAAGAGGTGAGAGAAGCCAGACCCGTGGTGATCAAATGTTAGTTTTGGGGGAAGCCCCTTCTATGACATCATACATGTACCCTAATAGGGCATGTTGACAAGGACTGTCATTCTGAGACTGAGGGCTTTAAAATATAAAACATACTGGTTAACATTTATTAAGGCCCACTGCACACGGGACGGAATGCTGCAGACTTTCCATGCGGATTTGCGCACAGAAAATCAGTCCGCATTTGTACCCGGATTTGTGTTACAGTACCAGCCAGGTGGATGACATTTCAGCAAATCTCATGCTACAGATTCTCAAAGCTCATTCTGTTACTGATGTTCACAGCGAATTTTATCCTTTTCAATACAGAAAGGGTGAAATGCGCTTTGAATCTTCAGCAAAATCCACTCGTAATACATGCAGATTTTCCCTGCAGATTAGCAGCGGAAAAATCGCCAAAAAGCTACCATATTACCCTAATATGGTCATGTTTTGCGCCTATGAAAGCAGCCCTACATTTTTGCCTCTAAATTAACCTTTGTCTTAAAGGTAAACTAGTCTAAAAGTACATTTACAGCATCATTACCACACTTCTCGCCTATTTTCCTTTTTGGCGCAACTTTTTTTACTGGGAAATTAGGTGTACACTGAATTATAAATGTGCCCCAATAACTTTGAACAGATTTTATGTAGGCTTAGCCTAAAAAAAGTGGCCACTGTTTACACACGTGTATGATATAAGTTTGGCATATACAGTAGGTCAGGAGCACACACCGACTTATAAGTCAATACGTGCATAGACTAGCATTAGTCAACGTATATTAAAAGAGTCTTTTCGGCATACGTTTGGCCAGTATATGTCGGTATCGTGTGGTATACATTTTTATAAAACAGTAGTCAATAGCACACTTATGCAGCTGTATAGCTCAGCATACGTTCAGCGGCACTCTTCTAACACGCACGCGAAAAGTGAACAGAGCCTTAGGCGGGATTCACACGACAGGGTTTCCCGGCCGGGTGCCGGCCGTTCATAAATCGGCCGACATCCGGCTGCATTAGGAATAATAGACCCCTAATGGGGCTATTCACACGACCGATTTTTTGAAGGCCGGGAAAAAATGGGACATGCCCTATTTTCGGCCGGGTGCCCGGCCGCCCGGCCCCCATAGAAGTCTATGGGGCCGGGTAATACCTGGCCATCACCGGAATGTGTCCCGAGTGATGGCCGGGTCTACCGTCGCTCGCGCACTCTCTCTCCTCCTCCTCACAGTGCAGAGTGCATGTGAGGAGGAGGAGGAGGGTCTTTTTTTTGCTCCCTGTAGGAGTCGGAATCCCCAATCCCCGGCCGGGGATTGGGGATTCCGCTACAGGAGAAGTGAGTGACTACACTGTCCATATATGGACACAGCGAAGTCACTCACTTCTGCAGCGGAATCCCCGACTCTATGGCCGGGGATGCCGCTACAGGAGAAGTGCGTGACTACACTGTCCATATATGGACACAGCGAAGTCACGCACTTCTGCAGCGGAATCCCCGACTCTGTGGCCGGGGATTCCTCTCCAGGAGAAGTGAGTGACTGCACTGTCCATATATGGACACAGCGAAGTCACGCACTTCTGCAGCGGAATCCCCGACTCTATGGCCGGGGATGCCGCTACAGGAGAAGTGAGTGACTACACTGTCCATATATGGACACAGCGATGTCACTCACTTCTGCAGTGGAATCCCCGACTCTATGGCCGGTGATTCCTCTCCAGGAGAAGTGAGTGACTGCACTGTCCATATATGGACACAGCGAAGTCACGCACTTCTGCAGCGGAATCCCCGACTCTATGGCCGGGGATGCCGCTACAGGAGAAGTGCGTGACTACACTGTCCATATATGGACACAGCGAAGTCACGCACTTCTGCAGCGGAATCCCCGACTCTGTGGCCGGGGATTCCTCTCCAGGAGAAGTGAGTGACTGCACTGTCCATATATGGACACAGCGAAGTCACGCACTTCTGCAGCGGAATCCCCGACTCTATGGCCGGGGATGCCGCTACAGGAGAAGTGAGTGACTACACTGTCCATATATGGACACAGCGATGTCACTCACTTCTGCAGCGGAATCCCCGACTCTATGGCCGGTGATTCCTCTCCAGGAGAAGTGTGTGACTACACTGTCCATATATGGACACAGCGAAGTCATGCACTTCTGCAGCGGAATCCCCGACTCTATGGCTGGGGATGCCGCTACAGGAGAAGTGAGTGACTACACTGTCCATATATGGACACAGCGATGTCACTCACTTCTGCAGCGGAATCCCCAACTCTATGGCCGGGGATTCCGCTACAGGAGAAGTGAGTGACTACACTGTCCATATATGGACACAGTGACGTCACTCACTTCTGAAGCGGAATTCCAGACCTGTGGCAGGGAATTCCTCTTCAGGAGAAGTCAGTGACTACACTGTCTATATATGGACATTGAAGTCAGTGACTTCTCCTGGAAGGGGGGGGGATGGGTGCAACCTACAGGGGGCTGTGTGGCATCACCTACAGGGGGCTGAGTGGCATCACCTGCAGGGGGCTGGGTGGCATCACCTACAGGGGGCAGGGTGGCATCACCTACAGGGGGCAGGGTGGGTGGCATCACCTACAGGGGGCTGGGTGGCATCACCTACAGGGGGCAGGGTGGCATCACCTACAGTGGGCAGGGTGGCATCACCTACAGGGGGCAGGGTGGCATCGCCTACAGGGGCAGGGTGGCATCGCCTACAGGGGGCTGTGTGGCATCGCCTGCAGGGGGCTGTGTGGCATCGCCTGCAGGGGGCTGTGTGGCATCGCCTACAGGGGGCAGGGTGGCATCGCCTATTTTGTGCTATTTGTAGTATTATGTACTTACCTATTTATTTATTTATTCACGATTTATTATTTAATATTCTTAATATGTGCTATATAGCAAATTATCTCTATATAGGGATGTGTTTCCTTTCATCCCTTCATATTCACATATTGAATCATTTTGTTATTCGTTCACTATTTTATATTATTCTATTATCACCTTTTATTATTCTATATCACCTTTTCAACTTTTGTTGATTTTACAGCACTATTGTACAAATCTTATTTGTATATAATGTATGGTTTTGGATAGAGGACATGGGAAAATGGGAAAATGCCTTGGTAAATGGATTATAGATATAGATACTGATACTCACATCATTCTTTTCCATGGGGTTGCGCGTGTTGCGTGGATGCCGAGTGTCCGTCTTTGTCTCCCTTCGTTTTGTTGCTGGCGCTGCGCCTGCGCTGTCTCCCTGGAGACGCGTCTTTGGAGACGCGCAGGCGCGGTGCCCGTGTGACGACGGGGGATGGAGGTCCCGTGACCTCGAGCACTTCCGCACATGCGCCGGGGACCTAGGAAATGGACACACCGGACTACACTCGTAAACAGTAGAAAGGGCTATATATACGAACGGGACACACAGTAGCTTACACCCCCTGAGGAAGCGACATATGCGAAACGCGCGTCGGGGTGCCTCAACACCAGGTGGATCACTCTACTTCTAAGACCTCCATGGGTAAGCTTTTACTCAGTTATTTTCCCTGGTTTCTGTTATGCGGACTTTGGTTCTCTTTTACATCGGGTTACTTCAGGTTACCTTTTTTCCTTGTCTTATATCCGGGACCATGCAATAAGAGGAGTTAGACGTAACTCCCCTGATACTATCCTATAGATGCTATTTATTCCTATTTGATATGCATGTGTCACTTGGTGGTAGGATAATACAAATGCTGTTGCAGTGAATCAGCATTGTCTGTATGGGACGGCATTGTGTTACCCTCCCCAATAAACCAATAGCTAACAGAACCTTTTACATACAGTACTCATAGCATACCTGTGTTGAGGTGTTTGGATAATTGATCCACTTATTCACTCTCAGTTTTAATACCTCGTTGTGTTTTTATATTTTGTATCTTGATGTAACAATAAAATGATATATATCCTTTTGTGTACTGGTTCATGACTCCTTTTTCTCATGGTTTTCTATATATGGACATTGAAGTCAGTGACTTCTCCTGGAAGGGGGGGGGATGGGTGGCATCACCTGCAGGGGGCTGGGTGGCATCACCTACAGGGGGAAGGGTGACATCACCTACAGGGGGCAGGGTGGGTGGCATCACCTACAGGGGGCTGGGTGGCATCACCTACAGGGGGCAGGGTGGCATCACCTACAGTGGGCAGGGTGGCATCACCTACAGGGGGCAGGGTGGCATCGCCTACAGGGGGCAGGATGTCATCGCCTGCAGGGGGCTGTGTGGCATCGCCTGCAGGGGGCTGTGTGGCATTGCCTACAGGGGGCAGGGTGGCATCGCCTACAGGGGGCTGTGTGGCATCGCCTGCAGGGGGCTGTGTGGCATCGCCTACAGGGGGCAGGGTGGCATCGCCTACAGGGGGCAGGGTGGCATCGCCTACAGGGGGCAGGGTGGCATCGCCTACAGGGGGCTGTGTGGCATCGCCTGCAGGGGGCTGTGTGGCATCGCCTGCAGGGGGCAGGGTGGCATCGCCTATTTTGTGCTATTTGTAGTATTATGTACTTACCTATTTATTTATTTATTCACGATTTATTATTTAATATTCTTAATATGTGCTATATAGCAAATTATCTCTATATAGGGATGTGTTTCCTTTCATCCCTTCATATTCACATATTGAATCGTTTTGTTATTCGTTCACTATTTTATATTATTCTATTATCACCTTTTATTATTCTATATCACCTTTTCAACTTTTGTTGATTTTACAGCACTATTATACAAATCTTATTTGTATATAATGTATGATTTTGGATAGAGGACATGGGAAAATGGGAAAATGCCTTGGTAAATGGATTATAGATATAGATACTGATACTCACATCATTCTTTTCCATGGGGTTGCGCGTGTTGCGTGGATGCCGAGTGTCCGTCTTTGTCTCCCTTCGTCTTGTTGCTGGCGCTGCGCCTGCGCTGTCTCCCTGGAGACGCGTCTTTGGAGACGCGCAGGCGCGGTGCCCGTGTGACGACGGGGGATGGAGGTCCCGTGACCTCGAGCACTTCCGCACATGCGCCGGGGACCTAGGAAATGGACACACCGGACTACACTCGTAAACAGTAGAAAGGGCTATATATACGAACGGGACACACAGTAGCTTACACCCCCTGAGGAAGCGACATATGCGAAACGCGCGTCGGGGTGCCTCAACACCATGTGGATCACTCTACTTCTAAGACCTCCATGGGTAAGCTTTTACTCAGTTATTTTCCCTGGTTTCTGTTATGCGGACTTTGGTTCTCTTTTACATCGGGTTACTTCAGGTTACCTTTTTTCCTTGTCTTATATCCGGGACCATGCAATAAGAGGAGTTAGACGTAACTCCCCTGATACTATCCTATAGATGCTATTTATTCCTATTTGATATGCATGTGTCACTTGGTGGTAGGATAATACAAATGCTGTTGCAGTGAATCAGCATTGTCTGTATGGGACGGCATTGTGTTACCCTCCCCAATAAACCAATAGCTAACAGAACCTTTTACATACAGTACTCATAGCATACCTGTGTTGAGGTGTTTGGATAATTGATCCACTTATTCACTCTCAGTTTTAATACCTCGTTGTGTTTTTATATTTTGTATCTTGATGTAACAATAAAATGATATATATCCTTTTGTGTACTGGTTCATGACACCTTTTTCTCATGGTTTTCTATATATGGACATTGAAGTCAGTGACTTCTCCTGGAAGGGGGGGGGATGGGTGCAACCTACAGGGGGCTGTGTGGCATCACCTGCAGGGGGCTGGGTGGCATCACCTACAGGGGGAAGGGTGACATCACCTACAGGGGGCAGGGTGGGTGGCATCACCTACAGGGGGCTGGGTGGCATCACCTACAGGGGGCAGGGTGGCATCACCTACAGTGGGCAGGGTGGCATCACCTACAGGGGGCAGGGTGGCATCGCCTACAGGGGGCAGGATGTCATCGCCTGCAGGGGGCTGCGTGGCATCGCCTGCAGGGGGCTGTGTGGCATCGCTTACAGGGGGCAGGGTGGCATCGCCTACAGGGGGCTGTGTGGCATCGCCTGCAGGGGGCTGTGTGGCATCGCCTACAGGGGGCAGGGTGGCATCGCCTACAGGGGGCAGGGTGGCATCGCCTACAGGGGGCTGTGTGGCATCGCCTGCAGGGGGCTGTGTGGCATCGCCTGCAGGGGGCAGGGTGGCATCGCCTATTTTGTGCTATTTGTAGTATTATGTACTTACCTATTTATTTATTTATTTATTCACGATTTATTATTTAATATTCTTAATATGTGCTATATAGCAAATTATCTCTATATAGGGATGTGTTTCCTTTCATCCCTTCATATTCACATATTGAATCGTTTTGTTATTCGTTCACTATTTTATATTATTCTATTATCGGACATATATCACCTTTTCAACTTTTGTTGATTTTACAGCACTATTATACAAATCTTATTTGTATATAATGTATGATTTTGGATAGAGGACATGGGAAAATGGGAAAATGCCTTGGTAAATGGATTATAGATATAGATACTGATACTCACATCATTCTTTTCCATGGGGTTGCGCGTGTTGCGTGGATGCCGAGTGTCCGTCTTTGTCTCCCTTCGTCTTGTTGCTGGCGCTGCGCCTGCGCTGTCTCCCTGGAGACGCGTCTTTGGAGACGCGCAGGCGCGGTGCCCGTGTGACGACGGGGGATGGAGGTCCCGTGACCTCGAGCACTTCCGCACATGCGCCGGGGACCTAGGAAATGGACACACCGGACTACACTCGTAAACAGTAGAAAGGGCTATATATACGAACGGGACACACAGTAGCTTACACCCCCTGAGGAAGCGACATATGCGAAACGCGCGTCGGGGTGCCTCAACACCAGGTGGATCACTCTACTTCTAAGACCTCCATGGGTAAGCTTTTACTCAGTTATTTTCCCTGGTTTCTGTTATGCGGACTTTGGTTCTCTTTTACATCGGGTTACTTCAGGTTACCTTTTTTCCTTGTCTTATATCCGGGACCATGCAATAAGAGGAGTTAGATGTAACTCCCCTGATACTATCCTATAGATGCTATTTATTCCTATTTGATATGCATGTGTCACTTGGTGGTAGGATAATACAAATGCTGTTGCAGTGAATCAGCATTGTCTGTATGGGACGGCATTGTGTTACCCTCCCCAATAAACCAATAGCTAACAGAACCTTTTACATACAGTACTCATAGCATACCTGTGTTGAGGTGTTTGGATAATTGATCCACTTATTCACTCTCAGTTTTAATACCTCGTTGTGTTTTTATATTTTGTATCTTGATGTAACAATAAAATGATATATATCCTTTTGTGTACTGGTTCATGACTCCTTTTTCTCATGGTTTTCTATATATGGACATTGAAGTCAGTGACTTCTCCTGGAAGGGGGGGATGGGTGCAACCTACAGGGGGCTGTGTGGCATCATCTGCAGGGGGCTGGGTGGCATCACCTACAGGGGGCAGGGTGGCATCACCTACAGGGGGCAGGGTGGGTGGCATCACCTACAGGGGGCTGGGTGGCATCACGTACAGGGGGCAGGGTGGCATCACCTACAGTGGGCAGGGTGGCATCACCTACAGGGGGCAGGGTGGCATCGCCTACAGGGGGCAGGATGGCATAGCCTGCAGGGGGCTGTGTGGCATCGCCTGCAGGGGGCTGTGTGGCATCGCCTACAGGGGGCAGGGTGGCATCGCCTACAGGGGGCTGTGTGGCATCGCCTGCAGGGGGCTGTGTGGCATCGCCTACAGGGGGCAGGGTGGCATCGCCTACAGGGGGCTGTGTGGCATCGCCTGCAGGGGGCTGTGTGGCATCGCCTACAGGGGGCAGGGTGGCATCGCCTACAGGGGGCAGGTTGGCATCGCCTACAGGGGGCAGGCTGCCATCGCCTACAGGGGGCAGGCTGGCATCGCCTACAGGGGGCAGGGTGGCATCACCTACAGGGGCTTGGTGGCATCACCTACAGGGGGCTTGGTAGCATCACCTACAGGGGACAGGGTGGCATTCCTACAGGGGGCTGGGTGGCATCGCCTACAGGGGGTTGGGTGGCATCGCCTACAGGGGACAGGGTGGCATCGCCTGCAGGGGGCTGTGTGGCATCACCTACAGGGGGCTGTGTGGCATCACCAACAGGGGGCTGGGTAGCATTACCTACAGGGGGCTGGGTGGCATTACCTACCAGGGTGGCTGTGGCATTATCTACAAAGGGTTGTGTGTGGCAACAAATTTAAATGAAATTCATCCGATTTTAAAATGGACAGGGAAAAAAACGGATGGAAATCGGGTCCAAATCGGCCGGTAAAAACGGCAACTTGGCCCGGAACGGAATCGGAACGGATGCAAACCGGCCGGGAAAATCGGCCAAAAACGGACGATTTTCCCGGCCGACACTCGGACCCAGTCGTGTGAATGAGGCCATAGCTAAAGAGCTTGGACTCCAGGCTGATACAATTAGTAAACACTGTACCTAGATTGATACATTGTAGCAAGCCTTCAGAACAGGAGAGAGATTTGTACACGCAGCGTTTTTAGAAAAAAAAATGTAATGTATGCTTGAAGTCAATGGGGAAATATATAATGCAATAAAAAGGCTTTTTTTTTTAGACTTTTTTATTTTGTCTTGTGTTTTTTGTCTTAAAGAACTTTTTAAAAAATTGCAGCATGCCTGGCTTTGGCGTTTTCTTCCAGCACTGAGTGTCTTTTTTCCATAAATTTCTGCTGGAAATACAATAGTTTATTCCCATGCATTTTCATCTTGTCTGCAGCGTATCACTTGTTTACACAGGTAGATGTGTTGCGATAAGCGACCATTTTTTGAGTCGCATAAAAGATTTGATCAGCCAAAAAATTAACGTTTGCCTGCTGATCGCTGCCCCATTTTTCTAAAAGGCAACGATTGGGAACGAGCATAGGTACGAGCACTCGTTCATCCGATCATTGGCTAGTGTAAAAGGGCCTTAAAGGGGTTGTCCAGTTTCAGTAAATGAATGTTATTTTTTGTATAAATTTTTTAAAATATATACTTTCTGTAATTATTCCTTGTGGATTTCAAGATCTCTGCTTGTAACGGATCGTTATAGTTATCTCTGTAACTGTAACGAGCTGTGCACCTATGTGTCCATCACATGACCATGGACAGAATTATATCAACTGGAAGTAGACAGTGAATGTTCCTACTGAATAACAACAAGCAGAGATCTTGAAAACAATGAGGAATTAATACAGAAATTATACTAGAAAATTGTATAACTTTTAATTATACAAAAAATAACATTAATTTGCTAAAATCGGACAACCCCTTTAAGTTCTGCGCTACACAGAGATTTTTTTGTAGCGCAACTGATTGAGTTTAACTATGGAGCTACAGCTGTAGCCATTGCCATAAATTGAGTTGCATTCAATCTTGTAAACTATATCTGTCACTCAATACTTAAAATCAGTCTGGTGTGCTACAAAAAGTTTCTGTGTGGCCCACGTCTAAAATGCGCACCTAAGTGTGCTAAAGGAGTGTTCCATTACCTTTATGTGTGGATACACTCCAAAGTCATGACCTCTAGAGTTCACCCTCATACGCCGGTTCCCTGAGGGACTGTTTAATCTATATGATATATAAATCTTTGCTTATCTCATCTAGATTGATATGAAAATTGTTCACAGAAGAAGTATAAATTCTTTTGGCTGAATTCACACTGAGATTTTTGCAGACAGAAAATTCCGCCTCAAAATTCCGTTTGGATTTTGAAGCAGATTTTGATCTGCCTGCACGCAAAAACGCAGCAAAATACGGTTTCTCCGCCTCCCATTGAAAACAATGGGAGGCATTTTCGGCAGTTTTTTGGCGCGTTTTCCGACGCGTTTTCCGACGCGGTTTCCGCGTCAAGAAACATGTAAAAAAAACTCTGTGTGAACTGGGCCTTTGGTCCTGGCTTTAACTGCTAAGTCTATGAAATAGTAAAGTAAAAAAAACCATAATCGAGGGGACAAAAGAAAAATACATTTTATAAATAAAGCAAAACTGACAGGAATTGTAGTCACTCAAAGATGTAAGTGGTTAAATATGAATGTTTATGCAGCACTGCCCTCCAGTGGACATATGGAGGAATTGCTTTTACTATGTTGAGTAACATTTCACTAGATCAAAATATAAAATGTGCTAGTGTGCAATACTTCTTAGACAAATGTATCCTTAGCACTGAAGTAGGATTATGCTCTTATTACATTTTTAGAAAACAATGGCTTTATTAAATAAAGGTGTTTAAATGTTAATGTAAAATTAACATGTATGACGTATTTAGGTTCGGTTCACACGTGGCGGAATTTCACTTAAATTCCGCTGCGGACACTCCGCAGCGTTAATCCGCAGCGGAGCCGTTTGTCCATTGACTTACACTTTAATTTAGCAGTGTTCGTTTAGACGAGGCGTAAATTTCCGCTGCGGAGCATAGGCTGCGGAGCGGAATTTGGTGTCCGCAGCATGCTCTGTCTGTTGCGGAGCAGTGGCGGACTCATGGCGGAATTTCTCCATTGACTTCAATGGAGAGTCAAAATTCCGCAATGAAGTCCGCAGATCTTATGTGTGCTGCGGAGCGTATTGATTTTACTACCATGACATTTCTTCATTCTGGCTGGACCTATGTATTTCTAGGTCTACAGCCAGACTGAGGAAGTCAATGGGGCTCCCATAATGACGGGAGCGTTGCTAGGAGACGTCTGTAAATAGTCACTGTCCAGGGTGCTGAAAGAGTTAAGCGATCGGCAGTAACTGTTTCTGCACCCGGGACAGTGACTACCGATCTCAATATACATGTATCTGTAAAAAAATATATAAGTTCATACTTACCGAGAACTCCCTGCGTCTGTCTCCAGTCCGGCCTCCCAGGATGACGTTTCAGTCTAAGTGACGGCTGCAGCCAATCACAGGCCAAGCACAGGCTGCAGCGGTCACATGGACTGGCGCGTCATCCAGGGAGGTCGGGCTGGATGCCGAAAGAGGGACGCGTCACCAAGACAACGGCCGGTAAGTATGAAAATCGTTTACTTTCACTAGGGAAAGTGCTGTCCCTTCTCTCTATCCTGCACTGATAGGGAGAAGGGAAGCACTTTTCCCGCAGTCCGCAGCAGCTAGTCCGCATCAATGTACTGCACATTTTGTGCAGATCCGCAGCAGAATCTGCAACGCAGATTCTGTGCGGCATTGATGCGGACAGTTGCGGAGGAAATCCGCCACGTGTGGTCATGCCCTTATTGTGGTTTTCGCTCTGAATGGTTTAAAAGCAACTCAAAAACCTCATCTGTTACCAAAGCAAATTAATTCCACCAGAAGGTAGACTATTCTGTCTGCAGATACCTACTACACTATTTGTCCACAATTATGTGGACACCAAGCCATCACACCCATGGGCGTTAATATGGAGTTGGGTTATGGTACCCTTTTACTACTATAACATACTCCACGCTTCTGGGAAGAATTTCCACAAGATTTGGAGTGTGTCTGTGTGCATTTGAGCCCATTCAGCCAAAAGAGCATTTGTGAACAGGCACTGAGGTTGCATGAGATGGTCTAGCTCACAGCATTCAAATTTATTAAAAAAAGGGGCTCTGTGCAGACTTCTCAAGGTCTTCTACAACAAACTCGCCCAGCCATGCCTTTATGGACCTCGCTTTGAGCATGGGGTACAGTCATCCTGTAACAGAGAAGGGCCTTCCCCAATCTCTTGCCAAGTTGAAAGCATACAATTGTCTAAAATGTCTTTGTATGCTGAAGCATTAACATTCTACACTGGAAATAAGCCCAAACCCTGAAAAAACAGCACAAGACCATTATCCCTCCACCAAATTTTTCCTGGCACCCACCAATTCCTGATTCGTCTATCACACTAGACAGACAGTAAAATGTGATCCATCGCTCAAGAGAACACATTTACACTGCTCCAGTCCAGTGGCGGTGAGCTTAAGTAGAGAGCGTAGTGAATGCTGCAACTGAAGATAGGTGATTTTTATGGCACACGACGGCCCCGCTCTGAGTTTGCGTGGTCTGCTTCTTTGTAGCTGAGCTTTTGTTTCTACTTCACAATAATAGCACTTAGACTTGACCAGGGCAGATCTAGCAGATCAGAAGTTTTGAACTGACAAAGTATTGCATTGCTGTTTACTTGATTTTATGCACCTGTTTGCAATGGGTATGGCTGAAACACCTGAAGCGCAATAAGTTTTAGAGGTATCCACATACTTTTGGCCGTATAGAGTATCACACTCAACTGGCACTGTTTATAGCAGGGGTGGGAAACGTCTGGCCCGCAAGATCATTTGGTCCGGCCCGACATCACTTAGACCGCATTGCCGCCGCGTCATTCACTACTTGGCTCTGTCTGCCCTGCTCACTCGCATTTAGGAGCAGAAGGGCTGACGGAGCCAAGTATGGCGGCGGTCTGGGTGAGGTCGGTGCGTGCCGGCCCTAGAGTGGACCACTCAGGTCACCTGACCTGAGTCAGTGACTTGAGGTCAGGTGACTGGACTGGTCCACTCCAGTCAAAGCATGTCCCGACCACATTCTGACCGCCGCTGCCGATGTGTCATTACCTCCTTGGCTGCGTCAGCCCGCCCTACTCACTCACATTTATGAGCAGGAGAAGGGTGGACGGAGCCGAGTGAGGTCAGTGCGTGCCAGCCCAGGAGTGGACCAGTCCAGTCACCTGATCTGAGTCAGTGATGTGAAGTCAGGTGACTGGACTGGCCCACTCCCGGGCTGGCACAGTCCAGTCACCTGACCTTGACAGGGTTCCTTTCCCTGTTTTTTCCACACCGAATAACCACCTCTGTAAATTGGAAACTGAGGGCATGCATGGAAGAAATATACCAGACAGAGAGTTGTTGGTAAAGATCCTCCCTCTGTGAAGTAGGAAGTACAACTGAACTTTATTAAACAAAGAATTACAAGTTTCCTCCCTAGAGATGTGGGATGTGCTTAAGCCCCATTCCGTTGTGAGTTCATCTGTACACTCCTCTTGCATTCCAGGGGCGGTGTCTTCCATAGGCTTGTTCCTTATGCAGGCTCCATCTTGTTGCATACATTCAAATTCTTTGTGAAATATACTGATATTTAGTTTATGTAAAGTAATAATGTTTTTGCAAGCAATATACGGGCTAATGATCCGTGACAGTCCCCCCTAAAAATATTATTACTCTATCCCTGAGTCTTGCCTAGCAACCTACTACTGACAACTCGAACCAGGCGGGTAGGGGTTTTGGATTTCTTCACCAGCTTGAGACGAGCTACTCCTTATGAGTAACCCCCCTTTATACCTGGACTTCCAAGGTTTCTGAATGGTCCTAACATTCCCTATCCTCCTCAGGATACGGGATGGTTGTCTTTAAAGGGACTGTCGGTTTCACCTCATCTATTTGTGTAAACATAGTGGGCACAGTTGAGGTGGGCCCTAGTTGGTCGGCTAACCCTTGTAAAGCATCTCGGGTATAATTTACAAACCGCTGCTGGTTGTAATATATATAATTAATCCAGTCTACATTTTTATTAACGGTAATAATTGGGATAAGATACTCAAATTAAAACTGTTATGTAACTACATGTGTATTAGAAGAATTATACCAAAAGGTGGTCACCCTATCAGCCTGGGTGATTGCTACATGTCTCCCCTCAGAACTCTGTGCAATAACATGAAAAAGGATAAGGATGTATATGGTGATCAGTGGCGGATTAAGAAGACCATGGACCCTGGGCTGTTACCCAAACTTGGGCCCCCCTTCTCCACCGCCACCCTGCCGTGCTGTAACTATTGTTAACACTACCTTTTTGCACAAGCATTAACAAATGGGTGTTACGATTCCCCTTTCACAGGGATGTGTCCCTGCATACTGACAGTATCACACTGTGCAGGGACACAGCGCCAACCCCCCATGTAGACAGCGCCACACACAGCCCCATGTAGATAAAGCCACACACACACACCCCCCTGTAGATAAAGCCACACACACACTCCCCTGTAGATAAAGCCACACACACACACACACACACACACACACACACACACCCCTGTAGATAGAGCCACACACCCCTGTAGATAGCGCCACACACACAACCCCCTGTAGAGAGCGTCACACAGCCCCCTATAGATAGCATCACACAGCCCCCTATAGATAGAGCCACACAGCACTCCCCCTTGTATATAGTGCCACACAGCGCTCCCCCCCTTGTATATAGTGTCACACAGCGCTCCCCCCCTTGTATATAGTGCTACACAGCGTCGCTGCAGCCCTGGGATGACATTTTATCCCATATGACTGCTGCAGCCTGTGATTGGCCTGTGATTGGCTGCAGCGGTCACATTGGGTGAAACGTCATCCCAGGAGGCCGGCCCGGACGAAGAAACAGAATTCTTGGCAAGTATAAGATTTTTATTTTTTTCTAAATTGCGTTACATAACATCTGTTATTTGTTGCGGGTTTTACCTCCCCATTGAGTTAAATGGGGAAAACACAAAACAAATGAGCAGCGTTTACGCAAATACAATTGACATGCTGCGGAATAAAAAAACGCACCGCAGGTCAATTTCTGAGCTTTTTATTTCCCGCTTATCATTTACGCAGCGTGTGAAGGAGAATTGTTCACATCTAATCTACTCTGCTGCTACTGTATTAGGGCTTGTCCACACTTAACGGAATTGCTGCGTATTTTCCGCCCGGAAAATACCCAGAATACAGCAGCAAAGTGAGTGAGATTTACCAAATCTCATCCAGATGCTGCGTAAAATTTCCGACCAGACATTTTGTACTGCGGTGCGTATTTCTCGTACTGCAGCATGTCTGTCAATTCCTGCTGTGGAAAGTGACTGAATTGCTGCGTTTTTTCAGAGGAGACTTTACCATCTCCCAACACTGAGAAAAACGCAGCAAAATACGCACCATTTTCTGCACCAAAAACCACATGAAATGGTGCTTTTTTTCTGTAGCGGAATTTCTGCTAGTTTCTGCGGAATTGCTGCTGAAATATATATATATATACATACAGACATACACACACTATACATATGTATGTATATATACATTCTATCTCTATCTCTATCACAGACACACAAAGTACACAAAGTACGCACATTATGCAGAAAGTACGCACATTATGCACAAAGTACGCACAGTATGCACAAAGTACGCACAGTATGCACAAAGTACGCACATTATGCACAAAGTACACAAAATAGGCACATTATACACAAAGTACACAAAGTAGGCACATTATACACAAAGCAGAGAAGAAACAAAGGGAGACCCAGCAGGCTAGTAGACCCATAGGTGTTTAACCGCTGGGACTTTGACTGCAGGTAATGTGGGTAAAAAACTAATAGGGCCCCAGCTAGGGATTCAGCTATTTGTTGTATGCCCAGTAAGGGTAGGGGTTAATAAGTTTATTACCTCTGGCTGCTGCTCTTAGCCCCCTCCATCTGGGGGGAGGAGTTATGGTCCTTCTCCTTTTTCCCTCCTAAATAGTGTATTTAAGGAGCTGTCTTCAGGGTCTCGGCCTCTTTTGGCTGTTACATTGCAATCTCCTGCACATCTTGTGAGAGTACTGACCGGCAAGAGAGCAGCATGGAGGATTCAATTCGTCGTCGCCTGCTCCAAGAGGGTCCAGGCTGGCTGCAGTCTCTGCTGGACGAGACCTGCTGCCCAGCTTCTTCCTCTCCCGTGGCTTCGGCGGTGCATCCTGTGCGACGATCTGCTCGCCGTTCTCGCCCACCGACGAGGCTGTCCCCATCTGTAACAGTGAGTCAGCGCTGCATGGTGCAAAGCCATGAGGTGCCTGTGGACTTTCCTTATCAGTCAGCATCCGCCCCTCCCCCACCGTCTGTGCAGGGAACACGAGGCCTCAGCTCAGAGGCTGTGATGGGGGATTATGTTCCCTCCTCTCCTGGCCTGTCAGCTCCTAAAGGGATGGGTAGGGCTCGGCCCCGCAGGGGGACAGTACAAACAACTCGTGTCACTGCAAGCCTGGCTACCAATACAGCAGGCTTGGCGGATGTACCCAGGGGTGCCCCCCTTCCCCCTTCCCACAGACCAGTGATTCCTACTGTACCTGCGGCTGCAGGTGGCAGTGTGACTGTTCCCCAGGAGGTGGCAGGGGACACATGGCATGATTTATCCCCACCTCCCCTAGACAATGAGCCTGTATTCTCTCTCTGCGATAGTGGGGAGGATTTATTTCCTGCTGAGCAGGTTCCTCCTGCTGTTTCTACCCTGGCATCCACCATCGCTGACGTGCCAGTGTTTATACATAAGGATTTGGGCCCGGCATATGTGCGGCCCTCTGACCGCTCTGATTCTCGGTCGTCCAATTCCCGCGAGGGTTCGACTCGGTACCTTTCCAAGTCGCAGCGCCATCGCTCCTCACGGCGTCACGGTTCGCGTCGCTCTCGTCGCCGCTACTCCAGGCGTAGGGCGACTTCATCTTCCGATAGCTCATCGGACGCCTCCTCTAAACGAGCACGTCGCAATTCTCGGAACCGTGGCACCTCTGAACGTGGCCATGCCTCAACGAACAGGGCTCGGACGCCCGAGGAACCTTTACGCTCGGTGGTACCAGCTGCCTCAGCTGTATTGCCGGTTTTACCTGAGGCACCTGCGCTTCAACCACCACCGCTACCTATCGCCTCTGCTTCTGGACCCGGGGAGTATGACTGCCTACGGGCATGGCGGACGAATGTTTCAAATGTTGATTTACTGTCTGTGTTACAATCTTTATTGGCGGGCAGTACCGGGCCACAGGTCGATTGTGTGCCTGTTCCGACGGTGGCAAAGTCTTTGGTTGAGGCTTCCACATCTATGTCTACTCCGGTGCTGCCTGCGTTTAGGGATACGTATTTTTGTGGTATTGCACCCCTCGGGTCTCACTTGTCTGATACCAGGGAAAAAATATATAGAAACGATTACTTGGATATTTGGTCCTTGGTGTCAGTGGATTCGGTGACTATCGATAAGGAGCAGCGTTTTGAGAGGGGGGTGCAGTCTAAACCGAAAGTAACGCGTACCTTTAATAACTGGTTGCAGGCG
The DNA here is from genome assembly GCF_050947455.1 of Rhinoderma darwinii. NCBI lineage: Eukaryota > Metazoa > Chordata > Amphibia > Anura > Rhinodermatidae > Rhinoderma > Rhinoderma darwinii. The sequence continues at coordinate 336,812,786 of NC_134688.1, read as the reverse complement.
TTTGCAGTGTTAGGATGTGTGGTTTCGCAGAAGTTCCCTGAGAAGTCGTTCCAGTTGTTTGTGTACTTGGACACAATTTTCAGTGCTTATAAGACCCACGGGGGCGCCGCATGGTGGCGCTATGACGAGGAATTTAGGCGTAGAATGGCGCAGCGTCCTGAGGTAGGTTGGGACACGAAAGCGACGGACGTGTGGTTGCGTATGATGATGTCGCAGCCTCCCTTTCAGCCCGCTGCCCCTTCCTCCGGGTCCTTTTCAGGTTCCTATCCCGGGGTTGGGGGCCCTGCATTGCGCCGGTCCGGATCTTGCTGGCTTTTCAATGAAGGGCATTGCAAGTTTTACGTATCTTGCAAATTCAAGCATGAATGCTCCAACTGCAGGGGTGGTCATGCCGCTGTGCGTTGCTCACATCGAACCCCCCTCCTGCTAATCTGCAGAACTTTGGTAGAGTCGAGGACCCCAGTACGCGTCAGCGCGATGTGGCAGTGGCTAGATCAGTACCCCAGGATGGGGGAAGCCGCCCTACTTAGAACTGGTTTCATGTTTGTTTTTTTCATACCGTTTGTTTATAGCCCCGTTCCAACTTTTTCACGCAATTTGAAGTCAGCTAATGAATTTCCAACCGTTGTCAAGGACAAGGTTGTTAAGGAAGTTCGGGTGCATGGCCGGTCCGTTTCCCGCTTTGCCTTTTCCTAATCTCCGTGTTTCGCCTCTCGGCGTGGTTCCTAAAAAGGAAGCGGGGAAGTTTTTAGTTTAATTCATCACTTGGCATACCCCAAGGGAAGTTCTGTTAACAATGGTATTAGCAGGTATATTGCGGCGGTATCTTATGTTTCATTTGATAGGGCAGTAGAATTAGTTTGTAGTTCCGGGCGGGGGGCCCTCATGTCTAAATCTTACATCGAATCGGCTGTTGCCGGTTCATGCAGATTGCTTTCATTTATTGGAGTTCCAGTTGGAGGCAATATTACTACGACGCGTGCCTTCTCATGGGTTGTTCCATTTCATGTTTTTATTTTGAGGTGTTTAGTTCATTTCTTGAATGCGTTCTTCGGGAGCACACCGGAGCTGCGTCCGTTACGCACTATTTGGATGATTTTTTCTTTGTCGGTCCCCCAGCGTCACCGCGTTGCCAATGGTTACTCAGTTCCTTACAGTTTTTGGCTAGTCGTTTCGGCGTTCCGCTTTCCCTGGAGAAAACTGAAGGTCCCGTTACTGTGATTTCGTTTTAGGGATGGAGATTGACTCCTTACATATGGTTTCGTTTGCCGGCTGACAAAATTGACAAATTACAAGCCATGTTGGTTTTTGCATTGTTGGCGTGATGGGCTGGTGTGGTAACCTGACACTCTTGGAGAGGTTTCCATTAATTGTAGCAGTTGAACGGTGGGGTGGGGTGGGGCTATGGTTAACTCATCTGTGTTGTTTTTGTCAGACAATGAACCAGTTGACCATGCTGCCAGTGTTTATACATGCTGTGAACCAGTTGACCTCTGCTTCCCTCCCGGTGGTGATACTTCTGCGCCGGTTGGTGCTGAGGTGTTTTCAGCATAACATCCACTTCAGGGCTCGCCATGTTCCAGGTGTTGATAATAAAATTGTTGAGGCTCTTTCTCGGTTGAATTTTCAGGCATTTCGTTCACTCTGCCCGCATGCAGACATGGAGGGGACGAAGTGCCCGGCTGGGCTATGGAGACTGCTGGATCACAGTTAGTGCCGTTCGTTCGGGCATCACTCGCCCCATCGACATGGTCGGTCTACGGTAATGCGTGGAATGAGTGGTTAAATATGATGGGGAAAAGTATCGTTGGGCCTCCTGAAGCTCCTCGCTGGTCTTATGTGATGTAGTATTTGTCTGGTTTGTCGGAACGCGGCGTGTCAGGGTTAGTTGCACAGCGCCGCCTACTGGGTTTGTCATTTTTCTTTAAGCTCCATGGGTGGCCAGATGTCACAAAATCTTTCTTTATCCTGCAGGCCATTAAGGGGTGGTGGAAGTCAGCTGTGCGTAGGGAATCTAGGTGCCCTATTTCTTTTGCTATCTTGTTGAAACTGTTGCATTGTTTGCCGGGTGTGTGCGCATCTATGTTCGAATCGGCCCTGTTGTCTGCAGCGTTTTCTTTTTCCTTTTTTGGCGCTTTGCGAATATCGGAATGAGTCCCGCCCAGTGCTTCCCGGGTGGGCGGCCTTTTATTTGAAGACGTTAGTTTGTCTTCATCTGGCCTGCGTTTCCGGATCCGTCAGTCCAAAACAGACGTGTTCGGCAGGGGCTGCTGGGTGTCATTGCGGGCGATAGGGGGTCGGGTTGCCCGGTCGCGCTGGCAGCTTCCTATTTAAGCATGCGTAAGTCTGGCTCGCAGTTTTTTTTGCGCATATCGACGGCAGCCCCCTCATCAAGTTTCAGTTCTCTGCGGTGTTTAAGAAGGCCTTGTCGGCTGCGAGCCTCCCCCCTGGTGATTTCGGCACCCACTCATTTCGCATTGGTGCGGCTACGACCGCCAGCGAATTCGGCTTGGCGGATGCGGAAGCGGAATTTGTTGCTGCATTAATTTTCTTTTCTTTTAGGTTACCGACCATTGGTATGGATTCTGGGCCATTCCTACGTTTTCTGGGCTGAGCGGAGGGCAGCCATACGGCCCGGGGGAAAATCGCTGGGGTTTCAAGACGCTGAGATCTTTTGGAGAGGCCTGAGGGGGCTGAAGTGGTTACAGGCCTTGCCGGAAGTGGTGGATATTAGCCGGCATCGGTTGGTGCCGACTGTGTTAGTGTTGTACATCGGGGGAAACAATCTGTGATCAGTGCATCTTGGGGAGTTGATGTCGTTAATACAGTCTGACCTCGAGCGGTTCGCTTCATTTTTACGGAGCTAGTATTGGTATGGTCAGAGGTAATCCCCAGGTTGGTGTGGCATGGTGCAAGAGATGGTAACGCTATTGAGAGGGGCCGGAGACTTCTCATTACTCGGATATCTTGTTTCGTGAGGGGCAGAGGAGGTGTAGTGATCAGGCACCGGGAATTGGAGGGCGACAACAGAGGCCGGTTAATGGCGGATGGAGTCATCTGAATGATATTGGCCTGGATATATTTCGGTCCGGCCTGCAGGATGGGATTGAGCAGGCTCTCTTTCTCTTGGCTGGGGGTCGTCGTGGGTCGGAGGTACGTGTAGGGTGATTACACGCCCTCCTTGTGGCGGTTTGGTGAGGTGAAGTACCTACATGCCCACCTATGTTGGTAGGCCGGCATACGGGTGTTTACCTTAAAATGTTAAATTATATTTGTTATGTTTATAATAAAAGCTGTGGCCGACCCCGAGTCAACCCACGTTAAAGGAACGTTCATGTTGTCCTGTGTCAAGTTACTATTAGGATATCCCTAGCTATGTTATCTAAGGGTTATGGTATACATGCAGTCTAGTAGACCCATAGGTGTTTAACCGCTGGGTCTTTGACTGCAGGTAATGTGGGTAAAAAACTAATAGGGCCCCAGCTAGGGATTCAGCTATTTGTTGTATGCCCAGCAAGGGTAGGGGTTAATAAGTTTATTACCTCTGGCTGCTGCTCTTAGCCCCCTCCATCTGGGGGGAGGAGTTATGGTCCTTCTCCTTTTTCCCTCCTAAATAGTGTATTTAAGGAGCTGTCTTCAGGGTCTCGGCCTCTTTTGGCTGTTACATTGCAATCTCCCTCCCTCCCGCCCCTTGTGGAATTAATGTTCAGTGTTAAAAAAAATAAATAAATAAATAAATAAAAATAAAAATTGGACCATCACAGGCATTCGTAGGTGCAGGGTAGCTGGTTTGCCTTGCGATTAGGAATACTTCAAAGTTGCATTGGCAAATGCCACTGCCTTCAGAGCAGAAGTTTTTTTCTACAATTGTATTGTGTGGTATTTTGCACTTTTCTTGTGTTGATTAATTTATGTTCTGTTCATGGGTGAAATGTTCTTTTGTCACAGCTGGCGGTTTGGTGAGGTGAAGTACCTACATGCCCACCTATGTTGGTAGGCCGGCATACGGGTGTTTACCTTAAAATGTTAAATTATATTTGTTATGTTTATAATAAAAGCTGTGGCCGACCCCGAGTCAACCCACGTTAAAGGAACGTTCATGTTGTCCTGTGTCAAGTTACTATTAGGATATCCCTAGCTATGTTATCTAAGGGTTATGGTATACATGCAGTCTGGCAGGCATTGAACTGTCAAAAAAAAAAATACAGATTTGTGGTTAAGCAAAAGAGAGATGCCTTTATTTCCAGCCGGCTATAGTAGTAGGTATATGTTAAAATATAACTTTTATTAGTTAGGATTAAATACAGGGGTAATTAGACAAAACGAATATTGTTTAAAAATTAGCCAAAGCTCACTGACAGGAATAGATTTTGCATCAGCCAGATGCAATCAATATACAATGGAGTCTGTCTAAGCTTGTGTCTTCTACGGCGTCTGCAGAACGCCGAGATACACGAATAAGTAGCGTCTGTATCTAAGTCAGTGAGACAATTGAGATTAAAAGATAATGGGAAGCCCCCCGACATGTTTCGCTGCATCCGCAGCGTCCTCAGGGGTTCAAATGGGGCAACTAATGGCATGTGAAAGATCCGTCCCTCTTAAGCCCTTGGGCCACCATGACAGTGGGCGTGGATCATCAGGAACCAATTGAGAGAGGTGACACAGTCCGGCCGTAATGCGGATGACGGACAGCTCTGTCGGCCAATCACAGCTTTCAAAAGACTGTACCAATCACACAGGAGCTGGGCGCACAGCGTGCTTGGTGTAAAGGTACAGCAAAGAGAAGCAGAGACCAAGTGTGGAAGGGCATGGACTGCGCATGTCACCACACTTAGAAAAACGGAGGCAGAGAACATAAAGGTAAGTGAGAATTATGGGCAGAAAGCCTGAAGAGAAGTGTACATCGGCATATATTGCTAATGTCTCTAAACGATATAGGAAAAAGTTAAAGTTATATATTAACATTAGATAATGCTGGGTTCATGTTAAACTAAGGTATGAGGAAAAGAAAAAGTGAACAAAATAAATAAAAAGTGAATAAATATGGTGTGTTTATTTGTGACTAAATGTTGTAAAAGAAATAATAAAGGGATGGATGAAAAAAAATGTATTTGGGAACGCTCAATAGGTGAAAGGGATGTGTAGTAAATGACATCCTGTCAATGTAAAAGTGTTAAGGAGAATAGTGGAATTAAGTGAGGAGAAGAAAACTTGTAATAGGATATAATGACTGTGAAAAATAAGGTGTAGTGCTGGCTGATGAAAAGAATAAAATTGCTAGTGGAAAAATAAGAAAAAGGTATGGAATTAGATGTCCTATAGTGTAAGTATATGGTCCACTCAAGAGAACCTATGGAATTAGTGCTGACATTGGACATAAGAGAATATAGATATAAAAATAAAAATATTAAATAATGATGGGGGTTAGAAAGGAGGGACGTTATAGGTTGCACATAAGACTGAAATAGCAGATAGAATGCGCCGTATAGATACAAATTCTGGAATAATATCCATATTGTCTATGTATTAATTTATAGATATCCGTATTTATTAGATGTGTAAAGTCACAGATACACAGAGATGTATATAAATGGTGATATAGAGAAAAATGCCCCTAAAAAAGGGGGAAGATAGAGATTTAATTAAAGGTATAGTGCCTTTCAGAGAAAGGCTGTATACGTGAAGCCCTCATTGAGACCAAGGGGGCTCAAGGAGCTCAACCTATGGATCCATCGAGCTTCCTCTTGAAGTAGTTTCCTATCAAGGCTACCAGCTCTGGGTCCCAATTGTAGTTGGGTAATTCCCCAGATTTGGAGATTTTTTGTATTTCCATTATGTATGGATCTGATATGTCTGGAAAGTGGAGTGTCCTCACCACTGACAACTGTGCTTAGATGTTTTGAGATCCTTCTTCTTAATTGCTGTATAGTTTTGCCTATATACAGTTTGGGACAAGGGCATCATATCGCATAGACAACTCCACTGCTTTGGCAGTTGATGAATTGTTTGATGGTATAAGATTTACCATCAACCGAGTTAGTGAAGGACTTAGTGGTTGGCATCAGATGGCAAAACGAGCATCTACCACATGGGTGGGAGCCTTTAACAGGAGGAGGAAGCCAAGTAGTTTTTTGAATAGATGGTTTGGAATAGTGACTATGCACAAGATACTCTCTCAGATTTTTACCCCTACGATAGGTTATACTGGGTATATTCGAGATGACATTAGCAAGATCAGGGTCGGCTTGAAGGATCGGCCAATGGTTTTGGAATATATTAAAAACCTGTGGGGAACACACGTCAAAATTCCCTATACACCTGATAGTGGATGCAGAAATATCCTTTTCTTTTCTTCTTCCGTGGAGTAGCTCTTCTCTAGTGGTGGCTCGGGCCCTAGCATAAGCCCTGTGTAGAAATTTCTTGGGGTATCCCCTCGCACGGAATTTGAGATACAACTTGTCACACTCGGATTGAAACGATATCTCTTCAGAGCAATTACGCTTTTTCTAGACTTTATGGAGATTCTTAACGTCAATGATATAGGTATGAAATTTACATTTGAAATACACGAACGAGAAATTTATTTTCTTGATCTCAGGATTTCCTTGGATCCTGGTGGCAGTGTCCATACCAACATCTATCGCAAGACTACTGCCACTAACAATTTCCTTAATTGGGATAGCTATCATCCGCCAGCCCTGAAAAAGGGCATACCGATAGGACAGTTTCTCAGAGCAAAGCGTAATTGCTCTGAAGAGATATCGTTTCAATCCGAGTGTGACAAGTTGTATCTCAAATTCCGTGTGAGGGGATACCCCAACAAATTTCTATACAGGGCTTATGCTAGGGCCCGAGCCACCACAACTTTGGCTAATTTTTAAACATTATTTGTTTTGTCTAAATTACCATTGTATTTAATCCTAACTAATAAAAGTTATGTTTTAACATATACCTACTACTATAGCCGGCTGGAAATAAAGTCAGTGGCGAGGACACTCCACTTTCCAGACATATCAGATCCATACATAATGGAAATACAAAAAAATCTCCAAATCTGGTGAATTACCCAACTACAATTGGGACCCAGAGCTGGTAGCCTTGATAGGAAACTACTTCAAGAGGAAGCTCGATGGATCCATAGGTTGAGCTCCTTGAGCCCCCTTGGTCTCAATGAGGGCTTCACGTATACAGCCTTTCTCTGAAAGGCACTATACCTTTAATTAAATCTCTATCTTCCCCCTTTTTTAGGGGCATTTTTCTCTATATCACCATTTATATACATCTCTGTGTATCTTTGACTTTACACATCTAATAAATACGGATATCTATAAATGAATACATAGACAATATGGATATTATTCCAGAATTTTTATCTATACGGCGCATTGAGCTTTGGCTAATTTGTCAGTGAGCTTTGGCTAATTTTTAAACAATATTCGTTTTGTCTAATTACCCCTGTATTTAATCCTAACTAATAAAAGTTATATTTTAACATATACCTACTACTATAGCCGGCTGGAAATAAAGGCATCTCTCTTTTGCTTAACCGCAAATCTGTATTTTTATTTTTTTACATTATACACAAAGTACACAAAGTATGCACATTATACACAAAGTACACAAAGTATGCACATTGTACACAAAGTATGCACATTATACACAAAGTATGCACATTATACACAAAGTATGCACATTATACACAAAGTATGCACATTATACACAAAGTACACAAAGTATGCACATTATACACAAAGTACACACGAGTATGCACATTATACACATAAAGTACACCTTGTAAACACACATGAATATGCACATTAAACACATTGTAAACACACATGCACCTTTTATGTAGGATATTTGTGAGTCTTCACTGCAGCTCTTCTCCTGCTCACAGCCCGACACAGAGCCCGCCGACAGTCTCCCCTCCCCCATGTCCCGACAGCTAGCAGCAGGAGAGATGTTTAGAGCAGGGAAGGGGGGTTGGAGGGGGAGCTTCTAAAGCAGCACAGACTACGGCTGTTAAGTAGGAGCGAAGCTCCCCTCGCCTCATGACAGGTGCGGTCCTGGCACCGGGGCTCCCTCCAGTGCTAGCGACGCCACTGGACATGAGGGGGTTCCGCCCGAACCGCCCCAATGATAATCCGCCACTGATGGTAATAGTCATTCTTTGGAAGAGACCCCCTTGCAGTGCGAGGCGTGGATCCATGTCGGCCTTCCTTCCAGCTTAACTGCAGTGGGCGAGATCAGGAGGACCTGGTATGGTCCCTCGAATCTGGCTTCTAAGGCCCTCGCATTCTTTACTGTTAAACCTACCAATATTGGCAATAATCCAAACTTCTCCACAGCACTTGTATTGGTCATAATTGTCGCACTGTCACTTACTGTCCTAATGGGACTTTTACCCCTGCAGATATCTTCCCCAAACCTAAAGACACCCAGGTAACATAACCTCCGGGCTGTCATTGCTGCCATGTACTTCTTACATATGAGTGACAACAACCAGTGACCTTCACCTCACACCTCCACATAAAACTCCTCAGATTGTAATTTGCAGTACCGTGGCATATTTACACACGTTATAATTATAAACCTCAGACAATATAAACAATAGGGCCTCAATTAATAATATAATGCTATCACCCTCAGGTTTTGGGTCCCATCAGTTCATCATCGTCATCTTCTTCTTCTGTCTTCTGCTCTTCACTGACTGTCGTGCTTAGGGTAATCCACACAATTGTTGAGTCAGGCTGTACAGTGGTGTCCAGTGGGGGATGTATTATTACCCTCCTCCTCGTCACTTACTTATTAAAACACTTGGATACTGCTGACGGATTCATTCAAGTCTTTGCTTCACTTTGCTCTGTGCTGATATCATCAGGACTTGGTTTGGTCCTTCTCATCTGTCAGACACCGTCTGAGCGTAGTGAATGCTGCAACTGAAGATAGGTGATTTTTATGGCACACGACGGCCCCGCTCTGAGTTTGCGTGGTCTGCTTCTTTGTAGCTGAGCTTTTGTTACTACTTCACAATAATAGTACTTAGACTTGACCAGGGCAGATCTAGCAAATCAGAAGTTTTGAACTGACAAAGTATTGCATTGCATTGCTGTTTACTTGATTTTATGCACCTGTTTGCAATGAGTATGGCTGAAACACCTGAAGCGCAATAAGTTTTAGAGGTATCCACATACTTTTGGCCATATAGAGTATCACACTCAACTGGCACTGTTTATAGCAGGGATGGGAAACGTCTGGCCCGCAAGATCATTTGGTCCGGCCCGACATCACTTAGACCGCATTGCCGCCGCGTCATTCACTACTTGGCTCTGTCCGCCCTACTCAATCGCATTTAGGAGCAGAAGGGCCGACGGAGCCAAGTATGGTGGCGGTCTGGGTGAGGTCGGTGCGTGCCGGCCCTAGAGTGGACCAGTCCCGTCACCTGACCTGAGTCAGTGACTTGAGGTCAAGTGACTGGACTGGTCCATTCCAGTCAAAGCATATCCCGACCACACTCTGACCGCCGCTGCCGATGTGTCATTACCTCCTTGGCTGTGTCAGCCCGCCCTACTCACTCACATTTAGGAGCAGGAGAATGGTGGACGGAGCCGAGTGGGGTCAGTGCGTGCCAGCCCAGGAGTGGACCAGTCCAGTCACCTAATCTGAGTCAGTGATTTGAAGTCAGGTGACTGGACTGGTCCACTCCCGGGCTGGCACAGTCCAGTCACCTGACCTTGACAGGGTTCCTTTCCCTGTTTTATCCACACCGAATAACCACCTCTGTAAATTGGAAACTGAGGGCATGCATGGAAGAAATATACCAGACAGAGAGTTGTTGGTAAAGATCCTCCCTCAGTGAAGTAAGAAGTACAACTGAACTTTATTAAACAAAGAATTACAAGTTTCCTCCCTAGAGATGTGGCATGTGCTTAAGCCCCATTGGCTCTATTCAGTTGTGAGTTCATCTGTACACTCCTCTTGCATTCCAGGGGCGGTGTCTTCCATAGGCTTTTTCCTTATGCAGGCTCCATCTTGTTGGATACATTCAAATTCTTTGTGAAATATACTGATATTTAGTTTTAAATATTATTACTCTATCCCTGAGTCTTGCCTAGCAACCTACTACTGACCACTCGAACCAGGCGGGTAGGGGTTTTGGATTTCTTCACCAGCTTGAGACGAGCTACTCCTTATGAGTAACCCCCCTTTGTACCTGGACTTTCAAGGTTTCTGAATGGTCCTAACTTTCCCTATTCTCCTCAGGATACAGGATGGTTGTCTTTAAAGGGACTGTCGGTGTCACCTCGTCTATTTGTGTAAACATAATGGGCACAGTTGAGGTGGGCCCTAGTTGGTCGGCTAACCCTTGTAAAGCATCTCGGGTATAATTTACAAACCGCTGCTGGTTGTAATATATATAATTAATCCAGTCTACAATTTTATTAACGGTAATAATTGGGATAAGAGACTCAAATTCAAACTGGTATGTAACTACATGTGTATTAGAAGAATTATACCAAATAGTGGTCACCCCATCAGCCTGGGTGATTGCTACATGTCCCCCCTCATCACTCTGTGCAATAACACGAAAAAGGATAAGGATGTATATGGTGATAGTCATTCTTTGGAAGAGACCCTGCTGCCATGTACTTCTTACATATGAGTGACAATAACCAGTGACCTTTACCTCACACCTCCACATAAAACTCCTCAGATTGTAATTTGCAGTACCGTGGCATATTTACACACGTTATAATTATAAACCTCAGACAATATAAACAATAGGGCCTCAATTAATAATATAATGCTATCACCCTCAGGTTTTGGGTCCCATCAGTTCATTGCAAGTCCTGTACATCATCGTCATCTTCTGCTTCTGTCTTCTGCTCTTCACTGACTATCGCTCTTAGGGTAACCCACACAATTGTGGAGTCAGGCTGTACAGTGGTGTCCAGTGGGGGATTTATTATTACCCTCCTCCTGGTCACTTACTTATTAAAACACTTGGATACTGCTGACGGATTCATTCAGGTCTTTGCTTGATCTTTGCTGATGTCATTAGGACTTGGTTTGGTCCTTCTTATCTGTCAGACACCGTCTCTTTTAGTATACGTCACCGGGCTGTACATAACACCTCATGCTGTGAGACTGGGGTGAGATCCCACGTAGACGGAGTAGTGGAGTTTTATTGTGACTACCACAAACCCTCCGCATCTGTCCTCTTCTTCTGGCAAGTTATTTGTCTGCATGGCTGCTTAAAATTGTGACACTGCCGTCAGTTCATGACAAACACGTTGTATTGGCTCAGACTGCGCCTGCCGCATCTCATTAATGGAGTTCACCATATTAGAAGTCTTCTAGTTCATGTTTACTGGCACTTGCTGGCGACCCAACCCTTGTCAATTGTTAAAATAAATGCTAATCTGGTGATAACATCATCCGCATACACTATAAAAGTTGTTCTAAGTACATACAATAATAATGACAGGGCCTTAAGCTACATCAGACCTTTATGTAAGAAAAACTTCTCTTTTCCACTGGACGGGACACCTAGCGTATGTGTAGTAACTGGGAACATTGTATTTGCACTTGGTGTTACACTTTTTAGTAGGATTTATACCTTATTCTCAGCTGATTACCTGGAACAGCTTCTACTCACAGAAATATTCACAGATACCATACGTTTTATCTGACAAGTGTCTCAAACCAATTTTTCCCACTCTGGTTTGTTCTACCTGGGAAGGCCTCTCAAGGTCTGTTCTCTTTGTGGGAGGCGGGTATGATAAGGATGGCACCGGTCTGCCAGGACTGTTCTGTAGGCAAATCAAACAGCTCTAACAGAATTTACCAGCAACAGCTGTAAAGCCTGGGACATACCAATTAGATCATACCACATCGATCCTTGCAGTCTTGGGGCATATGTGAGGTCAGACACCATCAATGCAAGTGCCATCAAGAGTGCCTTGGGTGCTACCGGATTACCTTCCTTTATCCGTCCACATTCTGTCAGAATCTGGTTCTCACGCCTTCCGCTCCCAGTTGGATTCTTCCTGTGGAGAACAAGCTTTTTCATTGTATAATCATTAATTGATCTTAATTAGATAATTAATTTGAAGAAAAACATTAACAAGTAACATCTTTACATTAAACGTTCACATTGAGCAGTAACTAGAAGTGATACATGCAAACTCATTTTTCTTTTATATATATATATAAAAGAATCACACTCGATCCAAGGGCAAAGAAACACAGCACTCCACACATCAAGAAAATAAGGCCATGTGCTCGTCACCAGGGGATGAATCAATTCCCCTTCTTTTCAGATAAATACCAGCATAGAACGTAGTAACGGCACCAGGACTTCAAGGCGGATGAAAAACAGGGTGGATTTATTCACCTCAAGGAATCACAGCAACGTTTTGGTTCAACAGGAACCTTTCTCAAGCCATCACAAATTAACAATGGTGTCAAGTATAAATAGGGGGAGCATACATTATACAGCAATCAAGCCAATAAAAGTACAACTCCCCAAAAATTCATGTGAATAAAAGTTTCACAACACAATAAACTCAATGTTGAAAAAGTGTATATCTTTCCTCTGTAAAAGCGCCAAACATAGGCAATGTGTGAAATATAACGATGGTGTACATACGCCATAAAGCGACAATAAGGGCAATTAGGATGATTAGGAAGGAGGCAGGGGCCAATTATAGTTTAATGAAAATCAATGAACTTACAGTTGGTAGTCCACTAGTAGCGTCCACATAGCCAGCGTATACAATCCGCGTGCTTCAACCGCGCATGCTCCAAGATGGCGTCCACACCGGATGTTCAATCCGGTGGAACGCATCAAACAGAGCTGTGACTGCGCATGCGCGGAAACGGAACTTGCGTTCCAATCTCACTGCGCATGCGCCAGTCTCGAGACAAATCAAGGTATTTATATAAATAGCATAAACCTATAGTTTTAGCGATAGGGCTAGGTCCAACAGTTTAAATAAGGAATAGATGCATCCTCCATCGAAACTGATGGATTTTGAAACCTAATGCCCATAATCCACATCGCAGACCGTCTATCCAAAACTATAAGATCTCAATTTATGCGAGCGATCAAATGCAAAGGCCATATAATGTGACTATGGTCACTTTGGGAGCAATTACAAGGACTCATGACATTACAAAACATCCTAAATAGGGATGTGAAGTGTCCCACAAAAAGGGGGACAATCATATTCCATACATATGCGCCACAAATATTAGATATACAAAAATTAGTCTACTATTTGATCGTTCAAATGAAAAATAAAATTGAGGTTATGGATAAACTTTAATTAAATCAGGGCTATTATACAATGTTGCAAAAGGACAAAACGCACAATTTGTCACTGTATCGCTATGGTCTATGTGGAACAATACATAAAAAAGTATCACATTGAACAATTCAAATGAAGAATCAACGATCCCCACGAGAAAAGCCTCTGCTACCTTCCATCATCCTTCACAGTGCTTGTAAAAAAAATGTGTACCTAAAAGTGAAAGAATGAACAAACAGTTATTCCTGAATATACAGAGAATATACAAATAGTTAAAAAATCACATATACATACAGAGTCAAAATAAGACTCCACGTATTTTTGTATACATGTACCACAAACTACACCAAAGAGGACACAGACCGTACAGAAAAATCCCCCCAGGTTCCCGGGTAAGTTACCCCCCAGTACATTAGATGTGTGGGCCATAAGGATATTCTATATTTAGGCCCTTTGGGGACATGGTCTCTAACCTATAAATCCACTCCAGCTCTTTTCTTTTGAGAGCCAACCCCCTATCACCCCCACATCTCAACAGAGGCACAGAATCGATGATTCTGAATCTCAGTTGCGACACAGTGTGATTTTTCTCAACAAAATGTCTTGAAACTGGCAAGTCCTGCCTCTTTGTTTTGATATTTGATTTATGGTTTCTCAACCTGAGGCGCAATTCCGTTGTGGTTTCACCAACATAGTGTAAACCACACGGACAGCTTAGAAGGTAAATCACAAAAGAAGATTGACATGTATAAAAACCTTTAATATGTATTAATCTATCCGTTTGAGGATGATTGAAAGAACCACCCTTGATCATACTGTCACAAATATTGCATCCCAGACAGGGGTAGCAACCATTTTTGGGAGGTGCCAAGAACATCTGACTCCTACGACTAGAGCCGATGTCCGCTTTGACAACCATATTTCCAATCGATTTGCCTCTCCTATACGCAATCATGGGTCTATCCTGGAATTCAGCTATATTTGGGAAGGCTCTACTGAGAAATTTCCAGTCTCTCCGCAAAATTTCACCAACTTGTGAACTTACTGCGGAGAAAGTCGAAATGAAAGGTACCCGGACTTTCTTTTCTTTAGTCAATTTCCCACCTAGAAGATCGTGTCTATCCAATAGATCAACCTTTCGTCTGTTCGACTCTAAAATATAACTTGGGTAGCCGTGGTAGTCGTGGGGATAGTCTGTCCTCCTGACTCACCACCCTCTTGACTCTAATCAGTTGGCTATAGGGTAAAGATCTCAACATAGTCCCCGGATGTCCACTGGTATAGTGTAAGAGGTTGTTTCTGTCCGTTTTCTTAGAAAACAGATCAGAAATTAGCTTGTTACCGCTAATAGAAATCCGAGTGTCCAAAAACTCAATGGCATTTGTGGAATATGACATAGTAAATGTAATCGTAGGTTTTAAATCATTGAGAAATCCCAAAAATTCCTGCAGTTCACTGATGGAACCAGTCCAGATGAGGAAGACATCATCTATGTATCGCCACCACCGCAGTACCTGACTGAAGTGGTGGGACACATAGATAAGGTCCTCCTCCATCCGATGCATACAAATATTTGTGTAAGTGGGGGCCATATTCGACCCCATAGCCGTCCCTCTTTTCTGCAAATAAAATTTATCTCCTACCAAAAAATAATTCTTTGTGAGAATAAATTCCAATAGCGATCTAATAAAACCAATTTTGTCCACAGAAAAGCCTGAACTTTCTAGATAAGAAAGTGAGGCATCAATGCCCTCCTGATGGGCAATTGAGGTGTACAGGCTCCCCACATCAAGGGTAACCAAGACCGACCGGTCAGGGATCAAAAGATCCTGAATTCTGACCAGGAAGTCCGAGGTATCCCTGATGTGGGAGTCGGCACCAATGGCAAACTGCCTAAGAATTTTGTCGATAAATATGGCTGACGGGACAAATAAAGAGTCGCTCCCTGATACAATAGGGCGTCCAGGGGGCCGAGTGGAATCCTTATGTATTTTAGGTAGGAGATAGAGAACAGGGGTAACAGGAAATTTAACTTGCAAAAATTCACATAGATTTCTATCAATAATTTTATTCTTAAATGCATTGGTAATCAGAGTCTCCAATTCACGTAAATACGTGAATTTGGGATCACCTGACAACCCAGCATATACATCAGTGTCATTAAGCTGCTTAGCCATCTCCTGCAGATAAAGGGAGGTATCCATAACAACTATGGCACCCCCCTTATCCGCAGGTTTAATGGTCAAATCACCATTATCTATCAGTTCTTTAAGAGCCAGATTTTCGGCCCGCGTCAGATTCCTTTGAACCAGCTGACTACACTGTTTACTCTTCAATATATCCATCTGATCTTTTACAAATGAGATATAGGTTTCAACAGCATGGATATTCTGAGGAGGTTGAAATTTACTTTTATTATATAACCCATAATCCCCAAGATGGAACATATCACTAATAGGAGCTACAGACAAAGTATTCACAAATTTGGGTTGATCTGAAAAATTAACCTTAAGTCTCAATGACCTAAAGAAACATTCTAAATCTAAATTAAGCCTAAACCAATCAATGGGATTAAAAGGACAGAAAGACAAGCCACGATTAAGCACCTTGACCTGTGGGTCAGTTAACACACATGATGATATAGTCACCACTAGGTCTGGAGGGTCTTCTTCCTGGTCAAATATTGTCGTCCCCCCCGTGCCGAAGTCATCCGTCCCCTGGATTTGTAATTCATTCTTCCTTCTGTGCTTCTTCCCACCCCTGCGGGTTCGCTTTCTCCCACCACAGGAGTGTCCATGTTGTCGCCTAAAAAAGATGTGGCATATTGGTCGTCAGAAAGTTCTGAGTCCGTGATATACGGCTCAGCTCCCCTCTGTCGTCTTCTTGGTCCTCTTTCCATCCTCCTGGGACCCCTTAGGTCAGCATCTTCTCCTTGCCAGCAATAAATTTTACCAGTGGTAAATACATTGTGGTCTCGCTGCCACTTCTGGCGCTTCGTTTTCTCGATGTCACTTCTGAACTTCTGTAGATATAGAGTTGCTTTTTCCTTCATGGATAGTAGATCTTGTGAAGACACCATTTCGTTCAACTGACCATCCCTTTCGCTCAGACGAACCTTAATTAGGTCAATTTCCTTCTGCAAGAACTCAAGATTCAGCAGCAAGAGATCCTGCGAGTATTTAATTGAAATTGCTTCAAATCTCTCTTTGAACGCTGTATTTGCAGGGAAGAGATTGGGTCTCAGATGTGAGCGCATGCCACGTGGTATACGAAGGCATCTATAGTACTCACCGAGCGTTGACAAGTGCAATTCAAGGGAGATCAACCTCTTAGAATCTGCCTCCCATTTTCTCCTCACATTCTCAACAGTGGGTATACTCAAAAAGGCAACATCACCCGACAGGCCCTGAAGGATACGGTCAGCGTCCTCCTTGGTGTAGGTAAAAACTTGAGGTGTAATCACACCTAGATCCGATTCATCCTCAGTAGACATCATTATGGAGCGTGTTAGATTCAACAAACACGACCCAAGGGCAAAGAAACACAGCACTCCACACATCAAGAAAATCAGGCCATGTGCTCGTTACCAGGGGATGAATTGCGCCTCAGGTTGAGAAACCATAAATCAAATATCAAAACAAAGAGGCAGGACTTGCCAGTTTCAAGACATTTTGTTGAGAAAAATCACACTGTGTCGCAACTGAGATTCAGAATCATCGATTCTGTGCCTCTGTTGAGACGTGGGGGTGATAGGGGGTTGGCTTTCAAAAGAAAAGAGCTGGAGTGGATTTATAGGTTAGAGACCATGTCCCCAAAGGGCCTAAATATAGAATATCCTTATGGCCCACACATCTAATGTACTGGGGGGTAACTTATCCGGGAACCTGGGGGCATTTTTCTGTACGGTCTGTGTCCTCTTATTTTGACTCTGTATGTATATGTGATTTTTTAAACTATTTGTATATTCTCTGTATATTCAGGAATAACTGTTTGTTCAGTCTTTCACTTTTAGGTACACATTTTTTTTACAAGCACTGTGAAGGATGATGGAAGGTAGCAGAGGCTTTTCTCGTGGGGATCGTTGATTCTTCATTTGAATTGTTCAATGTGATACTTTTTTATGTATTGTTCCACATAGACCATAGCGATACAGTGACAAATTGTGCGTTTTGTCCTTTTGCAACATTGTATAATAGCCCTGATTTAATTAAAGTTTATCCATAACCTCAATTCTATTTTTCATTTGAACGATCAAATAGTAGACTAATTTTTGTATATCTAATATTTGTGGCGCATATGTATGGAATATGATTGTCCCCCTTTTTGTGGGACACTTCATATCCCTATTTAGGATGTTTTGTAATGTCATGAGTCCTTGTAATTGCTCCCAAAGTGACCATAGTCACATTATATGGCCTTTGCATTTGATCGCTCGCATAAATTGAGATCTTATAGTTTTGGATAGACGGTCTGCGATGTGGATTATGGGCATTAGGTTTCAAAATCCATCAGTTTCGATGGAGGATGTATCTATTCCTTATTTAAACTGTTGGACCTAGCCCTATCGCTAAAACTATAGGTTTATGCTATTTATATAAATACCTCGATTTGTCTCGTGACTGGCGCATGCGCAGTGAGATTGGAACGCAAGTTCCGTTTCCGCGCATGCGCAGTCACAGCTCTGTTTGATGCGTTCCACCGGATTGAACATCCGGTGTGGACGCCATCTTGGAGCATGCGCGGTTGAAGCGTGCGGATTGTATACGCTGGCTATGTGGACGCTACTAGTGGACTACCAACTGTAAGTTCATTGATTTTCATTAAACTATAATTGGCCCCTGCCGCCTTCCTAATCATCCTAATTGCCCTTATTGTCGCTTTATGGCGTATGTACACCTTCGTTATATTTCACACATTGCCTATGTTTGGCGCTTTTACAGAGGAAAGATATACACTTTTGCAACATTGAGTTTATTGTGTTGTGAAACTTTTATTCACATGAATTTTTGGGGAATTGTACTTTTATTGGCTTGATTGCTGTATAATGTATGCTCCCCCTATTTATACTTGACACCATTGTTAATTTGTGATGGCTTGAGAAAGGTTCCTGTTGAACCGAAACGTTGCTGTGATTCCTTGAGGTGAATAAATCCACCCTGTTTTTCATCCGCCTTGAAGTCCTGGTGCCGTTACTACGTTCTATGCTGGTATATATATATATATATATATATATATATATACATATACATACATATATACACTGCACAGAATTTTCTGCTCTAAAATTTTCCTTTCACAACAACAACAAAATAAAATAAAAATGTTTTCAAATGGGAATATTCCGCTTCTGTACCTGTTATCTGACGCATGCCTCCAATAGTCCAATTCTAAGGCTGGTCTAGAACTTTACATAAAACTTAACCTCAGTATTTAATATTCCCACAACACTTCTTGAATATCGTTATTAAACAAGCTAACTCTGGGATAACATCTGGTGAACTGCTGACATCTTATCATTGTACAAACACCAGTTCAATACTTGGGATAAGCACTGTTCCCCTGTCACTACACACAACTTCTGCAGTGGGGAAGATACCGGACGGGCTTCAGGCAACCCTGAGAAGAGATCTACATATACGAGCACATTGTCATAAACTTCTACCTCGGGTAGTTGTATGTTCTGCAGTCGCTGGGACGGGTAATCTGGCCAGGGTGCACTTTTCACAGGTACCTTTGCTGTCTTACCTATGTCATGCCGTGCGCACATCATGCAGGCTGCTACAAACCTAGTGGTGGCATTATTGTATCCAGGGACAAGCCAATTTACTGATACCTGGCTGCACATACCCTTGTTGTCAGTTCTGTCTTCTCTTGCTCTCTCAATTGGCTTACCCGATGATCCAATAAAGTTCCTACTACCAATGGGCCCATAATTGTAGGCGATGCCAAAAGCAAAGCGTACCTAGAGTCAGTGTAAATGTCAGCGGTCTTACCTTCTGCCAGGTTACAAGCCTCAGAGAGCACCTCCAGCTCCGCTCCTTGAGATGAACAAGAAGGTGAGAGTGGTTTCTGGATGATTTACCTTGTGCCTCGTATCCTGTCTTGTACATACTGTATATGATCAAGTATCTCTACATTACAAATTTACATTGGAAACCCATGTCACATATAGATAGAACATTTCAAAAGGATGGCGTTTTATTTTTCCCCATTCATCTGATGATCCAGGACACTTGTAAATCCCACCCACCAGGTCCTGTAAATACCTGATTAATACAAAAACAAACAAATTATGTTACTGAAATCTGGCATAAAATGAACAATGTTCAGACCATTTTTTTTGTTTTGTCTTCTCCCCCATCTAAATCTGTAAAGACTCATCTGTGAGTGACGTCACCCCTCCTCCTGTATAAATTTGCTGGAGGGGGATTGTCTCTTACACAATACCTCATATTGGGTGGAGACTACAGCACAGCATACCCAGTGCAATATTTACCGTTCTGGAAGGATCTGGAACCATCTATACAGAAAAACCTCAAAATGTAGGTTAATGTCATACACATTTAATCTGGATTACTCATTGGGGTCTCATACACATTTTGTAGACCTCCTAGAACCAAATTCATTAATTCAAAACAAAATAAAACACAAAACAAAACTACCTGATCAGTCCCCTCACCATTCCCTCCTATTTGGACTCTGCGAAAGTAATGTAGCAGAGTTCAAAACTACATATGTGAACATAATAAAGTCGGGCACTCTATCTGGGGGGGGGGGCACTAGTTTAGCCCCCTGTAATACACAACAGCCTGGAACAAAAATGACTTTCTCCTGACAAAAATACATTTTATCTTTAAAATGACTTGCAATCATTTACCTGTAAAACATCTCACATTTTCAAAACTAACATTTAGGCAGCACTATAGCACGCGCCTCATGTGTGAAAATAAAAACTAAACAAAACAATTGTAATTAGTGATTCAATAAAACAGAAAATAATATATCTGGTAATATTAATTACTGTAAACCAATAAACTATATACAAGAATAGGGAACAGTGGGAGCACATATATTTTCAAAAACCCGTGTCTCACAATATCTGTATTTTAATTCATTTGAATTAACATCAAAACATTCAAACATCAAATCTTATCACATCATAACACATAAATATGCAGCGTAACTTTTATCTTTTTGCAGACAAATCCAGCAGGCTGTAATATTTTCCTCGCTTGGTGTAGTTACGGACGACAGCGCATGCGCAAAGATAAGAAACATTCCTTTACACAGAAAAAAAGAAACTGATTTTAACCCCATACACAAAACACTAAGAATTGTTTTTTTTTTTTTTAGACATTACTGCTGTTAAAAAAAAGAGCATACAATATAGATCTAAAATCAGTGCAATATTGTAATCTCTTGTCTCACCAGTCCATGCTCTATATCTAAGCTTATACCAGTTTGCTTCTCAGACTTCACACTGCACATGTTATATCACACACATGTTACATCACACAGCCCCTCCCTGTCACAATCTATATTAGTCATCACATTCTACAGGAGGGGGTCACGCACTCACTCCTCACAGCTTCTGTTCTCACAATCGTAACAATTTCAATGTAAGGGTATGTTCACACGGCGGGGATCCGTAACGGCTGAAATTACGGGGATGTTTCAGCCTGAAAACATCCCCGTAATTTCAGCCGTACCGGCATGTGCAGGCGCTTGAACGCCGCGTCAATTACGGCCGTAATTAGCGCTGCTATTCATTGGAGTCAATGAATAGCGGCTCCAATTACGGCCAAAGAAGTGACAGGTCACTTCTTCTACGCGGGCGTCTATTTACGCGCCGTCATTTGACAGCGGCGCGTAAATATACGCCTCGTGTGAACAGACAAACGTCTGCCCATTGCTTTCAATGGGCAGATGTTTGTCAGCGCTATTGAGGCGCTATTTTCGGGCGTAATTCGGGGCAAAAACGCCCGATTTACGTCCGTAAATAGGCCGTGTGAACATACCCTTACAATGCCGGCAAAAATTCTCCCATACCATGAACCTCCAAAATTCACACATCTGTACAACTCAAGATAACGTACATATCTGCAATCATTCATCACACTATTGTATAGGAATTATCTACGTCGGCCACTATCTCTATATTATAATGACGTGTCTTTTCACCAGTACACAGTCACCTAGTTGTAGCTTGTGCACCTCTGGGACGGAATCGGATTCTGAATGTGGCTGAAGCTTGTTATTTCCGACCATGAAGAAGATAACAGCGTAGCTTGCTAAGCTACGCTGTTTCCTTTAAGTCTCATAGAACTGAATAGTAGTTACAGAAACAGCGTAACTCGCATGCTACGCTGCTTCCGTAACTGCCATTCCCTACTATCGGAGTTACGGAAACAGCGCAGCTCAGCGAGCTATGCTGTTTCCCTCATCATGGTCGGAAATCAGCCAGAACAGAGAGAGGTAGAACGGGGTTTAGGGGGCCCCGTTCTAGAGATAGGTGCGGGTCCCAGAGATGGGACCTGCATCTATCTGACATTTATGACATATCCAGTGGATATGTCATAAATGTCCCTGATGGTAAAACCCCTCTAAGTAAGTCGGAAAAACGTACTGCTGCGAGCACTTCTTTTCAAAACTTACCAAAGAGTCGACCGCTCCAGACTAACCGACGCAGTAGTAACATCATCAATATTGGCTAACATCACACACCTCACCAAAGAGAAGCAGTTCCAGCCAACACCCATAGGGGTGAGTTAATTCAACGTTTGACCATACAGTGAAGGAAATAAGTATTTGATCCCTTGCTGATTTTGTAACTTTGCCCACTGTCAAAGACATGAACAGTCTAGAATTTTTTGGCTAGGTTAATTTTACCAGTGAGAGATAGATTATATATATATAAAAAAATAAATAAATAATCACATTGTCAAAATTATATATATTTATTTGCATTGTGCACAGAGAAATAAGTATTTCATCCCTTTGGCAAACAAGACTTAATACTTGGTGGCAAAACCCTTGTTGGCAAGTACAGCAGTCAGACATTTTTTGTAGTTGATGATGAGGTTTGCACACATGTTAGATGGAATTTTGGCCCACTCCTCTTTGCAGATCATCTGTAAATAATTAAGATTTCGAGGCTGTCGCTTGGCAACTCGGATCTTCAGCTCCCTCCATAAGTTTTCGATGGGATTAAGGTCTGGAGACTGGCTAGGCCACTCCATGACCTTAATGTGCTTCTTTTTGAGCCACTCCTTTGTTGCCTTGGCTGTATGTTTCGGGTCATTGTCGTGCTGGAAGACCCAGCCACGAGCCATTTTTAATGTCCTGGTGGAGGGAAGGAGGTTGTCACTCAGGATTTGACGGTACATGGCTCCATCCATTCTCCCATTGATGCGGTGAAGTAGTCCTGTGCCCTTAGCAGAGAAACACCCCTAAGACATAATGTTTCCACCTCCATGCTTGACAGTGTGGACGGTGTTCTTTGGGTCATAGGCAGCATTTCTCTTCCTCCAAACACGGCGAGTTGAGTTAATGCCAAAGAGCTCAATTTTAGTCTCATCTGACCACAGCACCTTCTCCCAATCACTCTCAGAATCATCCAGATGTTCATTTGCAAACTTCAGACGGGCCTGTACATGTGCCTTCTTGAGCAGGGGGACCTTGCGGGCACTGCAGGATTTTAATCCATTACGGCGTAATGTGTTACCAATCTTTTTCTTGGTGACTGTGGTCCCAGCTGCCTTGAGATCATTAACAAGTTCCCCCCGTGTAGTTTTCGGCTGAGCTCTCACCTTCCTCAGGGTGAAGGATACCCCACGAGGTGAGATTTTGCATGGAGCCCCAGATCAATGTCGATTGACAGTCATTTTGTATGTCTTCCATTTTCTTACTATTGCACCAACAGTTGTCTCCTCACCCAGCATCTTACTTATGGTTTTAAAGCCCATTCCAGCTTTGTGCAGGTCTATGTTCTTGTCCCTGACATCCTTAGAAAGCTCTTTGGTCTTGCCCATGTTGTAGAGGTTAGAGTCAGACTGATTAATTGAGTCTGTGGACAGGAGTCTTTTATACAGGTGACCATTTAAGACAGCTGTCTTTAATGCAGGCACCAAGTTGATTTGGAGCGTGTAACTGGTCTGGAGGAGGCAGAACTCAATGGTTGGTAGGGGATCAAATACTTATTTCTCTGTGCACAATGCAAATAAATATATATAATTTTGACTATGTGATTTTCAGGTTTTTTTCTATCTCTCACTGGTAAAATTAACCTAGCCTAAAAATTCTAGACTGTTCATGACTTTGACAGTGGGCAAACTTACAAAATCAGCAAGGGATCAAATACTTATTTCCTTCACTGTATATAGCAGGCTTATTTTTAAGTTGATAATTTTGTATGGCCTGCAAATGATTTTATAAATAACCAAATGGCCCTTGGCAGAAAAAAGGTTCCCCACCCCTGGTTTATAGGGTACACACTGCTGGCTAGGATGGTGCTATCAATTGGTGCCCTCTACTTACCATTTGGGCAATGCAATTTTGTAAATCGAAACCTGTACCTGTAACCTCCTCGATATTTCAAGAATTGTCCCACTATTAAATGTTATTACAATATAATTCAGCATTAAAAGTTAATTAGTTTTGTAATTTACCTTATGTCACAAAAATGCTCCAGTTGCAATATATTCCCTGTACTTCATTATAATGGTGTCGTGTCCCCCCCCCCCCCCCCCCGTGTTCTCTGCTTGCCAGTAAAAAAGTAGACAAAGCATTTCTTTAGAAACACAGCTTGTCTTCTTCAGTTATATAGGGCTGGACTCTCCCCCTAAAAAGACATGTAATGGGGGCATTTGTAAAGCTTCTCCTAGAGAGGGGGCAGAGGCAGTGAAACAGAATGATCTGCCTATACAAGCTATGACAGGGAGGGGGAGGAGCTGCAGCAGAAAAAACATGCCCCCAAGGTACCAGCCTAAGGAAAATCTAGCAGAGCAATCGGATAAATTAATGGGGTGATCTCTGGATCCATGTAAGGCTGGTTCTTGCTTTGATAGAAAGAGATTGTCATGCACTATATGATGTCTGATTTTCTCTCTTTCGCATTAATTCTGGGACAACCCCTTTAAGTTCCTGTATTTAGACCCGAAAAGTGAAAGAAAATCTTGGCAGTGAATGATATAACACAGCAAAGTGGAAAGTCCCACTCTATGACAACCCACACCTGGCCCATCGATACATACGTTCACCCTTATAAACCGGGCCAGTATTTTTTGGTGGAGACTGCAGCAGCCCCATACCCATGTTTAGGCTATAAGCACTCACCAAAATATCATGTTATCAGCTATTTCAGATGACATATTACACAATAAGAATACTGTTCCTTACACAGTATTGAGTAGGGTTAGCGATGAAGGGGAAGCAGATCTCACACGAGTGCCGCGGCCCCTTCAAAATAGCTGATTGGCGGGGGTGCCGAGAGTCGGACCCCCACTGATCAGATATTGATGACCTATCCTGAGGTTAGGCCATCGAATTTCTTTCTCCAGAAAACCCCTGTAAAGAGGTTGTCTAGCATTCCCAAAAAAAAAAGTTTTCTAGTTCTACCCATCAGGTTTTCTTGTAGAATTTCATTACAATGTATGCCCATGCACCTCTCCCCCACTCTCTGAGGAAGTGAGGAAGGCACACTTTTGGCTATTAAGCGTTCCTGCAGCTCGTCGCACACTTCCGTTTACTACAAATCTTGGCATCCTCCGTTTTTCTAAGTTCCTCCCAGTAGTGCTGTATTTCTCCCTCACACATTGTATTTTCTCTGCCCTTGCATGGTGTGTACACTGGTCCTTTCCCTACCACCATGTTACACTGTTGCCTCCCCATCATGTGCGTGCGTACACCGCTCATATACCTGCCAACCCAGCCCTCTATAGAATAACCAGTGCACGCAGGCCGGTAGCTGCAGCAGGGTGACGCAGCATCAAAGGGCTGGCTTGAAAACTGAACAGGAATCAAGCCAATCCCCCTAAGAACTTATGATGTCTGATGTTGTGTCCCTCAAGGGAGAGAGAGCACTGAGGAGCTGGAGAGCCGCTGTGATGATATGTAGGACGAAAAGGAAGAACTATACAACTTCTGGCTGGTGATGAGTAAATTGAATAAAAGAGAAAGCACTGTGTTTACAAAATACATGAATATTAGGCCAAGATTCTTATTTTTATGTTCGATTGATTGCAAGACTTTTTTTTATCTCCCGGGAACACTCCTTAAAGCTTAGTCCTATTTTGAGCCTTAAAGGGAATCTGTCAGAAGTTTTAAGCACTCAAAACTGCTGAAAGGACTATATAGAGGGGAAAGGGAGTGTAACGATACCTGTAAAATTACTGAGAAATTAATGCTATGTCACTGGCATGTCTGTAAGGAAAGCCTGGAGTACTTGAACACCAAAGGGGTCACCTCTATGGCATTGTTTTCATATTCTGTTCTAAAGTAGTTGGTACAATCAGTATTATTTATCCCCAAAATATATCCCCTAATTATTCTGTGACGATGATACCAGATATATGTAAATCGTGTATGAGGGGTTCCAGCCCCCATGCTGTGCAAGGGGTCCCACTCCCCACATTTGCTGGACCGGTTATAGGGGTTCCAGCCCCCTTTGGTGATAAAGGTATCAGCCCCCTCTGTACCCACGATATCGTAGGGGACCAAGCCCCCTTGTACGATAGGGGTAATAGCCCCCTTCCCAACGTCGGTCACAGGGGTCCCAGCCCCCTTCTGTTTCCCCCCTTTTGTCAGCCCTTCTGTGTCTGTCTACTTTCCCCCCCCCCCTTCCTCCTATTTATGTATTGTGGGTGTTTTCCAACAACTGTGGAAACGGCTTAGCACAAAGTACCAGGAAGGTTGCGCGGCTGTTCCCGACTCAGATAGAGTGCTGCGGGACCAATACGTGTCCAGACTGAGAAATAAAGCCCTAAAGAGGAGTCTCAAAGACTATGTGCGGATGAAGTCGGGTGCCGCCTTAGCGGATATAGTCCGAGAGGCAATAGAGTGGCAACGTGATGAAGATGATACTGCCCGCGTTAATGCGCAACACTCTGCCGAACCAGGGCCGCCACTACCAGCGTGCCCTGCACCGGAGTGTGCGTTCCTCAGAGACTTCGCCAACGACATGAGGGAGTCTATGCGGGAGATGAGAGCAGAGATCGAGTGGCTGAAGGCGACAAGACCTAATCAAGAAGACCACCCCCGCCAGAGAAGAACTGAACTGACCGGAATCTTCCGGTGCTGGGAATGTGGCCGACCAGGACACCAGGCGAGGGACTGCCGGGCTCCTAAGATGGAGGGCTCTTTGGATCATTGCAATGAATCACAGACACCTGTGATAATTAGTTTGCAAGGTGTGCCTAATCAAAGGAAAACTACGTTCCACATTATTAAGCAAGCCACAGGTTTCAAGCAATATGGGAAAGAAAAAGGATCTCTCTGCTGCCGAAAAGCGTGAAATAGTGCAATACCTTGGACAAGGTATGAAAACATTGGATATTTCAAGAAAACTTAGGCGTGATCATCGTACTGTGAAAAGATTTGTGGCTGATTCAGCGCACAGACGGGTTCGTTCAGATAAAGGCATAATGAGGAAGGTTTCTGCCAGACAAATTAATAGGATTAGGAGAGCAGCTGCTAAAATGTCATTGCAAAGCAGCAAACAGGTATTTGAAGCCGCTGGTGCCTCTGGAGTTCCGCGAACCTCAAGGTGTAGGATCCTCCAGAGGTTTGCAAGTGTGCATAAAGCTATTATTTGGCCACCCCAAAACAATTCTCACAAGCAGAAATGGTTGCAGTGGGCTCAGAAATACATGAAGACTAATTTTCAAACCGTGTTGTTTACTGATGAGTGCCGTGCAACCCTGGATGGTCCAGATGGATGGAGTAGTGGCCACCATGTCCCAACAAGGCTGCGACGTCAGCAAGGAGGTGGCGGAGTCATGTTTTTGGCTGGAATCATGGGGAGAGAGCTGGTAGGCCCCTTTAGGGTCCCTGACAGTGTGAAAATGACCTCTGCAAAGTACGTAGAGTTTATGACTGACCACTTTTTTCCGTGGTACAAAAAGAAGAACCGTGCCTTCCGTAGCAAAATTATCTTCATGCATGACAATGCACCATCTCATGCTGCAAAGAATACCTCTGTGTCATTTGTTGCTATGGGCATAAAAGGAGATAAACTCATGGTGCGGCCCCCATGTTCCCCTGACCTCAACCCTATTGAGAACCTTTGGAGCATCCTCAAGCAAAATATCTATGAGGGTGGGAGGCAGTTCACATCAAAACAGAAGCTCTGGGAGGTTATTCTGACATCCTGCAAAGATATTCAAGCAGAAACTGTCCAAATACTCACAAATTCAATGGATACAAGAATTGTGAAGGTGATATCAAAGAAGGGGTCCTATGTTAACATGTAACTTGGCCTGTTAAGTTTTTTTTTATTGAAAGAGCTTTTGATTTCTGTAAATAGGACCTCCTGATGCTGCAAATTCAACAAATGACCATTTTCGTTGTCTTTACAACCTTTAAAATGTTTTGATCTCTGTTGTGCATAATAATTTGAAACAGCGCATTTTGAGTTTTTTACTTCTAAAAAAAAATCTGTTATCATTAGGAGATTTGTTCAATAAAATTCGCATTATACTCAAACGGTTGATGGCTTAAAGATTATACTGACTGTCATTTGCATCGACTATTTAGGAAAATCAGCGAAAAATAACATTTGCATAATAATTTGGAACACGGTGTAGAAACACGGCTGTGGGCCAAGCGGCGGGGACCTCCAATTCCATAGGCCCGGACATTCCTTACCACCATATTGCAGGTAAATAGCCTATACTACAAGCTCAGATGAAAGGGATAGCCGTAAATTGTTTACTAGACATGGGCTCTGAAGTCACGACGATGGCGAGAGAAATATATGAGAAGCATAGGAGAAGAAGAATTGGAGAATCCTTGGCTCACCTTGACGTCCGCCAACAATCTCCCCATACCCGTAAGTGGAATGATCTGGATAGATATTGAACTGTTTGGAAAACAACTCCCTAAACAGGCCATGTTGATCGTGCTCAGCTATGCCCGGCCGAGTGTCCCAGTGATCATCGGCATGAACGTACTATGAGAGCTAGATGGGCTCCTACTGCTAGAGATGGGGACCGTCTACTGGGAGTGGGTTGGCGGGGACACCCGAGTGCAACAGTCCCTACAGAAATTACAACGGATCTGTCGACAGAAAGAGAGAGTAGCCAAGAAAGAAGGACAAGTGGGCACAATCTGGTCACCCCGAGGAAAACCTCTTCGGCTGCCTCCTCGACAAGAGATAACGTTACCACTGGAGGTGAAGACTCGCTTCCGATTGAAGGACGCTACTGTGCTACGCTACTGTGGTGGTGGAGTCACTCACCGACTCCTCTTCCCCCGTCAGCTGGATGGTGGGAAGGGCCGTGTGCCACATTGCGCGGGGATGCGCCACCGTGTGACTGATGAACATGGATAATGTGGTAACTACCATCCCTCCAGCCACCGCCCTAGCGGCAGTACATGCTATTCAGCCACAAGATGTGACCGAATCCAAGAGAGACACTGATGTGGCTGTGGCAGCAGCTACAGTTGCAAGGAGTGGCTCCAGATCCAGAATCAGAGCGAGCCTTACAGGGAATCCTGCATCAATACCTGACCGCCTTTGCTCTTCACGAGTAAGACTATGGCTGCACCGATGCGACCGATACACACCGGGGATGCAGTCCCAGTACGGGAGAGGTACCGGAGCATACCACCTGCGTTATACCAAGAGGTCAAGGACTTGATCCAGAAGATGCTGGAAGGCCAAGTGATCCGAGAAAGTGCGAGCCCATGAGCTGTCCCAATTGTACTAGTGCGAAAGAAGACTGGCACCCTTCGGTTCTGTATCGACTACCGCAGACAACGCATGCACACATCTGGATGCTTATCCCCTCACAAGGGTAGAAGAGTCCCTCACAGCTCTCCGGCAAGCTCAGTACTTCACTACCCTCGACCTAGCCAGTGGGTACTGGAAAGTCCCTGTTCGAGAAGAAGACTAAGAGAAGACAGCCTTCATCACTCTGATGGGCCTGTTCGAGTGTAACCGGATGCCATTCGGATTGAATAACGCTCCAAGTACATTTCAACGGCTGATGAAACACTGTCTGGGCGACATGAACTTTGAGTCTATTATGATTTATCTAGATGACATCGTGCTGTATTCCAGTACCTTCCAAGAGCACCTGAGCCACCTAGAGGCTGTGTTGAGTCGGCTGACACAGTTCGGACTGAAGCTAAAACCCACCAAGTGTCGGATTGCGAGGCAGAAGATAAATTATCTGGGACATATAGTCAGCCCGGAGGGAGTGGCACTTGACCCTAACAAGATCCGAGCGGTCGTGGACTGGCCACTGCCTGGCACATCCACTGAAGTGAGAGCATTCCTGGGGCTGGTACGGTACTACCGCCGATACATCCAACACTTTGCTAAGATCGCTGGTCCGCTCCATGAACTGTTGCGGGGGCAGCCGACAGAACGGCGAGGAAAACAGAGTGTATCATTGGCCGACCGATGGGACCAGAATCAAGAACAGGCTTTCCAGCAGCTAAAGGAACGATTGACCTCGGCGCCCATCCTGGCATTCGCTGACGATTCTCTGCCGTTCCAGCTATAGAGAAACCTATAGAGGAAATGGTCAAGTATCAACCCAAACATAATACGTAATAGAAATATATCTTTATTAATTGACAGAAACAAATACAAATTAAAAATGAGTCATGCAATGTTTAAAAAGGCGTATGGTGTATTGGCATCTCTGTTGGCAGACGAATGTTGATTTTCACACGCACAGTCACTGTTTCTGATACACGTGTCTCTGTGATTACATGCACGCAACACCTGCGTGCCCGTCCTCACGGATACACAATCACAACATACATATACGCTTTTATACTTGTTAAATCACTTGTTTTATATGGTCATTTTTTGATGTATACAGAATTTCTAGTTACTCTATACCATGCACCTATTATTTTTAAACCACCGAGGCCGAACGTGTGCAGCTTACCCCGAGGGGATACCAGATTGCAAAACAACAAGAGCGGCTCGCCATTCGTGATGGGGGTTATCTATCGCCGCCTCTGGGTGGCAAAAGAACAGCGTATGGCAGTTGGTGTTACATGCCAGAGAAGTAGACGCTGTCTGTCGAACCCTGCATGAGGTAGGAGGACATTTCTGTGGCGTGAAGACCGAGGCCCTGATCCGAGGTTATTTCTACAGCCCTAAATTGAGTGAGATGGTGAAACGGGTATGCCGAACTTGCGCCAGTTGTGCCATCCACAAAGAATTAGAACATACAACCATGCCACAAACTATACAGACAGGGGAGCCCTTCGAACTATTGATTATGGATTTCCTTATCGTCAGAGAAGTAACCTCTGGATACAAGTACGCCCTGGTGGGCGTGGACCATTTCTCCAAATATGCAGTTGTCATCCCCACCAGGGATCAGACCGCACTCACCACGGCCAAACTGATCTGGACTCACATAATCCAGCCCTATGGGTGCCCACAGAGACTGTTAACCAACCAGAGCCCGAACTTCGAGTCACAACTGATCCAAGAATTGTGTGTGCTACACGGCATAAGGAAGTCATGAACGACACCCTATCACTGTCAGGGCAACGGGGCATGTGAACGCTTTAACCGGACTCTTTTGGGCATGCTGAGAACCTTAGGTGACGATCACCAAGAGCGGTGGCCTGAACATGTGGAAGATGTGGTGTGGGCGTATAATAACACCATACACAGTACTACGGGACACACGCCCTACCAGCTCATGTTTGGCCGAATGGGACGCTTACCCATGGCTCTGCTCATGGAACAGCCTGAAGAAAATAGTGTTTGTACTCCTTCCCAGGGAATATTAGAGCACTGATGCAGGATCCAGCGGGCTCAGGATCGAATCCAAGAAGCGACGAAACAAGAGCAGACCCCAGTGAATAGCCGCCCCGTAGAACCTTTCCATCCAGGGGACCGAGTGCTGGTCCGTAACAAATAAGCCCAATGAGCTAGTTAATTGGAACCCCGGTGGGAGAGGATACCTTATGTAGTCATCCGGAGATCAGATAACCAGCCCGCGGTATATGAGTTGCAACGAGAAGATGGGATCGGCCGGGTGCGGAAGCTGCACCGAAACTTGCTGCGGCCCTGCTCATTCCCCATGGAGCCAACAAGAGAAGTGGTATTGGACACACCACCTGACACCACTCCTGCTGAAGCGGATACTGAATGGTGGGTAGTGGCTCCAGTAGTAGATGCCCCATCATTGGCAACAGGCAAGGAAGGCCAGGAAGCGTCCATGGTCTCTGGAGGAGAAGTGTCAGGTCGTTACCCCCGTAGAGAGAACAGAGGAACTCTCCCTGCCCATTATAGAGACTTTGATGGTAATGCCGGGGACTGCACTAATCCCACAAGGGAGGTGTGTAGGAGGGGTTCCAGCCCCCATGCTGTGGAAGGGGTCTCACTCCCCACATTTGCCTGACCGGTTATGGGGGTTCCAGCCCCCTTGAGTGATAGGGGTATCAGCCCCCTCCGTACCCACTATATTGTAGGGGTCCCAGCCTCCTTGTATGATAGGGGTAATAGCCCCCTTCCCAACTTCCCTTCTGTTTCGCCCCTTTTGTCAGCCCTTGTGTGTCTGTCTACTTCCCCCCCCCCTTCCTTCTATTTGTGTAGGAGGTTGAAGCATTGTTTGTTGGTTAAAGGGGGAGGAGCTAAAAACGGAACAGTGGAGAGATTAGCAAGTGTACAGGGGGCAGCCATGTTGAAAGAGAGAGAGAGAAGGAGCATGAGATATGAGCTCAGGGAAGAGATATTGGAAGTTAAAGTAAACAGCAAGACAGAGAGCGCAGCAGGATATGGAGCTCCAGAGTGGTATGAGAAAAGAAGAACCTAGGAGTCATATCCAGCAGACTGCTATATGTGAGAGACTGGGAACAATGCTGCCGCCATTACACGAGAGAAGCACCCTTGGCTCAACGATCCAAAGAGTGGACTAACTGGACACCGCACGTACTGCCAAGGTGAGCCTTCAGCCGATTACAGAACCCCAGCCAGGCCTGCCGCTATTACCCTGTAGTGTCCGGAGTCGCGTAAAGACTGATATCAGGCGGAGCCGTTGAAAGATAAATAGACTGTTGAACTTATACTGTTGCTGATTTCATCTGTTTATACGGTTATTCACTAAGTAAAGATTTATAAAGAAAACCGGAGTAGTGTTGTGGTGTCCACGTTTTAGTTCCATCTAACAATCGTCTAATGCAGTGATCCCCATACAGGCCGCGGACCAATACCAAATTGTGGTGCAGTTTTTCGCCAAAAATGTCCGCTGCAGAGAACTGCTGAACATTCAGCTGGCCTGCTAGCATTCCAGCCTCCCGGGATGACGTTTTATCCCAGGAGACCGCCGCCACGCACAGTACACTTAACACAATGCAATAATCCAACGCTGGGACCCACATAAATTCCAGAACAGGGGTGCATTAACACTTTCACCATACATGTGAATGCCGTTTCCCATTTAAGTCAATGAGGAGTGATGGAAACATTGTTGCTTGGCTGTTTCTGTCACTTCCTATTCATGCATGTGACATAAGTCAGAGGCGTAGCTAGGTTCTCCAGCACCCGGGGCAAAGCTTCAGTTTGCCCCCCCCCCCTACCTCTTTCCCGACATCTCCTTCCCCCTCGCCATGTTTGTTTTCTCTACCAATCGACGTGTCATTTCTTTTCCACGTTTCTTTTAATGTAACTCGAGCATAAAAACATTTGTACATTTTACAATCAATATAGTTCTATACACAACACCAGAATAGTGCTCAGTACATAAATACAGCCCCAGAACCAAGCTCAGTACATATATACAGCACCAGCACAAATACAGCTCAATTTAGTGCAACGCCTGACGTAAAGGTTCACACTAAATTGTTTGCAGCTCCCAGCATGGCCCGAACAATGGTAAGGATATGCTAGGAGATGCTGTTTCAAAAAAAAAAAAAAAATCATATCATAATCATACCATCCATCATCTTGCTGCAGATCATACAGTGACTACAGTACTGATTAGAGGCAGAATGAACATTTACATTAAGTGACTCACCGGTGACGTCTCAGATTCCGGTTCTTTTTCTCCATCCGGTCCAGACCTCTATGATGACTTCTCCCAGTCACAGCCCATTTCTGCAGTTTGCCGCTCAATTGTCTTCAGCTTCTCACTTTTCCTACATTTCTACACCTATAAACAAAGATAAAGTTCTCATTATACCACATACTCTGCCCTTAAATATAATAGTGTACCATACACCATACACTGTGTCACACACACAGATACACACACACACACACACACACACACACACACACACACACACACACAGTGCCGCCTGTAGATAGTGCCCCCCATTGAGCCCCCTGTAGATAGTGCCCCCATATAGCCCACCCCTGTATAGTGTCCCACATATAGCTCCCCCTATAGTACTCTACAGATAGCCCACCCCTGTATATAGCCCCCTGTAGATATAGCCCATCCCTGTATATAGTGCTCCACGTTTAGCCCAACCCTGTATATAGCCCCCTGTAGATATAGCCCACCCCTGTATATAGTGCTCCACAGATAGCCCACCCGTGTATATAGCCCCCTGTAGATATAGCCCACCCCTGTATATAGTGCTCCACAGATAGCCCACCCCTGTATATAGCCCCCTGTAGATATAGCCCACCCCTGTATATAGTGCTCCACAGATAGCCCACCCCTGTATATAGCTCCCCTGTAGATATAGCCCACCCCTGTATATAGTGCTCCACAGATAGCCCACCCCTGTATATAGCCCCCTGTAGATATAGCCCACCCCTGTATATAGTGCTCCACATATAGCCCACCCCAGTATATAGCCCCCCTGTAGATAGAGCCCCACCATAGAAAAAGCCCCCACTGGTAGATAAAGCACCCCCCCGTAGGTAAAGCCCCCCCCTGTAGATAAAGCCACCCCCCGTAGATAATGCCACACACTTTTATTACGATAAAATAACAAACTATTCAAACTGACCTTAATCCTGTTCTCACGCCGTCCGGCAGCAATGGAGACCTGCTCTCTTCTGTGCAGGTCTCCTGGGGTTGAACGCTTCCGTATCAATCAGCGCCTTTCAACGACGCAAGCGGCGCCTCTCTCATAGAAAGGCGCTGAATGGCCGGCAGTGGCGGATTAAGTAGACCAAAGGCCCTGGGCTGTTCCACAAACTTGGGCCCCCATTCCCCACCGCCGCTCTGCCATGACTATAGTGAACACCACCTTTTTGTGTGAGCATTGACAAATGGTTGTTACGATTCCCCTTGTCAAAGGGCTGTGTCCCTACATACTGACAGTCTCCAACCATCGCTGACAGTATCACACTGTGTAGGGACACATCCTCCTGACAATGGGAATGGTAACACGCATTTGTCTATTAGCTCTGGGTAAACAGAGATATGTAGAATACAAGGATTACCTGCAACAGACATGTCAGGAGAGGAGATCCCCTATAGATCCAGTGACGTCTTCTCTGATCGGAGCCGTTTTCTTTTCTTCTCCATCTGACGCAGACGGTTATGATGACTTCTCCCAATGAGATATCTTTGCCCATCACTTCTGCAGCCATTTCTAGCCCCTATAGAAACACACAAATTTAGATGACACCAAGGCCCAGGACCATACATTAAAGTGGTGGTGCAGGCACAGACCGTTTTTTATTCTGATGACCTATCGATGTGCCCGGACAACCCCTTTTACTCAGACTAATAAATTTGGACCACAGACTAGATTATAGAATACATACAGACCCCAGACCTTCTAAACTATTGCAGTCCCCAGAACAGACCCCCTAAACAAATACAGACCCCATCACAAGCATCCTGAATAAATACAGACCTCAGACCGGACCCCTAAATACAGACACCAGACCTAACCCACTACACTAATAATGACCCCAGACCTGAATCCTTTAATACAGACCTCAGACTCCCTAAACGAATACAGACCCCTAAATAAAGACCCCAAAACTAATACAGACCCCTAAATACAGACCCCATAAACTAATACAGACCCCAGACCACACCCCCAAAAACAGACCCCCTAAATACAGACCACATAAACTAATACAGACCCCAGACCACACCCCCAAATACAGACCCCCCAAATACGGATACCAGACCTCAAACTAATACAGACCCCCTAAATACAGACCCCAGACCAGACCCGCTATTCTAATATAGACCCCAGACCAGACCCCTAAATACAGACCCCTAACCTAATACAGACCCTAGAACAGGCCCCCTAAATAGACCCTGTAAACTAATACAGACCCCAGATTAGACCCCCTAAATACAGACCCCTAAATACAGATACCAGACCTCAAACTAATACAGACCCCTAAATACAGACCCCAGACCAGACCCGCTATTCTAATATAGACCCCAGACCAGACCCCTAAATACAGACCCCTAACCTAATACAGACCCTAGAACAGGCCGCCTAAATAGACCCTATAAACTAATACAGACCCCAGACCTCAAACTAAAACAGACTCCTAAATACCATCCCCATACCTCAAACTAAAACAGACCCCCTAAATACCGACCCCAGACCAAAAACTAACACTGACCCCTAAATATACAGACCCTAAACCCCTTAAACTGATACAGACCCCAGACCAGATCCCCTAAATACAGACCCCTTCAACTAATAGACACCAAACCTGCTAAATACAGTCACCAAACCAGGCCCCCTAAATACAGACCCCCCCCCACACCAGACCCCCTAAATACAGACCCCCAAACCAGACCCCCTAAATACAGTCCCCCTAAATACCGACCCATTAAACAAATCAATCCCCTTATACTTACATAGTCAGTCTTCTCTGTGGAGTCTTGCTGCTGCTGCTCCTGAAGTCCTGCGGTCATGTGACCAGCAGGTCTCTAAGCACTAGTAATAACTTCAGAGATGAGGTCATGTAACCTTATGTCTAATGGTCCTTTTGCAGGACATACACAATGCAGTTTCATAGCGGTTTTTGCCGCGATACGCGGCAAAATCGCGACAAAACTACAATGTACCATGGTAATCCGCTATTGATGGCCGGGCACGGTACCTGGCCATTCATCGGTTCTAATTGTACCTGTGTACTATAGACGCAGGTACAATTATAGTGCTGGAGGGGGTGGCGCGGGCGCCCCCCTCTAAGTTGCGCCCGGGGCACATGCCCCGCCTGCCCCCCCAGCTACGCTCCTGCATAAGTGAGTGTCAATGAACAACTGTTCTGACAGGCGGGGGAAGTCCCAGCGATTACACTTCCACTAATCAGACAATAAATATCTATGGCAAGAATATTCCTTCAATTTCTTATGAAAATTTGTGTTAGGGCCTAGTCACACATTGCAGTTTTGTCACGGTTTATGACACAGTTTTGCAAAAAACGTCCCAGAAAACATGGTATAAAACAGCATTGTGTGAAAAGTGAAAAAGTTCTAAGGCTACATTCACACTACAGTGAAAAAAAAGTCCATTAAAAACGGATCAATTGTCAGTTTTTCATGGCCATTTTGCATCACTGTGTCTCCAAATTGTCATCCATTTCCAGTCCGTCTGTCCATTTTTAATGGCCGTTTGACATCCGTTTTGCATCAGTTTTTCATGGGCATTAAAAAAACTGCTGAAGTTCATTGGTGAGGCTTTTTTTGTCCCAACCCCCTGAAAATACCCAAAGGGAGGTCACATGTTCACCTAGACACTATTTACAGCCCCCCTGAAGATGCCACACAGTCTCACTATATTTAATGCCACACAGCCATCCTGTATATGATGCCACACAGCTTCCCATTATATAATGCCACACAGTCCCCTGTATATGATGCCACACAGCCTCCCTATAGATGCCACACAGCCTCCCTATAGATAATGCCACAAAGCCTCCCTATAGATGATGCCACACAGCCCCCCTGTAGATGATGCCACACAGCCTCCCTATAGATTATGTCACACAGCCTCCCTATAGATGATGCCACACAGCCTCCCTGAAGATGATGCCACACACAACTCTCCATTGAAAGCACCACACCCACCTCCCTGTAGTAATTTTCCAGGACTGTCTCTGTAAATTCTGGACAGTCCCGTAAAATTTGCTACGGTTGACAACTATGTACAATGCCCCTTGTACTAGCACCACACTACCCTTGTGGTGAGCGCAACAATACCCGACACGTATTAATTAACTTCCGGCTGAATGCCCTACACACTCATTGGTGCAGCGTCGACTTCTTCAGGTGTGGTCTCTAGTATTCACGTGTTCTGCGAAGGCGGCGTGATGACGTCATCGCGTCGCCGTCACAGAACCTGTGAAGAGTAGAGACCACACCTGAAGAAGACGGCGCTGCATCAGTGTGTGTGTGTAAGGCAATCAGCGTCATCGCCCCACCAATAATTCCCTTGACTCTTGAATCCCCATGTCACAGATCCGTTTTTAACGGTTGTTACTTGTATTGTCAGCGGTTAAAAACTGATCCATTGACTTCTATGGGGGCTGTCTGGCCATGAAAACTGTCCTATTTTTTGACAGCCAATATTCACAGGCCGTTAAAAACATGGCCATGTGAATACACCCATAGAACATTATTGTTCTGAAAACAGCCGCGTGAAGGCCGTTTTTAATGGTCGTGCGAATGTAGCCTAACACAGATTGTTTTGAGGCATATTCAAATGTACACAGACCATCATACATTTAAATATACACACAACGAATTAAATACACATACAAACACATTGAGACACACAGGCATACTTATAAACCAGCTCCTTCCTCAGTGCTTCCTCAGCGGCCAGGATGGATCTCCAAGCAGAAAGCCAGCCTCCTTACATTACTGGAGAAAGAGGTAGAGCTTCACTGGATAATGTAGCTGTGTCCATCGAAAACCACAGTACACTCGCAATAATGGTTGGTCTGTGAAAGTTACCGTTGTGTTGTGACTACACCGTAAAGTAAAACTACAAATCGCCGATTCCTGCCTTGATCTGTGGCCTTGTCTGGACTTCTATTGATGGGATGCAGTTATGTTGCATAGCATGAACGAACTTACAAAACTCCAACAGACAATGACTGAAAAAAATTCAACACCGCAGATCAACTTTCCAAAGATATCTGTCTTCGGTCAGCGTCTGTTATTCTTGTTCGTGTCACGAAAAAGTTTCAGACAATCGACCAAAAATGCTCTGGATTTGAATTTTTGGTCATCCAAAGTCCCTAGAATATATCCAGCTTTAGGGTGCAAGTATTAGTTGAGAACCAATTATCTAATTCACCCAGCTAAACTAAAGCTGGAGAATATAGATATACATCTCATCATGTATCACCACCTCAATGAATTCCATTATAAGAGGAACAATAAAGAGAGAGAGCGAGTCAAATGTAGGGACTGTCCCTCTAACAGAGGGACACTTTGGAAGTATGGCCCAGTGGCGGATCCCCATAGGTCTGTTATAGGTGGCCGTCCGGGGGTCCGAGGCTCCCGGGGTGCCCATGGCCGCCCAAAGACCACATCACGTTCTTGCCGCGAATAGTGGCAAAAACCACGACAAACCTGAAGGCCCCTGGTGTAAAATGTATCCGCGTCCGTTTCACGTCGTTCCGCTGGATGCGGTGTGGTCAGAAAAGACCAGGCCTGCATCACCGGAGAAGAGGACGGCGCTGGAACTGGGACAGGTAGGTGTGGCACTAACTACAGGGGAGTGGTACATCTACAGGGGGCTGTGTGGCGATTTCTACAGGGGGCTGTGTGATTTCTACAAGGGGTCTGTGTGGCGCTTTCTACATAGGGTGTGGTGCTATCTACAGGGGGGGGCTGTTTGTCACTATCTACATGGGGGGTGTGTCACTATCTACCAGGGGGCTGTGTGGCGCTATCTATAGTGGGGGTGTGGGGCTCTATTTACAGGGAGGCTGTGTTTGATGCTATCTACAGGGGCTGTGTGTGCCACTATCTACGGGGGCTGTGTGTGGCGCTACCTTCAGGGGGCTGTGTGTGGCGCTATCTACAGGGGGCTGTGTGTGGCACTATCTACAGTGGTTGTGGCACTAACTACGGGGGGCTGTGTTTGGCGCTATCTACAGTGGGTGTGGCACTATCTACAGGGGGCTGTGTGTTGCGCTATCTACAGTGTGTGTGGCACTATCTACAGGGGGCTGTGCGTGGCGCTATCTACAGTGGGTTGTGTGGCACTATCTACAGGGGGTGTGTGGCTCTATATACAGGGGGTTGTGTGGGTTGCTATCTACAGGGGGCTGTGTGGCACTATCTACAGGGGGCTGTGTGGCGCTATCTACAGGGGGCTGTGTGGTGCTATCAATAGGAGGAGCTGTGTGTGATGCTATCTACAGGGAGCTACAGGTGGGGCACTATCTACAGAGGGGGTGTGGCACTATCTACAGGGGGCTGTGTGTGATGCTATCTACAGTGGGTTGTGTGGCACTATCTACAGGGGGTGTGTGGCTCTATATACAGGGGGCTGTGTGGGTTGCTATCTACAGGGGGCTGTGTGGCACTATCTACAGGGGGCTGTGTGGCGCTATCTACAGGGGGCTGTGTGGTGCTATCAATAGGAGGAGCTGTGTGTAATGCTATCTGCAGGGGGTGTGTGGCACTATCTACAGGGTATGTGTGTGTGTGTGTGTGTGTGTGTGTGTGTGTGTGTGTGTGTGTGGCGCAATCAACAGGGGGTTGTGTGTGGCAAAATCAACAGGGGGTGTGTGCTGTGCTGTCTACAGGGAGTGTGTGCGGCATTATCTACAGAGAGTGTGTGTGTGGCGCCATCTACAGGGGGTGGCGCTATCTATAGGGGTGAATGTGATTCTATCTATGGGGGCTGTGTGTGGCGCTATCTACAGGGGCTGTGTGTGGCGCTACCTACAGGGGCTGCGTGTGGCGCTATCTACAGGGGCTGTGTGTAGCGCTATCTACAGGGGCTCTTTGCGGCGCTACCTACAGGGACTGTGTGTGGCGCTATCTACATGGGGCTGTGTGTGGCGCTATCTACATGGGGCTGTGTGTGGCGCTATCTACATGGGGCTGTGTGTGGCGCTATCTACAGGGGGCACTGTGTGTGTAGTGCTTTACTTTACAGTGTTTGACAGAATTATATTCAGGGGCACAGTGCTTGGTACTATTTTTTTCAGGGGCGCAGTGTATGGTGCAATTATATTTAGGTGCACAGTGTGTGGCACCATGAGAATTTTATCTTCGTTTATAGGTGTGGAAATGTTGGAAAAGTGAGGAGCCGAAGTCATCTGAGTGGCAAATTCTGCAGAAATGGGTCATGGCCGGGAGAAGTCGTCATGAAGTCTGGACCGAATGTAGAAGAAAAGAGGGGGAAAATTACTAGAATCGTCATCTGTTAGTCACAGGATTTGTAGAGAATCTGTCACCTCTCCTGACATGTTTATTATGGGAAATCCTTGTATTTCACAAAAATTCTTTGTGCATTCCAGGACTGATAGACAAATGTGTGTTACCATTCCCCTTGTCAGGTGGATGTGTCCCTGCACAGTGTGATACTGT
Source organism: Rhinoderma darwinii (assembly GCF_050947455.1). Classification (NCBI taxonomy): domain Eukaryota; kingdom Metazoa; phylum Chordata; class Amphibia; order Anura; family Rhinodermatidae; genus Rhinoderma; species Rhinoderma darwinii. The sequence goes on along the minus strand of NC_134688.1, from coordinate 336,771,784 downwards.
CAGCGATGGTTGGAGACTGTCAGTATGTAGGGACACAGCCCTTTGACAAGGGGAATCATAATAACCATTTGTTAATCTTGCACAGAAAGGTAGTGTTAACAATAGTTACAGAGCGGCAGGGCGGCGGTGGAGAAGAGGGCCCAAGGTTGGGTAACAGCCCAGGGCCTATGGTCTACTTAGTACGCCACTGGTATGGCCACAGTGGAGAGTCACAAACAAACAGCGCATCTCGCACTGGCAGACTGCCATATAATACTACATTTATCTTCAGACTGGATTCACACGAGCATGTTCGGCCCGTAATGGACGGAACGTATTTCGGCCGCAAGTCCCCGACCGAACACACTGCAGGGAGCCGGGCTCCTAGCATCATAGTTATGTACGATGCTAGGAGTCCCTGCCTCTCTGCGGGACAACTGTCCCATACTGTAATCATATTTTCAGTACGGGACAGTAGTTCCATGGAGAGGCAGGGACTCCTAGCGTTGTAAATAACTATAATGCTATAATGCTAGGAGCTCGGCATATAAATTGTGTGAACAAAGCCGTGTCTATGCTGATCCAGCTCAGAAAAGGAAATGTTGGTGGTAGTATCCCATGTGCTTCTACACAGTGTCAGACAAGGATGGAGGCGGATATCTGTATGCTATGGTCAGTCATAATATGGTTAACTGCCACTGAAATTGAAAAGGATGAATATGAGATTATTTCCTTAGCTTTGTTCATCCATCAGTTTTCGTTTCGTAAACCGTTTATTCTACTAGTTCTATCTAATAAATGCATGCTCTCTTTGTACAGAGGATCCATAGTGGCTATTCATTCTTCATTCTGGTCTTCCTACCTCTGCCTTTCCTCCTGTCAGAATTTTGCTTGGTAAAATATTAATTGCTTCCGAAGGGACCCATCACATCTTCCTTCCTCCTACGGGGGATACAATTCTCCACTGTAAATAAAATTAGTGCCAATTGTCTTTATCTTTTTTTTTTTTTTTTTTAGAACTTCTCTGCCCCTGACAATTAGATCTTTCTAATTAAATTTAGACATTGGGATGTTTTACTTAATTGCTTAAAAATAAAAGGGCACATTTGTCTTGTCTTTTGTTTTTCGTTACGCTGCATCTCCCAGTGACAGCAGGATGACGGACGGACAGACTGCCGTGAAACAGCAGGCGCATAGATACAGGGAAGGCTGACTGTATGCACTTAAAGATTGATGAGTGCCTATTCATTCAAATTAAGACATTGGGATTTTTAGCACATACAAATTATAGAATCTAGCTACCTGCAGGGAATATAGAACTGTGCTTAATGTACCACAGGGGAGTGATTTTTCTTGCTGTGCTATTACCTGATCTTTTGGCAAGCCGGAGAGAGATGCTTATGTGACTGCATCTCGGGAGTGTGACACACACAACAATGAACTCTGACTGAGGCCACTTTCACATGGCAGTATTGTGACCAGTATTTTGTAAGCCAAAACCAGTAGTGGGTCCAAAATGTGGAACGGTACAGTTCTTTCCATTATATTTTGCTCTTTTTATGTTTTACTCCCGACTTTGGCTTCCAAATACTAATGCAAAAACTGACCAAAATACTGCCGTGTTAAGGCGTTCTTAGGCCTTATTTAGACTGGCATATTGTACTCATGTTTGATGAGGACCTATCAGTTCTGAAAAAAACACATAAAGTGATTACAGAGCACTTATAATGGGGAGGTCATCTATTTTTTTTTTAATTGAAAAAAAAGTTTCCCACTGCAAATACAGATAATCATCTAAATATAAGTAATTAAAACAGTTTACGCTTTTTGGGAAGGTGGCACAATATGTAAACTTTCTGTAAGGATGGTCCTGGCCACCAATAAGGGAGAAAAAGACAAGGACTGCACATCGACATATATACATTGATCTATAGCTGCAAAGCAAAATGTATCAACAGGAACATGAGCTTCCATGTTAATTTAACGGTGGCACAACCAGAGCAATTTATGAGCACAGGAAGCAGGCAGGTGGCAGATTTTACACAACTTTACTTCAGAAATGAAGTGAGTATCTGTGGGTTATACAGTGACACTATATCAGTCTCTGCAAATATCCACATATCACAGGCTTCTCCTTAACTCCCACCTGCTACATCAGTGAGAACAGTCCCAGCAGTTCTCCGCCACACTCCTGTCACTGTCTCAGTCTCCACATTTTTCCCTAAATGCTGCTCTCCTTCCAGAATTTCCATACAGAGGTCTCTCTGTAGTTTCTCTTTTTACTCTCCTCTCATGAGTTTCTCTGCAGTCTCCAACCCTTCACTCTCTTGTCTGCTCCTCTAGCACAGAGCTCAACCTACTGCTCCTTCTCTTGCTTTCTAGAACCTCTTTTAAGTGATTCCCTACTTTATTGGGTGCAGCACTGCATGGCAACTGTTGAAACACAGCAACTGCAAGAGGAGTGTCACGAAGGGTCTGTGGACCCACTGGGCCGTACCGCCTTGGCAGTAAGGCAGCTGGCCAACAGGGAGCAGGTGAATGTCTATAGTTCTATAGGTACCTGTGGCAGCTCAGACAGCAGCAGGGCAGGCTCGGCTCGGACTAGGTAGCAGGCGGACGTCAGGCGAGGTGAAGAAGGTCAGAAGTGGATGCAGCATGGCATGACTTTGGCACAGCTCAGTGCTAGACCAGGAAGGTATGGATTGCTAGGAACAGGAACTGGAAACAGGTATACGTACAGGGACAGGGACAGGGACTGGAACAGGAAACACACTAGGAGGCCATCACATAGACAAACTAGGGAACACAACAACGCTCAGGCATAGAACGAGGGGGCTGGACCCCTCTTATCGTCCAGGGTACTCACGGGTCAAAGTTCATCCATAAGGTCCGGCGTGCGCGCTGCCCCTTTAAGAGCGGGCACGAGAGTGGAATGCGAGCGCAGGCGTCTCCTGAGGAGGAGGCTAGGGCCAGCGCTTGCCGACTCGTGGCTGCGGCTGTCAGGGGGAGGTTGGAGCTGATAGCCCGCAGCCACGGACATTACAGTATCCCCCCTCTTACGCCCCCCTCTTCTTGGGACCAGAGCGAGAGAGAAACTTCTTCAGAAGAGTAGTGGAATTGAGGTTCTCCTCTGGCTCCCAGGACATCTCTTCAGGGCCAAACCCCTTCCAATCCACCAAATAAAAAGTCTTTCCTCTCACTCTCTTGGTGTCCAAGATCTCCTTGACCTCAAAGATGTCCGAGGGGCCGCTGGATGTAACCGCAGGGCTGGGAGTCTTGGAATAGCGGTTCAGGATCACTGGTTTCAGAAGGGAGACATGGAAGGAGTTGGGAATCCTGAAGGTAGGAGGCAGCCAAAGCTTGTAGGTCGACAGGGTTCATCTGCTGCAGGACCTCGAATGGTCCGAGGAACCTGGGGGCAAATTTACATGACGGCACCCTCAGTCGGATATTCATGCATGACATCCATATCTTAGTGCCAGGAAGAAACCGAGGAGGCTCTCTTCTCCTTGTGTCAGCCTTCCGTTTCATGCGGTTCACTGCCATTAAAATGGAGGATCGAGTCTGCTGCCAGATCTGCAAAAAGTCTCTAAACGTGGAGTCAGCTGCAGGTACCTCGGAAGTATCAGGCACCAGGAGAGGAATTTGTGGCTGCTGGTTGTAGACAATGCAGAACGGTGTATTCCTAGTAGACTCGCTCATGTGATTATTGTAGGAGAACTCCGCCCATGGGAGCAGCTGTACCCAGTCGTCATGCTGCTTGGAGATGAAGTAGCGTAGGTAGTTCTCCAAAATCTGTTTAATCCTCTCGACCTGACCATTAGACTGAGGATGCTAAGCAGAGGAAAAGTCCAACTTCACGCCAAGAAGTCCGCAGAGGGCTCTCCAGAACCTCGAGGTAAACTGAACCCCCCGATCAGACACAATATACTGCGGCAAGCCGTGCAGGCGGAAGATGTGTTGGATAAATAACTTGGCCAACTGAGGAGCAGAAGGAAGACCGGTCAGAAGAACGAAGTGGGCCATCTTCGAAAATCAGTCCACCACCACCCAGACAGCACTGCATCCAGCAGAGAGAGGTCCATGATAAAGTCCATCACTATATTCTGCCAGGGAGCATTGGGCACAGGCAATGGCTGGAGCAGACCAGCAGGTCTGGAGTGGGTGGCCTTGTTGGCTGCACATACAGCACAGCAAGAAACAAAGTCCACAATATCCTTAAGCAGTGTGGGCCACCAGAAATGACGAGCAATCAGATCCCGGGTCTTACATAAACCCGCGTGACCTGCCAGTCTAGAGGAGTGTCCCCAGCGGAAGATTCTTCCACGATCAGCCAGGCGCACAAAAGTCTTCCCTGGAGGAATGTCCGCAATTTTCAGGGGATTGACCGAGACAATGCAAGATGGATCGATAATGTTCTGTGGACTCTCAATGGTGTCTTCCGTCTCGAAAGACCTGGACAAGTCATCGGCCCTCACGTTCTTGTCGGCTGGGCGATAATGAAGCTCAAACTGAAACCTTGCAAAGAACAGTGACCACCTGGCCTGACGAGGGTACAGCCGTTGGGCCATCTGGAAGTAGGTCAGATTCTTGTGGTCCGTAAAAATCAAGATCGGATGAGCTGCGCCCTCTAGTAGATGTCTCCACTCCTCCAGAGCCAATTTGATGGCCAGTAACTTCCGATCCCAAATTGAGTAGTTTCGTTCTGCGGAAGAGAAGAGCTTGGAAATGTATCCACATACCCTTGAATTGCCCTTGGGACCTCTCTGGAACAGGAGTGCACCAGCACCGACAGAGGATGCGTCCACCTCTAACGAGAACTGCAGAGAGACATCCGGATGATGGAGGATAGAGGCTGACGTGTAGGCACTCTTCAGGCTATTGAATGCGGACTCTGCCTCGAGAGTCCACAACTTGGCGTTCATACCCTTCTTAGTAAGGTTAGAGATGGGAGAAGTCAGTGAGGAGAAGTTCGGAATAAACTGCCTGTAAAAATTAGCAAATCCCAAAAAGCGCTGTATGGCCGTCAGGCCTTGAGGATGTGGCTACTCCAGGACAGACTTTACCTTTTTAGGATCCATCTCGAGACCACGATTTGAGACGATGTAGCCCAGGAAGGGTAGAGCATCCTTATCAAATACGCACTTCTCTAACTTGGCGTACAGACAATTCTCCCTTAACCGTAGCAAAACCTGACGGACATGTCTCTGGTGCGTCATAGGATCTGGGGAGAAAATCAAGATGTCATCAAGGTAGACTACAATGCAAACATAGAGGAGGTCACGGAAAATGTCATTCACAAACTCCTGGAAGACTGCGGGAGCATTTTACTAGATACTCATGGTGTCCATCACGGGTGTTAAATGCAGTCTTCCATTCATCACCCTGGCGAATCCGGACTAGGTTGTAAGGCCCACACAGGTCTAGTTTAGAAAAAAAAATTGCACCACATATACAATCAAACAGTTCAAAGATCAGTGGCAATGGATATTTATTCTTCACCGTGATCTGGTTGAGACCATAGTAGTCAATGCAAGGACGAAGAGAGCCATCTTTCTTTTTGACGAAGAAGGACCCGGCTCCTGCTGGGGAGGAAGACTTTCGTATGAAGCCCCTTTCTAAGTTCTCTTTCACATAGGAGGACATGGAGAGAGTCTCTGGCAAGGAGAGAGGATATACCCTACCACGGGGAAGGGATGCACCAGGAATCAGTTCAATAGGGCAGTTATACGCCCGATGTGGAGGCAATGTCTCCGCCTCCCTCTTGCTGAAGACGTCCGAAAAGGCAGCATAATGACCCGGCAATCCTGCCAATGACCGAGGCAGCGAAGGCTGAGCCGAACGAATCTGCACCAGGCAACGACCTTGACACTAAGGGCCCCACTGGAGAACCTCTCCAGAATTCCAGTCCAGAACTGGGGCATGCAGTCGGAGCCAAGCCAGGCCCAGCAACACAGGGTTAACGGCTTTGGATAGGACATAGAACGACAGAAGTTCGGAGTGAAGGGCTCCCACTTGGAGTCTCAGCGGCTTGGTAACAGCTATAACAGGGTCTGGCAGAGGTAGTCCATTCCCTGAGGCAACTGTAAACGGGCTCTCCAGAGGGGTGGTGGGAAATTGCAGAAGGTCCACCAGATCTCTGCGGATAAAATTAGCAGCGGATCCAGTGTCCAGATACGCAGAGACCTGATGCATTTTCTCGCCGGACACTATGGTCACAGGTATGGACAATCTAGACGGAAGTCCATCTTTACCCAAGGTTGTCACTCCAAGCAACCCTAGGTTTTGGAATTTTTGGGGACACAGGCGCACAAGATGGCCATCGAGACCGCAATAAAGACAGAGTCCAGATATGCGTCTGCGTTGTCTCTCTTGGGTAGATAACTTAAACTGGTCCGTTATTATCAACTTCTTAGGAGGATCGACATCTGAGGACAGCAGGGGTTGCTGCAAAGTAGGGACCAGACTAGGAAGGCCACTCTCCCGTTGAACCTCTTGGAGGCGTTCACTGATCCGTATATCAATCCGGCAGACATAAGGATTAGGTCATCCTGAGTAGACGGCAGATCACAGGCGGCAAGTTCGTCTTTAACTCTGGAAGACAGTCCATGCCAGAATGCAGCCACCAGAGCCTCATTGTTCCATAACAGCTCTCCCGCCAGGGTGCGGAAGTGGATGGCGTACTCACTCACGGAGGTGTCTCCTTGGCGCAGATTAATCAAAGAGGCCGCTGCAGGCCGTCCAGGCTCCTCAAACACCATGCGAAAAGTCCGGAGGAAGGCAGGGAAGTCACGGGTCTCTGGTCCTTGTCTCTCCCAGATAGGGTTCGCCCATGCAAGAGCCTTGCCGGTGAGGAGAGAAATGATGAAAGCGACTCTGGCACAATCAGATGAAAATGTCCTAGCATACAGGCTGAAATGGATCTGACATTGATTAAGAAAACCACGGCAGGTGCTTGCTTCTCCGTCATAGTGGTCAGGAAGTGGCAAAGAAACACGTGGTCAATAATGCCAAGAGGTGTAGACTGAAGATCCACATTGCCAGGAGGTGTAGTAGGAGGAACGGCAGCTTGTGCCTTCTGCCGACGTGCAAGAATGTTCAATGCCTGGAAGAGTTGGTCCTGTCGAGACCGGAGGTCCAGCATATCCGCTCGCGTCTCCTGTGACGTCATCATGGTCTTGAATCGACCAGCGGGGTCCATGGACTGAGCGTACTGTCATGAAGGGTCTGTGGACCCACCAGGCCATACCGCCTTGGCGGTATGGCAGCTGGCCAACAGGGAGCAGGTGAATGTCTATAGTTTTATAGGTACCTGTGGCAGCTCAGACAGCAGCAGGGCAGGCTCGGCTCGGACTAGGTAACAGGCGGGCGTCAGGCGAGGTGAAGCAGGTCAGACGTGGATGCAGCATGGCACAACTTTGGCACAGCTCAGTGCTAGACCAGGAAGGTATGGATTGCTAGGAACAGGAACTGGAAACAGGAATAGGTACAGGGACTGGAACAGGAAACACTCTAGGAGGCCATCACATATACAAACTAAAGAACACAACAACGCTCAGGCATAGAAGCAGGGAGCTGGACCCCTCTTATAGTCCAGGGTACTCACGGGTCAAAGTTCATCCATGAGGTCCGGTGCGCGCGCTGCCCCTTTAAGAGCGGGCACGAGCGTGCGCGTGCACCCTACGAGATCCGGCTGAGGTGAGTGGACGCGAGCGCTGGCGTCTCCTGAGGAGGAGGCTGGGGCCAGCGCTTGCCGACTCGTGGCTGCGGCTGTCAGGGGGAGGTTGGAGCTGACAACCCGCAGCCACGGACATTACAAGGAGCAACCCAGAATCCCAACAGCACCCCTACTGCCAGACTAGGCCACTTTGACTCAGGGCCACACAGGCACGCCACAGCAACAAAGACCACCACACCACACCACAACCAAGTGAACAGGTCAAAACAGCTTACCTTTCCACGTAGTCTCAGTGGACAAACTCTGACACACCAAGATTTTTTTTCCATATACCCCAGCAGGTTAGAACATGAGATCTCGCTAGCTGAGCACTCCACATCAGTGCTGCCACACATACCATGTCCTGACACTGCTTGGCGACAGGACCTTTGAATGAGCCGCAGTATGCATACGGAGCCTGTGTGGACTTGGAAGAAGAGATGCCGTGAAGTGAATATTATATATATTTTTATTTTATTTTGTATTGTTCGGTAGGGTGGTAGTCTGATGGGGGGTGTTAGTATGATCTGGAAGGGGACAAGGTACAGAGCATGGCATGGCCTCTTTCTTGCTATGCCCAATAGAGTGATTTTTACATTGATTTACGCCAGTTTTAATATATGATAAATGTGTTGGGCAGCAAATGATAATAAATGTGTCAGGCCACTGTGGCTCCCGCTTCCTTTTGTGAAGCCACACCCTGCAAACAGTGAATTTTGTGCCCTTTTGCAAGCTTTCTACTAAAAAAAACGGATGCAAAAAGGTTGATAAGTACCCCTATAGTGTTTTCGTTTGTGCCATTTTTGCGCTCAGTGGTGTTTTGATCAAATGCAGAAAGCTTAGGGTAAGGCGTTTTTTCTGGCATTTTACTTTATATTGTTTAAAATAGAACTTAGAAAATGGCAGGAAAAAACGCCTGTACTAAAAGACACTATTTAAAAAAACGGCAATAAATAGGAATGTAAAAAACGCCATAAAAACATCTACATGCGTTTTAAATAACCCTCAGAAAAACCCTTGCTAACCTGGCTTTACGCTTTATTTCATAAAGAGAGGACATTGACAGACTGGAATGGTAATGCATCACTTTATAACAGAAGATATGGTTATACTGCTCGCCAGGGGCATAGCTAAAGGCTCATGGGCCCGGGTGCAAGAATTCAGCTTGGGCCCCCCTACCACTCCCCAACACCACCATCATCATCAGACCCCTGCGCGCGCCTATGCCCAGATGCCTTGCCCAACAGCCCCCATAGTATAATGCCCCCACACAGTATAATGCCCCAATAACGTCTAATGCCCCCCCCATAACAGCCCCATACCGTATAATGCTCCCCATACAGTATAATGCCCCCCCATCTTATCAGCCCCCTTACAGTATAATGCCCCAATATGTGCATAATAGAAAAATAGCATAATTACTTACCTATCCCCGTTCCCACGTCGGGTGGAGGATCCTTCGCCTCCTCCGGTGTGTACTATGAGTGACTCGGCGCAGACAGGCGCGATGATGTCGCTACATCCCGCCAGCCTGTGTCGAGCCGCTCAGGGCACAGGGAATGCTGCATCAAGGAGATGTCAGCTCCTTGCTCCAGGATTGAATGGAACCGGGACCTCGGTGAGTCACTCGCCAACTCCCAGAGGTCTTCACACGAACCCCCAGGGGACCCACAGTGTAGGGATGTCACGATACCAAAATTTGGACTTCGATACCTATACTTCGCAGCCGCCATCATTATGACACTCCGTTTGGATGTTTGTAAACAGAAAAGCACGTGGTGCTTTTCTGTTTTCATTCATCCTTTACAGTGCAGTAGTGCGAATCACGCTTGTCCCACGGAAGTGCTTCCGTGTGGCATGCGTGGTTTTCACGCACCCATTGACTTCAATGGGTGTGTGATGCGCGAACAGCGCACAAATATAGGACATGTCGTGCGTTTCACACAGCGGACATACGCTGCGTGAAAATCACGCACCTGTCTGCACGGCCCCATAGACTAATATAGGTCCCTGCGACGCGCGTGAAAATCACGCGTCGCACGGACGTATAACACGCTCGTGTAAATGAGCCCTGAATGTGAGGAACATGGAGGTTAAATTCATCATCGCACCTCGTGCCCCACAATAAGTGATAGAAAGCAGTTTTTATTTTATTTTTTTTACCACGCACACATCATAAATGATGCAAAAAAAATGTTGTGCAGGTTATTACTGCCACGCCAATACTGATTATGTGTAATGACGGGGTATGGAGACAGACAGGTGAGCCCTATTCTACCCGCCACTCAGTCCCTGCCTACTTGCACGGCCCGTCCTAGGCAACAGCGTACAACTGGGCGACGGTCCCTACGCTCAATATGTGCACAACAGACAAACAGACTAGGGTACACAGAAGCTAAGGGAAATGAATAAGGACGCAGAATGCGTTCGAAACACGTAGGCTACCTAGCTCATTGAAACCTCTCTGCACTTCAGGACATCTTCATTTTTCTTCTTTGATCCTGTTTTAAATTGACTTCATTAAATCTTGGAAATAGTTTCCTTTTAACCCCTCACAGCGCTGGATCCAACTTCTCCTTCCCATTTGCAACTGTCTGTTCGTGTGCCGACACGAGGACCCGTGCGCGGTGACAACAATTTACAAGTCTATATACAAGGTGAGATGGAGGCTTCCTCCCCTTCTTTCTTCCATTCCACTGTCTGGAAGCCGTGTCACGTGACAACACGGTCACATGGTACACTAAGTGTACCATGTGACCGTAACCAGGAAGTGCCGGCTTGGCACAGAAGATTTCTTTAGGAAGCGTGCTGTATGGCAACGGGGGCCCGTGGGCCCCCCAGGCTTAGGGGCCCGGTCGCAAGTGCGACCGCTGCAACCCCTATAGCTACGCCACAGCTGCTCGCTATTCAATATGTCAACCTAATCGAAGATTATGAAATGTGAAACTTTCTGCTAAAGCTTTACTCATTCGCACAATTAGCATAATTGATTTTTGATTGATTTTTTTTATGTAACTCCCAGGTCCCATGCATGTAAAATGTGGAAGGCTGTTAGCATTTTGTGTGGCAAATATATTTCTGCTATTCTATGAATACGGATGACTGGATTTGATAGCATGCTGTCATTCTGATTCTTCTACTTTATTAATCTAAGTAACAAATATAATGTTATTTGTAAACTATAAAATAGCAGTTATTATGTAATAATGAGTGTAATACTTACAGTGCCTATTAAAAGTATTCACCCCCACACCATGGATTTCTTTATTTTTTATTATACTGTATAACAACACTGATCATCAAAAAAAAAACCTCTTTACTGGTATTATCTCATAAAGACATCCCCTGCCCATATGAATGTCATAAGGATACGGTAGTCATTAGGATGCCATAGGGTGTATGGATCCTCTCACTGAGCAAGAACGGAGAACTCTTCTGATTGGGTACGATGTAATATTGCACGCTGTTACAAGAGAACTTCCTGGTTGCCACAGTTTCCTCCGGCATAATCCATCTTTTAATGTCAAAGTGACTACAAATCTCTTTAAAGTGATCAGAAAATAATTTAAAGCACAACTATGTACAGCAGGGGCAAACATACCACCTCTGCAGCTGTACAGGAGTCCCACGGGGTGAGAGGGCCCTCTCATCCATAGTAAGGCTAGGGAGCAGAACTAAGGGATCGGGTCTTGACAGGATTTTTTTTAAACTTGCCACTAATTTACAGATGTCTGGAGGGGGCCTAGCTTAATCACGAAGTGGGCAGAGCATGTTGGACTTGAGGGCAAATATTTGCAGCAACCTACACAGATTCTGCCAATGTTCAGCAATGGGAATAAGAGACCTGGTAAGTGGGATTGATTTGTAGTGCAAGTAGCAAAGGTAAGGTATGTGTTCTGTGTGTGAGTGATGCATAACCCGTTAGTGACCGGCCCATCGTGTTTCTACGTCGGTCACTAACGGGCCTTATTCCGATGCCATAGACTATTTACGTCGCGGCATCGGAATAAGTAAACAGAGCAGGGAGCTGTCAAATCTCCCTGCTCTCGGCTGCCAGAGGCAGCTGAGGGCTGGGAGCGTCCCTGCTCTGCCGTGTGAGATCGATATTAGTATCGATCTCACACGTTTAACCCCTCAGATGCGGTGCTCAATAGCGAGCACCGCATCTGAGTGGTTTTGGAGAGAGGGAGGGAGCTCCCTCTCTCCCCCACCGACACCCGGCGATACGATCGCCGAGTGTCTGTGTCTCTAATGGCAGCCGGGGGTCTAATAAAGGCCCCCAGGTCTGCCTGGAGTGAATGCCTGCTAGATCATGCCACAGGCATGACCTAGCAGATGCCTGTCTGTTTTAAACAGACAGGCAGTAATACACTGCAATACAAAAGTATTGCAGTGTATTATAAATACGATCGCAGAATCGCATATTAAAGTCCCTTAGTGGGACTAGTAAAAAAGTGAAAAAAAAGTTTAATAAAGTTCATTTTAAAAAAAAATGAAAAACCCAGCTTTTCCCCTTACAAACTGCTTTACTATTAAAAAAACAAAATAAAGTTAAAAAGTTACACATATTTGGTATCGCCGCATCCGTAACGACCCCGACTATAAATCTATTACATTATTTAACCCGCACGGTGAACGCCGTAAAAAAATTAATAAAAAACTATGGAAAAATTGCTGTTTTCTGTGAATACTGACTTTAAAAAAATGTGATAAAAAGTGATCAAAAAGTCGCATCTACTCCAAAATGGTACCAATAAAAACTACAAGTCGTCCCGCAAAAAAAAAGCCCTCATACAACCGCATCGGCGAAAAAATAAAAACGTTACGGCTCTTCAAATATGGAGACACAAAAACAAATAATTTTGAAAAAAAAGCATTTTTACTGTGTAAAAGTAGTAAAACATACAAAAACTATACAAATTTGGTATCGTTGCAATCGTAACAACCCGCTGAATAAAGTTATTGTGTTATTTATGCCACACGGTAAACGGCGTAGATTTAGGATGCAAAAAAGAGTGGCACAATTTATGCTTTTTTTCTATTCCCCCCCAAAAAAAAGTTAATAAAAGTTAATCAATAAATAATATGTACCTAAAAATGGTGCTATTAAAAAATACAACTTGTCCCGCAAAAAACAAGACCTTACACAGCTATGTCGACGAAATAATAAAAACGTTATAGCTCTTGGAATGCGACGATTGAAAAACGTAAAAAATAGCTTGGTCATTAAGGTCCAAAATAGGCTGGTCATTAAGGGGTTAAATGGCGCTTGTGTGTTGTGTGTTGTCTCTGAGTGTCATGTGTGCTGCATGTGTCCTTAGTGTGTTTGGCTTGTGTCCAGCATGAATGGTGCACATCCGTCATGTGTCCTATGTTGTGTGAGTGGTGCATGTGCGTCATGTATCATATGTTATGTGATTGGTGCATGTGCGTCATGTATCATATGTTGTGTGATTGGTGCATGTGCGTCATGTATCATATGTTGTGTGAGCGGTGCATGTGCGTCATGTATCCTATGTTGTGTGAGTGGTGCATGTGAGTCATGTATCCTATGTTGTGTAAGTGGTGCAATTGCGAAATTTGTCCTAGTTATGGGTGGCACGCGTGCAGCATTGGTCTAGAATATGAGTGTAGCATGTGTAAAGTGTGATGAGTAGCACGTGCAGAATCGTTACAGCTTGTCAGTGTTGCATGTTCGGTGTGTCCAGTATATGGTTGGAATGTGGCTAGTGTGTGAGAGGCATGTTTGTGGTATGATGGTGGTGCATGTTCAGCATGTGTACAGTGTTGTGAGTGGTATATGTGCATTCTATAATTAAATATATATATATATATATATATATATATATATATATATATATATATATATATATATATATACACACTGTATATTATACACAGTACTGTGCAAAATTTTTAGGCAGTTGTGGAAAAATGCTGCAAAATAAGAATGCTTTCAAAAATAGAAGTGTTAAAAGATTTTTTATCAATTAACAAAATACAGAGTGAATGAGCAGAAGAGAAATCTAAATCAAATCAATATTTGATGTGACCACCTTTTGCCTTTAAAACAGCATATATTCCTTCACAATTTGTGAAGGAACTCAGCAGGGAGGTGGTTCCAAACCTCTTGGAGAACTAACCACAGATATTCTGTGGATGTAGCCTCCTCATGTAATCCCAGACAGACTCGATAATGTTGAGATCAGGGATCTGTGGAGGCTATATCAATATCATCACTTTCATTGCTCCATGTTCTTCTTTACGCTGAAGATAGTTCTTAATGACATTGGCTGTATGTTCGGGGTTGTTGTCCTGCAGCAGAATAAATTTAGAGTCACTAGGACACCTCCGTAATGGTATTGCATGATAAGTATCTGCCTGTATTTCTCAGCATTGACTACAGCATTATTCCTGACCAAATCCCCATATCCATTTGCTGAATTGCAGCCCCAAACTTGCAAGGAACCTCCACCGTGCTTCACTGTTACCCGCAGACTGTATTGTCCGTGGCTGCGGGCTGTCAGCTCCAATCCCCTCCTGACAGCCGCAGCCACGAGTCGGCAAGAGCTGGCCCCAGCCTCCTCCTCAGGAGACGCCAGCGCTCGCGTCCACTCACCTCAGCCGGATCCCGTAAGGTGCACGCTCAAGCTCGTGCCCGCTCTTAACGGGGCAGCACGCGCACCGGACCTTTTGATGAACTTTGACCCATGAGTATCCTGGACTATAAGAGGGGTCCAGCCCCCTGCTTCTATGCCTGAGTGTTGTTGATGTTTCCTAGTTTGTCTATGTGATGGCCTCCTAGTGTGTTTCCTGTTCCTGTTCCTTGCATTCCATACCATCCTGGTCTAGCACTGTGCTGTGCCAAAGTCATGTCGTGCTGTATCCACGTCTGACCTGCTTCACCTCACATGACGTCTACCTGCTGCCTAGACCCAGTCGAGCCTGCCCTGCTGCTGTCTGAGCTGCCACAGGTACCTATGAACTATAGACCTACTCCCTGTTGGCCAGCTGCCTTACCGCCAAGGCGGTATGGCCCAGTGGGTCCACAGACCCTTCGTGACACAGACACTCATAATTGTACTGCTCTCCTGCCCTTTGGCAAACTAACTCCCCTCTGTTACAGCCAAATGTTTCAAATTTTGACTAATCAGTTGAGAGCACCATTTTTCTGCACCCCAGTTCCCATGTTTTCGTGCATAGTTGAGTCGCTTGGTCTTGTTTCCACATCGAATGTATGGCTCTTTGTCCGCAATTTTTCCATGAAGACCACTTCTGACCAGACTGCTCCGAACAGTAGATGGGTGTACCTGGGTGCCACTGGTTTCTGCCAGTTCTGAGCTGATGGCACTGCTGGACATCTTCCGATTTTGAAGAGAAGTAAGCATATTGTGTCCTTAAACTGCTGCACTAAGTTTCCTTGGCCGACTGCTGCGTCTGCGGTTCCTCAACGTTGCCCGTTTCTTTGTGCTTCTTCAAAATAGCTTGAACAGCACATCTTGAAACCTCAGTCTGCTTTGAAATCTTTGCCTCGGAGAGACCTTGCTGATGCAGTATAACTACCTTGTGTCTTGTTGCTGTGCTCAGTCTTGCCATGGTGGACCTCTGACATGAAACTGTCTTCCACAACCTCACCTTTATTTCAGAGTTTGGCTGTCCCTCATCCAGTTTTAAGCCTCCTACACTGCTGTTCCTGTTACAGTTAATAACTGTGTTTTAACCTACATATGAAAATGATGATCATTATCACCTGTTTGTTAGAATTGGTTAATCATACACCTGACTATAATCAAGTGTACCTAGAGGAATTGATGCAGTTTTAAAGGCAAAGGGTAGTCACAACAAATATTGATTTGATTTAGATTTCTCTTCTGTTCATTCACTTTGTGAATTTATTCGGATGTGCCATCCGTACTGTAGACCTGACAGATTCGGCTTAGACGGCAAGATACAGCTTCTATGTATACAGGATACATAGAAGCTGTATCTGAAAAATAATATATATTTTTTAAATAAAAACCTATTTAAAAGTTGCATTAAATCATCATAAATTGACTTTAAAGGTTACATAATTACATAGTTACATAGGTTGAAAAAAATAGATAGGTCCATCAGGTTCAACCTTTCTCAATAAATTACCCAAGAGGAGCGCCTTTTCTCTCTTTTTTTTCTGTTTTCTATAAGCAATAAATTACCCGTCATTCATTGCTCGATTAATTATAACCCTGAATGCCATTCGTAAATAAATAGGCATCTAGCCTTTTTTTAAATGCTGACATCGTTTCTGCAAGCACTACCTCTTGGGGAAGGGCATTCCATAGCTTGACCCCTGTAAATGTAAAGAACCCTATATTGATGTCTGAAACGTCTTTCTTCCACACGCAATGGGTGTCCCCTTGTCCTTTGTAGAGTCCTTGTAAGGAACAGATGATGTGCTAGTTCTCTGTATTGACCACACATATACTTATACATATTAATAAGATCCCCTCTAAGACGTCTTTTTTCTAAGCTGAACAAGCCCAATTTTATTAAGTCTTAGGGTATGTGCACACACACTAATTACGTCCGTATTTGACGGACGTATTTCGGCCGCAAGTCCCGGACCGAACACAGTGCAGGGAGCCGGGCTCCTAGCATCATACTTATGTACGATGCTAGCAGTCCCTGCTACTCCGTGGAACTGCTGTCCCGTACTGAAAACATGATTACAGTACGGGACAGTTGTCCTGCAGAGAGGCAGGGACTCCTAGCATCGTACATAACTATGATGCTAGGAGCCCGGCTCCCTGCACTGTGTTCGGTCCTGGACTTGCGGCCGAAATACGTCCGTCAATTACGGACGTAATTAGTGTGTGTGCACATACCCTTAGGTTTACATAGCCTTTAAGTCTATTCTAGCAATAAAAGGAAACAATCCTTCCGTACTAGTTTTTGCTGGAGAGAAATAGTTTGGGATTTGTTGGCCTCAATTGTATTTCATCAACTGTGATCTTAACAAATATTTAAATAGCTCCCATATTGCGTTGTACAGTATGTTGTTTATGTTCAGCTTCAGACACTTTGATGCTGCCAAGGACTTTTAAATTGTTTGAGAATATCCTCAAACACAGCAAATTGTGAATCATTTATAAACCATCTGTAGTTTAATAGTTAGTGCCGTATATAAATATGAATATATTGTTATATTTATACTCAGGTATTATTTCTCTTTTTTTTTCAGACAATGTCGTTGAAATTACACACTGGATACTGCAGTCCATACATAGTATTTCATTTTCTAAGGCTGTGTATTGTTTCTGCTAAAAAATGGAAACCTTACAGAACAGAGGCAAATGGAAACCATTTGCAACGGAAGCATTACTATTGAAATCAATGGGAATGTAAACGGAAGCTATGGTTTCCGTTTGCCTCTCCATTCATGGGTTCCTCCGACGGAAAGCTGGAACGGAACCCATGAACCGAAACCAACTCTGATGTGAATAAGGCCTATCAAGGGTATAATTATACATCCTCGTTGCAAACAAGGTCCTTCTCTACACTGTAGAGGTGGCTAGCAGTAATTGTACTAAGGCCAGGATCACACACACATTTGTGATGTCTTTTGTGACTCAGTTTTTTGGATAAGGATGCATTAGTCTTTTTTAATACCTTTTCTTCCCTTTGGATCCACATCTGGCTTTGGCTCAAAAAACTGAGCCAAAAACCGTGCTAAAAACTGCATAAAAATTGTGTGTGATCCTGGCCTAACACTATTATCTGAATTGCTACAAATAATCCATTTGCAGATAATTTCAGATCCATCAATAAATTATAGCTAAGACCAAAGGAAGAAAAAAATGCTGGGAAACCAAAGGGTAGTAGAAAAATGCAAAAGTTCTTTATTAACATATATGCGTCATACAATAGTAAAAAGAATCCATAGGCCAATAGTAAAAACAAGGATACTCAGCTAAAGATTTTCCAAATAACCACTGATACTGCATGCAATTTGTGTACATGCCCTAATAAAGCCAGTGCAAGCAATAAAAATGTCTAACGTATGTAATTTAAGTACCCAAAACAGATATAAATGCATGCTATTTGCATGCAGTGAGAATCAAGCAATACATTAATCCTAGCAGTCAATGGTTAATGTTTTGGGCAGGGTGCAATATATGCTAGACACCCTACATATATTGTATATGCAGAATGAATGAACAGGCACAGGCAAAAGTAAAGCAAGAAAAGGGTATGTTATATCAGTGAGTAAACCATAGTATGGAGGACTGACATACCCATAGTGTAGAGACCGGACAATCACAGCTGGGATCCACCCATACGCGCGTTTCGGCGCTAATGCCTTTGTCTGGGGGTGACGTCTGGGGGTGCCTGAAGTCTGTCAATGGATTCTAGACTAGCAAACTTCCCCCAACTTTAAAAATCTAGGAGAGTTTTGAGGCTGTGTTTACATGTTTAGAGATTTACGGCTATGTGATCAAAAGACACGTGGCAAAACCATACACGTTTTACCTTGAATTGCTGTGGTTGTACGGTGTTGTTATTGGCTGCGCTATTTTTACAGGTGAAGCTTGTTACCGCATCATGTGAACACAGCCTTAGGCCAGGATCACACACAAAGCTTTGATGCAGTTTTTGTGGCAGTTTTTGGCTCAGTTATTTGAGCCAAAGCCAGAAATGGATTCAAAAGGAAGGAAAGGTGTAAAGAAAAGACTGATGCATCTCCTTCCGTTTGTGTCCACTTCTTGGTTAGACTAAAAAAAACTGAGCCAAAACCTGCATCAAAATGGTGTGTGTGTTCCTGGCCTAAGGGTTGAAAAACGAATACCTCAGCTACAATGCTTTGGCTGGCATTTATTGAAAAAAGCCTGCAAGGAAGTCAATTGATATGTGTATATTTCACGGCAGCCTATAATGATATGAATACATCTTTACGTCAAAGCATTTATTACATAGTGGTTAGTTGATAAGCAGGGGGCAAATCTGTTAGAAATCCAAGAAAGATTTTGCTGATATATTTTGCAGGTCAAATTACCATTTTTACAACAAGCCCGTTTAAAATATGAGGCTTTTTACAACATATCTATCTAAAATTTACCATTATTACTTTCTCCATCCAGTCAAACAATGCTTCAATATCTGCAGCATATAATTAAATTGTCATTTAATCTGAAGGTAAATGGTTTTCCCTAGGGAAAGGACACTTAAATATATAATTGGCAAAGGTATACAAGGTTTTATAGTAATAATAAGGAAACAGTAACTTTTTCATTTAAATGTATGGACAACCTATCAAAGTGCAATGGTGCATGCTCAGCAAAGATCGACATTAAAATAGACTTCTTTATGAGAAACTGGCACCATAGATGGAATTATTGAACAGTTAGGCTGGGTTCACACGTGGCGGAATTTCACTTAAATTCCGCTGCGGACACTCCGCAGCGTTAATCCGCGTTAAGCGGTGCCGTTTGTCCATTGACTTACACTTTAATTTAGCAGTGTTCGTTTAGACGAGGCGTAAAATTCCGCTGCGGAGCATAGGCTGCGGAGGGGAATTTGGTGTCCGCAGCATGCTCTGTCTGTTGCGGAGCAGTGGCGGACTCATGGCGGAATTTCTCCATTGACTTCAATGGAGAGTCAAAATTCCGCAATGAAGTCCGCAGATCTTATGTGTGCTGCGGAGCGTATTGGTTTTACTACCATGACATTTCTTCATTCTGGCTGGACCTATGTATTTCTAGGTCTACAGCCAGACTGAGGAAGTCAATGGGGCTCCCGTAATGACGGGAGCGTTGCTAGGAGACGTCAGTAAATAGTCACTGTCCAGGGTGCTGAAAGAGTTAAGCGATCGGCAGTAACTGTTTCTGCACCCGGGACAGTGACTACCGATCTCAATATACATGTATCTGTAAAAAAACATATAAGTTCATACTTACCGAGAACTCCCTGCGTCTGTCTCCAGTCCGGCCTCCCAGGATGACGTTTCAGTGTAAGTGACGGCTGCAGCCAATCACAGGCCAAGCACAGGCTGCAGCGGTCACATGGACTGCCGCGTCATCCAGGGAGGTCGGGCTGGATGCCGAAAGAGGGACGCGTCACCAAGACAACGGCCGGTAAGTATGAAAATCGTTTACTTTCACTAGGGAAAGTGCTGTCCCTTCTCTCTATCCTGCACTGATAGGGAGAAGGGAAGCACTTTTCCCGCAGTCCGCAGCAGCTAGTCCGCATCAATGTACTGCACATTTTGTGCAGATCCGCAGCAGAATCTGCAACGCAGATTCTGTGCGGCATTGATGCGGACAGTTGCGGAGGAAATCCGCCACGTGTGGTCATGCCCTTAGAAAATGGCTTGTAATGTACAGTTTAGATCTATTACATTTTTTTTGCTATCTGCCCTAAGAATCAGTGCTGGGACCCAATATATGAAAGATCTGGAAATTATGCAAGTTTCACATATAATAATAATAATAATAATAATAATAATAATAATAATAATAATAATAATATTTCTAAGTATTATTTTTTATATTGTATATCTGAGCATGAAACAAAATTTTCAGTCAGGCATAGTCCTCAACCAGTATATGATCGGGTGTCATCAATAAATAGCTTATTGAGTTAGCAGTATCTCACTTCATGTGACACTACAGGCATTTATATGCATCTATTGGTGGTGCAGAGTTGCAGTTGGACCTTGGTCATGGTGTCTAATGGGGTCAAAATGCCTCTCTACCACATAAGAGGACAACAATGCTACCAGAAACTCAGAGATGACCTCTTCAAATCGTGTATGCAAAACTTTATAGGTAAGGACAATTGGATGCCTTGGTTTCGCTGAGTTTGAATGAATCATGTAGGGTAGTAGCATTATATAATATTTTGTAATATATAAACATAGCAAAAAAAGTATTTGTAAAAAAAAAAAAAGGATAGATATGTCTAGGGAATATGCACTAGATTGTGTTTTAGTAGCAGTGCAAATCCAATCTTGTATTACACTATTAGGCCGGGTTCACATGGTGCATGTTTTTTGCGTTGGACTCTCAATGGGACATCATCAATCAAAACAAAAAAATGCATGCTAAAAACGCAACAAAAATGCACCATGTTCCTTAGGGTGAAGAATAGATTTGTAACACTAATGTATGCAATTCGTTTGCCAAACCAGACTTTTAGATGTGTGTCAAGGGTGTACATGTTATAGAGAAGCCCTTGCAAATGGAGCTCATAAAAAAAGTGTAGCCCAGCTGAGGCTGACCTTGTAGATGGTGACACACAGCCACCCTTGTAGATAGTGCCACACAGCCTCCCTTGTAAACAGGGCCACACAGCCCCCTTTGTAGATAGCACACAGTCCCCGAACAAATTAAAAAAACTTGTACTCTCCTAGCCCCATTCCCGCAAACAAATAAATTAGCTTTACAGTCTCCTTTAACAGCCTATGCGACGGGATCCTTGCGTAAGCCGGCGTGATCCATTGACGTCAATGCACCGGCCTGCGCTGGGATCCTGTCCCAGTCCCATAGTGAATGGCAGAGCAGGGAGCAAGCTCCTTGCTCCGCCATATTATTCAATTGCATCTGTGTCCTAAGGAAGCAGATACAATTGAATGTGGCAGTTGCCAAGGGCCCCGGATGCCAAGTGCAGGCGACACCACTGGGAGCGAGGGGGCCCATGCCGCCTGGCCCATTATGGGCCGCCCTCATTTTGAGGGCCCGTAGCAGCCGCAATAGTAGCGGCAGTGCAGTGCTCCACCTTACTTCACTCCTTGTTGTGTCCGGTTACTGGCTCCGCCTGCCCCCCCCCCCCCCAAGCTACGTCCCTGAGGTCAGATACATGCATACACATGAAAATCGCAAGCAAAACTGAGCCAGAGTTGAATATCTCGCCCAGGACCGGGGTTGGATGCAGAAAGAGAGAAAGGATTGGCTGTGCATCACACACCAAGGATGGATTGAGAAAACCCAACAGCTAGGCTGGTAAACATAGCAATCTTATAGTGACGAGCGTTTCTCCATGTCCCTTCTTAGTTTTGTAGCTCTTCTTTGTACCTTTTCCAACTCCAGGGAATCCTTTCTAAAAATCAGTATCCAGAGCTAAACTGCATATTCTATATGAGGCCGCAATAATACTTAGTAGAGTGGTAATATTGTGTCCCTGTCCCGTGAGTCCATGCCTCTTTTAATACACAACAGAATTCTCCTGGCTTTAGAAGCAGCTCGTTGACTTTGCACCCTGTTAGTTAGTTTATGATCTACAAGTACACCCAGATCCATGACTCTCCCAGTTTTACTCCCCCTAGGACATATATATGGAGCATGCAGATTATTAGTTCCCAGATTTATAACTTTACTTTTATCCACATTTAACATAATTTGCCAAGCGGATGCCCAAACACTCAGTGTGTCCAAGTCTTCCATTGAAGGAACTATAATACATAGCTTGGTGTTATCTTCAAAAATAGAAATTAACACTATCTCCTATTTCTTTAATAAATAAGTTGAATAATAGCATTTCCAGCATTGAACCTTGTGGGACACCATTTATAACCGGTAACGATTCAGAGTAGGAATCATTGACCACAACTCTTTAAAAACGGTCTATGAGCCAAATTTCAATCCAATTAGAAACTTTACTTTTTGAACCAATAAACCTTATTTTACCCATTAGGCATCTATGTGGGTAAATGCCTTTGTAAAGTCCAAAACCACTATATCCGTCGTGGCCCCTCTGTCTAGGCTTTTAGTTACCTTCCTCACTAAAAAGTTGGGCCGTGGTAATAATTATATCAAGTGCACGTAAGTGAGCATTTCTTGTGAGAAGCATTGTCAGTTTATATAAGCAAGGAGATTGAGGTAATAAGAAGGTAAATGCTATGTTGTCTATTGTAATAACTCACAATTGAATTTTCTCTCCGTGAGAAAGTTGAAATGCCTTTATTTCCCAACCCTCCCCACTAAGGCCTAGTTCACATGGAGTTTTGTGCAAGCAGAAAAATCTGATTTTAAACTGCCAGCGTTGTTTTGCTTTTTTTTCAACTTTTTGCAGCGTTTTTTGCAGCGTTTTTTGAATCGAATGCAAAAACAGCGGGCATAAAATGCTGCAAAAAACGCTCAGAAACAAGATCCACATCTATTTTTTGCCTCCCATTGATTTCAATGGGAAACTGCTCGAAGAAAGAGAATGCCGATTTTTTTCCATGCAAAATCAATAGGGGGGGGGGTGATTTGGTCCCTTTTTTGGCACTGATTCTAATGCGGTTTCCACGTCAAAATCAGCGACAAAAAACTCTGTGTGAACTGACCCTAAAGTTGGTCATATTTCAATCTTGAGTACATTACTGTTTCTCGAGTGAAATTGTTAAAGTCTGCTTCGCAGGGCCGGGACAAGCTCGCATCACCAAAGGCAAAGGATTCAAGGTGCCCCCCAATCTGAACATATTTTAAATTCAGTGTGATAACTGTCAGAATTACAGTTGTTCACTTGACACTTGACACTTAGGGCTCACTTAGGGCTCATGGACACATCAGTTATTTTCTTCAGTTTGCTATCCGTTTTAACGGAAAGCACACTGACCCAATCAATTCTATGGGGCCATGCACACATCCGTATTTTTGCGGATCCGTGTACCCAAATCCTAAATCTCAGAGCATGTCCTAGTCCTGCCTGTAATTTATTCATTTAAATTTCATCTCATTTATGCTTAGGAGTCCAGTTGGCGATCCTACTCTGTGATTGATAGCCTTCTCTGCATAAGTGTTCATACAGAGATAGATGTCAACCGGTGATTAAAGGTGTTCTCCAGGCAATTTATATTGATGGCCTATCCTTAGGGTAGGTTATTAATACCAGATCGGTGGAGGTCCGACTCCTGGCATCCCCACCGACAAGTTGACTGAAGGGCCGCGGTCTCTTCATAGCTTACCAGGCACAGCACCGTACACATCTGTAACAGCTGTGCCTGGGATTTCAGTTCTGATCCCGTTCAAGTGAATGACAATGAGCTGCAATCCAAGGCACAACCACTACGGATGTGTATGGCACTGTGCCTGGTAAACACTCAAAAGGCCATGGCATACATCGCCGCGGCCCCTACAGTCAGCTGATTAGCGGGGATGCCATTGTGGTATGGCGTGTCTGTGACTCTCTCCCTGCTCTCTCCCTTCTCCCCCTCCCCTCTCCATAGACTTCTATGGGCAGTGTGTCTGTGTCTTTCTGCCCCCTACTCCCTCCTCCTGCTCCACCTTCCTCTCTCCATAGACCTCTATGAGCAGCATGTGTGTGTGTGTGTGTGTGTGTGTGTGTGCGTGTGTGTGCCTTTGTCTCTCCCTGCTCCTTCCTCCTGCTTCCCCTCCCCTCTCCATAAACTTCTATGGGCATGCTGTGAAGAGACACCCCCCCCACACACAAACTTCTTGCAATTCGTCACCTCTGCTCTGTAACTTGGGATGGATTTTGCTCGACAGCAAGGGCTGGACAGCAGATTACACATACAAGGAGACACCTAGTTGCAGTAACTTCATACAGAATTTGTAGGGATAAAAGAACTAAATTTTAACAGTAAGTAAATCACAAAGTTGATATAGTTCAGATAAACTATTAGGTTAGCATAAGTTGATTGAGAAGTTAGTTCCCTAGTTTTTTTTTACAGATTATGTTATTGCATCAGGAATAATATTATCTAAGGTAGTTTACATATAACATGTAGGAACTATACTATTTAGGTTGGCTATAGAAATATTAGTCACTGTCACTTTAGTAGCATGACATCATGGCACCAGTGCATACTTGTTAAAGTTTTAGTTACCATACTACCTTAATATCAGCCTATGCCAATGCTGCAGATGATGTTATATGGTAAATAACTTGGGTGGTGCCCAGGGCTTAGTAAGATAGGAATAGAAAACAAGCATTGTAATAAAATAATATTATAGAACCCATTCATTGTGAGGGAAATGTTATCAATTTTAAGTTATATCAGCTTTGGGACTGGCAAGTACCAACTCCCTTGGCAGGAGGTGGCTCCCAGCTGTGGGAAATGCAGATAGACTTGTTAATGAACAAAAAGTGTGATCTAATTTCAATTTCTCATAATAATGTGCTAATGCACTTAAGAGCTGTGTGTACACAGATGGTTCACATATATACAATTTATGGAGGCAGCTGGAGCATTAATAATATTATTTGGAGGTTTGCATGTCTGTGTTAGTAACTCTTTCAAGACCCAAGAGGCCTGAATTACACTGGTAAAGTAATTAATCCGGGGCGTATTGTGATGGGCCCATGTAATTACTCTAACAATTTTAGTCACACATTAAGGACTAACCTTCCAAATAGTGTTTTATAAAGAACCTACTATGTGGTAATTTATCTGACCTGCATGGCAAAGCTTCGAGCGCATACTGTAGAGCAGTGTTTCTCAACCTTTCATAGCCTAGAACCCCCTAGTCAAAGTAATTTCAACGAAGTACCCCCAAAACTACGTTCCATCGCAATCTTAAAGGGGTTGACCATTTTATTGCTAATTTAAACCAATGTATGTAAATTATGATTGTATGCTACTTACGAATATACAGAGCAGCTGTATCTAGCGCTATTCACTGACACGCCAGATCCACCTGTAATATATTACATCTAAGTTCACAACTTAGATGAGATAGTTTACAGGTGGATAATACGTGTCACAGACACGCAGGATCCGCTGTTACTGAAGCCGTCAGGCTCGCGAGACTGACGGATTCAGTGAATAGCGCTAGATACAGCTGTATCTGTATCTAAAAAAGTAAAAATAATTTTTAATATAAAGTATTTATAAAGTTACACAAAACACACTGATGCACCTTTTTATATATATATATATATATATATATATATATAAATATATAAAATATTGCCTTTCAAAGGTGTACACAGACTTTAGTAACGGCCAATACACCTTTTCACGGTGGCCACAACGGGCTTTATTCTGATGCATACTCCTTTTCACAGCGCCACATCAGAATAAATAAACAGAGCAGGGAGCCGTTAATTTTCCCTGCTCTCAGCTACGAGAGGTAGCTGAGGGCTGGGTGCATTCCGCATCTGAGTTGTTTTGGAGAGAGGGAGGGAGCTCTCTCTCATCCCACCGATACCCAGCGATAAGATCGCCGACTGTCTGTTTCTCCGATGGCAGACAGAGGTATGGCCTAGCAGATGCCTGTCCATTTTAAACGGACAGGCAGCAATACACTGCAATACAAAAGTATTACAGTGTATTCTAAAAGTGATCGGATTATTGCATATTAAAGTCCCATAGTCAGAATAGTAAAAAAGTAAAAAAAAAGTTTAATAAAGTTATTTAAAAAAAAATGAAAAACCCACTTTTTCCCCTTACAAAATGCTTTATTATTAAAAAAACAGAGTAAAAAAGCTACACATATTTGGTATCGCCCACTCCGTAACGACCCCGACTATGAAGCTGTTACATTATTTAACCCGCACGGTGAATGCCGTAAAAAAAAATAATAAAAAACAATGGAAAAATTGTTGTTTTCTGTGAATCCTGCCTTAAAAAAAATGTGGTAAAAAGTGATCAAAAAGTCGCATCCACTCCAAAATGCTACCAATAAAAACTACAAGTCGAGCCGCAAAAAAAAAAAAAGCCCTCATACAACTGCATTGGCAGAAAAAGAAAAAAGTTATGACTATTCAAATATGGAGACATAAAAACAAATAATTTTGAAAAAACAGTGTTTTTACTGTGTAAAAGTAGTAAAACGTACAAAATCTTTATAAATTTGGTATCGTTGCAATCGTAACAACCCGCTGAATAAAGTTATTGGATTATTTATACCACACGGTAAACGGCGTAGATTTAAGACGCAAAAAAGAGTGGCAAAATGTCTGTTTTTTTTCTAACCCCCCCAAAAAAAAGTTAATAAAAGTTAATCAACAAATTTTATGTATCCCAAAACGGTGCTATTAAAAAATACAACTTGTCCCGCAAAAAACAAGACCTTATACAGCTATGTCGACGCAAAAATAAAAAAGTTATAGCTCTTGGAATGCGACGATGAAAAAACTTAAAAAATAGCTTGGTCATTTACCCCTTCCCGCTCCTGGACGTACTATTAGGTCATGGTAGCTGTATCGTTCGCGCTCCATGACCTAATAGTACGTCTCGGGAGTAACGGCCGTTTCGACCGTCCTCCCGACACATACAGGAGCTGTGACAGCTGCTGTCTTGTTCAGCAGCTGTCACAGCTCCTACAGCGGGGACCGATCGCTGTGTCCCTGCTGATTAACCCCATAAAAGCCGCGTTCTATAGAGATCGCGGCTTTTTAGGGGTTAAGCTGCCATCGCTGGCCTGCTACCCGATAGCGGCCGGCGATGGTGACTATGGCAACCGGACACTAAACAATGGCGTCCGGCTATGCCATAGACGGAAGCCTAGTGGGTCCTGACAACGTCAGGACCCACTATGCTTGCTGTCAGTGAGTAGCTGACAGTTCTAATACACTGCACTACGCATGTAGTGCAGTGTATTAGAATTGCGATCAGGGCCTCCTGCCCTCAAGTCCCCGAGTGGGACAAAGTAATAAAGTAAAAAAAAAGTTAAAAAAAGATGTGTAAAAATAAGAAAATAAACGTTTTAAAAGTATTAAAAGTAAAAATCCCCCTTTTTCCCTTATCAGTCCTTTATTATTAATAAAAATATATGAACAAACAAATAAACTATACATAATTGGTATCGCCGCGTCCGCAACGGCCTGAACTACAAAATTATTTCGTTATTTATCCCGCACGGTGAACGCCGTAAAATAAAATAATAATAAACCGAACCACAATCACAATTGTTTGGTCACTTCACCTCCCAAAAAATGGAATAAAAAGAGATCAAAAAGTCGCATGTACCTAAAAATGGTACTGATCGAAACTACAGTTCGTTACGCAAAAAATAAGTCCTCGCACGGCTTTATTAATTGAAAAATAAAAAAGTTCTGGCTCTTAGAATATGGTAACACAAAAAGTGAATGATTTTTTACAAAACATATTTTATTGTACAAACGCCATAAGACATAAAAAAAAAACTATAAACATCTGGTATCGCCGTGATCGTATCGCCCAGCAGAATAAAGTGAATATGTAATTTATAGCGCACGGTGCACGCTGTAAAAAAAATAGAATAAAAAACAATAGTACAGGGTGGGCCATTTATATGGATACACCTAAATAAAATGGGAATGGTTGGTGATATTAAATTCCTGTTTGTGGCACATTAGTATATGGGAGGGGGGAAACTTTTCAAGCTGGGTGTTGACCATGGCGGCCATTTTGAAGGTGGCCATTTTGTATCCAACTTTAGTTTTTTCAATGGGAAGAGGGTCATGTGACACATCAAACTTATCGAGAATTTCACAAGAAAAACAATGGTGTGCTTGGTTTTAACGTTACTTTATTCTTTCATGAGTTATTTACAAGTTTCTGACCACTTATAAAATGTGTTCAAAGTGCTGCCCATTGTGTTGGATTGTCAATGCAACTCTCTTCTCCCACTCTTCACACACTGATAGCAACACCGCAGAAGAAATGCTAGCACAGGCTTCCAGTATCCGTAGTTTCAGTTGCTGCACATCTCGTATCTTCACAGCATAGACAATTGCCTTCAGATGACCCCAAAGATAAAAGTCTAAGGGGGTCAGGTCAGGAGGCATTTCTTCTGCAGTGTTGCTATCAGTGTGTGAAGAGTGGGAGAAGAGGGTTGCATTGACAATCCAACACAATGGCCAACACTTTGAACACATATTTAGTGGTCAGAAACTTGTAAATATCTTATGAAAGAATAAAGTAACGTTAAAACCAAGCACACCATTGTTTTTCTTGTGAAATTCTCGATAAGTTTGATGTGTCACATGACCCTCTTCCCATTGAAAAAACTAAAGTCGGATACAAAATGGCCGACTTCAAAATGGCCGCCATGGTCAACACCCAGCTTGAAAAGTTTCTCCCCCTCCCATATACTAATGTGCCACAAACATGAAGTTAATATCAGCAACCATTCCCATTTTATTTAGGTGTATCCATATAAATGGCCCACCCTGTAGAATTGCTGTTTTTAGTCACCACGCCACCTAAGAATAGAATAAAAACTGATCAAAAAGTCGCATGCACCCCATGAAAACTACAATGGATTCCTCAAGGGGTCTAGTTTCCAAATTGGGGTCACTTTTGGGGGGTTTCCAATGTTTTGGCACCACAAGACCTCTTCAAACCGGACATGGTGCCTAATAAAAAAGAGGGCTCAAAATCCGCTAGGTGCTCCTTTGCTTCGGAGGCCGGTGCTTCAGTCCATTACCACACTAGGGCCACATGTGGGATATTTCTCAAAACTGCAGAATCTGGGCAATACGTATTAAGTTGCGTTTCTCTGATAAATCCTTTTGTGTTATAAAAAAAATGGTATAAAGAGGATTTTCTGACAAAAAAAAAATGTAAATTTCACCTCTACTTTGCTCTAAATTTCTGTGAAACACCTAAAGGGTTCATAAACTTTCTAAATGCTGTTGTGGATACTTTGAAGGGTCTAGTTTCCAAAATGGGGTATTTGATAGGGGTTTCTAATATATGGGCCCCTCAAAGCAACTTCAGAACTGAACTGTAACCTAAAAAAATAAATAAATGAGGCAATACTTTGCTTCTTACATTATACTGATAATGAGCCGTGCCCACCCCGAGATGACCCCAGTTTTGACCGTTTGTATAAACGGAGACATCTATTAGACCGTTCCAGTGCCCGGTTTTCCCAAGCATTCACCCCCAAGAAGTGTATTTCTATTGATGAGTCCCTGGTACATTTTAAAGGGAGGGTTCAATTCCGCGAGTACCTGCCGGGTAAGAGGGCAAGGTATGGCGTGAAGATGTATAAGCTGCGAGAGTGCATCAGGGTATACCTACAGGTTTAGGATATATGAAGGAAAGGCCACCCCCAAACCAGACTGCATCCTGGACTACAATAGGTACATGGGAGGGATGGACTTGTAAGATCAAATCCTGAAGCCCTACAGCGCCATGTGGTGTGGTATAAGAAGCTGGCAGGGAACATCATACAGATGGCTTTGTACAATGCGTACGTGCTACGTCGATGTGCGGGCCAGACGGGAACTTTCCTGGAATTTCAAGAGGTGATTATCGAGAACCTAATGTTTAGGGACCAAGAAGGGGGGGGCACCCAGTACTTCTGGAAGCGGGGCCACACGCATCGTACCAGGGCGGCAACACTTTCCAGGAGAAGTTCCCCAAACTGGCAAGAAGGGAAAAAGTCAAAAGAGGTGCAAAGTCTGCTATAAGAGGGCGATAAGGGATGACACAATATATCAATGTGACACGTGTCCCGAATAACCAGAGCTCTGTATGAAAGAGTGTTTTAAAATTGATCATACATCCCTTGGTTTATAATTTAGCCCAATTTTACTTACCCTGATGCACTCTGCACAGCTTATCCCCCTCATCTTTCCCTTCTGAGCCCTGCTGTGTGCCCAGGCAGCTGATAACAGCCACATGTAGGGTATTGCCATACCCGGGAGAACCCACATTACAGTTTATGGGGTGTAGGTCTCCGGTCAAAATGCTCACTACACCTCTAGATGAATGCCTTAAGGGTGTAGTTTTTAAAACGGGGTCACTTCTTGCGGGTTTCAACTGTACTGGTCCCTCAGGTGCTTCTGCATACATGACTTCGCACTAGAAAATCCCCAGTAGGCCAAATGGTGGTCCTTTTCTTCTGAGCCCTCCCATGGGCCCAAACGGCAGTTTATCACAACAAATGGGGTATTGTGGCACTCAGAACAAATCGCGCAACAGAATGGGGTATTTTATTTCTTGTGAAAATAAGACATTTTCAGCTAAAACTACATATTATTTGAAAAAAATAATTTTGTTTTCATTCCCAGCCCAATTCAAATAAGTTCTGTGAAGAAACTATGGGGTCTAAATGGTCACATTACCCATAAATTTATTCCTTGAGGAGTGTAGTTTCCAAAATGGGGTCACTTCTGGTGGGTTTCCATTGCTTTGATACCTCTGGGGCTCTGCAAATGCGACATGGCACCCGAAAACCAAACCAGCAAAATCTGTACTCCAAAGAACACACAGCGCTCTTTCCCTTCTGAGGCCTCCCATGGGCCCAAACGGCAGTTTATTGCCACAAACGGGGTATTGCTGCACTAAGGAGAAATTGGGCAACAAAATTGAGTATTTTGTTCCCTGTGAAAATAAGAAATTTTGATAAAAAATTGCATCTTATTGGAAAAAATGTCATTTTTTTAATGTCACAGCCCAATTCAAATAGGTGCTGTGAAAAAACTGTGTCGTCAAAATGCTAACAACAACCATAAATGAATTCCTTGAGGGGTGTAGTTTCCGAAATGGGGTCACTTTTGGTGGGTTTCCATTGCTTTGATACCTCTGAGGCTCTGCAAATGCGACATGGCACCCGAAAACCAATCCAGCAAAATCTGGACTCCAACAAACATATAGCGCTCCTTTCCTTCTGAGCCCTCCCATGGGCCCAAACGGCAGTTTATCACCACAAATGGGGTATTGCCACACTAAGGACAAATTGGGCAACAAAATTGGGTATTTTGTTCCCTGTGAAAATAAGAAATTTTGATCATAAATGACATTTTATTGGAAAAAATGAAATTTTTTTCATTTCACAGCTCAATTCAAATACGTGCTGTGAAAAAACTGTGCGGTCAAAATGGTAACAACAACCATAAATGAATTCCTTGAGGGGTGTAGTTTCCAAAATGGGGTCACTATTGGGGGATTCCTACTGTTTTGGCACCTCAACACCTCTTCAAACCTGGCATGCTGCCTAAAATATATTCTAATAAAAAAGAGGACTCAAAATGCACTAGGTGCTTCTTTGCTTCTAGGGCTTGTGTTTTAGTCCACGAGCGCAGTAGGGCCACATGTGGGACATTTCTAAAAACTGCAGAATCTGGATAATACATATTTAGTAGTGTTTCTCTGGTAAAACCTTCTGTGTTACAGAAAAAAAATGAATAAAATTGAAATTCAGCAAGAAAAATGAAATTTGCAAATTTCACCTCCACTTTGCTTTAATTCCTGTGAAATGCCTGAAGGGTTAAAAAACTTTCTAAATGATGTTTTGAATACTTTGAGGGGTCTACTTTTTAAAATGGAGTGTTTTATCAGGGTTTCTAATACATAGGCCCCACAAAGCCACTTCAGAACTCAAGAGGTACCTTAAAAAAAAGGCTTTTGAAATTTTCTTAAAAATATGAGAAATTGCTGTTTATGTTCTAAGCCTTGCAACATCCAAGAAAAATAAAAGAATGTTCAAAAAACGATGCCAATCTAAAGTAGACATATGGGAAATGTGAACTAGTAACTATTTTGGGTGGTATAACCGTCTGTTTTACAAGCAGATGCATTAAAATTCTGAAAAATGCAATTTTTTCACAATTTTCTCTAAATTTTGCAATTTTTCACCAATAAACACTGAATATATCGACCAAATTTTACCACGAACATGAAGCCCAATGTGTCACGAGAAAACTGTCTCAGAATCGCTTGGGTAGGTTTAAGCATTTCGACGTTATTACCACAAAAAGTGAAATATGTCAGATTTGAAAAATGGGCTCTGAGCCTTAAGGCCAAAACTAGGCTGCGTCCTTAAGGGGTTAAGGCCTAAAATAGGCTGGTCATTAAGGGGTTAAACATCTATAATAGGAAAAACCCTAAAATTTCACGAGAGAAAAAAGGAAACATAACGACGATGTGTGAATAAGGCCTAACATTGATTTTTATTAGAGCGTATCAAAAAGTACAGACATGCATACATCCTAACACAGTGGCGTAGCTAGGGGGGAAGGCGTGGCATGTGCCCCTGGTGCAACTTTGAGGGGGGCGCCAGCGCCACCTCCTCCTGCACTATAATTGTACCTGTGTCTATAGAACACAGGTGCAATTAGAAGCAATGAATGACCGGGCACGTTCCGTGCCCGGCTATTCTGCGCTTTAGTACCAGTGAAGCGACTGGTACCTTTTGTACCAGTGAAGCTTCCGGCGCTGAAAGGTGCTGAATGACAGGCAAAGTCATCCTGCCCAGCCAATCAGCGCCTTTCATAGACGCTTCGTTCAACCCCCAGGAGACCTGCGCAGAAGAGAGCAGGTCTCCATTGCTGCCGGCCGGCGTGGCAACGGGATTAAGGTGAGTTTCAATATATATATTTTTTTTAATTGTAATAAAAAAGTGTGTGGCTGTATCTACAGGGGGGGCTTTATCTACAGGGGGGCTTTATCTACAAGGGGGGCTTTATCTACAAGGGGGACTTTATCTACGGGGGGTGACTTTGTCTACACGTGGGGGGGCTTTATCTACAAGGGGGACTTAATCTACAAGGGGGACTTTATCTATGGGGGGGACTCTATCTACGGGGGGCTTTATCTACATGCGGGGGGCTATCTATGGAGCACCATATACAGGGGTGGGCTATAGCTACAGGGGGGCTATATACAGGGGTGGGCGATCTATGGAGCACTATATACAGGGGTGGTCTATATTTACAGGGGGGCTATATAGTATATATAGATCGCCCACCCCTGTATATAGCCCCCCTGTAGATATAGCCCACCCCTTTATATAGTATCCCACAAATAGCTCCCCTTATAGTGCTCCACAGAAAGCCCAGCCCTGTATATAGCCCCCCTGTACATATAGTCTACCCCTGTATATAGTGCTCCACAGATAGCCCACCCCTGTATATAGTATATACAGGGGTGGGCTGTCTGTGGAGCACTATATATAGGGGTGGGCTATATCTACAGGGGGGCTATATACAGGGGTGGACTATATGTGGAGCACTATATACAGGGGTGGACTATATGTGGAGCACTATATACAGGGTGGGCTATATCTACAGGGGAGGCTATATACAGGGGTGTGCTATCTGTGGAGCACTATATACAGGGGTGGGCTCTACAGGGGGCTATATACAGGATTGGGCAATACGTGGAGCACTATATACAGGGCTGGTCTATATCTACAGGGGGCTATATACAGGGGTGGGCTATCTGTAGATCACTATAGGGGGAGCTATATGAGGGCACTATCTACAGGGGGCTCTATGGGGGCACTATCTACAGGGGGCACTATGGCAGACACTATCTACAGGGGGCACAGTGTGTGTGTGTGTGTGTGTGTGTGTTTGTTTGTGTGTGTGTGTGGGACACGGTGTATGGTGCTATTATAATTAGAGGTGCAGTGTATGGCGCTATCATATTTAGGGGTGTAGCATGTGGTATAATGAGAACTTTATCTTTATTTATAGGTGTAGAAATGTTGGAAAGGTAAGAAGCTAAAGACATCTGAGTGGCAAACTGCAGAAATGGGCTGTGACCGGGAGAAGTCATCATAGATGTCTGGACCGGATGTAGAAAAATAACTAGAATCTGAGACGTCATCGGTGAGTCACAATGTAAATGTTCATTCTGCCTCTAATCAGCACTGTAGTCACTGTATGATCTGCAGTGAGATGATGGGTGGTATGATTATGATAGGATTTATTTTTTGTGAAACAGCATCTCCCAGCATATCCTCACCATTGTTCGGACTATGCTGTTAGCTGTAGTTTTACGCCGTACAAACCTGTACAGCAGGGGTTGCACTAAATTGAGCTGTATTTGTGCTGGTGCTGAATATATGTAATGAACTTGGTACTGGGGCTGTATTTATGTACGGAGCACTATTCTGGTGTTGTGTTTAGAACTATATTGCTTGTAAAATGTACAAATGTTTTTATGCTCGCGTTACATAAAAGGAAATGTGGAAAAGAAATGACATGCCATTGATTGGTAGAGAAAACAAACACGGCGGGGGCGCCAAACTGAATCTTTGCCCTGGGTGCTGGAGAACCTAGCTACGCCTCGGCCTAACACATATACATACACTACCGTTCAAAAGTTTAGGGTCACTTAGAAATTTCCTTATTTTTGAAAGAAAAGCACAGTTTTTTTCAATGAAGATAACATTAAATTAATCAGAAATACACTCTATAAATTGTTAGGCTATGTTCACACGGGGTCTTTTGCCGAGTTTATTGACGCGGAAACCGCGTCGCAAAACTCGGCAGAAACTCCCCGAGAACGCCTCCCATTGATTTCAATGGGAGGCGTCGGCGTCTTTTTCCCGCGAGCAGTAAAACTGCCTCGCGGGAAAAAGAAGCGACATGCCCTATCTTCGGGCGCTTCCGCCTCCGACCTCCCATTGACTTCAATGGGAGGCAGGAGAAAGCGTGTTTTCTGCCCGCGGCGCTCAATGGCCGCGGGCGAAAAACGGCGCGATCATTGCTATTCACACGGAGTATTTTGGGGGAGGAATATCTGCCTCAAAATTCCGTTTGGAGCTTTGAGGCAGATATTCCTCCCCCAAAATACTCCGTGTGAACATAGCCTTAATGTGCTAAATGACTATTCTATCTGCAAACGTCTGGTTTTTAATGCAATATCTACATAGGTGTATAGAGGCCCATTTCCAGCAACCATCACGCCAGTGTTCTAATAGTAAATTGTGTTTGCTAACTGTGTTAGAAGGCTAATGGATGATTAGAAAACACTTGAAAACCCTCGTGCAATTATGTTAGCACCGCTGTAAACAGTTTTGCTGTTTAGAGCTATAAAACTGACCTTCCTTTGAGCTAATTGAGAATCTGGAGCATTACATTTGTGGGTTTGATTAAACTCTCAAAATGGCTAGAAAAAGAGAGCTTTCATGTGAAACTCGACAGTCTATTCTTGTTCTTAGATATGAAGGCTATTTAATGCGAGAAATTGCCAAGAAACTGAAGATTTCCTACAACGGTGTGTACTACTCCCTTCAGAGGACAGCACAAACAGGCTCTAACCAGAGTAGATAGAGCAGTGGGAGGCCCCGCTGCACAACTGAGCAACAAGACAAGTACATTAGAGTCTCTAGTTTGAGAAATAGACGCCTCACAGGTCCTCAACTGGCAGCTTCATTAAATAGTGCCCGCAAAACGCCAGTGTCGACGTCTACAGTGAAGAGGCGACTCCGGGATGCTGGCTTTCAGGTCAGAGTGGCAAAGAAAAAGCCATATCTGAGACTGGCTAATAAAAGGAAAAGATTAATATGGGCAAAAGCACACAGACATTGGACAGAGGAAGATTGGAAAAAAAGTGTTATGGACAGACGAATCGAAGTTTGAGGTGTTTGGATCATACAGAAGAACATTTGTGAGATGCAGAACAACTGAAAAGATGC
Organism: Rhinoderma darwinii; assembly: GCF_050947455.1. Lineage (NCBI taxonomy): Eukaryota > Metazoa > Chordata > Amphibia > Anura > Rhinodermatidae > Rhinoderma > Rhinoderma darwinii. The sequence continues at coordinate 336,735,805 of NC_134688.1, read as the reverse complement.
TGGAAGAGTGCCTGACGCCATCTGTCAAGCATGGTGGAGGTAATGTGATGGTCTGGGGTTGCTTTGGTGCTGGTAAAGTGGGAGATTTGTACAAGCTAAAAGGGATTTTGAGTAAGGAATGCTATCACTCCATTTTGCAACGCCATGCCATACCCTGTGGACAGCGCTTGATTGGAGCAAATTAAATCCTACAACAGGACAATGACCCAAAGCACACCTCCAAATTATGCAAGAACTATTTAGGGAAGAAGCAGGCAGCTGGTATTCTATCTGTAATGGAGTGGCCAGCGCAGTCACCAGATCTCAACCCCATAGAGCTGTTGTGGGAGCAGCTTGACCGTATGGTACGCAAGAAGTGCCCATCAAGCCAATTCAACTTGTGGGAGGGCCTTCTGGAAGCATGGGGTGAAATTTCTCCCGATGACCTCAGCAAATTAACAGCTAGAATGCCAAAGGTCTGCAATGCTGTAATTGCTGCAAATGGAGCATTCTTTGACGAAAGCAAAGTTTGAAGGAGAAAATTATTATTTGAAATAACAATCATTATTTCTAACCTTGCCAATGTCTTGACTATATATTCTAGTCATTTTGCAACTCATTTGATAAATATAAGTGTGAGTTTTCATGGAAAACACAAAATTGTCTGGGTGACCCCAAACTTTTGAACGGTAGTGTATAAACACACACACACACACACACACACACACACAAAGACATACACATATACATACACACACCTAAATAAACATGTATTCACACATATACACACAAACACATATACAGGGTGATTCAAAAAGGATGGTGCAAAGATAAAGGCCTGTAGATAAAGTTACATCAGTGGTAAATGGCCATTGACTGAAAATCAAAGCAAAGCTGGCTTAGTTGCCCATAGAAACCAATCACAGCACATCTTTAATTTTCAGGAGCCAAATTTGTTATGTGACATAAGATGGCGACATTGAAGCAAGACAAATCTTTTTTCATGTTGGCATTTGCAAGAACGGAGTCTGTTGTGACAGTACAGCGAATCTTTCAGATAAATTTATACATTTTGTAAATGCATACTTCCCAGCTTTCAAGTATCGAAAAGAGGCAACCTTTTAAGCCACACTTCTAAGCCTGCCCAATACCCGCCCATACACACCAGGTTCAGGCTACATAGTATCATGCTTCCACAGTGCCTTCCCACAGTATAATGCCCCCATAGAACCCCCACACAGTATAATATCCCCATAGTGCCTCCCACACAGTATAATGCTAAATAGCTGCCCCTATGCAGTATAATGTCCCATAGATGTACCCATACAGTATAATGCCCACACAGATACCCCATACAGTAAAATGCCCCATGGATGCCCCCATACAATATAATGCCCCCAGAGCTGCCCCCATACAATATAATGCCCCCATAGCTGCCTCCATACAGTATAATGCCCACACAGATGCCCCCATACACTATAATGCCCCATAGTGCCACAATGCCCCTGTAGATTGTGCCCAGTGTAGATAGTGCCCACATAGATGGCACCATTGCCCACATACCACTACATTTCCCACACAGTGCCACAGTGCCCACATATGGAGTGCTAGTGCCCACATAGTTCCACAGTGCCCATGTAGACAGTGCCCGTATAGTGCCAGTGCCCATGTAGATAGTGCCACACCCCCTTGAAGACAGCACCACCTTTTCTGTAGATAGCAATACCCCCTGTAGATAGCTCCATTGTGGCTCCCTCTAGGAGTGGAATCCCCAGCCAGAGCATCGGCCACGCTGTGGCCGGGGATTGCGCTACAGGAGGAGCCCCTAACGTGATGTCTATATATGGAGAATGATGTCAGGTGCTCCGTCATGGATATGGATAGTGACACCACAGGCTTCTCCAGGAGTGTAATCCATGGCCAGAGTGTTGGCATTGCTCTGGCAGGGATTAGTCTCCAGGGGGAAGCCCTGACATCACTGTCCATATATGGATAGTGATGCCAGGGGCTTCTCCAGGTGCGGAATCCCCAGCCAGAGCATCGGCAACACTCTGGCCTGGGATTCCTCTCCAGGAGGAGCCCCTGACATCACTGTCCACAGAGCAAAATTCCTTCCTTGGTCCGTCTCTATGTATTACACGCTGCCTACGTAGTGATGATATTTGCTAAAAATTATTAAGGAAACATTTTTCCGTGCTTCAATTTTCTTTTGACTACATTTGAAATGTATCGTCCGTTTGATACTTGCCATTTTAATTTATACATTCAATGTGGATTTCTTTGACAAATGTCAATATTTGTTGTAATCATAAATATTTATATGCCATTATAGCTAAAAAACATATATATTATGTATATTTGTTCTTTTATTTCTTATAGTGATTGAGATAAAGGCCTTGGATAGGCCGAAAAGTCTATAGAAAATCGCTTGTTCAAAAAATATTATTTAGAATATAATAAAGCAATTTTGAAAATCAATATTTCCAGTGTTCCTAGAGTGCTTTGGGTTTTTCTATGCACTTATAGTGTGGGTTTCCAAACCCGAACCTGTATAGCACCAACGCAATCCACCCTAGGAGTGCATCCTTACATATTTTGTTTGACATGTATGGATAGTGACATCAGGGGCTTCTCCTGGAGGGGAAATTCTGGCCATAGCGTGGGCATTGCTGTGGCCACGGATTCCGCTTCAGGAAGAGCCCCTAACGTCACTGTCCATATATGGATAGTGACTCCAGGGGCTTCTCCAGGAGAAGAATTACCGACCAGAGAGTCGGCAAAGCTCTGGCGGGGATTCCAATCCAGGATGAGCCCCTGACGTCACTGTCCATATATGGATAGTGACGCCAGGGGCTTCTCCTGGAGCGGAATCCCCAGCCAGAAAAGTCGGCAACGCTCTGGCCAGGGATTCCTCTCCAGGAGGAGCCCGTGATGTTACTGTCCATATATGGACAGTGACATATATTTCTCTTACATTGTGCTTGAGGGAAAAGGGGAAACGTTTTTTTGTACTTTTCATATATATAGGGGGACTTGAACCAGCGATCATTGGATCACTTGCATGATATGCTACAATACTAACGTATTGCTGTATATCTTGATACTGACAGTCTACTATGAAACCCTATGAAACGTCACTCCGGGGGCATTGCAACGTTACAGGACCCCCCCCCCTCGGTTTCTAGCTATTTATATGCCGTGGTCGTTATTGATTGAGGGGTTAATTGATTTTCCAGAAAAAAACGTGCCACTATACAAAAATCTTGGAAAAACTGTGCTACTTCTATGATAAGTGAACATTTCTTGAATGCCTATTGCTTAGCTTCTGGACCAGAACCGCTTAGGGTACTCGTACCATGGGAACTACTGGTTTACAGGCAATGATGACTGGCTACTTTAGCTTTAAATTGTTTGGCATCGGGAGATACTGCCGTCTTATTTGGGATGTTTGCTGCGCCATAAGAGCAGGGAGGACGTTACAAACATGGCTGCGCTATGTCCTTATGCTGGGGCAGTGCTGGAGCACGCTGGCGGCTGTTCCCATGTAACTGAGTGCATAGAATGGGCAAAGCCCATAGAAAGAACAAGCTGCTGTTCTGCGAGCTGCTGTTGGTGGCGAGCAGCACAAGTGAGGGCCCTAAGATTCAATGGGTACCGGAACATTGGTGAGTGACAGGCAAGAGCTTCCCCTGTGTGATACTGTGTATTGCGGGTGGACAAGCAGGTGCCTCCCCGAGGAGCAGTGATTAAGCAGTTTTAGAGGCTGGTAGAAGGTCTGAGTATTAAAGAAAATTTCCCTTATATCAGGGAGGAGAGCCCTAGACTCTTTTCTAACGAGTGGTGAGCCAGCCATCATTGTCTACCTGAACTAAGTTGTAACGATGTTAAAGATGCTGGGCCTAGCAGTGTTGAAATTCTGTTGCTTTGGCCATATGTGTGACTAATACCAGTCTGATTAAGGAGACATTGTTTTGCTATCATCCTGGACTTTATTGCATCTGTCCGCGACTAACCTGCTCACATATTAGCCTTATACCACAATATACTTAAAATCCAGCTTGTCAGTCTACATTGGTACTGGCATGATGACAAGGAGGTTCTGGAGAAGATTCTGCAGTTGCTGCTTGGGAAGAAAAGGAATGTCTCCAAAGATAGGCAGAAGAGGTGCCCTGTTGTGGTCCTTGAAGGAGGCCTGGTTGCCGAGAAGACACCCAAGATTTTTGGGGAGCAGCTGGCTGCCTCATGAAAAGATGTTTCTGAGAGAGGTTACAGGAGTGGGCCAGAGCAGGACTGTGTAATTGGGCCTGAGCATGGCTGTGCAAACCATCACCGCCAAAGTTAGCAGGAATTTTGGAGGAGGCCATGCCTAGGCCACAGCAGAGACAGGCAGAGGGCCTTGACAAGCTTCTGGTCAATGAGGAGCACTGTATCCTAATAGAGGAGCATGTGGTGAGAGAGCAGCTGATGGGCCCAGCAGGCCAGACTGAGTGGGACTAGAGGGTCCAAGGAACTGTGACCTGCCTCAGCAGCAAGAGGTGGTCCAGGTTCGCTTTGGTGAGTCATACTGGTGAAGAGTGGGCTGGTATGCCAAAGAGGTTAAACAAACTCAAGACGGGTGAGCAGGTTAAATTTACCATGACAAGAGTACCCAAGGGTAGGTAGGCCATTTGTATCCCCAGCCCAAGGAAAAATGTTGATTCTGCTAGATGGTGCCTTTACCTGGTGGAGGCCTGCTTCTTCCCCTGAGGCTTGGTGGGATTCAGAGCCAGACAATGAGCCTGTTGCTGCTACTGTTCTTCCAGAGGGGAGATACTGTATGTTTCCAGTGGAAGACTCTGCTTTGGAGTGGGACATCCTACTGCAGACTATAGGAACTGTGTGCTTGTGGACTATTTTTTTATTGTGCCGGTCCATGTACTCATAATCGTGCCAGTCAATGCCCAGCCTGTTGTCCAGACCAGGTGGAATATTAGAGGTTGTACTGAAGTGGGGTGTGCTCCCCTTAACCCATTGTCACATACATGTACGTGACAAGCATTAAAGGGATGTATGGAGCACACTCACGGACTGAGTGTGCTCCATACTAAGTGGGTGTTGGCTGTATGTTACAGCCGACACCTCACTGCAACAGACGAAATCAAAGTTCACTGTGATTCCGCCAATTTAACCCCTTAGATGCAGCGGTCAATAGCGACAGCGGCATCAAAGGCAATAGAAGAGGGGGCGGCCCCCTCCAACAGCCCATAAGGCCCTCCTGCGATGCGATTGCTGGGTGCCGTTGGTTGTCATTGCAGCCTGGTGGTCTAATGAAGGCCCCCAGGTCTGCCATCTTTGTGCTTCTATTAGGCCCTGCCACAGGCAGTGCTTAAAGTGGTTATCTGGGGACCAAAAATTGCATATTTATGTGAAACTAAGTAACTTACTAATATACTTTAATTAAATATTTTGTACTAAATGGTGCAGTTCAAACCTCATGAATTATTCAGGAAGTGCTGGAGCTTTTCTAATAGTGATGATGCTCCGACACGGCCCCACGTGACTCAGCTCTTGCTTCATGTGCTGTTCGTGAACATGACTGCAAGGGGCTGTCACATTGTCTATTGCTTGACTCCCGAGCATAGCATCAGCTAGCGCTTTGCTCGGGACTCCAGCCCTGCTACCGACGTCCATATTTGGTCAATTCAGGGATCTCCTATAGCTGGAGTCCCCGAGCAGAGCATCAGCTGATGCTCTTCCTGGGGACTCCACAACTTCTGCCGACGTCACTGTCCATATATGGACAATGATGTCGGCAGCACCACTGGAGCTCGGGGAGTCCACTGAATCCACTGAATTAGGCAGGGCCTAAAAGGCTTCCGTAGCCGACGGCAAGATGGCGCCGGCTCAGCAGCTGATCCATCATCATCAGCGATGGGTGTCAGCTGTATGTTACAGCTGACACCCTGCTGTAATGGTAGGGACCGGATCTAGCTCCGATCCCTGACATTAACCCCTTAGATGCAACTATCGAAAGCGATCACTGCTTCTTAGTGGTTTGTAGCAGATCGTCAGCCCTGCGATACCATCTCAGGGCCGCCGACGTCTACTATGGCAACATTAGGCCTAACAATAGCATCCTGCTCTGCCGATTATGGAAGCTGATTAGGCCCTGCCCGGAGGCGAAGACTAATCGGCTTTCTGTCAGTGGACGACTGACTGTTCTAATAAATTGCACTACATACAGTAGGTAGTGCAATGTATTAGAACAGCAATCAAACAGTTGGACATTCAAGTCCCCTAGTGGGACTTAAAAAAAAGTGTAAAAAAGTTGTAGAAGTTTCAATTATTAAAATAAAACACAATCACCCTTTTTCCCTTATCAAGTCCTTTATTATTGAAAAAAAGAAATAAACCATACCTATTTGGTATCACCGCGTCCGTAAAGACCTGAACTGTAAAAATATTATGTTATTTATTGAACGACGTAAAAAATAATGCCATAATTTTTGTTTATTGGTCACTTTGTCTTCCAAAAATTGGAGTAAAAAGTGATCAAAAAGTTGCATGTATCCAAAAATTATACATGTAAAAACTATAACCCGTCTCGCAAAAAACAAGCCCTCATACAGCTCCATCGTCAAAAAATGTAAAAGTTATGGCGCTCAGAACATGGCGACAGAAAAAATACATTCTTTTTACAAAAGTTATTTTTAAAAAAGTTTTAAAACATAAAAAAGTTCTATAAATTTGGTATCGCTGGAATCCTACTGACCCGCAGAATGAAGTTAATATGTAATTTATAACGCATCGCTATATAAAAAAAAACTAAAAAAACAATGCCAGAATTCCTGTTTTTTGGTCACGTTGCCTCCCCAAAAAAAAGGATAAAAACGTGATCAAAAAGTTGCATGTACCCCAAAATGGTACAAGCAATAACTACAACTCATCCCGCAAAAAAAACAGCCCACATATCACTACGTTTATGAATAAATAAAATAACTTAAGGCTCCCATAGGTCAGGAAAGAAAAATATGCAGTTGTGCAGGCCCGAGGGGAACATTTCTTCTGTTTCAAGAGGCACTAAAATTAGGGAACCAGGAAGGGTAGGGCCCAAACATATCTTACCAGGACAACACTTTCCCAGCAAAAGTCCCCGAACTGCAAAGGTGCAGAGTGTGTACCAAAAGGGGGATAAGAAAGGACACCATTTATCAGTGCGACACTTGCCTGTGCATAAAGAATTGCTTCACAGTGTAACACACATCTATGGATTATTTTATTGTTTTTTTTGTACCCCATTATTATACCACTTGAATATGCACCTGATGTACTCTGCCCAGCTTACATGTGCCCCCACATTATAAACTGAATAACCAGTAATACTCCAACAAAGCTACTACCAAACAAAATCCGTGCTACAAAATCCAAATGGTGCTGCCTCCCTGCTGAGTCCTACAGCGTGCCCAAACAGCAGTTTACTTCCACATATACGGCATCGCCAAACCAGGTAGAACCCTTTTAACAATTATTTGGAGTGTGTTCTCCAGTGGCACAAACTGGGTTCAACATATTTGCTAGTGAAATGGCATGTCTAGAGAAAAATTGCAAATTGCACTTTGCACCATCCGCAGCGCAATAATTTATGCAAGAGACCTGTGGGGTGAAAATGCTGACTACATCCCTTAATAAATGCCTGAAGGGGTGTCGTTTCCAAAATGGGGTCACTTCTCAGGGGCTTCTTTTATTATTTCACATCAGAACTTCTGCAACTGTGAACCAATACTTTGTAAGTCGCCAAATTAGGTCTCAATTTCACATGGTACTCTTTCACTCCTGTGCCCTGTCGATCGTCCAGGCAAAAGATTAGGGCCGCATTAAGGAAGTTTCTAAAACCGGGAAACACAGCATAATAATTAGAGAGCTGTCTTTTTCATTGTGGCACAAGCTGGGCACCACATATTGACATATGTATGGAAAAAAATTGCAATTTTCACTCTGCAACATCGAGTGTACAGTACTTTCTGGAAAACACATGCGGGGTTAACATGCTCACTACACCACTAGGTGAATACCTTGAGGGCCATAGTTTCCAAAATGAGGTCAATTCTAGGGGGCTTCCACTGTTTTGGTCCGACAAGTGCTTTGCAAATGTGACATAGTGCCCAGAAACCAATCCAGCAAAATCTGCACTCCAAAAGCCAACTGGCGCTCTTTCCCTTCTGAGCCCTACCGTGTGTCCAAACAGCAGTTTATGACCACATATGGGTTATTGCCGTACTTAGGAGAAATTGCTTTACACATATTGTGGTGCTTTTTCTCCTTTTATTTGTTGAGAAAATGAAACATTTTGAGCTAAACCTACGTCTTATTGCCAAAAAGTTTTTATTTTCACTACCCAACTCTAATAAATTCTATGAAACGTATGTCGGGTCAAAATTCTCACTACACCCCTAGATTAATTCCTCGAGGGGTGTAGTTTCCCAAATGGGGTCACTTTTGGGGAGTTTTCCGTTTTGGTCCCACAGGGGCTTTGCAAAAGCGACATGATGCCAAGAAGCCAAATGGCGCTCCTTCTATTCTGAGCTCTGCCATGTGCCCAAACAGCAGGTTATGACCATATATGGGGTATTTACATACTCTGAGGAAGTTGCTTTACAAATGTGTGGGGTGGGGGGCGTTTTCTTCTTTATTCCTTATGGAAATTGATTTTCTTTAGCTAAAACAAAATTTTATTGGAAAAATGTTAAATTTGTTATTTTCACGTTCAAATTCTAACAAAATCTATGAAACACCTGTGGGATCAAAATGCTTACTACACCCCTAGATGAATTCCTTGTGGGGTGTAGTTTCCAAAATGGGTTCTTTTGGGGGGTATTTCCTTTGTTTTGGCATCACAAGACCTCTTCAAACCTGACATGGTGCCTAAAATATAATCTAATAAAAAGAAGCTTCCGAAATCCTCTAGGTGCTTCTGTGCTTCTGAGGCCTGTGCTTCAGTCCATTAGCACACTAGAGCAGTGTCTGGGATATTTCTAAAAACTGCAGAATCTGGGCAATAAATATTGAGTTGTGTTTCTCTGGTAAAACCTTCTGTATTAGGGTATGTGCACACACACTAATTACGTCCGTGATTGACGGACGTATTTCGGCCGCAAGTACCGGACCGAACACAGTGCAGGGAGCCGGGCTCCTAGCATCATACTTATGTACGATGCTAGGAGTCCCTGCCTCGCTTCAGGACAACTGTCCCGTACTGTAATCATGTTTTCAGTACGGGACAGTTGTCCGGCAGCGAGGCAGGGACTCCTAGCATCGTACATAAGTATGATGCTAGGAGCCCGGCTCCCTGCACTGTGTTCGGTCCGGTACTTGTGGCCGAAATACGTCCGTCAATTACGGACGTAATTAGTGTGTGTGCACATACCCTTACAGAAAAAAATGAAATTTGTAAATTTCACCTCTACTTTGCTTTAATTCTTGTGAATCTCCTAAAGGGTTAAGAAATGTTCTAAATACTGTTTTGAATACTTTCAGGGGTGCAGTTTTTTTTAAATGGGGTGATTTATGGGGGTTTGTATTGTATGTGCCTCTCAAAGCCACTTTGCAACTGAACTGGTCACTAAAAAAATAGCCTTTTTAAAATTTTCTTGAAAATGTGAGACATTTCTGATAAAGTTCTAAGCCTTGTAACGTCCTAGAAAAATAAAAGGATGTTCAAAAAACTACGCCAATCTAAAGTAGACATATGGGAATTGATAATTAGCAACCATTTTGTGTGGTATAACTATTTGTCCTACAAGCAGATACATTTAAATTGATAAAAATGAACATTTTTCAAATTTTTCGCTAAATTTTCTGTGTTTTATCATTTGTGTTGTGGTTTACAGGCAATGATGACTGGCTACTTTAACTTTAAATATCTTGACGCTGGGATAAAAGTACCGGACGCCATCTTATTTGGGATGTTTGCTGCGCCATAACAGTGGGGAGAATGTTACCAGTCTGGCTACGCTTCATCCTCATGTTGGAGTCAGTGCTTTTGCCATCATCTTGGTCTTTATTCCATCTGTCTGTGACTATCCTGCACACCACCCGGACCTACATTACAAGAACGCAACTTATAATATTGTCTAAAATACATTCATACTTTCTCAGTGGAAATATCCATTCATGGTATTAAATGCATGTATTGATATGACATTGGATGTAATAGTATTGAATCTTATATGTGAGTATACATGCTTATTAGTGATAGTCATACAATGCATCTTAAACTAGACTAGCATGTTCTCTGGGTACAATGATTCCTAAATTCACAAGCATCACAATAGATCTGTATAATGTCTAGACATCCTCTATGTAGAACTTCCATAATATCTCTGACACCTGTGGTAGCCTGAGTCAATTATATTCAGCCTGGCTCTTCCTGTGTACAGCTCAACTTAATTAAAATAACGTTTTTCACTGCCGTGTGATCGGAACAAGTTTTATCTCTGATGGCTAGGTCAAACATTACTTTATGAAGCTTATGTAAAATGTATGGCACAAGCCGGAGGTGGCATTCTACTGTGTCAAAATGGTTAAATGAAGAGCAGGCAATTTTAGATTTAAAATGACTACTGTTCGGAGATGGTGAAAGGGTTACAAGACTTTATTATACAGCAGTTGTGATAATAATAATGAAAAAATACATTGGCACGCATATTAAATTGAATAGCGGTGAAGGGTGTCCCATGAGATTTGATTAGGCCCTAATAGAGAGGAATAATTTATCCTCATCCCGACACTCAAATGCCAATGACATTTTTAATTATCCAAAACAAGTATGCCATTCGTCCGTATCCGCAGAGCAGATAAAAGACGAGGATTCTCTTGTTAAGTATTGCAGCCTGAGGGGGGAATAGGGAGCCAAGTAGAAATTATAGGGCACTCTTTATTACAAGAACTAAAATAACATAATGCATAACCAAATTATATTCGAAACATCTTTAAATTTTAATTTGGTGGTTTTCAAGCTCTGGCTTTTTGCCTTTTTTCTCCCGGAGAAAGTACATTTTGATGTTAATTTAACGCTGTGACTTGATTTCTAAGACATGTTTTATAATTCCCTTATCAAAGGTTATTGGAATATAATGTAATATTAGAAACTATGAAATGAAACACAATAGAAATCATTTTTATGTACAAGCTCAGAAAACAACCCAAGTAATTCTTTTTTCGATGCACATGAGCTCACTAGGATGGGGCTCTAAAAAATAAATATTTAAGTAACTTGCCCGGAGTCACAATCCATTTTTAAAGCGTTTTGCAGTTAAAGGTTGAAGTATTGTAAAAACAAATTATAAGGGGGGTAGCCACTGTATTTGCAGTATTTTATTGCAGTATTTGCAGTAGCTGCATATACTGCTATACAGTATGTTGTGAATCATTGCTATTTTTCCATCAAATGCCTGTGACCGCAAAAATGCATCTAGGGTAAGTTCACACTGAGTTTTCTTGACGCGGAAAACGCATCGAAAAACACGCCAAAAAAATGGCCGAACATGCCTCCCATTGACTTCAATGGGCGGCAAAGGCGTTTTTTTCCCACGAGCGGAAAAACCATCTCACCGGAAAAAGAAGCGACATGCTCTATCTTCGGGCGTTCACGTCTCTGACGTCCCATTGACATCAATAGGAGGCAGAGAAAGCATATTTCGTGGTGTCTTTTGCCCGCAACGCTCAATGGCCGCGGGTGAAAAATGCAGCGAAATCCTGCAAAAAACTCAGTGTGCATCCAGCCTAATATTCCAGAAGACTGTGGTGATATTCTGCCATTTGTGGAATGTAAATGAGTAAATGAACCCTTATTTAAGGGTTAAATCTTCTGGGGATGGGAATAAGTTTAGCAAGACTAAAAAAGTATATGAATATGTATTTTAATTTGTGGGTTCAACCATTTCTGCCACAATTAATGGGTGCATCATTACGTACAGTACCATGCAACCATTAGTAGTAGAATGTGTTGTACTGAAGGGCTCAGTGACGTTTAATGAGGTAAAAAAATAGACATGCACAGTCATGGTGATAAAACTGTCAATCAGCGAGGAAGGGTGAGATTATTGGCACCTAATTTTTACGCTGGACATGTCCTCACAGTTAAATGCCCTGTATTCTTTCTTAGCTAATATGTAGCCAATATATAGCCCAGCGGACCTGTCCTGTGTGCACAACCAACAAATACTTAACAAAAAAATAGAAAAACACCCTAGTAGTTGGCGGGTAAAAAACTTTGAATATATAGAAAACTTGCCAGAGGCAATAGAAACCCGTTTTCTCCCAACTACTTGCTACCTAGTAGAATAGTTAAATTGTAAAAAATACCTTTATTTAAATCAAGTAGGGACAAACAACATAGAATTTAAAACTACAATGTGTGCCGACCAGTAATAGTATCAAAGTTCCTATGCCATACAAGAGATAAGAATAACCCAATGCAAATCATAAGCACTGAGTAAAAGTACTAGCTGTAGTCAATAGTATAGATCAGCTATCACTAAGTAAAGGTACTAACTATGGTTAGTAAAGGTCAGCTATTAACATTGCTTAACTTTTCAAGTAAATACCCGTATGCTGGCCTACCAACATAGGTGGGCATGTAGGTAATTTACCTTCCAAAACCGCCAGCTGTGACAGATAAACAATATCATACATATCATACATTACATAACAGAAATAAGTAAACACAACTTGTAGAATGTAAAAGTACATTTGCAAAACCGCCCCCCCCACTTTATGTAAAGCAATGCCCTTTACCTTTTTAATCTTTGAGTACTGTTAACCGAATGTTTTTGTTTTTTTTATAAACTCCTACAAACTTACACTGTAAAATGGGAGGGAGGGAGATTACGGCCAAAAGGGGCAGAGGCGCGGAACTACTATGACCCCACCCCTGGATGGAGGGGGATAAATCCAGCCAATAAGGTAAGGCCATGTTAACCCCTGACAGACTGGACCCGGGAACGGACCTAAACCTTAGCTAAAACTTTTATTATAGTAACCCTTTCCTTCACACAGTCAAAGACCCGGTGGTTATACACCTATGTGTCTAATAGACTGTATGCATACCATTAAACGAATTAACAAATGAGCTAGGGATAACCTATCATTAAATTTGACACAGGGAACCATAGATGTTTCCTTTCAACGTGGGTTGACTCTGGGTCGGCCACAGCTTTTATTTATAAATTCAAATATTGAACATAACGTTAACTTTTAAAGTAAACACCCGTATACCGGCCTACCAACATAAGTGGGCAGGTAGGTAATTTACCTTCCAAAACTGCCATTAGGAGGGCGTGTACTAACACTACACGTGCCTCCATCCCACCACTACCCCCAGCCAAGAGGAATAGAGCCTGCTCAATTCCATCCTGCAGACCGGACAGGAATATATCCAGGCCAATATCCGTGAGGTGAACTCCATCTGACAGTAACAGGCATCTGTTGTCACCCTCCAGTTGTCTGTGCCTGATTACTACCCTTCTTTCTCTCATGAAGCGAGACACCCGTGTAATTAAGGAGTCTCTGGCCCCTCTCAATGGCATTACCATCCCGATTTCCATGCAATACTGCCCTGGGGATTACTTCGGACCAGACGAGCACAAGCTCAGGGAAGAATGAAGCTAATCACTCAAGGTCTGACTTTATTAGGGCAATCAACTCACCAAGGCGCACCAAGCATAAATCATTACCCCCAATGTGTAAAACCAAAACCGTCGGCACCAGCCGGTGCCGACTAATATCTGTAACGTCTGTGGTCGCTGACCACAAGCTCCTTCCATGCAGTCGACGCCCTTCTCTCCGGAGATGTCTAAATATACGGCCATCCTGTTCCACAGTGATCACCAGGGTGCGCTCGCGAGCTCAGTCTAGACCTAAGAAGCCAAAGCGCACACAGGTGGGAGATTTAGCTGATTGCTCCCAGAGCACCCTGGGCTATAAGAAGGACCCAGCCCTTTCCTCCCAGGCCTGAGCTTTGTTTGTCGTATCCTAGTTTGTTTATGCAAATGGTCTCCTAGTGTTTTCCAGTTCCCAGTGTTCCCCGTACCTGTATTCTGTATCCCATGCTATCCTGGTCAAGTGCCGTGCTGTGCTGTAGTCGTGCTGTTCTGTATTCTACGCCTGTCGTGCTACTCCATGCCTGACATCTACCTGCTGCCTTGTCCCAGCCGAGCCTGTCTTGCTACTGTCCGAGATGCCACAGGTACCCTATAAGAACTATAGACTGTGACATGCGCCCTGTTGGCCAGCTGCCATATCATCAAATTGGTACGGTCCAGTGGGTCCACGAACCCAACGTGACAATATCCACCACTTCCGGTAAGGTCTGCAACCATCTCAGGCCCCTCAGGCCTCTCCAATAAATTTCTGCGTCCTGGAATCCTAGTGATTGTCCCCAGGGCTGTATAGCCGCTCTCCGTTCCGCCGAAAAAACATACGAATGGCCCAGTATCCACACTGATGGGCGATAACCTATGAAATAAAATAAATTAATGTAGAACCAAATCAGGGCGAACATAACCTGCAAAGCAATCAAAGCGCTGGCGCCCGATACGACAAACCTCAGCATCCGCCAGGCCCAATTCGCTGGCGGTAGTAGCCGCTCCAATGCGAAAGAAGTGGGTGCCGAAATCCGGGCGGGGGGCAGTGGATAACAAGGCCTTTTCAGATACTGCAGAGAACTGAAATTTCGTAAGGGGGCTGCTGTCAATATGAGTAAAAAACTGAGAGCCAGATTTACGCACCCTTAAGTAGGAAGAAGCTAAAGTAACTGGGCAACTAGCTCCCCCAATTGCTCACAACGAAACCCAGCAACCCCTGCCAAAAAAAAAAATGTTTGTTTTAGACCGGCGTATGCGGAAACGCAGGCAGGATGAAGACAAATTAACATCCTCAAATAAAAGGCCGCCCATGCGAGATGCACTAGGGGGAACTAACTCCGATATATGCAGAGCGCCAAAAAAGGAAAGGGGAAAAGCTACAGCTAAAAGGGACGACTCGAACGTAGAAGCGCATACTGCTGGTAAACAACGTAAAAGTCTTAACAGAATTACAAATGAAATTGGACGCCTAGATTCCTTTACGAACTGCCGACTTTTTCCACCCCTTAATGGACTGCAAAATAAAAAAGGATTTTGTGACATCGGCCCACCCATGGAGTTTAATGAAAAATTCCAAACCCGTAAGACGACGCTGCGCAACTAATCCTGATACACCCCGCTCGGCCAGACATGATAAATACTCCATAATATAGGTTAAACGAGGATGTTCCGAAGGACCAATAGCATGTTCTCCTACTACTTTTAACCACTCATTCCACGCGTTACCATACGCTGTCCATGTAGATGGAGCAAGTGACGCCCTGACGAAAGGCACTAGCTGGGATCCAGCAGTCTCCATAGACAATCCGGGCACTCCGTCCCCGCCTGTTCTGACTGCGGGAATAATAAACAAAAAGCCTGGAAATCAAAACGAGAAAGAGCATCAGCAATTTTATTGTCAACACCAGGAACGTGACGAGCCCTAAACTGGATATTGTGTTGTAAGCATCGTAGCACCAGCCAGCGCAGCAGTATCACCACAGGGAGTGATGCGGAGGTTAGATGATTAATAGCATGCACAACACTCTCATTGTCAGACCAAAATAACACGGACGAGTTTGCCATTGCATCTCCCCACAATTCCACGGATACTATGATAGGGAACATTTCCAAGAGAGTTAGATTCGCACACCATCCTCTGGCACGCCAAGCGTCCAGCCAATGGGCCGCACACCATGCCATACCAAAGATGGCCCCGAATCCAAGGCTACCTGACACGTCTGTGAACAGCTCAAAGTCAGTGTTGGAAACAGTAGACGACCTCCAAAATGTGCATTCATTATAGTCCTGCAAGAATATAGACCAGACTCTGAAATCCGCTCTTATCCCAGATGTAATACGGACTAGGTGTTTAGGTGAAGAGACCCCCACCGTAGACATTGACAATCGGCGAGAGAAAATCCTACCCATGGGCATAACCCTGCTGGCAAAAACCAAAAGACCTGACAACGATTGAATCTGCCTCAATTGCATCTTTTTAAACGACAGGACTGAAACTAAATGGGATTGCCATTTCTTTATTTTTCCGCAGGTTAACGAAAAACCATGTTTAATGAGTCAATTTCTATTCCTAAGAATGAAATCACTGTAAAGGGACCTTCGGTTTTTTCAATGGAAAGTGGAACACCAAAACGGCTAGTCAAAAATTGGAATGAGTTAAGTAAAAATTGGCAACCTGGAGACGCAGGAGGACCGACGAAGAAAAAATCGTCTAAATAGTGTGTGATGGACGCAGTGCAGGTTTGCTCCCGGAGAACCCATTCAGGAAACAAACTGAAAACGTCAAAATAAAAACACGAAATTGAACAACCCATGGGTAGGCACATGTCATAGTAATATAGGCCCTCTAACTGGCAGCCCAACAAATGGAAATAATCCTCATGAACCAGCAAAAGCCGGAACGCTAACTCAATGTCAGATTTTTCCATGAGGAGAGGAAGCTGGGCGGCACCGTTTGCCACCGTTGGAGGAGAGGAAGCTGGGCGGCAAGTCTCATCCAGAAGAGACTTGCCTTCCTGGAACAGACGGCAACGAATGGAGTATTCCATGCTGATCTCTTGCCGGTACGTAGTCTCGCGAGATTACGGCCAAAAGAGGCCGAGGCGCGGGAACCCTACCGTTTTATCACCTAGAGGAAGAAGGGGGGTGAGTACCATGACCCCTCCCATGGATGGAGGGGGGATGAATCCGGCCAATTAGGTAAGGCCGTGTTAACCCCTGACAGGCTGGACCCCTGAACGGACCTAAACCCCAGCTAAAATTTTTATTATATTAACACTTTCCTTCACACAGTCAAAGACCCGGCGGATATACACCTATGGATCTAATACGTGGGTAGGACATTTGCTTTCTATGGGGTGGGTGGTGGGGTTAGATGACAATGGGGGCAGGGAGATGTTACTGGGTGGGGAGGGAAAAGATGGTGTAGTGGGAAGGAGAAAATAATGGGGGGTGGATGACACTGAAGGAGGCATTATACTAAGGGGTGATAACTCGGGGAAAAGAGAGGATATCTGAAGGGAGGGGAGAGATTATACATGGGGAGGGGTAGAGGAAGGAGAGAGGATACCTGGGGGAGGGGGAGAGATCTTAAAGGGGTTGTCCACTTTCTGAAAACTGATGACCTATTCACCGGATAGGTCATCAGTATATGATCGGTGCGTGTCCGAAATCCAGACCCCACATTGATCTGCAACTCCGGCTGCCTCAGTGCACCGGATGTTTGGAACGGGGTACAGTAGTTGGAGCCGGAAGCAGATGACTCCGACCACTGCATAGCGGCCGTTCGGTAGAACTGCAGCTCTGCTCCTATTCACTTGAATAGGAGCAGAGCTGCAATACTGCAGCTTAGCCGCTATTCTTTGACTGGAGCCATCTGCTTCCGGAAACATCGTCTGATGCCCAGAGGCAGCCGGAGTGCCGGATCGGTGCGGGGTCTGGGTGTCGGACACGTACAGATCATATACTGATGACCTATCCGGTGGATAGGTCATCAGCTTTCAAAAAGTGGAAAACCCCTTTAAAGGCTTTAAAGGTTTTTTCTTTTTTTTAAATAAAAATGTTTTAGTGTGTGTTATGAAACTTTGTAAATACTTTTTATTAAAACGGGTTCAGTGTCGGCGGGTCCTGCGTGTATCTGACGTCCACCTGTTATCAATCATATCTAAGTTATAAACAGAGACACGTAAGACCCGCTGACACTGAACCTGTCAGGTCCGCAGAACTGAAGGATTCAGGGCTTAGCAAAAGATGCAGCTGCTCTGTATACAGGATACAAAGCAGCTGTATCTCAAAAAGTCAAAATAATTTTTAATAAAAAGTATTTACAAAGTAGCATCAAAAAGACTGGTAAACTTTATTTTAAAAAAAACAAACAATAAAAAACACATTCAAAGGTTTAAATTGCCTTCAAACCTGAGGTGAGTAGAGAGATAATTACTAAGGGGGTGGAGAAGATATGATCCATATCATTTTTGTACTGTAAACGTATCTTTTATGGCCTCCCTCCACGCACAGCCCAGGCAAGTTCTTTTACCTTAACAAAGCCCCTGTCACCTACTGTGTGCCACCTGCCCCCCCCCCCCACAAAGCTCCTGTCACCTACTGTGTGCTACCTTCCCCCCCATAAAGCCCCTGCCAAGGTGTCTCCTCAATGCCATCTCACCTACAGAGCCCCTTAATCTGTGTGCCCCCTGCTCATGCCACGTAGTGTCTACCCCTGCCACTTGGCATCTCTCCCATGCTACAGCCTTCTTCCCCTTACAGAGGCCATGTTACCTCCCACCTCCTCCCTGCCTCCACCCCATAGTCACCTACTGTCACTCCTCACTTACCATAGAGACATAATTCCATGTAGTGATAAAGAGGCGCCCATAGAAAATTGGACATCTCCCCCACAGAGCCTCAGCAGATAATCCCCACCAATAAATGTTATGTTATCAAATCCCATATCCACTAGATAGACCATAAAAGCCTGAATGCTAAACTGTGAAGCCAGGTAGGGGTCTGGTGGAAAGGTGTCTGACTTACTTAAGAATTTTTTTCTGGTTTCAGGAATTAAATTATTTAGAGTTCTGGTGTCTGAATTAATTTTGCCATGTGTCTACACAGATGACGTGTTTGCTGCGTGAGAAGAGAAGGTGAAAAACATCATCCACGTGTGCCGCGGCAGTGGGAGATCTTAGGGACTGCAGTGGCCAGAGCTACATCTTAGTGAGTGACTCTGCTGTGTACAGGTAGCAGCTTCAGTGCAATATTTTTTTTTATGTTGCCCCCCTGTAACCAGATTCTCTGCACACACACTCTTTCCATTTTTGCCCACCACAGAGTCCTTGTCTCTTCCCTGTCGCTCCACAGAGTCCTTGTCTCCTCCCTGTCCTTCCACAGAGTCCCTGACAGGTTGCGTCTCCCCCCTGGCCACTTTCCCACCCATGGGACTTTATGTTCTCACAGAAATCCCCTCCTCCTTCCCCCACCGGGCCCTAGCACATAGTCTCTCCACCTTGTCCCCTGATACTTACCAGCTGTCTCTGCCCTGCCCCTCCAAAGAGACCCTACTAGTTTCACCGCTGCACACCCACCCCTTTACTTTGCGCCCGCCCCAAGAGTGAGGGGCGGCCCAGACTTCTTCTCTGTATGGGGCCCAGACATTTCTGAAGGCGGCCCTGACTGCACCACCACATCATGCTGTATGAACATCACCCCTACAATACACTTTACTTACTGTACAACCACATCATGCTGTATGAATAGCACCCCCCACAATACACTTTATATACTGCACCACCACCACATCATGCTTCATAAATAGCACCCTCACAATACACTTTTTATACTTCACCACATCATGATGTATGAATAGCACCCTCACAATACACTTTATATACTGCACCACCACATCATGCTGTATGAATAGCACCCCCACAATACACTTTATATACTGTACCATCACATCATGCTATATGAATAGCACCCCTACAATACACTTTATATACTGTACAACCAAATCATGCTGTATGAACAGCAACCCTACAATACACTTTATATACTGTACAACCACATCATGCTGTATGAATAGCACCCCCACAATACATTTTATATACTATACCACCACATCATGCTTTATAAATAGCACCCCCACAATACACTTTATATACTGCACCACAACATCATGCTGAATGTATAGTACACCCACAATACACTTTATATACGGCATCACAACATCATGCTGTATGAACAGCATCCTAACAATACACTTTATATACTGCACCACCACATCATGCTGTATGAATAGCACCCCCACAATACACTTTATGTACTGCACCACCACATCATGCTGTATGAATAGCACCCCCATAATACACTTTATATACATCACCACCATATCATCCTGTATGAATACCACCCCTACAATACACTATATGTACTGCACCACCACATCATGCTGTATGAATAGCACCCCCGTGATACACTATATATACTGCACCACCACATTATGCTGTAAGAATAACAACCCCACAATACACTTTATGTACTGCACCACCACATCATGCTGTATGAATGGCACCCCGACGATACACTTTATACTCTGCAGCACCACATCATGCTGTATGAATAGCACCCCCACAATACACTTTATATACTGCACCACCACATCATGATGTATGAATAGCACCTCCACAATACACTTTATTCACTGCACCACCCCATTATGCTGTATGAATAGCACCCCCACAATACACTTTATATACTGCACCACCACATCATGCTGTGTGAATAGCACCCTAACAATAGACTTTATATACTGCACCACATAATGTATGAATAACACCCTCACAATACACTTTATGTACTGCAGCATCACTTCATGTTTTATGAATAGTACCCCCCAATACACTTTATATACTTTACCAAAACATTGTGAAGGATGGTTTATTTGCTTATATTCTCTGTATTAAATTACATTATGAATTATCAAGCAGGATGCCGAATTAATATGATATGTATTCTTAATTGTATAAAGACCTTTCCTCTATATAATTCTAGTCGCGTCTCAAATAAATGATTTATCTTTTAGTGCTCTTTGCATGGTCTTCATAGATCCATGGGTAGCGGGTTGGCTGAACGTCCAGACATAAGATACAACTATTTGCCAATATCTCCCTCATGCAAAAGAAAAGCTAACAACATCCCATTGCATGTTTGTCTCCAGGTGTCACCTGATGTCAGCATTTTAATGAAGAATTATAATTATTTACTTGAAATATTCTTATGGTCTGCTATTGGCTGAATGAGAAATATTGTCACATTGCCTCTGATTGGTTAACCTCAAGTCTACACCCCTCTTGAATGATATTATTGTAATGGAGTTTGGCAATAAACCCCCAGAGGAGTATTTGAGCATATCAGCAGCGTATGTGTGTTATTTCTCCTCTCTCGATATATATCGGTATGAAACGTCTTGAGTAGGATGCTGGATAAAGTTCCTGCCGTGAGTGTCTGTTGGAACACTTGTCTAAATTTCAGTCTAATATATTTTGAGTCATTGACTTCCCTGACAGTAAGGGTGCCGAAACAACCCGGGATATTGTTCATCTGATAGCTGTCGCTAGAGAGGTCTGGCTTTACATCTGTGAATTACAAAAAAACGCAGTAGGTAAGGAGCTTATTCTTACACCATTCACACATGTATTGCGTAAGCCTCGGAATTTAGCTCTCATGACGTCACATCTTCTGGACGTGGCACTTTATCCAGTAATATTATGAAAGGATGGATCCAAAAAGGTATGTTGAATCTTTTTGTGCGATGAAATATTGCAGGCTCGTATGTGATCTTGAGTTGTTGATATGAAAGACATGAGAGAATTTTTGCCGGCAATCACATTGTTAACCAGAGAAAGTTGTGAGAAGTGATAACCTCCCCCTTTGGAATATGATGACTTAGTGCATGGTTGAGAGAAGTTGTAACTCACATGTGAAGTTTTTGAAATGAAAGCTTGGACAGTGAGAAAATACTTGTGCTGCTCAGTTGTAGTGTGTCATTTGTTATTTAGTTGTTGTGTAAAATCGTTGAGGATTAATAGTTATTCTGTTACCCGTTTGCTCTGAGATTAGAGTTGGGAGATACTGACTGTCTGTAGGTGACATAAAAGTTGGATATTTGTGAGTAATATCCTGTAGTACCACAAGGGCTTCAATGGTTAAGTCCTAATAATGGAAAATTCAGTGCAACAGGGAAAACTTTGAATGTTGTTTTGAATAATTATTAGATACACTTTTAGCACACACTGCCAGCTTGTGATATTATGTGTAAGGTTCTTCAACAACCACCAGTTATATGCATTGTCAGACTGGCATAAGGTGGGAATCAGTACAGACTGATTTTTAGCACGCATTTGATAATCCATCATGGACTTTTGATGTAGTATAACATCCAAAGTCAGTCAGTCTGTAGTAGCATAACATCAGTCTGCTGGATTGAATACCGTTGTAAAATAACATCCTGTATAAAATGAATGACCCTGACACTTACCCCAATTGCCATCTGTGTCGTAGTAATATAACTACCTACACAAATTACAGTGAAAGACATTCGTAATAGCGCACACCCACGGCCTCTAAAGAAATCATCACCAAAATACATCACAGGCTGTATGAACCAAAAGCTATACCCCGGCAGTGAGTAATTTGTAGATGTTTGAAATGAATGTGACCAACTCCTGCTTGAGTCAATGGAGGTTCACAAATGCATCTTGTCTGTTCTTGATGCTCAAAACAGTGAGGGATCAGAGGAAAGGATACCCTACTGCTAGAATGTCTGGAGGAATTACTTTTAATATATCGTATTGGTAAGACAGTCTAGAAGATAGACTGGTCTGAGATATCTGACGGCAGACGTGGCGAGTTTGCCTGGAGTTGGGGGATTTACCGGAGATCACCCTACTGCTCTCCAACCATGGGGTCAGGAGAAAGTGAGACAAAAATGCGGGACAGCCTTGGGGCATAGGTCCCGCCCATCATTAAAGCTGGGGCTTTAATTGTAAGGAATGTTAAAGAGTGATGGGAGTTGGATCTTGTGATGCTGGAAGAATGTGAAGACAAAATAACACACTGTAAAAAAATTGTTGATGAGGCTGGCAGTGGTAAGATGGTTGTTTGCAGTCTATATATAAAGATGAAAAATCTGTTTGCATGTACCACTTCTAGTTACTGCTCAATGTGAACATTTAATGTAAAGATGTTATTTGTTAACGTTTTTCTTCAATTGAATTATCTGATTAAGATCAATTCAAGATTTTGCGATGTAAAAGATTGTTCTCCACAGGAAGTCTCCAACTGGGAACAGAAGGCGTGAAAACCAGATTCTACCAGAATGTGGATGGATAAAGGAAGGTAAACAGGTAGGCACTCTTGATGGCACTTGCATTCATGGTGTGTGGCCTCACATATGCCCCAAGACTGCAAGGATCAACTCGGTAAGATCTAATTGGTATGTACCAGGTTTTACAGCTGTTGCTGCTAAATTCTGTTAGAGCTGATTGATTTGCCTACAGAACAGTCCTGGCAGATCGGTGCCAACTTTATCATACGTGCCTCCCACGAAGAGAAGAGACCATGAGAGGCCTTCCCATGCAATACAAATTAGAGTAAGAAAAACTGGTTTGAGACACTTGTCAGATAAGGGTAGGAGCTGTTACAGGTAATCAGCTCAAAACAAGGTACAAATCCTGCTGAAAAGTGTAACACCAAGTGCAAATACAATATACCCAGTAAATACAAATTTTCTAGGTGCCCTGTCCAGCGGGACAGAGAAGTTTTTCTTATATAAAGGTGTGTGTTTGATTTAGTTTAAGGGCCTGACATTGTTATTGTATGTATTTAGTACAATTTTTATATTATGTAAAGGTTATCACCAGATTAGCATTTATTTTAACAATTGACAAGGGTTGGGTCCCCAGCAAGTGGCAGTAAACATGAACTAAAAGACTTTAACATGATGAACTCCACCACTGATATGTGGCAGGCGCAGCCTGAGCCAATACAACGTGCCTGTCATGAACTGACGGCAGTGTCACAATTCTAAGCAGCAGTGCAGACAAGCAACTTGCCGGAGGAAGAGGACAGATGCGGAGGGTTTGTGGTAGTCACAATAAAACTCCACTACTCCGTCTACATGGGATCTCACCCCAGGCTTACAGTACAGCCCGGTGATGTATACTAAAAGAGACGGTGTCCGACAGATGAGAAGGACCAAGCCAAGTCCTGATGACATCAGTAAAGGTCAAAGTAAAGCAAAGACCAAAAACCTGAGTGAAACCGTTAGCAGCATCCAAGTGTTTTAACAAGAAATGCCAAGAAATTGCTAGCTCAGAGGGAGTGCAAGTGGATTATCACGCTTGGAACAATGGCCCCTGTTGGTCTGAATGAGACACTTAGTTTTGCGACCTTTCTGTAATCCCTCTACCATTTTTTAAATGCTTGTGTTTTTAAACTGTATGTCTTTTAATTTTTATATTTTCTCCTTCTAGTCTTCTACTTTGGCCATTCTCTGACCCTCATGTATTTACATTGGTCCAAGATCGATATCTTTGGAACACCTGTCTTACTGTTCGTGGGAATTTAATTCCCACTATGTGGATCTGCTTGAAATCGTGTCCAGTATCTCTACACGTCGTGGGATAATTCACTGTATTTTATAATCTTCTGTCATTATTGTTGTATATATGTTATTTTTTATGCTTTTTTGATGGCCTGGGATATGGTTGGAACAAACACATAATGTGTTCCGCTTTAGAGTGTGACTCTCCTAATTTGTTATTTTTTCACTGTTGATTAAATTCAGCATTGTATGCTGATAATATAACATAAACATGCCATTATAATATGGATTGTATAGTGTGCACTCTTATTATATTTATGTATATATTTCTCATCTCTTATTTGTTTTTTCCTATTGATGAACCTTTTTCTTTTCCATGTATTATAATTATTAATTTATCACAGCACTTTGGGGTTCACCTGTCATTTAGCACTTTTTCTGCGATCCCGATTTATTGTATCGATTCTTCCACACTGATCTTATTATGATCAATTCCAGTGAGAACCTTCGTGGATCGATGTGTGCTCTAACATCTGCACTAAACAATATTACTATAGTATATAACTTCGTAGCATTAAAATTTGTCTTTTAAACGTACTTCATCCTATAACGTTGTATACCGGCCCTGCCTGTCATACGCGTCATCGCTGGCTCTAACCCTGTCTGCCGTTTGCGCTTCTCTGCGCGTGCGCGGTTTCCGGAGCCGCGCATGCGTAGTGGGGACTCGGCTGGCAGGTGTGCGAGTCTCGCGATGTCTCGGTCTGATAAGCACGGCCGTGTTGATTTCATTGGCCAACCCGTACCAGCTGACTGGATTAAACAGTGTATTTAAGGTAGAAAGACTAGATCGAAGATAGTATACCCCTCTGAAAAAGCCATCCACGCGAAACGCGCGTCAGGGTCCCTCCGTACTCGGGAAGTCACTGAACTACAGGAACTATATGAGTTAGTAGTACTTTACGTTGTACCCTATACTTTTTCTACTTGCCTTTCTTCTTGTGGCTTTATTTTCTGGGAAGACCTGTCTTGCTTGATGTGGGCTTATGTAAACTATTCGTTGTCATTATTCTGAGTCCAGCATATAATTATTTACTCAAAAGGTTACTATGAGTCTGGATGAATTTATGATACAATTTCATTCATATTTCACAGTTTGGCTTTTTTGCCCTTACTGATACTTAATCATATTTAACTTATATTCTGTTGCTTGAGCCCTAGCTTATCTGTTATAAAGACCTTCTTCTTCTTGGAGCTGCATTTATAAGAGGTGGTTCCTGTGTTCTTTCATGCCACTTGGGAGGTGTACAGGTCTTGGATTTTGCAGTCTAATTTTAAATTGTATGTATTTTGTATTGTCCTAATAAAGCTTATTTTTCTATGCCATTGGCAAATTTCATCCCAATAGTGTATGACTCCTTTGTTCTCAGTGTTTTCCAAAGTAAGTGACTAGGAGGAGGGTAAAAATAAATCCCCCACTGGACACCACCGTACAGTCTGACTCCACAATTGTGTGGGATAGCCTAAGGGCGACAGTCAGTGAAGAGCAGAAGATAGAAGAGGATGATGATGTACAGGACCTGTCAATGCACTCGTAGGACCCTATACCCAAACCTGAGATTGCTGATGGCATTATATTATTAGTTGTACCCTATTGATATATTGTTTGAGGTTTATAATCACAATATATAATTTCTGTAATTTAATATGAGAAAAAGGGGGGTTTGTGAAGGATGATTTATTTTCTTATATTCACTGTATTAAATTACATTATGAATTATAAAGCGGGTTGCCGAATTACTAAGATATGTATTCTCCAATTTGTAATGCCCATTCCTCCATATAATTCTAGAGGAATCTCAAAGAAACATCTTATCTTTAGTGTTCTTTCCATGGCCTTCATAGATCCATGAGTAGATACAATTTATTCACTGCACCACCACATCATGCTGTATGAATAGCACCCCCACAATACACTTTATATAATGCACCACCACAATACACTTTATACGCTGCACCACCTCATCATGCTGTATGAATAGCACCCTAACAATACACTTTATATACTGCACCACGTAATGTTGTATGAATAACACCCTCACAATACACTTTATGTAGTGCAGCACCACATCATGTTGTATGAATAGTACCCCCCCCCCCCAATACACTTTATATACTTTACCAAAACATTGTGAAGGATGGTTTATTTGCTTATATTCTCTGTATTAAATTACATTATGAATTATCAAGCAGGATGCTGAATTACCACGATATGTATTCTTAATTTTGTGATGACCTTTCCTCTATATAATTCTAGAGGAGTCTCAAAGAAATGTTTTATCTTTTAGTGTTCTTTGCATGGTCTTCATAGATCCATGGGTAGCGGGTTGGCTGAACGTCCAGACATAAAATGCAACTATTTGCCAATATCTCCCTCATGGGAAAGAACAGCTAACAACATCCCATTGCATGTTTGTCTCCAGGTGTTACCTGATGTCAGCATTTTAATGAAGATTTATAATTATGTACTTGAAATATTCTTATGGTCTGCTATTGGCTGAATGAGAAATATTGTCACATTGCCTCTGATTGGTTAACCTCAAGCCTACACCCCTCTTGAATGATATTATTGTAATGGAGTTTGGCCAAAAAAAAACCCAGAGGAGTATTTTGAGCATATCTGCAGCGTATGTGTGTTATTTCTCCTCTCTCAATATATATCGGTATGAAATCTCCTGAGTAGGATGCTGGATAAAGTTCCTGGCGTGAGTGTCTGTTGGAACACTCGTCTAAATTTCAGTCTAATATATTTTGAGCCATTGACTTCCCTGACAACATCATGCTTTATAAATAGCACCCCCACAAGACACTTTATATACTGCACCACCACATCATGCTGAACGTATATCACCCCCACAATACACTTTATATACTGTACAACCACATCATGCTGTATGAATAGCACCACCACATCATGATTTATAAATAGCACTCTCGCAATACACTTTATATACTGTATCACCACATCATGATGTATAAATAGGACCCCCACAATACACTTTATATACTGCACCACAACATCATGCTGTATGAACAGCACCCTAACAATACAGTTTACATACTGCTCCACCACATCATGCTGTATGAATAGCACCCCCACAATACACTTTATACGCCGCACCACCACATCATGCTGTATGAATACCACCACCACAATATACTTTATACGCTGCACCACCACATCATGCTGTATAAATAGCACCACCACAAAACATTTTATGTACTGCACCACCACATCATGCTGAATGTATATCAACCCCACAATACACTTTATAAACTGCATTGTAAGCACTAAAATAAATAAGGAAAGTGCCAGGGTCTACAAGGGAATGGAGGAGAAAGGGTTAAAACAATATTATAAAATGCCGTGGGCCTGAATTGGTTACAGGGATTTAGGAGGGGAATGGTTTGGTAAATAAAAAATAAGGGTTCATGGCCAGTTCGCCCTCTTACCTTCTGCTGCAGAGAGAGGAACATCCTTCTGTTGTGGTGAGAAGTTCTTGAGAATCCATTTTCTTCATTCCTCTTCTTCTGAGATAGCTGACGAACTTCTGCGGCTTGTACCTCAGCGGGTAGCTTCCCAAGGGACGGCCTGGCTGGAGACACTGCTGGCAGGATAAGACATGGGTGAGAGTGAACCGGCCCAGGAGCAACTGCAGTCAGTTACCCGAGGCAGGCCACAGCTTGTTTCACGTCCCCCTTCCCGCCTCAGCTCCTGTTCCCTGTATTGTTAACGTCGCGGGGACCACTCCTTCGGCTAGGGCTTCTTCTCAGCTGGGTCGGAGGTGTCCTTCTTCCGACTTTCCGATGGGGGATATGGTCCCACCCTCCCCTTGCCTGACACTTCCGCCTTCCATTCCGCCGCATGGTGCACGGAGGCGTGCTGTGCACTTGTGTACCCATAGCTGCGGAGCGTGTGGAGGCGAGTGACGTTGCCCCTCTGTGCCTAGTGCGTGAAAATACAGGGGCTGTCGAGGCTCCTGACTTAGAGGCATGTGTGAGGGAGTTGGAGCTGGCCGGGATGTGGCAGGCAGCTCCTCCCTCTTCAAGACCCAGCAGAGTGGCTGGGAGGAACAGGAATAGACGGGGAAGGTCCTGTAAGGCACCGCTGGATCCGGATGCCATGGTGAGAGGTGAGCGGGCGCAGGGGCTGGTGGTATGCCAGGAGGAAATGGCAATTCAGTTAGGGGCTCGCCCACGGTCTCGGGGAGCTGAGCGGTCACCTGCTATGCTCTCCTGCTCCCTCCCTGGGGTGTGGGGCAGATGAGGGATATGTCACGGAATGTTGGCTCCATGAAGGCTGCTGGTGATGGATGCATGTCCTCTGCCCTGTCCCTTTTCTCTTCCACAGGTCCAGCACAAGAACCAGCGAAGAGAGGGAGGAAACATCGCGTGAAGAAACATCACCGCCATGGTCGGCACAGACTTGGGGTGCCCTCCTTCTCATCTTCCAGTGACATACCCTCCTCTTCTTCCCTGTCAGCTTCTTCTTCACGATCCCCACGGGAGTCATCCAAGAATGTTGGAAGGAGGCGAAGACACAGTCAGCGGCCAGTGGCCCAGCATCCGTCCGCTGATCCGGTTTCACTGTCCCAGACGGTTTCCACTGCCTGCATCCCAGGTTCAAGCCATGCTCCGGTCCCAGCACCGATTTCAGCTGATCGGATAAGCTCTGTGGACGCGACAACCTCTGCTCCGGGTGAGTCGACATTCGATAATGCCTGGCTCAACAAACATTTTTTGTCTGGTAATGATTTTATTTCTGTTCTGAAAGCCGTAGTGGCTGGCTTGAACTGTAATGAGGGAGCGTCTGCTGTCTATGTTCCGCCAGGGGGGGCTAAGCCCCCATCTGTGAACGAAGCAGAGTTAAAATTTAGAGTCTCTTTGTTTTGTGGTGTGGCTCCCTTCGGGACTCACTTGTCATCAGATACCAAGGAGAAGACATGGAAGAAAAACTTTGTAGATATAGACAGTCGACAAGGAGCGCACGTTTGAAAAAGGATTAGACAAAAAAGTGAAGGTGGTGAAAACGTATAATAACTGGCTTCAGGTTTATGCTACCCTGGCACACTTTATACGTCAACGCTTCCCTGAGAAAGGAGCGGAACTATTTGTATATTTTGATACAATATTTAGCACTCACAGGTGGTGCCGCCTGGTGGTGTTATGACGAAGAATTTAGTTCTAGGTTGGCTTTGACGCCCGACATTAGTTGGGCGTCAAAGGCAACAGATGTATGGCTACAGCTCATTTTAGCTCAGACAGGGAAGACCACACGGAACTTTCCACAAGCGGCCACTGCTTCGGGAATCGATCCTGGAGTTGCGGCCGCACGACCCACAGGAGCCTGTTGTCTATATAATGAGGGTCACTGCTGGTTCCTTGCCAACTGCAAGTTTAGGCATGAATGCTCCATATGCAGGGGATGCTGACTCGACGATTAGATGCTTCAGGAGAGGCAAGCAGCCCTTCAAGGAACCTCCTTCCGACCCAGCAGAGAACGCCGGTGAGCATCCACGAGATGGGGCCATGGCTAGATCAGTACCCCCAGGAGACAGGAAGCAGGGTTAATCATTGAGGGTTTTAGTTATGGTTTTCCCATACCTTTTGAATACTCGTTCACATTGTTGTTGTCCGACAATTTTAAGTCGATCAACGAAAATGTGGACGTGGCGCAAAGAAAGATCAAAAAGGAAATTGAATTGGAATGAATGAATGGCTGGTCCCTCCCCTTGGCTTGGTGCCCAAAAAGGAATGAGGCAATTTTCGTCTCATCCATCATTTATCATTGCCTCGTGGGGCATCTGTCAACGATGGGATTCCCAGGGAAGATACGATGGTTTTCTGTACCTCTTTTGAAGTTGCGGTTCAATTGGTGCGAGTCGCAGGCCAGGGTGCTTTGTTTGCGAAATCAGATATTGAGGCTGCTTTCGTTTGCTACCTGTCCATCCCAACTGTTTTCACTTGTTGGGTTGTTGTTTGGATGGTTGTTTCTACGTGGACATGGGTTTGCCTAGGGGATGTTCAATTTCATGTAGTTCTTTTGAAATGTTTAGATCTTTTTTGGAATGGGTAGTATGTTTTGAGTCTGGTTATTCTTCCATCATTCATTATTTAGATGACTTTCTTTTTGTTGGTCCTAAAGATTCTGAGTTGTGTGGTTACTTATTGAAGGTCTTTCGTCACATGATGATGCGTTTCGGTGTGCCGATCTCGGATGAGAAGACGGAAGGCCCATCCACAGTTTTGTCCTTTTTGGGTATTGAAATTTATACGAATCTCAGGCCGAATTCACACGAGCATGTGCGTTTTGCGCACGTAAAAAACGTGGCGTTTTGCATGCGCAAAAGGCACTTAACAGCTCCGTGTGTCAGCCCCATATGATGCGCGGCTGCGTGATTTTCGCGCAGCCGCCATCATTATGACACTCCGTTTGGATGTTTGTAAACAGAAAAGCACGTGGAGCTTTTCTGTTTACATTCATAGTTTTACTGCTGTTGCGTGAATCACGCGCGTCCCACGGAAGTGCTTCCGTGTGGTGCGCGTGATTTTCCCGCACCCATTGACTTCAATGGGTGCTTGATGCGCGAAATATGCACAAAGAACGGACATGTCGTGAGTTTTACGCTGCGGACTCATGTTGCGCAAAAATCACGGACTGTCTGCACGGCCCCATAGACTAATATAGGTCCGTGCGAGACGCGTGAAAATCACGTGCGTTGCACGGACGTATATCACGTTTGTCTGAATAAGCCCTCATGGTTTATTGTTTGCCTGATGACAAATTGGCTTGTTTGGTGTCTCAGATTGACCAGGTGGCCAGGTCAAAGTAGGTGACGTTGCGACAGTTGCAATCATTGCTTGGTTTTTTAGTATTTGCCTGTCGCATTATGCCTATGGGTCGTGTTTTTTCTAGGCAGTTATCGCTATCGACCAGGGCAGCACCATGTCCTGATCACTTTATTCGGGTAACAGCCAGTATGCGTAAGGACTAGAGATGAGCGAACTGGGACAACCGAACCCGGTTTCGGTCCGAACATCGGTAAAAGTTCGGTTCGCAGCGAATCCGAACTTCACCGGGTTCGGCCGAACCCGTTTTGACCGAACCCGGCTACATTTTGGCGCCTGCCACATGTTTGTTGTAAAATGGAGGATTTCACAATATCACCTGACATCAGGCTACCCCATAATGCCTTGCAAACGGCTCTCCCAGCCAATCGGGAGGCAGCATAGGGGCGGGCTCAAGCCTGCAATAAAAGTCTATGCACGGAGCTCAGCTGCCATTTTACAGACAGGAGCTGTAGGGATAGCATCTCTGTGCAGTTAGGGAAAGCTTTAGGAATCTAAAAGCCAGGAATCCAGCAATCGAAGGGGCTCATCCACTACAACGGGAGTCTACTCTCAACATCCAAATTGCAATACAAATTCTCCATTTGCCAAGCCAGTGTGTGAATAATCTTTTATAAGGGGCTCATCCCCGTTAACATAACAATCCAACTTGCAATACAGGCAGCCTTTGTAGTACTACAACGCCCAGCATCCCTGAGTGCACCGCGGCGTGGCTGATAGAAATTCTCATTCATTGCCATTTGCCAAGCCAGTGTGTGAATACGCTTTTAGAAGGGGCTCATCCCCATTGCATCCAACTTGCAATAAAGGCAGCTGAGGCAGCCTTTGTAGTACTACAATGCCCAGCATTCCCTGAGTCAGTGCACAGTGGCTGATAGAAATCCTCATTCATTGCCATTTGCAAAGCCAGTGTGTGAATACGCTTTTAGAAGGGGCTCATCCCCGGCCGTTAACATAACAATCCAACTTTCAATACAGGCAGCCTTTGTAGTACTACAACACCCAGCATTCCCTGAGTGCACCGCGGCGTGGCTGATAGAAATTCTCATTCATTGCCATTTGCCAAGCCAGTGTGTGAATAAGCTTTTAGAAGGGGCTCATCCCCGTTAACATAACAATCCAACTTGCAATACAGGCAGCCTTTGTAGTACTACAATGCCCAGCATTCCCTGAGTCAGTGCAGTGGCTGATAGAAATTCTCATTCATTGCCATTTGCCAAGCCAGTGTGTGAATACGCTCTTAGAAGGGGCTCATCGCCGTTGCATCTAACTTGCAATACAGGCAGCTGAGGCAGCCTTTGTAGTACTACAACGCCCAAGGCCAGCATTCCCTGAGTCAGTGCACAGTGGCTGATAGAAATTCTCATTCATTGCCATTTGCCAAGCCAGTGTCTGAATAAGCTTTTAGAAGGGGCTCATCCCCATTAACATAAACATAACAATCCAACTTGCAATACAGGCAGCCTTTGTAGTACTACAATGCCCAGCATTCCCTGAGTGCACCGCGGCGTGGCTGATAGAAATTCTCATTCACTGCCATTTGCCAAGCCAGTGTGTGAATAAGCTTTTATAAGGGGCTCATCCCCGTTGCAACAACTTGCAATACAGGCAGCTGAGGCAGCCTTTGTAGTACTACAACGCCCAGCATTCCCTGAGTGCACCGCGGCGTGGCTGATTCTCATTCATTGCCATTTGCCAAGCCAGTGTGTGAATAAGCTTTTAGAAGGGGCTCATCCCCGTTAACATAAACATAACAATCCAACTTGCAATACAGGCAGCCTTTGTAGTACTACAATGCCCAGCATTCCCTGAGTGCACCGCGGCGTGGCTGATAGAAACTCTCATTCATTGCCATTTGCCAAGCCAGTGTGTGAATACGCTTTTAGATGGGGCTCATCCCCTTTAACATAACAATCCAACTTGCAATACAGACAGCCTTTGTAGTACTACAACGCCCAGCATTCCCTGAGTGCACCGAGGCGTGGCTGATAGAAATTCTCATTCATTGCCATTTGCCAAGCCAGTGTGTGAATACGCTTTTAGAAGGGGCTCATCCCCGTTGCATCCAACTTGCAATACAGGCAGCTGAGGCAGCCTTTGTAGTACTACAACGCCCAGCATTCCCTGAGTCAGTGCAGTGGCTGATAGAAATTCTCATTCATTGCCATTTGCCAAGCCAGTGTGTGAATACGCTTTAAGAAGGGGCTCATCCCCGTTAACATAACAATCCAACTTGCAATACAGGCAGCTTTTGTAGTACTACAACGCCCAGCATTCCCTGAGTGCACCGCGGCGTGGTTGATAGAAATTCTCATTCATTGCCATTTGCCAAGCCAGTGTTTGAATAAGCTTTTAGAAGGGGCTCATCCTGGGCCGTTGCATCCAACTTGCAATACAGGCAGCTGAGGCAGCCTTTGTAGTACTACAACGCCCAGGGCCAGCAT
Organism: Rhinoderma darwinii; assembly: GCF_050947455.1. Classification (NCBI taxonomy): domain Eukaryota; kingdom Metazoa; phylum Chordata; class Amphibia; order Anura; family Rhinodermatidae; genus Rhinoderma; species Rhinoderma darwinii. Next base: position 336,702,257 of record NC_134688.1, on the reverse strand, counting down.
TCCCTGAGTCAGTGCACAGTGGCTGACAGAAATTCTCATTCATTGCCATTTGCCAAGCCAGTGTGTGAGTAAGCTTTTAGATGGGGCTCATCCCCGGGGTTTTGATTCAACTTGCTGCACTCCAGCAGTGAAATGTCTGGTAAAAAAAAGGTTGTGAAAGGACGGGGTAGAGGAAAAAAACACCCATGCCGTGTCCTCTTCCAGTCCAAATGTTGGATCTGTTGGTGCCAGACCCAGTACCAGTATTTGTGGCACAAGACATGTGCCCAGTTCCACTAGTAGCAGCAGCCATGTGCCTGCTGGTAGTAGTAGTAGCAGTATCAGCAAGCCAGACTTGTCCATCTCCTCCGGTGGGCGGGTTACTTTAGACAATACGGCCATTGTGGACTGGTTGGCTGGCTCGCGGTCATCTCAGCAGGAAGACTCTGACGATCTGGCTTCAAGATCCTCTACAGTTCCTTGGCACAGTGACAGGAGTAATATGGGTATTTCTAGCGTTTCCATTCCATCATCTATGTCTTCACTCCCCCTTCCTAGCGGGAAGCCATCTTTCCTGAGAGACATCTCCTCGGGTGCGAAGGAAGATACTGAACAACATAGTGATGATGATTTGTTTTCCGCGAGTCAGCCAACGGAGTGTGTTGCGGCAGTGGTGGAGGTGGAAGCGGTGTCCGAGACGCATAGCTGTGGTAGTGGGGGTGTTGGTGTTAGCCGTGGTGGCAGACGCAGTAATGAGGGGGGGCATGGAGCCCGCCATGATGTCACATAACATTCACAACACAGTGACAGAAGTGGCGGGGATGATGAGGAGGGCTATGATGATGTTGTTTCAGACAGGACGTGGGAACCAGGTGACGAGGTGATGACGGCGTCAGAGGAGGAGGGTAGTAGTGGCGGCACTGGCAGTGATAAACAGCCAAGCCGAGGTAGGGGCAGAAGTCAATCTGCAAAACGTTGCAGCGGTAGGGTCAGCTCAGGAGCCGGTGACGGCGACACTGATGCTACTGGTGTAGGCTCCCGAAAAAAGCCTGCCAGACAAGGGGCAAGCTCAGGTGGACGTGGTACTACCTTTTTACGGTACTCTGCCGTGTGGCAATTTTTCTGTACCTTCCCGGAGGACGAAAACATGGCACAGTGCCGTATCTACAAGCAGAAATTAAGGCGTGGGCAGGGCAGCAATGTAGGAACTACCGCTCTACGTAAACACATGGAGCGGCATCACAAGGCCATGTGGCACAATCGACATGCCCCACCATCATGTACATCTAATGAAGACCCCTCTGCCGCTGCTGCTCCGAGTCCCTCTCATCTAAGTAGTAGCCAGGCCTTATCCACCATGTCGTTGTCATCATCATCATCACTGTCATCTAGTGCTCCTCCTACGTCCCGTCAGTTATCCATTATGGAATCGTTGTCCAATAAACAACAATATATACCCAATCATCCACTTGTCGTGTGGCTTAATTCACACCTGGCTAAGTTGTTGGTGGTGCAGTCGCTGCCGTACCACCTGGTCGACTCCGCCGGCTTCAAGCAATTGATAGCGTGCGCTCAGCCTAGGTGGCGAATACCTAGCCGACATTACTTCTCCAAAACAGCTGTCCCTGCCTTGCACAAGCACGTGGAGGAAAAGGAGGGCCAGTCCTTGCAATTATCCGTGTGCAGCCGGGTACATGCCACCGTCGACATGTGGAGCAGCAACTATGGGCAGGGACAGTACATGTCTTACACGGCCCACTGCATCAATATTTTGCAGTCCGATGCACCACCGCAGCAACGCCAGGCATTACCACCTCCACGCTTGTATCTTTCTGGTTCAACTCTGGACACCAGGCGCCTACCATCCTCCTCCTCCTACTCCTCCTCCTTGCCCTCCTCAATGGAGGTCTTGCTGTTCCCGACAGGACACAGCATATCTTCCACTCCTCCTCCCTCCTCTTTTCATAGGTGCAAGATGAAGCGCCACAACGCTGTCTTACACCTGCTGAGCCTGTGCGAGAAAAGCCACACAGGGCAGGAGCTGCTGCTGTGCATCAAGGAGGAAATCGCACGCTGGCTGTCTCCTCTGAAACTCACACTGGGCAATGTTGTCTCTGATAACGGGAAGAACGTTGTGGCTGCACTGCGTCTAGGTCACCTGACACACGCTCCTTGCATGGCACATGTGATCAATCTGGTCATAACACGCTTCTTAAAGTTATATGTTGGTTTGAAGGGTGTGCTGGCCATGTCCAGGAGGGTTTGCGTTCGCTTTAGACGTTCGTATGCATTTAAGCACGCCCTCCTGGACTTGCAGCGTCGCGTCAAAACAATCTCCCAGAACACATCCTGATTTGCGACGTTCCAAAACGCTGGAATTCCACCCTGCACATGTTGGACCGTCTGTACGAACAGCGGAAAGCCGTGAATGATTTTCTGATGCAGCAGACGGGCAGCGTTTGGAGCCAGTGTAATTTCGAGTTCAGGCACTGGCAGCTGTTTAGAGACGCATGTCGCGTTTTGAAGCCCTTTGAAGAGGCCACACGATTTGTGAGCCGTGACGCTAGCGGAATGAACGATGTTATGCCGCTGATATTCATTATGGAGCAAACGCTCACAGCGATGATTCAGCAAAGGATAGAGGAAGGATCACATCTGGCTATGAATGTTGAGGAGGAGGAGGAGGAGGAGGATGAGGATGAGGAAACAGGACCTGAAGAGGAGCTGGATTTGGAGATGGAATCACAGGAAGGGATAGGGGACGAGGCAGCCGCACAACATGACAGTGATGGTGATGACGAGTCTGACGATGACCTTGATGATGGACAACCATGGCAGTATGGGGCGGAGATGGAACCAACCGGGCCCTCTGAAACGCTGGCCAGGATGGCGAGCTGTATGCTTTGTTACTTGCGCGCTGACTGTCGTATTGTTAGCATGAAGCTAAGAGATGAGTACTGGATAGCCACACTTTTAGACCCTCGGTATAAAGCCAGAATGGGAGAGATTTTTGCGCCTTCCGAGAGGGAGGCAAAATTGGTTTATTATCGAGAGAAGCTATGCAGCCAGCTTGTCACGGCTTTCAAACGGCAAACACCTGCTGCAAGCATGTCTGACCGGGGGGCCACTCTCCGCTCCCCACTGTCTCATCGTTCCACCGCCTCTAGCAGAGCTACCTTTGCAATAGGCGGCAGCAGCGGCAGCAGCGGCAGCAGCAGCAACAGCAGCAGCCAATTCAGTTTGGAAAATATGATGACAACATTTTTACATCCAATACCCCGACCTGACACACATCGTAGTCACCAAAGGGATGTTCACCATCACCAGGTCCAGCACCTAAACAGCCAGGTTCACTCGTACCTGGACTGTGCCCTTTCTCCATCAGAAATCCTGATCCCAGACCCCATGGACTTCTGGGTCAGCAGATTGGATCATTGGCAAGAACTGGCCCAGTTTGCCATGGGTGTACTGTCTTGTCCACCCTCCAGTGTAGCGTCAGAGAGGGTATTCAGCGCGGCAGGGGTCTTCGTCACCCTTAAGCGAACAAGATTGTCCGCCAACAGCTTGGAAAATCTCACGTTTCTGAAAATGAATCAAGCGTGGATCGGTGAGGATTTTAAAACCCCTGTGCCTGATGCCACTGATTTGATCTGACATTGCTGCTGCTGCTGCTGCCGCTGCCGCCTGCTACTGCCGCCTGCTACTACGGGATTCTGTCCTGTCCACTCTTTTTTTAATGTGCCGCTGTTGGTGCTGCTACTACTTCTACCAGAAAGTTATGAAGGGAGGGCCTCCAATTTTATTTCTTAATTTAAAAATTGTGATGACCTTTCTTGCTCTGGTGTACACCACCTATGTGTTCATAGAGTTTATAGGAATAGGGAAAGAGGGAAAGTAGAGCAAGAGTGGTCAGTATCGCCTTCAATTATTTCAATTGATACGATCTGGTATAGTAGGTGAAGAAATTTGGTTAGTGCAATGTCCCCTTTTTTTGCACAACCGTATTCACTTATTTATATTTTTATTTTTATTATTTAATATTTTTATTAATTTGTTGTAAATATTTTTTGTTATTTGTTTTATTGTGTTTTTCAAATCCCATTGACTAGGAGACCATTCGTTGGCTATTCCTCTTCAATGGGAAAAGGAGGGAGTACTCCAAAGATTTATATCGTATTTGCGACTTGTTCATTGATGTGCACAATACAAAGGTATCAGCTGCAGCTTGAGGTAAACAGGCTGATTATTCCACAGCAAGAGGGTGTTCTCTAGCTGTAATGCTCTGTGACTGCCTGTATTCAGACTTGAAGCAACTTGAGACGCTCTGGGAGAGGTTAAATCTCCCAGTTCGTCACTGCTTGTGTCCCAGCTATATGTGTATCCCGTGTGTTGCTGCTTCAGACCTTTAGCTGAGCAGCAACACTAGGATAACAGCCTGCACGGCACTGGGGCAGGCTATGTGCACAACACAAGGTATCAGCTGCTGCTTGGAATAAACGAGCAGCTGACAGTCACCCACTACTAACCTGTGGGGTTGGAATTGCAGGCTGTGTTGTGCCTGTTCAGAGTAACAGCCGTGAGTGCCGCGACGTCATCAGCACTCGACGGCTGGGCGGCATGGACAGTACGTCGCCACTAAACTCATACGATCCCACTATATTAGGAGCGTTGCTTTGGATGTGATAAGATTAGTTTTGTTTTATCATTCTAATCTCTCCCTCAGTATTCCTTTCCCTACTATCCAGTCGGTATTGTCCCGACGTACGTTCTATTTCTACCACCAATCCACCCCTAGATGGCTTTAAAAAAGGGTTAGATTATTTCCTAGAACAAAAAAATATTAGCTCCTATGTGTAGAAATTTTTCCTTCCCTTTTCCCGTCCCTTGGTTGAACTTGATGGACATGTGTCTTTTTTCAGCCGTTACTAACTATGTAACTATGTAACTATGTAACCTCAAGTTGCCTGACCGGTTCTCAGGGGACCGGAAGACTTTTTTCTCCTTTTGGGAGAGTTGTAGGCTCTATTTCCGATTAAAACCCCACTCCTCAGGTTCTGAGAGCCAGCGAGTGGGTATAATTATGTCCCGGCTCCAGGACGGCTCCCAAGAATGGGCATTCTACTTGGCTCCTGACGCCCCTGAACTTTCCTCTGTTGACCTTTTTTTTTCTGCTCTCGGGCTCATCTATGACGAGACTGACAAGACTGCCTTTGCCGAGAGTCATCTGGTGACCTTACGTTAGGGTAAGAGACCCGTTGAGGAGTACTGTTCTGACTTTAGGAAGTGGTGCGTAGCTTCTCGGTGGAATGACCCTGCTTTGAGGTGCCAGTTTAGATTGGGTCTGTCGAACGCCCTGAAAGACCTATTAGTTAGCTATCCCTCTTCTGACTCTCTAGATCAGGTTATGGCTTTAGCGGTACGTCTTGACCGACGTCTCAGGGAACGACGACTTGAACGTTTTTGTGCCTTCTCCTCTGGCTCCCCCATGATGGCTCCCGATGTTCCATTGCTTCATTCTTCTACGGGAATCTCGGATGAACCAATGCAACTCGGGGCCTCCGTGTCTCCCCAACAACGTAGAGAGCTCCACAGGAAGAATGGTCTCTGCTTCTACTGTGGGGAAGACAAGCATCAAGTGAACGACTGTCCTAGGCGTAAGAATACTCCAGCCAGAAAACTTCCGCGCCTAAGTGACCATCGGGGAGGTCGCTTGGGCGCACAGGTATTTCCCGTAAATATGAAACCTAATAAGATCTTGCTTCCCTTTCAGGTCTCTTTTGAGGGTAGGTCTGGCACCGGCAGTGCCTTCGTGGATTCAGGGTCTTCTGCTAATATTATGTCTGTGGAATTTGCTATGTCTCTAGCTATGCCATTGTTTGATTTGCCTAAACCTGTCCCGATAGTGGGTATCGACTCCACTCCACTTGCTAATGGTTATTTTACGCAGCATACCCCTGTTTTTGAACTCATTGTTGGCTCCATTCATTTGGAGCAGTGCTCTGTACTGATGATTCAGGGATTATCTTCCGATTTGGTTTTAGGCCTTCCCTGGTTGCAGATGCATAACCCCACGTTTAACTGGAATACTGGTGATCTTACCAAATGGGGTAATGAATGCATGACGTCCTGTTTTTCTGTTAATTTTATTTCTCTCCCTGAGGAGGTAAACACTCTACCTGAGTTTATTCAGGACTTCACTGATGTTTTTTTCTAAAAAGGCCTCCGAAGTGTTACCTCCTCATAGAGAATACGATTGCGCAATCGATTTGGTACCAGGAGCTAAGCTCCCTACGGGTAGGATTTTTAATCTCTCTTGTCCCGAATGTGAGGCCATGAGAGAATATATCCAGGAAAGCCTGGCCAAGGGTTACATTCGCTCCTCTACTTCTCCGGTAGGTGCTGGCTTCTTCTTCGTAGGGAAGAAGGATGGTGGTCTTAGGCCGTGCATCGATTACTGAAACTTGAATAAGGTCACTGTAAGGAACCAGTATCCCCTTCCTTTGATTCCTGATCTCTTCAATCAGGTTCAGGGGGCCCAATGGTTCTCTAAGTTTGATCTTCGGGGGGCTTATAACCTTATCCGAATCAGAGAAGGGGATGAGTGGAAGACTGCGTTTAACATGCCCGAAGGTCATTTCGAATACCTTTGGATTGTGTAATGCTCCCGTGGTCTTCCAGAATTTCATAAATGAGATTTTAAGAGACTACCTGGGGGTATATCTTGTAGTGTACCTTGATGACATACTTGTGTTTTCCAAGGACTGGTCCTCCCACATTGAGCATGTCAGGAAGCTGCTCCAGGCTCTTCGGGAAAACAAACTCTTTGCTAAAACCGAAAAATGTGTGTTTGTGGTGCAGGAGATACCCTGCCAAGGTCCAGGCTGTGGCTGAATCGGTCCAACCTGCCTCCCTGAAGGCGTTACAGTGCTTCCTGGGGTTTGCTAATTATTACAGGAGATTTATTGCTAACTTCTCGGTCATCGCTAAGCCTCTTACGGATCTTCCTTGCAAAGGTGCTGATCTCCTCCACTGGCCTCCGGAGGCGGTCCAGGCTTTTGAGATCTTTAAGAAGTGCTTTATCTCTGCCCCAGTGCTGATTCAGCCTAAAAAAATGGAGCCATTCATCATGGAGGTTGAAGCCTCCGAGGTGGGAGTGGGTGCTGTCTTGTCCCAGGGTACCAGGTCCCTCACCCATCTCCATCCCTGTGCCTACTTCTCCAGGAAGTTCTCGCCCACTGAGAGTAACTATGACGTGGGCAACCGCTAACTCTAGGCACCAGGTAACTGTCCTTACCGACCACAAGAATCTGGTTTTCCTAGAATCAGCCCGGAGGCTAAACCCGAGACAAGCTCGATGGGCGTTGTTTTTTACTAGATTCAACTTTGTGGTCACCTATAGGGCTGGGTCTAAAAATATTAAAGCTGATGCACTGTCGCGTAGCTTCATGGCCAGCCCTCCTTCGGAGGAAGATCCTGCTTGTGTTTTGCCCCCAGGTATAATCATATCCTCTGTTGATTCTGACTTAGTCTCCGAAATTGCAGCTGATCAAGGTTGAGCTCCCGGGAATCTTCCTGAGAACAAGCTGTTTGTTCCCCTGCAATTCCGGCTAAGGGTACTCAGAGAAAATCATGACTCTGCACTATCTGGCCACCCAGGCATCCTGAGTACCAAGCACCTCATTGCTAGAAACTATTGGTGGCCTGGGTTGCCTAAAGACGTTAAGGCCTACGTCGCCGCTTGTGAAATTTGTGCTAGGTCCAAGACTCCCAGGTCCCGACCAGCGGTCTTACTATGTTCTTTGCCCATTCCCCAGAGACCTTGGACCCATATCTCCATGGATTTTATCCCCAATCTGCCTCCATCTCAAGGCAAGTCGGTGGTGTGGGTTGTAGTAGACCGCTTCAGTAAGATGTGCCACTTTGTGCCCCTCAATATACTACCCAATGCCAAGATGTTAGCTACCTTGTTTGTCAAACACATCCTGCGTCTCCTTGGGGTTCCTGTTAATATTGTTTCTGACAGAGGGGTACAATTTGTTTCATTGTTTTGGAGAGCTTTCTGTAAAAAGTTGGAGATTGATCTGTCCTTCTCCTCGGCCTTCCATCCTGAAACTAATGGCCAAACTGAGAGGACTAATCAGTCTCTAGAACAATATTTAAGGTGTTTTATCTCTGACTGTCAATATGATTGGGTCTCCTTCATTCCCCTCGCCGAATTTTCCCTTAATAACCGGGTCAGTAACTCGTCAGGGGTCCCTTCCTTTTTTTTTTTTCAAACTCTTTATTTGGTAAAAAAAGACATAACAAATCTGTAAACATTCCCACAAATCGGGAGCATATATAGCTTCGCAGAGCTATAATAACATTCCTAGAAGGAAACTTTGTGATAGAGATTAATATCTAAACAGATGTTGCAGAAATATAAAAAAAAATGTCTGTGATATGTCAATACAGTAAAAGATAGTTATGAGGACGGTGTTAGGAAAAAACACATAACCTCTTCCTAGTTTACGATGAAGTAAAATTCAGTAAATGTTTGTGTCTTGATGAAGTTGGGTTATCCGGCCCGAGATTGTAGAGGCAAGCAAGGAAGAATCAACAATTAAACCAAAACAGTCAAAACTTGGTGCAGCTATCCTTAGTAAAGAATCTGATTCTTATCCTAGACAAATGAGTCCTAGAAACTAACAAAAGGCTCTAAGCAATTTCTACGAGGACCAACCAAGCCACTGGGCTTCACATTGTGGCAATCTGTTTTCCAGTATACTAATTAATTTCTCAAATTGGTGTATCTCTTTAATTTTGTTCAGTGTCCTCAGAAATGGGATAGTTAAGGATTTCCAGCTAATGGCTACTGTCCATTTGGCTGCTGATAAAATATGCGAGACTAATTTTCTATTTTGTTTGGGTACATCAGGAATTTCTGGGTTCAGCAACGCCGACCAAGGGGATAACATGATTTGTAAATGTAATTTAGAATTAATAAGACGCTCAATTAGTTTTCAATGATGCTGTACTACTGGACAGGACCACCAGATATGTGCCATAGTGCCCCTTTCCCCAAAGATCGAGTCAGGTATAGTTCCCAACTCCCGTTCCCAAGCTAACATATATGAAGTAGGACCATTGTATGTTTCTCTTCTGAGTTGTGAGTACAAGACTGAAATCAGCCCTTTACCCCTTGGTCTCGACAGTTTACTTCATAAAAGGTTATCCTGGGGTCGTGTGGTAGAAAGACAGAGCCCGAGAGAAAATGGTGTATTTGTAAGTATCTAAAATGTTCCCGGAGTGGGATTTGAAAATCCTGACGTAGGGCCTCAAAAGGAAGGGGTTTACCATCCTTGCACAATTTAATTAACGAAGTGAAACCCGATGAGGTCCACCACTGGAAGGCCTCCGGGTGCAATCCCGGTGGGAAATCAGGATTAAGTAATAATGGTTGTAAAGCGGATGGATATGACATAAGTTTAAATTTTTCCAGACAATGTAACCAGAGTGTGAGAGAATGTTTGATAATGTTATTATCGATGCCAGGAATGTGAGTTTTTAAAATTGGAGACCACATCAGTGCCCTAAGTGAGGATGGAGCTGTGGTAAGGGATTCAAACAGAACCCATTTTACTGTATTGGGGTCACAGAGGGGTCTCTTCCTTTTTCTGTAATTTTGGGTTTAATCTACGGTTCTCCTCCGTTTCACCTGGTGGTTCCAACAATCCCGAGGTAGATGTAGTTGACCGGGAACTGTGCACAGTCTGGGCCCAGGTTCAGAAGAACCTAGAGGCGTCCCAGAGCATACAAAAGACTCAGGCAGATAGAAGACGTTCTGCTAACCCCTTGTTTGTGGTCGGGGATCTGGTGTGGCTATCTTCAAAAAATTTGCGTCCTAAAGTTCCGTCCAAAAAATGTGCTCCCCGGTATATAGGGCCGTACAAGGTCATTGAGGTCCTTAACCATGTCTCCTTCCGACTGGAGTTACCCCCGTCTTTTCAAATACACGACGTGTTTCATGCCTCCCTCCTGAAACGCTGCTCCCCGTCCGTGGCTACCTCGAGGAAACCTCCGGTCCCTGTTCTCACCTCTGAAGGGGTAGAATTTGAGGTGGCCAAGATTGTGGATAGCAGGATGGGCCAAGGCTCCCTCCAGTACCTGGTCCATTGTAAAGGATAGGGGCCTGAGGAGAGGACTTGGGTACCCGCCCGGGATGTTCACGCTGGGGTATTGCTCTGGAGGTTCCATCTTCGATTCCCCAATAAGCCAGGTCCACCTAGGAAGGGTCCAGTGGCCCCTCATAAAATGGGGGGTACTGTAAAGAATCTGCCAGACACAGCTTCTGTGTCGACGCCCGTGGATAATCAGTCTGCATCTGCTCCTAGGTCTGATAGAGTGACTCGATCTGCTACCACTCAGGCTGGTAGGCTGAGGAGTGGGAGAACCTATCACAGCCTGGCCAGACGGTTCTAGCTCCCGCCCTCGGTCTATTTATACCTTCATTTCCTGCTCCTCCTTTGCCTGTGATTCTCTTTTGTTTCCTGGCTCTGCTGTTCCTGCTAGTTCTATTGACCTCTGCTTCTAATTAACCCTGGCTTTACTGACTACTCTCCTGCTCTGCGTTTGGTACCTCGTACATTCCTGGTTTGACTTGGCTCGTTCACTACTCTTGTTGCTCAAGGTGTTGCCGTGGGCAACTGCCCTATTTCCCTTAGCTTCTGTGTACCCTTGTCTGTTTGTCTGTCGTGCACTGATTGAGCGTAGGGACCGTCTCCCAGTTGTATGCCGTTGCTTAGGACGGGCCGTGCAAGTAGGCAGGAACTGAGTGGTGGGTAGATTAGGGCTCACCTGTCTGTCTCCATACCCCGTCATTACATATACCTTGCTGCTCCTTATATACCTTGCTGCTCCTTATATACCCTGCTGCTCCTTATATCCCCTGCTGCCCCTTATGTACCCTGCTGTCCCTTATATACTCTGCTGCCCTTTTATATATATATATATATATATATATATATATACCTCTGTGTGTGTGTGTTTATATGTATCTGTGGGTATAGTTATCATATACGACATTATCTGTACTCAGAGAGTTATCACTGTGTGTTATCTGTGGTGTTACATAGGACTGCAGGTAACGTCTACTACATTATGTATGCTCAGTTATTACTGTGTTATCTGTGGTGTTACTTAGGGATGCATGTGAAATCTATTACATTCTCTGCACTGTGTATGTATGGGTCTGTTTGTGAATGTGTCTTTGTCCTTGTATAAATGTGCCTTTTATGTATTTTTATTTGTTTCGGTCTGTGTATTTGTCTGCCGGTGTGTGTGTGTGTGTGTGTGTGTGTGTGTGTGTGTATATTTTTTTGTGTGTCTATATATTTACCTGTATGTATATATTCCAGAATGTGTGTATGTATATTTGCCTGTATGTCTAAATATCTGTCTTTATGTAAGTACAGTATATATTTCCAGTACGTCCATGTCTATATATGTGGTTAATTTTTGGTTTGTGTAGGGGGCGCCATCCAACCTAAGGCCAGCCCTGACTGGAGTGGTGGAGTCCTGTGCCGTTGCCAACCCCAGTCAAAAGTGATCCTCCACCATTTCGCCGCATGACCACCTCCTCTTCCTGACGGTGAGTGCTGTAAGGCAGAGCGGATAGTGGTAGCGGGAAGGGTGGGGGCGGCTGTGTGTCGCTATCTACAAGGGTGGCTGTGTGTGGCTATCTACAAGGGGGGGCTGTTTGTGGCTATCTACAATGGGTGGCTGTGGAGCGCTATCTACAAGGGGGAGCTGTGTGGTGCTATCTACAAGGGGGGTTATGTGGCTATCTACAAGGGGGAACTGTGTGGTGCTATCTACAAGGGGGAGCTGTGCGGCGCTATCTACAAGGGGGCTGTGTGTGGTGTTAACTGCAGGGGGCTCGGTTACTGAGGGGGCACTTTAATTGTGTTGAGCACTGAGGGCTCAATAGTACCATCTGGGGCACTGTGGATCACGAGTTTGTTTAGAGGATGGGTATAGGTGTGGAGGATGCTGGAAAAGCGAGAAACCAACGTGTCTGTGTGTCAAATTCTGCAAAGAGTCATGGCTGGAATAAGTCGTCACAGTGGTCTGGGCCGGATGGAGAAAAAAGGGGAAAGTGAACGACTCTAATCAGAGAAAACATCACCTAAGTTAGCGGGGGAAAGTTACAAGTGGAGCTGTCATTCGTGAGTCACTGCTAGAACACTGCACAGGCAATGATTTTGTAATGTGTCTGTAGTGTGTGGCACTATCTACAACATGGGGGCTGTGTGTGGTGCTATCTACAAGGAGGGCTGTGTGTGGCTATCTACAAGGGGGTGCTGTGTGGCGCCTTCTACAAGGGGGGCGGTGTGTGGCTATCTACAAGGGGGGCTGTGTGTGGCTTTCTACAAGGAGGGACTGTGTGTGGCTATCTTCAATGGGGGGCTGTGTGGAGCGCTATCTACAAGGGGGAGCTGTGTGGCGCTATCTACAACAGGGGCTGTATGGCTATCTACAAAGGGGAGCTGTGTGGCGCTATCTACAAGAGGAAGCTGTGTGGCACTATATACAAGGGGGAGCTGTGTGGCGCTATCTACAAGGCGGGCTGTGTGTGGTGTTATCTGCAGGGGGCTTGGTTGCTGAGGGGCCACTTTTATTGTGTCGAGCACTGAGGGATCATTATCACCATCTGGGGCACTGTGGATTACGAGTTTATTTATAGGATGGGGTATAGGTGTAAGGTCTGTGGTCGCTGACCACAAACTCCTTCCATGCGGTCGACACCCTTCTCTCCAGAGATGTCTGCACATGCGGCCGTCCTGGGTGCACTCGCGAGCTCAGTCCAGACTAGGAGCCAGGTCGCACACATGTGGGAGATTGAGCTGATTGCTCCTAGACTATAAGATGGTTAATCGTCTGTACGCTAAGTTGCAGAAGTGCGTGTTTGAGAAAGATGCTCTACCCTTCCTGGGCTACATCATCTCGAATCAAGGTCTCAAGATGGATCCTGAAAAGGTAAAGGCCGTCCTGGCTTGAGGGCCATACAGCGCTTCCTGGGATTCGCCATTTTCTACAGACAGTTCATTCCAAACTTTTCCTCACTGACATCTCCTATCTCTAACCTCACCAAGGAAGGCATGAACGCCAAGGTGTGGACTCCAGAGGCGGAAGCCGCATTTAATAGCCTGAAGAGTGCCTTCACAACAGCCTCGATCCTCCATCATCCAGATGTTTCTCAACAGTTCTCATTGGAGGTGGACGCCTCCTCTGTCGGTGCTGGTGCACTCCTGTTCCAGAGAGGTTCCAAGGGCAAGTCAATGGTATGTGGCTATTACTCTAAGCTCTTCTCTTCCGCAGAACTCAATTACTCGATTGGGGTTCGGGAGTTACTGGCCATCAAATTGTCTCTGGAGGAGTGGAGACATTTATTAGAGGGCGCAGTTCATCCCATCTTGATACTTACGGACCACAAGAACCTCACTTATCTCCAGATGACCCAACGACTGAATTCCTGTCAGGCCAGGTGGTCGCTGTTCTTTGCCCGGTTCCAGTTTGAGCACCACTACCGTCTCGCCGACATAGAATGTGTTGGCCGATGCCTTTTCCAGGTTGTTCGAGACAGAGGACACTATGGAGTCTCCACAGAATATTATTAATCTGTCCTGCATCATCCCTGTCAACCCTCTGCAAGTTAGAGACATTCCCTCGGGGAGGACTTTTGTGCATCTGGCAGACAGAAGAAGAATCCTCCGCTGGGGACACAGTTCCAAACTGGCAGGTCACGCAGGTGTCCGTAAGACTCGAGACTTGATCGCTTGTCAGTTCTGGTGGCCCACGCTGCCCAAAGACATCACAGGCTTTGTCTCCTCCTGCATGGTGTGGGCAGCAAATAAAGTTGCCCACTCTAAACTGGCGGGCCTGCTCAAGCCGCTGCATGTGCCCGATGCCCCCTGGTAACATATTGCTATGGACTTTGTCACGGACCTGCCTCCCTCTACGGGATGCAGTGTGGCCTGGGTGGTGGTGGACCAATTTTTGAAGATGGCTCACTTCGTTCCGCTGACCGGTCTACCTTCTGCATCTCGACTGGCCGCCCTCTTCATCCAACACATCTTCCGCCTGCACGACTTGCCTAGGCATATTGTGTCTAATCGGGGGGTTCAGTACACCTCAAAGTTCTGGAGAGCCCTCTGCGGACTCCTCGGTCTGAAGTTGGACTTTTCCTCAGCCTACCATCTTCAGTCCAATGGTCAAGTCGAGAGGATCAACCAAATCATGGAGAACTACCTACGACACTTCATCTCCAAGCAGCATGATGACTGGGTGCAGCTTCTTCCTTGGGCTGAGTTCTCCAGGTACCAAAGTCTGGCTGTCCTCCAGAAATATCCGGCTGAGGGTGCCATCTTACAAGTTTGCTCCCAGGTACCTCGGACCCTTCAAGATCTTGCAACAGATTAACCTGGTCTCCTAAAAGCTTTGGCTGCCTCCTACCCTCCGGATCCCCAACATTTCTCTCCTGAAACCTGTGGTCCTGAACCGCTACTCTAAGACTCTAAGCCCTGCAATTGCCCCCCCCCCCCAGCGGTTCTTCCGAGATACTTGAGGTTAAGGGGATCCTGGACACCAAAAAAGTAAGAGGAAGAACCTTTTATTCAGTAGATTGGAGGGGGTTTGGTCCAGGAAAGAGGTCCTGGGAGCCAGAGGAGAATCTCAATGCTCCTACCCTCATTAAGAAGTTTCTCTCTCAGTCTGGTCCCAAGAGGAGGGGGCGTAAGAGGGGGATACTGTAACGTCTGTGGTCGCTGACCACGAACTCCTTCCATCCGGTCGACGCCCTTCCCTCCAGAGATGTCTGCACATGCGGCCGTCCTATTCCACAGTGACTACCAGGGTGCACTCGCGAGCTCAGTCTAGACTAGAAGCCAGTGCACACATGTGGGAGATTGAGCTGATTGCTCCCAGAGCACCCTGGACTATAAGAAGGGCTCCTCCCTCCAATGCCTGAGCCTTGTTGTCGTTATCCTAGTATGTCTATGCAAATGGTCTTCTAAGTGTTTTCCAGTTCCCAGTGTTCCTGCTACCTGTAACCTGTATCCTGTGCTATCCTGGTCAAGTGCCGTGTTGAGCTGAAGTCATGCTGTGCTGTGTACCACGCCTGTCCTGCTGCGCCATGCCTGGCGCCTGCCTGCTGCTTAGTCCCAGCCGAGCCTGTCTTGCTACTGTCTGTGCTACCACAGGTACACTATATGAACTATAGACTGTGACCTGTGTCCTGTTGGCCAGCTGCCATACCGTCAAGGTCGTACGTCCCAGTGGGTCCACATACCCAAGTGGGCTGGAGGATGCTGGAAAAGCGAGAAACCAACATGTCTGTGTGTCAAATTCTGAGAATAAGTCGTCACAGTGGTTTGGGCCGGATGGAGAAAAAAGGGTAAAGTGAACGACTCTAATCAGTGAAAACATCAACTAAGTTAGCGGGGGAAAGCTACAAGCGGAGCTGTGATTGGTGAGTCACTCCTAGAACACTGCACGATGCACAGGCAATGATTTCATAATGTGTCCGTAAAAATTGTGGTATGTCCGTGAATTTTAGCTCAGTTGTCTAGAAACTTCTGAAGTGGAGGTTGGCAACCCTGACCCCCACAATACACTTTATGCGCTGCACCACCACATCATGTTATATGATTAGCAGCCCCACAATACCTTTTATACGCTGCACGACCACATCATGATGTATGAATAGCACCCCCACAATACACTTTATGTACTGTACCACCACATCATGCTGTATGAATAGCACCCACACAATACACTTTATATACTGTACCATCACATCATTCTGTATGAATAGCACCCCCACAATACACTTTGAATACTGCACCACCACATCATGCTGTATAAATAGCACCCCCACAATACACTTTATATACTGCACCACCACATCATGCTATATGAATAGAACTTCTATAATACACTTTATATACTGCACCAACACATCATGCTGTATAAATAGCACCCCCACGATAAAACCTCAATTACAAAATAATTAAATCATACTAAACCCCCCAAAGATCGCTGTGTTGCGCTGTGTGCATCACAATAAGGGTATGTTCACAAGCTGAGCCAAAAACGTCTGAAAATACGGAGCGGCGTTTTTCGCGCCGTTTTGCCGCCGTTTTTTCGGCCGTTTTTGGAGCAGTTTTCAATAGAGTCTATGAGAAAACGGCTCCAAAAACGTCCCAAGAAGTGTCCTGCACTTCTTTTGAGGAGACTGTAATTTTACGCGTCGTCTTTTGACAGCTGTCAAATGACGCAGCGTAAATTACAGGTCGTCAGCACAGTACGTCGGCAAACCCATTCAAATGAATGGGCAGATGTTTGCCGACGTATTGTAGCCCTATTTTCAGACGTAAAACGAGGCATAATACGCCTCGTTTACGTCTGAAAATAGGTCGTGTGAGCCCAGCCTAATGAAGATCAATGTAGCAGCTTTGCGACCCAAAATTTGCTGGGACATTTGAGGGTTGCAACTTGCAACTTGCCCGCATTCACTTACATTACTGTGACACATGCAGCGTGACAAAGTGATCTTTGGACCTGAAACCTATGTCACGGCTAAAGTCGCCGTGTAGCCCTATCCTTGAGCTGGATATTATAAAATAGTAACAAAACTTAAAAAGTGAGTGTACCCCCAAATCCCTATATATTTTCTGAAAGCAGACAACTTGAAAATTGCAGTTGTCTTGACGTGCTGTTGCCAGTCATGTCCACCTTCACGTAACTTTGTCACAAACAGGAATTACTTGTCCAAAAAATGTATTATAACATATATTTGCGCCTAAAACTCACATACCACCAGAGGTTTACAAAAAACAATGTCAAAATTATAGATCACGATGTTCAAAGTTCATATATGCAGTACCACCAACATTTACATCAACAATAGCTTGTGCTCCTAAAAACTTGGAAACAGAGGCCATGAAATATTTTGCCATCAAACACAAATGTGTAAAATAAAATATACTGCACACGGCAAGAAGTTTCTCTATTCGTGTCTCTGACTACACTTCTTGGATTTTCCTACTGCTAGATAGACTATGTATTCTGTAGCTAAACCCCGAACAGTCAGGCCCCATTCACACGACCGTTTTTTGAACAGCCGTCACACGGCCGCAGTAGGAACAATAGACCCCAAATGGGCCGTCAAAAAATGGTGCATGCCCTATTTTCGGCCGACCTCCCGGCCGCATGGCTCCCCTAGAAGTCCATGGGGCCGTGTAAAGCACGGCTGTCACTCGGATGTGATCCGAGTGACGGTCGAGCTTTCTGCCGCTCATTCACTCTCTTCTTCTCACAGTGCGAAGTGCATGTGAGGAGGAGGGTATTTTTTTGCTCCCTGTAGGAGCGGGATCCCCAATCCCTCCAGGAGAAATCCCTGACTTCACTGTCCATATATGGACACAGTGACATCAGGGACTTCTGAAGCGGAATCCCCGATGCTGTGGCCGGTGTTTCCGCTCCAGGAGAAGTCCCTGATGTCACTGTCCATATATGGACACAGTGACATCAGGGACTTCTGAAGCAGAATCCCCCGTGCTGTGGACGGTGTATCCTCTGCAGGAGAAGTCCCTGACTTCACTCTCAATATATGGACATTGAAGTCAGGGATTTCTCCTGGAATGATCCCCTACAGTGGCGCTATCTACAGAAAGGTAGGGGGTGCCATCTATGGGGGGGTGCTATGTAAAAGGATGCTGTGTAGAACTACCTACAGGGGGCTGTGTGGCATTAGCTACAGGGGGCTTTGTGGCATTACCTACAGGGGAGCTGTGTGACATTACCTACAGGGGACTGTATGGCATTGCCTACAGGGGGCTGTGTGACATTTATCTACAGGGGGCTGTGTGGCACTACCTACAGGGGGGCTGTGTGGCACTTCCTACAGGGGGCTGTGTGGCACTACCTACAGGGGGGCTGTGTGGAATTACCTACAGGGGGCTGTGTGTCACTACCTACAAGGGGGGCTGTGTGGCACTACCTACAGGTGGCTGTGTGGCATTACCTACAGGGGGCTGTGTGGCACTACCTACAGGGGGGCTGTGTGGCACTACCTACAGGGGGGCTGTGTGGAATTACCTACAGGGGGCTGTGTGTCACTACCTACAAGGGGGGCTGTGTGGCACTACCTACAGGTGGCTGTGTGGCATTACCTACAGGGGGCTGTGTGGCACTACCTACAGGGGGGCTGTGTGGCACTACCTACAGGGGGCTGTGTGGCATTACCTACAGGGGGTGTGGCACTACCTACAGGGGGACTGTGGCAGTATCTACAGAGGGCAGTGTGTGTCAATATCTACAGAGGGAAGTGCGTGGCAAAAAATTTACAAATGAAATTCATCCATTTTAAAACGGGCAGGGAAAAAAACGGATGAATAGCCCCATTCGGGGTCTATTGCTCCTACTGCGGCCGTGCAATGGCCGCTTTTTGAACGGCCGTCACACGGCCGGGAAACCCTATCGTGTGCATAAAGGCTCAGACTACCCATTTTGCCTTCTATCTTGGTATTTGTAGTCTTAGGCCTCATTTACACGAACGTAATATACGCGCGTGCGACGCGCGTGGTTTGCACGCATGTCGTACGCACCTATATTAGTCAATGGGGCAGTTTAGACGATGCGTGAATTATGCTCAGCGCGTGTGCGCAGAAAAAAACTCACGACATGTTCTATAATCGTGCGTTTTTCGCGCACTCACGCACCCATTGAAGTCAATGGGTGCGTGAAAACCACGCATGCCGCACGGAAGCACTTCCGTGCGAACTGCGTGATTCGCGCAAGAGCTGTCAAACTCCTGAATGTAAACAGAAAAGCACCACGTGCTTTTCTGTTTACAAACATCCAAACGGAGTGTCAAATTCGAGATGAGCGCACCGAACTTCACCGGGTTCGGCCAAACTCGTTTTGACTGAAACCGGTAAAAAATGTTCGGGTACGCGACGTCAGGAGACAGTCACTGTCCACGGTGCTGAAAGCGTTAAACTGGTTCAGCACCATGGACAGTGACTTCCGCTCCGAAAATCCATGAACCTGTAAAAAAAAAAAGACGTTCTGACTTACCGATAACTCTGGTCCGACCTCCCGGGATGACAGTTTAGTCCAAGTGACAGCTGCAGCCAATCACAGGCCAAGCACAGGCTGCAGCCAATCACAGGCTGCAGCGGTCTCATGGACTGCGGCGTCATCCTGGGAGGTGGGGCCGGATGACAAGAGAGGGACGCGTCACCAAGGCAACGGCCGGGAGCCCGGACTGGGGGAAGCAGGAAGTTCTTGGTAAGTATGAAAGTCTTTTTTTATTCACAGGTTGGTGTATATTGTGTTCGGCATTCACTGTCGAGGGTGCTGAAAGAGTTACTGCCGATCAGTTAGCTCTTTCAGCACCTTGGACAGTGACGGGCGTCGACTAGCCTCATCTCTATGATGGCGGCTGCGTGAAAATCACGCAGCCGCGCATCATACACGGATGACACACGGAGCTGCCAAGTGCCTTTTGCGCGCGCAAAACGCAGCGTTTTTTGCGCGCGCAAAACGCACACGCTCGTGTAAATGAGGCCTTACTCACAGTTTTGATCCTTGGCCGGCTTCTGACTATTCTTCTGTCTCATCCCCTGGTTTGAAATTTTCCTGGTGATGACCTCTTAATTCATATACAACGCAGATTATGTGCGGCATTGATGCGGACAGTGTCTGCAGAAATACGCCACGTCTGGCCATGCCCTTAGGCTATTTGCACTTGAATTAGTAATTTTCTGTCAGATTTCCATCAGCTATCTGCAGATTTACAGAATAGCATAGCATGATGTGCTATTCTATCCAGTAAAACAAAAACGACCATAGTAGACAGTAACCTGGCGGACCCATTTTAAGTCAATGTGAGTAAAGAAAAATGCGGATTGGCTGCTTGAAGGAAATTTATAATGTTAGGGGGTGCATTCACTTTTTAAGATGTGTAATCTCGTATTTCGTAGGTTGCTAATTTTTTTTAAATCTCCAGCCTAAAATCAGATCTTTGGTCTCTTCAATTCTGTTGATTTTATGAATATATGTGTTTGTAGACAAAAGCATATACAGTGAAGGAAATAAGTATTTGATCCCTTGTTGATTTTGTAAGTTTGCCCACTGTCAAAGACATGAACAGTCTAGAATTTTTAGGCTAGGTTAATTTTACCAGTGAGAGATAGATTATATAAAAAAAAAAAAAGAAAATCACATAGTCAAAATTATATATATTTATTTGCATTGTGCACAGAGAAATAAGTATTTGATCCCTTTGGCAAACAAGACTTAATACTTGGTGGCAAAACCCTTGTTGGCAAGCACAGCAGTCAGACATTTTTTGTAGTTGATGATGAGGTTTGCACACATGTTAGATGGAATTTTGGCCCACTCCTCTTTGCAGATCATCTGTAAATCATTAAGATTTCGAGGCTGTCGCTTGGCAACTCGGATCTTCAGCTCCCTCCATAAGTTTTCGATGGGATTAAGGTCTGGAGACTGGCTAGACCACTGCATGACCTTAATGTGCTTCTTCTTGAGCCACTCCTTTGTTGCCTTGGCTGTATGTTTCAGGTCATTGTCGTGCTGGAAGACCCTGCCACGAGCCATTTTTAATGTCCTGGTGGAGGGAAGGAGGTTGTCACTCAGAATCATCCAGATGTTCATTTGCAAACTTCAGACGGGCCTGTACATGTGCCTTCTTGAGCAGGGGGACCTTGCGGGCACTGCAGGATTTTAATCCATTACGGCGTAATGTGTTACCAATGGTTTTCTTGGTGACTGTGGTCCCAGCTGCCTTGAGATCATTAACAAGTTCCCCCCGTGTAGTTTTTCGGCTGAGCTCTCACCTTCCTCAGGATCAAGGATACCCCACAAGCTGAGATTTTGCATGGAGCCCCAGATCGATGTCAATTGACAGTCATTTTGTATGTCTTCCATTTTCTTACTATTGCACCAACAGTTGTCTCCTTCTCACCCAGCGTCTTACTTATGGTTTTAAAGCCCATTCCAGCCTTGTGCAGGTCTATGATCTTGTCCCTGACATCCTTAGAAAGCTCTTTGGTCTTGACCATGTTGTAGAGGTTAGAGTCAGACTGATTAATTGAGTCTGTGGACAGGAGTCTTTTATACAGGTGACCATGTAAGACAGCTGTCTTTAATGCAGGCACCAAGTTGATTTGGAGCGTATAACTGGTCTGGAGGAGGCTGAACTCTTAATGGTTGGTAGGGGATCAAATACTTATTTCTCTGTGCACAATGCAAATAAATATATATAATTTTGACTATGTGATTTTCTTTATTTTTTTTTTATATAATCTATCTCTCACTGGTAAAATTAACCTAGCCTAAAAATTCTAGACTGTTCATGACTTTGACAGTGGGCATACTTACAAAATCAGCAAGGGATCAAATACTTATTTCCTCCACTGTATGCATAAGTAAAATGCATACGTATGATCTCTGCAGATATTTAACTTTTATTTTTAGGATGTATTTTGCATATATTTTTCTGCTTGGGTCACACTTTTACCCACAAGTATAATTTTTTAAAATTAAATATTGCTCTTAAACACAAAATTGCATGACGGTTCCTGTGTGCATAAAGTGCTGAGTGGCTTTTTGACAATATGGCAGGTGTCTACTTTCAGAAAATACATAGGTAGTTTTTTTTGTATAGGTCAAAAGTGTGAAAATTGTTCTGGCTTTTAGAGGTGCAAAAAGTCCAAAAATCCTGACAGCACAAGGGTTAAAGTCATTAGTCTCTGTCATGCGACAGATCCGGCGCGTCCGTTTTTTTTTTTCTGCTACGCTATTCCTGCTATGAAACAGAATAACGAAAATTGTAGTGCAGATGGAAACAGAGCCTTACAATTGCATTTTTTTTGCTGCTAAATTATACCCATCTGTTCATTCTTTCTCTCAGAATAAAAGGTACAATCAATTGTATTGGAAACATTTGACGCTGCCGTCAATCAGTGCTTTATTATTTGAATTATTTAAAATAACACCTTTTTTCCAGTAAACTTTATTTATATATAACAATAGTACAAAGTGGGTCCTTGGCTTGCAAAATAGGAGTGTTTCATATTTACAATAGGTACACAATAATATATTAAAATAATAACAAAACTTTTTTTGTCTCCGAACATTTTTAAATAATTAAAACTTTCTTACATTTTTTTTTCACAACAACTGTAAAAACGACAGAAAAGAAGCGAGGCAGACATAAAAAAAAAAGAAAACCGGGGTGAAACAAAGACACAATTATCATACAGAAGTGCAGTGGAACTAGAAAGCTGAGCACCCCAACATTCTGCAATCTGATTGGGTGGATTGGTTCATCAGGTGACACGTTGAGAAAGAAATGTATTATTAAAGGGGAAGTAACAGCATTTATAGAATTATTAACCATTCTGATTTTGGCACAATTGAACATTTTATGTTTCCTTCATGTTTTTTTGTCAACTATATTATTCGAACCTGCATATAATTCTAAAAAGGAGATAACACCATTAATAGAACAGACCTACAGATCTTAGTAAACAGACATAAATGGAATATAAACAATACAGTATAACTTTCATTCAACTACCAAAAATACAGTAACTATTTGCTGCACTTTTATAAGTGTTTGGCAAGAAGGCATATGGTTTAACACACTCTGGAAAGCAGGAGACAAAGTGGTTTAGCACAGGCTGAAGTACAGGTCAACACTTGCAAACATCACATATAGACAAAGTCTTTGAATATGTAGGAGGTCAGCAAAGTACTGCCCAGCAATACATTACTGGATCTCCCAGCTCTACATGGGTCTAATGAACAGGTGGTTGAGGGGGCTTTGGTATGCAGGTGGGAAGTTGGCAAGCTGCATTAGAAAGTGGGCATCATAAGTCACATTCTCCTTGTGGTACACGAGTTGTACCCTATACATAAACAAATATATGCTGGCTAAAGCAATTCTTGGAACGTAGTGATGATTTTTGCAAAATTTGAAAGTAAGACTAAGGGATTCCCTGAAACTACTTACAAGCCACACCAACTTTACCACTGTACAAATTAGTAAGTAAGCTAAGGAATGTTGCGACAGATCTACTAAAACCACCAATCAAATTACTAGAGGAAGGTGTTCCAAGAGCAAAAATTATTACACAAAGGTAAAAAATAAATATCTAACGCTATTTCAAGTAATGGCTGCTGTAAACATATTTTCATTAGGAAATGACCTGGTGGGTAATGTGTCAGACAACAATAAACATATGGTAATCTGACTAGCAGATGACCCAAGCGGTAGCTCAACAGAGATGCATCTTCCTCCTGTGGGAAAAGAGTCTTGAAATATTTAAAGAGAAACACAAGAAAGATTGGTGACCATTGACCACTGCAGTGTTTTCTGTAGGGTAAAAGAAAATTTGATGTAATATTTGAAATAATTCTGGATATAAATAATGACCATAATTCAGAGAAGTCTAGTTCTTTATTTCATATAATGCCTTAGCTTTAGAAAGGTCTGCCTGAGCATTTCACTTTATGATTTCAATTGGCCTCACTGTTACCTTGTACATACACTGAGCCGAACCAGCACGCTGAAGCTAAGCTAAGGTCGAAAAAGACGGATCACATTATATTGTGGTCCCATAAGTGCACACATCTGCATATGGAGGTCATTGGTTGTCAAGATTGATAGAAACATCCACAACAATAAACCAGACTGGCTCGTTCTTGCAAATTTTTAAAGGCCATGGTATTGCGCCAATAGGCCAACTTCACTAGTGACGTCCTAGCACGTGTGGCGATAGTTAATAATCCTAAATGGCACAAAGCAGTGACAGTTAAGGGCTCTCCAAAGGGGACTTTCATATTTAAGGTGGAATAATTTCAAATGTATTTCCAGATCATGGCAATTGTTATTGGACTTATCACAATCACATCCTAAACAATATGGCTTTGTGCTTTAAGACATTTTAGCACATGGAAGAACCCTGTCTGGAAAACTGGAGAAAATTGTAAGGTGATGTGAAGTAAACACCAGGCAGTTTCCAGTGTGTTTAGGATAAATGTAAAATATTGCAATAATCTAAAAACACATTTGCATTATAAATTGCAATAAACTGAGCCAGTCCCTATTTTATAACTACTATGTGAGAACTAGGAAGTGAAGGTGTTAAGATATGAAAGGCCTTGAAATCTCTATGACAAAAATACACGGAATTCTGTCTGAACGACAGTCAATGCTTAATACTGCAAAGGGACGTAGAATTAGATATATATAGTATTACTGTAAAGTAATTGTACATGAAACGCAAAAACTGTTTGAAATTACAATACGTTTGGCACAATGTCAGTAACGTTCTACAGTGGTTTTCTTAGCTGCCAAATCTTCAGAGAGGTCATGGAAATGATCATGAAATATTTTGGAATTTTGTAGTCGGTTTTAGAACCATGTTCTCTTTAATTATATGTATCATATATACAAATTCCTACACTACAATAAAATCCTTATGCACATGACCCTTAGTAGTAATGTAAATATTTCCCTAAACCAAAATACTATTTGGGGTAGAATACTGTATGTACAGATGTAATCTTTATCTGGACTATGACAACTTGCTGTAGCGTGATAACATCACTTAAGCTATTGAAAACCATTAAAAAAGTCAAGTTAAAATTTTCTTGCCACTGTGTATTTGACCAGTTATAGGTCAAGTTAAAGATCGCGACATCTGTACACCCATCCCCCAGCATGGAGGAGAATTACTTTAGGGAATAATCGGCATGTTGATATTCCACCCAAAAAAAGGTGCACTTTTAGAAGGAATTATCCTGTAAACAAGATGATGATACATAAAGATAATTGTACAATGTGCAGGCTTCCGTACATACTCAACATTTCTGCATAGTGAATGGCGTATTCCAATGTTTTGTATTAGCCCTGGAGATGTGCTGCTTTTCTGTTCTGAGACTAGGCAATAGGAATGACTTAGTTACTCGTATTACTATTGTTTTTAATTTTATTGGATATGGAGGCTGTTGACTGGAGTAATAGTGGTGTATACCATATTCAATAGAGGTTTGGTAATGCTCTATTTTGTATTGTTCTGTATTGCTACAACTAATGCACATTATAGTAGCTAAGGGCAAGTTTATTCTAAGTGTTTCAATGGATTTCAAAATCTCTATGTTAAAAGCTGTAGGCCATGGTTTTAGTACACAAAAGCAATGAATCTTGGTACAGTTTGATAACATTAAAGGGTCGGTCATTCCACTTGGTTAATGGACACATGCCTCTTGCTTAATAGAGGAATATGCAATTGGATCAGCTGGTGAATTTGGAGTGAGTGACCTTAAGTACAGTTCTTAGTAGGCAGACGATGGGGTGCAAGACTTCTGGTAGATCAGCTGGTAGTGGATACATGTTGCAAAAATCCACCGTTCTCCTATTGTTTTTCAAATCTTGAGTCATCCCTTGAACCAGTGCAAAATATGCCAAGTGTGGCGGCTTAAGAATTTAAATCTATTAAAATTCCCTTTGTGTTTTTCTTTTAGGGATGAAAAATAATGTACTCTTCCCCCATTTTACACCCTTCCCAAAAAAGCAATAAATAATAATAAAAATAGGAGTCTTTTGAAGAGAAAACAAGCTAAACAAACAACCAAACCAACAAACAGAGCAGTTGAGTCTTCTCTAGTTATGCAGTCTCGTAATTTACGTATAACATGCAATCGGCCGCCTGCTGGGCTTGAGGAAACTCTGATGACATCTTCAGGGTCTCAGAAGGAATGATGAGTATGGAGCTGGTTTGGCTTCTCTCCTCATTCTGCGAGGCAATCAACTGTAAGACCTTCTGATGCTTGATGTGATTTTTCACAGTCGGCAGGAATGTCCAGGGAACCCTGCAGCTCTCTGTCATAAGAGTCTTTGCCAGGACTCTGTCCCCTTTCCATGGCTAAAGAGCTTTATTGAAGTTCAGCTGTCAAAACTCATGGCTGTTATCAACTGCTCCACTTTGTAGGCTAAGCGGTGCCGGCGCCCCTGTTCATCCTGCTCCAAGGCTGTAATTAGCTGTAAAAGAGAAGACATAATGTGTTTTATTTACAGTACAGAAACAATAATTATGTCATCTGTAAATCTCTGCAGAAGGATTCTTTTTCTCTCAAAATGTAGTCAGTCTCTTATCGCGTTTTTGATGGCATATTCTATATGTTATTTTTCTGGCGTTTTTTTAAGTCCTAAAGAGTGCTATGGGAAAAAACGCCAGAAAAAAATGCCACACTCAGAGCATGCTGAATAAGCAACAAAAACGCTATGAACCAAAACGCTACTTGTATCAGCGCATTCTATTTTTTAATATAGACATTAATGTAACATCTGGCCGCAATAAAAAAAACGCAGTTAAAAACGCCACGAAAAATGAATAAAAGTGTGTAAATCCTGCCTAAGGCAAGTATCACATTGCCCTAATATGGATGCATTTTCACCTTAATATTGCAGACGTAACACGTGTATTCTAGGGAACTTAACTTAGCTCCAAAAATTCTCCCAAAAAATGTTGAATGAATAATGCAAAAATGCATAATATTCAGTTGGGCAACACTTTGCAATATTATATATCATACGTTGTGTCTGGTACTGCAGTTTAGCACCATTCATGTGGGCTGAGGTGCAATATCACACATAAACCTAGAGTGGCACTGTTTTGAATCTCAAACAACCCTTTCAAGTAAGTTAAAGGGGTTTTCCACTTTCTGACAACTTATGACCTATCCACTGGATAGGTCATGAGTATATGATCGGTGCGTGTCTGAGACCTGGACCCCGCACCGATCCGCCACTCCGGCTGCCTCCGCGCGCCGGACGATTTTGAAGGAAGCAGAAGGCTCCGGTCCAAGAATACTGGCCGAGCTGCAGCTCTGCTCCTATTCAAGTGAATAGGAGCAGAGCTGCAGTTCTGCCGAACGGCTGCTATGCAGTGGTCAGAGCCATCTGCTTCCTGCTCCAACTGCTGCATCCCGTTCCAAACATCCAGTGCACGGAGGCAGCCGGAGTTGCGGATCGGTACGGGGTCTGGATATCGGACACTCACCGATCATATACTGATGACCTATCCTGTGGATATTTGAGAAAGTGGACAACCCCTTTAAATGTATCAAACTCATACATATTGATGAATATTTATAACAGGACATAGTAAAAACCAAATTATTGTACAACCAAGCATGAGTTCATCTGTCATTTCCTCTTGAGCATTTTTATTGCTTAAGAATTTTACATTTATATTAAAAAAAAAAAATTATTTTTACATTTGTATGACTTGCTCACACGGCGTTTATTCAACGTGTTTTTGCTGCGTTTTACGCACCAAAAAAAAAACCTTAAAAAATGCGTAAAAAACGCCTGCTTTAAGCTTCCCATTGACATCAATGGTAAAACGCATAGTAGTGCATACAACGTGTTTTTTTTACGAGCGTGTACGCATCAAAAAATGTAGCATCAGGTCAATTCCTGGCGCTGAAAACGCGCCTAATTCCCATAGTCAATAGGAATCCTAATTACGAGCCCAAAAAAAGGTGACAGAAACGTGTCAAAAAAGGGCCTAAAAAACCCTTGTACTTTATAAAGCGCTTTGCAAAAACGATAGCGTTTTTGACGCATTTACACATAATTTCTTTTTTTTAGCGCCATGTGAACAAAGCCTAAAAATGTCCAGTATATATAGATGAAAATTACAGAATATATTTTGAAAACCTTGCATATCTTGTTACTGCTCCCAGTTATTAATAGTTCATACAATGGCAGATACCATTCAGATTAACAATGTCAATTCCCTCTACATTCCAGTTTCCAAGACTCTTTGTCACTCCTTACCTCCACGGAGTATTTACTGATATACGAGTAGATCTCATTTAGTGCGCTCAGCATATTAAACTCTGATGCGTGCATACGAGATTGCTCTGCGAGGTAGGCGTTCATGTCCTGGTCGCTGATGGCTGGGAGCTTTGCAATATCAGCATAATACCTGTAAAATTCAGACGTGAGCCAGTGATAGAATTTGTTTATTTACTGTCATTCTCACATCTTATTCTCATTATTTAAGTGTTAAAAAAATTCAGCCAATGCAACCAGTTTCTACGTTTACAGATATTAACTTTAGATTCAGCAACTCCCTTCCCAATTTTCTCTCTAGAATTCAATCTAGAGTAAAACTCGAATAAACAGAAAATAATTTCACCCAGTGTATGAAATATCCAGTCACGGCTTCTGCCCACTAACCTCTCCACCCAGTTCTTGTAGTTGGGGATGTCCTTGGCATAAAGCAGTTTGTTGCTGGGAGAATCTTTTCCAAGCCGGTGCTCTGAGGTGGAACAAGAGTCCATAAAGGTCTGAGCCACAACAGACAAGCAGGCATCCGTGATACTGCCTTTATGGATGTCAAAGACGAACTGAGGATTCTTAATGACATTCACCCAAAACCGAAGCGGCAGACTATGAAGAAAAAAGAATGGATAATTTAAGCTTGATATGATTTGACCGCCCTCCCCCACCCATTTTCACAATGAATGTTTTTGCTTGTATTGCTTTAATGTAACCTTTTTACTTTTTCTTAATAATAGACAATCTATTTCTTGAAAATTAACTTACCAGTTACTTTTCCACGTGTGTCGGACATCTGTGTCATAGATACTATGCCTGTCTGCCTGTTCATCCAAGAAGTCAAACATGTACTTAATGGCAAGAGGTAGGGCACTCCCACGGTGCACAGTACTGAACAATGTTTCAAAAAGGTCATCTACAAACTTTTGTAGTGTTCCCTAAAAGTAAGATGAAAAATTACAAATAAGTATTTTATACAGGCCTAAAGTGTAGCTAAACATTTGACAAACTTCTGGCATGTCATAGTGACATGTCAGAAGTTTGGATTGGTGGAGGTCCGAGCACTGAGACCCCCACCAATCGCTAGAACAAAGCAGCTGAAGCGCTCATGTGAGCACTCAGCTGCTTCGTTTCTGTTTGACTTTTTCCGTAAAGCCAATGTATCGGAGTACGCAGTGGCGGATTATCATATGGGCGATTCGGGCGGCCGCCCGGGGCCTGAGGCTCCCAGGGGGCCCATGGCAGCCCGAACCGCACATCATTTTACAAACCTATTCAGCGCGCTAGCGCTGCTACAAGCCGAAGATGAGGAGGGGAGGAGCAGGGAATTTGCCGGGATCCAAGGGTAGGACACGCCTCCCTGACTAGTGCGGGCGCCGCCATTGAGTAACAGAACAACGACGGACGGCTGTTCTGTTACTCCAAAGCTGCAAGAAGAGCCGGGCGGGCGGTCACCGGCGCTGAGGTTAGTTGGCTTATCCTCCTGCCCAACTGGTTCCCGACCGCTGGCTGTATTTTTACGGCCAGCGGTCAGGGACGGGTCCTTAAAACCCGAGCCATAGACTTTCTACGGCTCGGGTTTTAACTTGCTGCCCGCGCGATCGGGCAGCTGAATGTCGGGTCTCCGGCTGTCAGTGACTGCCGGGGACCTTAAGGAGAAGACAGAAGCAGCTATTCTGCTTCTGTCTTCTCCGATGTCTTCTTACACAGCGTTCAATGAACGCTGTGTATAGGAATAGAGACAGCAGCAGCGGCGCTGTCTCTATTCCTCCCGGTGATCATGTGACTGGTCACATGATCGCCGGGTGCCGTTAGTGGCAGACTGTTGCTGGGTCTAACTAGACCCAGCACAGCCCTATTAGTGACAATCGTCACTATGAGAGGGCTGATTTCCCCTGTAACTGGGGCTGCTGTGCAGCTCCAGTTACAGTGGAAAAACATGGTGTAAAAGAAAGAAAAAGTAGATATAAAGTTCCCCAAAGGTATTTTTTGACCTTTGAGGGACAGACCACAGTAATAAAAAAATAATAAAGTAAAGTGCAAAAAAAAATTAATAAATACACATAAAATACCCACCCCAAAAAAAACGTTCCCCCCGCCAATCATTGTTGTAACGCTAGCGCTGACCCAATTACCCTAATATAGACATGTAATATATAAACATTTCCGGTAGACAATGACGATCACAAATAAAAGGTCTATTTTAGGGTAAAACTATGTTATTACCAAAAAAAATAGCTGAAACTTAAAAAAGCTTATTTTTTTACTATTATTTTCAAACTTTATGAATAAAAATTCTAAAATAGCAAAAAAGGTGTGTATAAAAACGATAAAAAACGAAACCTGCATTGTCTACGGAGAAAACGTCGCAAAAATCACGTCGTTTTTATTTATTTTTTATAAAAATGTGTGTTTGGTGCAACTTTGTAATTACGTTTTATTAAAAAATATTTTCACTTTTTTAGATACAGCTGCTTTGTATCCTGTATCCGTCAGGTCAGCAGGACTGACGGGATCAATGAAACGGGCCCTGCGCTAAATTATAATCTTAGATGTGATAGATTTGAGGTGGATCCTGCGTGTCACTGATCCTGTCAGTCCTGCTGACCTGACAGATACAGGATACAAAGCAGCTGTATCTCAAAAAGTGAAAATATTTTTTAATAAAATCAATCAATCACACACATACTAATATATATACATATATATATATATATATATATATATATATGTATATATATATAAAATTATGATATAAAGTTTTTAAATGTGTACATAACCTTGTGGCACTATATACAAGGGGGGGCGCTGTGTGCCACTATATACAAGGGGGAGCGCTGTGTGCCACTATATACAAGGGGGAGCACTGTGTGGCACTATATACAAGGGGAGTGCTGTGTGGCACTATATACAAGGGGGGGGCGCTGTGTGGCACTATATACAAGGGGGAGCACTGTGTGGCACTATATACAAGGGGGGGGCTGTGTAGTGCTATCCACAGTGGTATGTGTGTGGCGCTCTTTATAGGGGGGGGCTTTTTGGTGCTATTTACAAGAGGGGGAGGGCTGTGTGGCGCTCTCTACAGGGGGCTGTATGGCACTATTTATATGGGGCTGTGTGTAACACTCTCTACGGGGGGATGTGTGGTATATAGAGGGGGCTGTGTATGGCGATATCTATGGGGGTGTGTAATATCTACAGGAGCTGTGTGTGGCACTATGTACAGGGGGCTGTGTGTATGTGGTGTTTTACAGTGTGTGGTATTATTATATTCAGGCACGCAGTGTTTGGTGCTATTATATTTAGGGGCACAGTATGTGGCACCATGATAACTTTATTTTCGTTTATAGGTGTGGAAATGTTGGAAAAGTGAGGAGACGTCTGAGTGGCAAATTCTGCAGAAATGAGTCATGGCCGGGAGAAGTCGTCATGAGCGCTGGACCGGATGGAGAAGAAAAGAGGAAAAAAACTACTAGAATCTGAGACGTCGTCACCTGTGAGTCACTAGATTTATAGAGAATCTGTCACCTCTCCTGATATGTTTATTATAGGAATCCTTGTATTTCACAAAAAGTCTTTCTGTAGTCCAGGACTGATAGAAAATTCCCCTTGTCAGGAGGTTGTGTCCCTGCACAGTGTGATACTCTCAGTATGTATGGACACAGCCCTGTGACAAGGGAAATCGTAACACTGTTAATGCTTGCCCAAAAAGTTACGGCGCGGCAGGGCGGCGGTGAGGAATGGGGGCCCAAGTTTGGGTAACAGCCCAGGGCCCATGGTCTATTTAATCCGCCACTGGGAGTACGGGCTCATAGACTTTCTATCCATACATCGATACATTGATTTCTGGAAAAAGCCGAACATACACGAAGCAGCTGAGCGCTCACACGAGCACTTCAGCTGCTTCGTTCTAGAGATTGGCGGGGGTCTCAGTGCTCGGACGCCCACCAATCCAAACTTCTGACATGTCACTATGACATGTCAGAAGTTTGTCAAACCTTTAGCTACACTTTAAATTTAGCTATTTTCATGTTATTTATTAATGTATATATTAAAAGATTGACAGAAAACCCCTTCCGTCTCTCTTATCCTTAAGAACTGACGAATCCTCTTTGCCTCTATTTTTTTCTGTGCTGCCGGGGAAAACTGTCTCTTAAAAGAAGGGACATCATTTTAAAGTCTCCAACACACCATTATGTAAGCAATCTAAAAGCATCATTCGGAATAACTGTTTCAGACTGTCTAACACGTGGTGTCTTCTAAATCTTTTCGGACCCCAACTACAGATTTACACATATGATGGAAAAGGATGCTGGGGTTACATTATGATATACTTAATACATTATGTCGAACTACTCTTGCAATTGTCATTATTAGCCTATGGGTTAAGAGGCCTGACTATGACAGTTCATGCTAGATTAACAAAATTATGCAAAAATGATCAATCAAATTGCAGTTGTACAATTTGTTAGTATGTTCAATCGCATCCTAAGCAACAGCAAAATAAATATGACTACCAGAAATGAAGCCAAGTAAACAGATGTCAGAGAAATAGCCATTTTTATGATACAAAATTTGTGAGGCAAAAAGTTGAGTTTCAAGGTTACCTTGGTTGCTAGCAGCCTTGTCAAGTAGATTTCAGAAACCATCTTGCTTCCCCGGTCACCTTCCTTCTGGTCTCCATGTTCATGATTTTTCACCAGGTGCCAAACTTTAACACCACTCTCGAGATCTGGCGTGATCATAGGGGCACGAGAACGAAGGCTGTCAGGGCTGCCGGTGTAGCGGAATGTGGAGTCTGCAAGAGGGATTATAGAGTAAACTTCAATACACTTTTATTCTACGGAACAAGTTAGTTAAAGGAGTTTTCAGCCACTAAACTGATGGCTTTTCCTCAGGATAGGCCATTAATAGCTCATGGGTCGGGGTCCCACTCCCGGGACCACCTCCTATCAGCTGTTTTGAAGGGGCTGCAGCACTCGTTCAAGCTGTTTTCCCTTAATTTCTTCTTGCTCACTGTGAGTCATCAACACGGATTTAGCGGCGATTCACATTTATTGCAGCCTTCTTCTCCCATTCACTTCAATGGGAAAAAGGCTGCAATACCTGTGAACCGCCGCTAAATGAGTATCGACGATTCACAGTGAGCAAGAAGAAATGAAGAGAAAGCAGCGCTCGTACGAGTGCTGCAGCCCCTTCAAAATAGCTGATCGGCGGGGGTCCCAAAAGTCGGACCCCGACCCATCAGCTATTGATGACCTTTAGTGGCTGCAAAACTCCTTTAATATAATTCTATATATATGTGGGCTAAGTGACAGCAAAATACATATCTGTATTAGACTCCTTTATTAAAAAAAATAATAATAATTTAAATATTGCTCATGGTTTAAATATAACTTAGATCACACATCTGCCTGTGCACTGCAAGGTAGACTGCTTTTTCTCATTGATTTCAGGATGAATTTTTATACCTAGACCTGCTTTGTATGGGTTACGGGTGGAAAGTCAAATGACTTTGGCCTTTAGTCAAATGCTCCAATGTTAATGAACCATAAGTCTCCTTGCAGCTTATCCAAAGAAACAGCAAGAGGCTTAGCACAGCTTAGCAAATAAAGCACTATTTAGCAATAAAAATGCCGTCAAATTAGAAAACGGCAGCGGAGGTTTAATTTTGATTGTCTCTGTTGTCGAGCTGAAGCAGATACAATTATGCTGTGTAAGTAAGTGTGGATGGAAAAAGCATGACATGTTACTGTAGTCACCGCCGGACAGAGAGACTGAGCAGACGCTAGTGTTTCTGTCATGACATGAACATCTCCATGAGCTTGAGACAATGCAGAATCCCTGTTAACATTTCCAATGTCACCATTAATATTGCTGCTAATGTCGGAGACTTAAAGGAGCCAAAAATAAAGCTTTAATGGTGTCTTTTCCTGAGCGCTATGCCTCAAACCACCGATCAGCAGTATTGTTGATTTCCAATAATATGTTGTGATGCTTTTTTTTCCCACTGTAATCATGTTTGCTCCAATTTTCATAATTTACATGTTAATGAATGAGAGAGACAAATGTTACTGATACTGCCGCCTTCGCAGACGGTTAGAGGCTGAAGATTTATGTAGTTTATTCCGTGATCTGCATAAAAACGGCTCGAGTGAATCTTTGCTGAGAACAGTAACCCTATGAGTTCTGGAAAAAGCTGTAGGAATTTTCTCGCTGTTATTTTATATGCTATTTTACCCATTACCCATTATATCCATTTTTATTAAAGTGTCCATCTAATTTTACTATTTGGTTATTTTAATTGTTTATATTTCTCAAAAATGTACGGCATAATTAGAACACATATGTTGCAATGGCAACTCGGTTACAACACTCATGAGGGTAAGAGCTAGTTTGAGACTAGTCTTTATAGACAACTGCATTGTTTTAATCTTCGCACTAGCTTTTACGCATGATGCCCATGTTTTTTATATATAGCGCATGGTATAATTGTAATACAGCAGCTAATCACGTTTCCTAAACAAATGAAAGCGGAGCTCTGATTGGTTGTTATGGGCAACAAGGCCAGTTTTTCTCTTAAACAGTTTTGATAAGGCCCCATGCACACAACCATATTTTCATCTATCCCGAAATACTGTCCGTAAATAGGGGTCCGTATTGCATCTGTATTTAATCCGTCTATAAAGATCCGTAAAAAAAGGGAGGCTGCACATAATGTCACCAACATGTTGCATAGCAATACTTCTGTATATACGGATGCACATCCGTAGCCGTCCGTATTTACCGAAACTCTGATCGACTTCTATGGTCATGTCTGTGCCGTAATTACGGCTAAAAAAAAGGACATGTTCTATAATTTTTTAGCACGGACACCTCTCCATAAATAAAAGGAAAGGTGTCTGTAGCCAATAGAACTGTATGGGTCCGTAATTACAGGCCGTAATTACGGATGCAAAATACAGTCGTGTGCATGGGGCCTTAATGAGGTCAAATATTTGTTTCAGGGTGCAACTTGTAATAATCAAGTGCCCCACAAGGTCCTTCTATCACCTTTACCACTACTCTAGGAACTTTTTATGACATGTATATAAATTGTTGTTCCTTTATCTTCTCTGCCATCTGATCAATAACTTACAACAATTAAAGAAAAACACAATCTAATGTACCGGTAGTTTCACAATAGCTCGAGCGATGTTGGTTGCAGATCCTTGCTATTTAAAGTGTGCTAATCTGCTCGCTGTTTATGAATATATTGATATGCATTTTCATACCGTATCTGCTGATGGAGGTTCTGGATATGCTTGCAGAAGCTGGGATGTTGTATGATGAGGTTTGTTTCGGGACAAGAGCTACTACTGAACGATCAGAGACCTGCAAAAAAATGAATGCAGTCAATAGAAGTGTTTAACTATCCTCTTATGTGAGGTCAAGGAACCAAGGGATCAAGAACATTTCCAATTTCTCAGCTGTTAAACCTAAAACCTAATGACCTTCAGTCATCCAAAATCAACCAAAATAAAAACAATTCCAATAAAAAACAAAACCTGAATGCTATGTAGTTACAGTCACATGTAAAAGCTAATGAAAATGACCCCAATCTTCAGTGATAACTGTGTTTTTTCAAATCTGGGGGTCCAAAGTACGGTAGTGGGGACCTATTGTCCATGTTTGTTCAGAAACAGGACCTTTTTCAAAGTATACTGTGTTCAATTTCGAATCACAGCCAAACTAATGGCCAAATAATATTCACTGTATGTATACCTTATGGCATCTACAGGTTTACTGCTTGGTATGTAAGCAGAGAATACGATAAAGTAGCATCAACTTGCTAATATAGGGTGTATCCTAAAGCAGCGCCGTCCGTACATGCAGGACTGTGTGGTTTAACAAGGGTTCATACCATCGCTCAATAACATTTTGACGTTTGGCTTTGATCTTAACCTTTAATGTTGGAAAGTCTCCCTGTTTGTCGTTTCCGATACAAGTTGGAGTTATTTTTTTTTACAAAACAATAGCATTGCTGTGAGTGATCTTGCGTAGTGAGATAATGTGACTCATTTCCTCACATGAATCCATGTTTATATAAAGAGTGTTTCCATATAACCCAACCCAGAATCCAAACAAGACGTGTTCGGAGATATTTCATGTGAGTGGCTAATCGGGTGTGAGAAACGCTTATTTGATTTTTTTTAAAGAACATTTTAGCCTCTCTCATTTCCAGCCCCATTTTAAAGATGGAGAATGCACCTGATTTAATTAAGGCTGAAGCACAAAGAGAATAAGCAGCTATCATAATGTTATGGACCATAAAGCATTCTTATTAAACCATTTTTTATTCTAACCGGTTTTATGAACTTTATAAAAATGTGATTTATGGTAAGACAAGCAATAAAGTCATCTTTCAGAAGCTTAGATTGCCTGTCCCTCTATTACATCCGGAGGATTAATTAGGCAAAAGTCAAACTGTAGATGAATATTAGTGCTAACGAGATTCTCCTATATGAAGGTTCACGTTTCATCCCCTCTACATAGGTTTCATGTTCAAAGACTACACGGAAAGAAAAGAAACAATGTAACATAAACTAGGGCTTGAGGTAGGGATTATGCTGTACTGCACAAAATGTTCGAAACGTTGACAATTTGGTCATTACAGTTTCATAGGGATAATTAACGGTGCCCCCATTGGTGATAAAATGGCTACTACCTGGTAACATTTAATACTATATTACCTAGCAGTGAACAATAAATCAGTTAACTGCAGTTGTAAGGACACCGAGCGAATTAACAGAAACAGGTAAAAGATACATTAAAGATGACCTTTAACTGGGATTTAGAATTTTTAGGGAAAGTATTATTCTATTTAACTCTTTGGATGTAGACTTAAGACATTTTAAAATAAATCTCACTTAGGCCTCATGGACATGGCTGTATTATGGATTCGTACTACCGTTGGGTCCATACAACGAGGATAGAGGTGTATGGGGCCTTACCGTACCGCCACATGCCTCCATGTGTCACCATACAGCCTCTTGCACATGGCTCTGCCATATGAACTAGGTCTAAGGCGTTTTAAACCGGATCTGTCCCCTCAATATGCTGGCCTAGTTAGGGGTAACATATTACAAGTACAGGTCTGTTCTCCTATAAGCGGAGGTGACAGATCTTCTTTAAACTGCAGGAATACAGCAAATGTAATCAGCCTTTTTTTTTTTAGATCGTTTTTATGCATTTTTGGTGGTGTTTTTTAATTAGTGTAATTTTGTGAATGCGGTTTTTAAGCTTTGTAGGGAAGCCTATGGAGAAAAATTCTAAAAATAAATAAAAACACCATAGCTAAAGCATGTTGCATTTTGATAAAAAACACAAAAAAACAAAACACTATGTATTTTTAACCCCTTAACGGCTGCTCACCGTCTTTTGACGGCAGGCGGTGTAGGTCCTTAATCTACAGTGACATCTTTTGGCGTCAGTGTAGAAGAGGGTGAGGAGCGCTCCTTGGAGATCATCCTCTAAGCAGGAGCTGTAACTTACAGTTCCGGATCTTAGAGAAGCCTCCTGGGATCGGAAAACATTCTTACCCCAGCTGTTTAGCCCTTTGATCGCCGCGGTCCATGAACGCGGCATGATCAAAGGAAACTCCCCTCTTTGATCGCGTCACTGGAAACCCGATCAAAGACTGGGGAATCCATGTGCAGTCAGCTCTGGGGACCTAGAAAGGACCCCAAGGCTGTCTGTTGCGTTTGCCTGCTCTTAGGGCACACTATGTGCTGCCCTAACAGAAGCCTGTGCCAGTGATAGTATGCTAATCCATTATAAGTAAAAAAAATAAATAAATAAGTAACAAAATGCATAAATAAAAAAATCATTATTTTGCAGAAAATATATTTTATTGCCCATACATTAAATAAAAAAAAAAACCTACACATATTAGGTATCTACGCGACTGTAATAACCTGAAAATTTTTATTTAACCCCTTAAGGACATGGACTAGTTTGCACGCTCAGGACGCAGCCCCATTTTTCAAATCTGACATGTGTCACTTTATGTGGTAATAACTTAGGAATGCTTGTACCTATCCAAGCGATTCTGAGATTGTTTTCTCGTGACACATTGTACTTTAAGTTAGTGGTAAAATTTTGTTGATACATTCAGTATTTTATTTTGAAAAACACCAAAATTTAGCGAAAAATGGCAAAAATTAGCATTTTTCGAAATGTAAATGTATCTGCTTGTAAGACAGATAGTAATACTACACAAAATAAATGCTAATTAACATTTCCCACATGTCTACCTTAGATTGGCATCGTGCTTTGTACATCCTTTAATTTTTCTAGGACGTTACAAGGCTTAGAACTTTAGCAGCAATTTCTCACATTTTCAAGAAAATTTCAAAAGGCACGAGGGACGAGTTCAGTTGTGAAGTGGCTTTGAGGGGCCCATACAATGCAAACCCCCATAGATCACCCCATTTTAAAATCTGAACCCCACAAAGTATTCAAAACAGCATTTAGAAAAGCTTATTAACCCTTTAGATGTTTCACAAGAATTACAGCGAAGTAGGGATGAAATTTACAAATGTCATTTTTTTGAAGAAATTCATTTTTAATCCTTTTTTTCTGTAACACAGAAGGTTTTATCAGAAAAACGCAATATTTATTGCTGCCGTTTTTAGAAATATCCCACATGTGGCCCTAGTGTGCTAATTCACTGAAACACAGACCTCCGAAGCAAAGGATCACCTAGAGGATTTTGGGGCCTCCTTTTTATTAGACTATATTTTAGGCACTATGTCAGGTTTGAAGAGGTCTTATGATGCCAAAACAGTAGAAACACCCTCAAAAAGACACCATATGGCAAACTACACCCCTCAAGGAATTTATCAAGGGGTACAGTGGGCATTTTGACACCACGTTTTCTTTGCTGAATTTAGTGAAATGAAGCCGTGAAAATGAAAATCTAGATTTTTTCCAATAAGACATAGAGATTTTCAATTTTCCCAAGGCATAAAGGATTACGGCAATACCGCATATGTGGTGATAAACTGCTGTTTGGACACATGGCAGGTCTCAGAAAGGAAAGATAACCATTTGGCTTTTTGAGCTCAAGTTTTTCGAGTGCCATGTCACATTTGCAAAGTGCCTTCGGGACCAAAACAGTAGGAACACCCCAAAAACCCCACTTGGGAAGCTACACTCCTTAAGGAATCTATCTAGGGGTATAGTAAGCATTTAGACCCCACTGGTCTTTTGCAGAATTTATAGGAATTAGGCCGTAAAAATGAATATCAACATTTTTTTCCACTAAAAAGTAGAATTTTTTCATTTTCACAAGGGATAAAGTTGAAAAAGCACCCCAACATTTGAAAAGCAATTTCTCCAGAGTATGGCAGTACTCCATAAGTGGTCATAAACTGCTGTCTGGACACACCGCAGGGCTCAGAAAGGCAGGAGCGCTATTGGGCAT
Source organism: Rhinoderma darwinii (assembly GCF_050947455.1). Classification (NCBI taxonomy): domain Eukaryota; kingdom Metazoa; phylum Chordata; class Amphibia; order Anura; family Rhinodermatidae; genus Rhinoderma; species Rhinoderma darwinii. The sequence goes on along the minus strand of NC_134688.1, from coordinate 336,662,886 downwards.
GCAGATTTTGCTGGATTGGTTTTTGGGTCCATGTCGCATTTGCAAAACCCTAAGGTACCAAAGTACAGTGGAAGCCCCCAAGAAGGGACCCCATTTTGGAAACTACACCCCTCAAGGCATTTAACATTTGCCTGGACATATGACAGGGCTCAGAAGTGAAGAGCAACATGCGCATTTGAGGTCCATTTTGATGATTTTCACAGCATTGGCCTACAATTGCTGAGGCTCTGAGGTCAAATAATAAAACAAACCCCCAAGTAGTGACCCCTATTTTGGAAACTGCACCCCTTAAGGCACTATAAGGGGTGTAGTGAGCATTTTGCCCCCACAGGTGTTTTTCCATTAGTAATTAATGTGCAGCGGATGGTGCAAAGTGAAAATTGCAATTTTTCTGCTGATATGCCATTTTAGTGCACAATATGTTGTGCCCAGTTTGTGCACCGAAGACACATATCACGTAAACTGCTAAGCTCGTTTCCCCCGGGTATGGCGATGCCATATATGTGGACGTAAACTGCTGTTTTGGCACGTTGTAGGGTTCAGAAGGGAGGGAGCGCCATTTGGCTTTTGGAGCGCAGATGTAGCTTGGTAGTTGTTGTTTGGCATTTTGGTGGTATTTCAGTTTATAATATGGGGGTGTATGTAAGCTGTGCAGAGTACATAAGGGGCATAATAAGAGGGTATAATAATGGGGTAAATAAATAATATTTCCGAGATATGTGGCCAGTGTCGCACTGATAAATGGTGCCCGATCTTATCCGCTTTTGGACACTCTGCACATTTTGTGTCGCTATATTCTGAGAGCCAGAACTTTTTTATTTTTCTGTCAAAGAAGCTGTGTAAGGGCTTGTTTATTGCTGGAAGGGTTTTAGTTTTTATTGGTACTATTTTGGGGTACATGCGACTTTATGATCACTTTTTATTCCATGTTTTGTGAGGGGTGGTGGTAAAAAAATAGCGATTATGGCATTTGTTTTTTTTGCGGTGTAGTTTTATAGTTTGGGTCGTTACGGATGCGGCGATACCAAATATGTGTACTTTTTTTAATGTTTTCATTTTTTTCCAATAATAAAAGGCTTATTATAGGAAAAAAGGCAGTGTTTGTTTTTATTGAAACTTTTGATGAGACGTTTTTGACTCTGCGTGTGAACATACCCTGCGTGTGAACATACGTGGTGCAATGCATTAGAGCTGTCAGTCATTCACTGACAGCAAGCCTATTAGCGGCCTAATAGGCTATCGTACGTGGCAGACCAGGACTCCATTATTAGGCCTCCGGTTGCCATAGCAATGATCGGCATTCTCACGATAACATCATTTCGATACAGATCGCTACAAACCACTAAGATGTTAATGGCAGGGATCGGAGCTAGCTCCGTTCCCTGCCGTTACAGCATGGTGTCATCTGTAATATACAGCTGACACCAGCGGCTGATGTCGCAGGCTCAGAAGCTTCTGAGCCTGTGCCATCTTGTTACTGCGGCCGGACGGGACCTAGCAGGCTTCCGTACTTGGCAGACGGAAGGCCATTGCTAGGCCTCCGGTCTGCCAGAGCAGCCATCGGAGCAGTCATCGGATTTCATTGCAGGGTTCCGATCTGCTTGTAAACACGATAGATGCAGCGCTCGCTTTTGAGTGCTGCATCTAAGGGGTTAATCGGCCGGATCGTAGGCTAGCTCCGATCCTGGCCTTGAAGCAGTGATAGCGTTAAGCTATCACTGCTTTAAAACTGTGTCTGCAGACACGTCTGCCGACAGAGTACCCTGTTAAGGCTCCGACGTAATAGTCCGTCAGTTTGCGTTAACAGGACAACGCCTGTGACGTACTATTACGTCACATAGCGTTAAGGGTTAAAAGGTTATTTAGAGTGAAACGTTAATGGAATAAAAAAATAAACAAAAAAAAGGTTGCAGAGAAACGCTTTTTTTCTATATTCACGCCGTAAAAATAAATTATATAACTTACACAATGAATTTTTTCTACCCCCAAACTGCGCAAAAAAACACCAACAATTTCTCACGCACAAAACAAGGCCTCCTACAGCCATGTCAATGAAAAACGAAAAAGTTATGGCTACTGAAAGGCAGAGAGGAAAAACTTATAAATTTAGCTGGTCATTAAGGCCTTTTCAGGCCCGGTCATTAAGGGGTTAAACATATCAAAATACTGTGTGTGGAATCAGTCTAAGGGACCACCAATACGCCTTTTCATGGTGGCCTAGTCTAAGTCCTGCACGGGTGTCCCATACAGGCTGGAGCTGGGGCCCGGCTGTTTGATGACAGCCGGGCTCCTGCTCCAACAGTAGCGATCGAAGTTAACTCCCGTTAAATGCCGCGGTCAATAGCGATCGCGGCATTTAAATCATTTGCAGAGGGAGGGAGCTCTCCCTCTCACCCATCGGCGGCCAGCAAATGCAATTGCGGGCCTCTGATGGGGTGTCATGGCAGCCGGAGGCCTAATAAAGGTCTGCCCTGGGTATATACCTATTAGGAAGTTCCGGATTTACACTGACAGTCAATAATGCTCTGATATACTAAGTATACCAAAGTATTATAGCAGCGATCAAAAGATCGCATAGTGAAGTCCCCTAGTGGGACTAAAAAGATAACTAATTAATGTCAAATAAAAATTATTAATAAAAATTACAGTAAGGCCTCATGCACACGACCATAGACATGCGCACAGCCGTGATTTTCGGGTCGGCCAGCAGCGGAGTGTTACCTGCGAGCCGCCCGCAAGTCGCTGGCCATGCACATGGCCGCGTCCATTATTTTCTATGAGCCTGAACATGGCTGTAATAAGACATGTCCGTTCTTTCTGCAGTCCAGGCTCCTGGGACATGCACGGACTGTGGAATCCACGGTCGTGTGCATGGGCCCATAGAAATGAATGGGGCCGCAATTCTCCCGTGGATTTTCGGGGGAATGGCGACTGCAAAAGCACGTTCGTGTGCATGGGGCCTAAAAAAAACAAAAACATTTTTTACCATAAAAAGTAATTTTACTTAGTAAAAGTGTAAAAAATTAGACAAAAGTACACATATATGGTATCGCCATGACCGTAATCACCCAAACAATAAAGTTAACATGTAACTTAAACCGCAAGGTGAAGACCGTAAAAAAAACCTGCAAAAAACAACCGTGAAATTGCTATTTTTTTCAATTGTCCCCCAAAAAAGTCATAATAAAAGTTAATCAATAAGTCCCATTTACCCCAAAACAGTACCAATCAAAACTACGTCTCGCCCCGCAAAAAACAAGCCGTCATATCACTAAATTGACGGAAAAATATTTTTTTTAGTTCAAATGAGTTTTTAGTGTGCAAAAGTCGTAAAACATAAAAAAACTACCGTATACATATGTGGTATCGTCGTAATTGTACCGACCTATAGAACAAAGGTAACATGTTATTTACGCCACACAGTGACCGGCGTGAATTTAAAACGCATAGAACAATGGCGGGATTTCAGTTTTTTTTTTCTATTCCCCCCAAAAAAAGTTAATAAAAGTTAATCAAAAAATGATATGTACCCCAAAATGGTGCATTAAAAATGACAAGTAATCCCGCAAAAAACAAGTCCTCATACAGCTATGTCGACGGAAAATAAAAAAGTTATAGGTTTTTGAGTGCGATATAGAAAAACGAAAAGAATAGCTTGGTCAAGGGGCCTAAAATAGGCTGGTCGCTAAGAGGTTAATGTATGTTATATAATGAGCAATGAGCTACACACAGGTATCTGTCTATGATTGCAGTCATGTCCAAATACTTTTACCTAGAAATCTCTAAATTCTTGAAGGATTTTTCCCAGAAAACTGACAGGCGTCGATTTTGATCTAGACCATTCAACAATCTTTTTAGAAGCAATTGCAGGATCCCACAACTGAGAGTCATCAAATCCAACACAAATCATTTCATTTTATAGGGTATTGAATGTATGATGTGAAACCTCAGCTAAGTGGCAATGATGCTTCATTTTGCTGATCCCACACTTGAAGCTATAAGTCTATAACAGAATTAGGTCTAACTCTAGTGCCCTTTCAGCAGGAATTAATGCACTTCCTGGGTCTCTATCCATTATAGATTATGTCCATAGTGCATTACATTATAAATAGCGGAAAATCAAGCGATCACATTCATGCTGGAAAATTAATATAGAGATGATAGACAAGCGAAGTATACATTACTCTTCACATTTATCCTTGCAGAAGGCAATTCCATGAGCCTACCTTACATGCCCTATACAGATACTCTGGGTGTGTCTAATAATGGGTATATAGAACTGTACATTCATATAAAGGTAATGAAGTGTATAGAAATGACTATTTGTTGTCCAAACATACTGTACAACAATTTGCATCATTTGACATGTGATCTGTTTATTACTAGACCAGTGCTACTTAGAGACTTTTCTGGTGTGACAACTAGGATATCAACTATTATGTGACGGTTTCCGGGAAAAGCCAGAGTTGCGATTTACATGGGACTGTGATGCTTAGTGATTTTACCTCACTCCCATAAAGTAGGCCTCATTTACACGCCCGTATTACACCTCTGTACAACCTCAGAGTTTTACAGATCCGTCATAGGGCATCCATAAACTTCTATGGAGCCCTGCTGTTAGGTATCATGCACACGTCCATTTCTGTTTTGCCAAACACACCACACGGATTCTAGTAGCTTCCATGTGCTGTCCGTTTTTTGTTCCTTTTGCGGACCCATACACTAGAATGGATGAGACCGACCACAAACACTTACAAGAGTAGGACATGTTTTATAACTTTGCGGAACTGGCACACATATCCGCAAGGAAAACGGATGTGTGCATGACCCCATAGATATGAATAGTTCAGTATATATCTGCAAAAATAAATAAATGGATAGGACAATGAAGAAAACAACAGTTGTATGCATGAGCCCTAACTGCGAGTCCAAACAGATATCGAGGCATACAGAGATTCTTTATTCAAACATGAGGAATCCAAAAGAAAGAAAATGTGGCATGCTCAATCACTTGCTGTATTTTGCAGATATTCTCTCCTAGATGCATAGCCTGTGGAGAGAGAATATCCCCAACATATAGTGCCACTCGGTGCACAATATGGCGGCACACAGACTACAACAACGAAAGAAAATCGTGCTACGATACGACACATGATTCAGAATGGAGACTCATGTAGTGCTCCTCTTTTTACAATTACTTTGATACTAATAATTATTTTTATTATTCATCAAATATCTTAGCAATACAGAAAACAGATGAAATTATTATGTGAGCCGTCTTCAGCCTATCAGGGAGAGACGATCCCAGCTGAAGATGCAGGAAAATCAGCTGAGCGCTTCTGCCCCTTCATTTAAGCGACGGTGGGGGTCTCAGCACCCGGACCACTGCACATCAAAACTTCTGATATGTCTTTATGACATATTGAACGTTTTTTTATTACAATTATTTTATATGGCCGCACAGTAATGATAATAAGTGTATATAATATATTTTATCCCTCTAAAAGATACAACATCGCTGCTAGACATTTACCTCTCTTAATGGTGAACCGCTATATAACAAGTGTGACCAGGTCATTCTCCACATCAGTGGTCTTCAAACTGTGGCAAACAATTCAGGATTCATGTGGAGCTAAGTTACCTGGTAGTGCATGAGTGTGTTGAGTCTCTTCCAGTCTCCTTCTATCTTGGTTGTGATGTCTTCATCTTGAAGAACAACCCTTGCTATTCGCCCTTGTCTCCACTCTGTTCAGGGGTCAGACAAACGATAATTTATGTATGCTGCAAATTAGCTTTTTTATAATTTGCAGTGTTAAGCCTCATGCACATGACCACATTGGTTTTGCGGTCCACAAAAACCACGGGTCCATTGCAGTCCAAAAACCACGGGTCCATAGTGGTCCATCGGACCACAAAAAACCTTTGCTCTGCAGCCATGTGTTATTAGGATTCACAACAATTTGATCAGTAGCGTGAATCTGGAAATTCGAACCGTAAAATGGACGTATCCTGAGTTTTTGCGATCCAGATTCGGGGCCCCAGAACGGATCCGTGAATCTGCATGGGGCCATAGAAATGAATGGGTCCGCAATTTATCCGCTGAAATGTGGATAAATTGCGGAGGCAAATGCATGGATGTGTTTGTACAGTTTGTCCTGGAGATCAAGTGAAAAGCCTGACTACTTCTGCTGGCTAATTAACCCTTACAATCCACAGGGTCCCCTAATAAATGTACAGGGATAACCAATCACCTATAAGAACACCTACAACTCTCCTGATACAAAAATGAGAGCAATCCAATGCAAACAATATATTAGTAAATTCTTTATTAAATTCATTACACTGAGACTAATAATAAAAGCATTTAAAAATGGTTCACGGAGGTCAATGTCCAGTATAGTCATCGAAAATATCCAAAAAATGTATATAAATAATAATTTACACAAAATACACCACTAAATGCAAGAGAATGGCAGGCTAGCAACCCCCCATTTAATTAACCCACATGTACTTAATGTACTTAGGACATAATGCGTTTACACAGGAACCGGCCTCCAGATCAGACCGTGAAGAACGGTTCCCCCCTTTTATAATCCCACGTGTGATAATTAAATGGGGGGGGGGGTTGCTAAACTGCCATTCTCTTCGGAAGTCCCGGACCGAACTCAGTGCAGGGAGCCGGGCTCCTAGCATCATACTTATGTACGATGCTAGGAGTCCCTGCCTCTCCGTGGAACTACTGTCCCGTACTGAAAACATGTTTTCAGTACGGGACAGTTGTCCTGCAGCGAGGCAGGGACTCCTAGCATCGTACATAACTATGATGCTAGGAGCCCGGCTCCCTGCACTGAGTTTGGTCCGGGACTTCCGGCCGAAATACGTCCGTCCATTACGGACGTTAATGTGCTCGTGTGAACCCAGCCTTAGTTTAGCTGCTCTTCTTTGTATTTTTTCCAGCTAAAATGACTAGGATATGTTTACTGATGTCATTTTGTGTAAATTATTATTACATTTATATACTTATTTGCATCAATGTAATGAATTTGATTGTACTAATGTATGTATTCGATTGCTCTGAGTTTTGTATCAGGGGAGTTGTAGGCGTTATTACTTCTGCAAGTTGTCTAAACCAGATGTTAAAGATAAGATTTTTTAATCTTATGCAAAAAACAGCTGGACCCCAGTCTTGCTAAGCAGGAATGAATGCACCTCTCATATGGACAAGGTACCGTACTACTTTGAAGAAAAGACCTTACAAGTGGAAATGCAAGTGGCTTCTGAAATTAACACTTTTTCCCAATTCTTTATCTCATGAAGATCTGAATCTTAAAATGAATGACTGCGATATTCGCTGAAACAACATAAGAAGAGTGACTATATGTTGAACCGTGATGTTCTTGCTTTGTAATGTCACTCATATACGTCTGTTTCCAGCTGCTGTTTAACTGCAGAGAGTGACTGTACATACCTAGGTCCATGTCCACAGCTCTCGGCCTCTGAGAATAGGGCACATTCTTATATACTGCATCCAAGATCTTTTCCTTGACCTGAGTGATGGTGTCACAGTTTAAGGCCTTTACCGGTATCTCTGGACTGTTTTCATTGTCGGGGTTTACACAGTTCAGGATCTGCAATGAAGGAAGTTATTAAACTAAATGGCAATGTTACATGGTAAAAAAAAAAAAACCATAAAGAATAAAGCAATTTGCCCTAAAAAGGAAAAAGAACCCCCCTGGTCTGAAGTGGCAATCCGACCGTCCCAGAACGAAAAAATATCAGTTCCTATGTCAATGTGTAAAATTCTTGTTTGAATGTCCCATTCAAACAAGAATTTTACCCGTTGACATAGGAACTGAAATTTTTTCGTTCTAAGAAATTATCTAAACCTTTTTTAAAGCCATCTACTGTTCCTGCTGTGACCAGCTCCTGCGGTAGGCTATTCCACAGATTACCGTGCCTTAGGGTAAGGCCTCATTTACACGAACGTAATATACGCGCGTGCGACGCGCGTGCTTTGCACGCATGTCGTACGCACCTATATTAGTCAATGGGGCAGTTTAGATGATGCGTGAATTGCGCTCAGCGCGTGTGCGCAGAAAAAAACTCACGACATGTTCTATAATCGTGCGTTTTTCGCGCACTCACGCACCCATTGAAGTCAATGGGTGCGTGAAAACCACGCATGCCGCACGGAAGCACTTCCGTGCGAACTGCGTGATTCGCGCAAGAGCTGTCAAACTCCTGAATGTAAACAGAAAAGCACCACGTGCTTTTCTGTTTACAAACATCCAAACGGAGTGTCAAATTCGAGATGAGCGCACCGAACTTCACCGGGTTCGGCCAAACTCGTTTTGACCGAAACCGGTAAAAAATGTTCGGGTACGCGACGTCAGGAGACAGTCACTGTCCACGGTGCTGAAAGCGTTAAACTGGTTCAGCACCATGGACAGTGACTTCCGCACCGAAAATCCATGAACCTGTAAAAAAAAAAAAGACGTTCTGACTTACCGATAACTCCGGTCCGACCTCCCGGGATGACAGTTAAGTCCAAGTGACAGCTGCAGCCAATCACAGGCCAAGCACAGGCTGCAGCCAATCACAGGCTGCAGCGGTCTCATGGACTGCGGCGTCATCCTGGGAGGTGGGGCCGGATGACAAGAGAGGGACGCGTCACCAAGGCAACGGCCGGGAGCCCGGACTGGGGGAAGCAGGAAGTTCTTGGTAAGTATGAAAGTCTTTTTTTATTCACAGGTTGCTGTATATTGTGTTCGGCATTCACTGTCGAGGGTGCTGAAAGAGTTACTGCCGATCAGTTAGCTCTTTCAGCACCTTGGACAGTGACGGGCGTCGACTAGCCTCATCTCTATGATGGCGGCTGCGCGAAAATCACGCAGCCGCGCATCATACACGGATGACACACGGAGCTGCCAAGTGCCTTTTGCGCGCGCAAAACGCAGCGTTTTTTGCGCGCGCAAAACGCACACGCTCGTGTAAATCAGGCCTAAAGAAGACTTGTCGCCTCTGGAGATTGATTGATTTTTTTCTCCAGACGGAGGGTATGTCCCCTTGACTTTTAAGAGGATTTTACATAGAACAGGATTTCGCCATATTTTTGGTACGGGCCATTTATATACTTTATAAAGTTAATCATGTTCACTCTTAGGCTGAGTTCACACGTCGCGGATTTGACTCCGATTTTCAGCATATATTTTACACTTTGCAATGCAAAAGGGTGAGATCTGCGTCAAAACCGCAACAAAATCTGCGACAAATCCGCAACGTGTGAACTCAGCCTTAGTCGTCTCTATAATTATTTAAATCGTTATTTTGATCTTTCTTCAAAACTAAGATTCTCCTTATTAGTTTAGTTGCTCTTCTTTGTATTTTTTCCAGCTAAAATGACTAGGATATGTTTACACCGGTGACATTTGGGCGACACTGTTGAAACAATACGGTTGCATGTGGTCATCTGCTGTGTCATTAGGTGGGCTATAAAGCAGATTTGGCAATTTCAACAGTCAACACAATTTCAACACAGCATCCTGCATTTCATTCTGCAGTCATGTCCTGGACAATAGGGCAGGTGTGTCAGGAGCACTATGTCCAGCAAAATCTGCTTTGTAGCCCTAGCATTAAAAGAAATATAAAGAAAAACACAAGTACACACAAATGGGGGGGATTCATTTTCAATTGCAAAATCCTCCGTAGAGGGCAGCAGTACAGTGTTTTGTATAACTAAACTCCCCCTTGTGGACACATGTTATATTTACCAGTGTTTTGTACTCAATCTGTTGTCTAATCAGTTTATCTTCGCTCAATGAATAGCGGGCTTCTCCAGTGATTGAATCTATAGGTCCTTTTTCCATCTGCTGTTTAATGGCACAATGTAACATGAAGAGAGGCTCCCCAGCACATTCCTAAAAAAAAACAAGCATATGCATTCTGTTACCACCAAAATGGTATCTAGGGGAGGAATATATGTATTTCTCAGTTGAAATCATTACAGCGCCAGTCAGAATTGCAATTACATCAACAATTGCTAGTGTTTTAAGGTATCGGTTTTAAAATATATGACTGCTTGCTTCATTATACCGTAAAACTATTTAATCTACATAACACAAGGTTACACATAATTCTGAGTTCAGTTATATAACTTCATATCACATATATGTCACACATATGATTAAATAAATTAAGTGCTGGCGTAAGGGGGGTGCAAACTTGCCATTTACCCAAGACCCCCATCCGTAAGCGAGCAGGAGAGCAGCTGATAAGCAGTGACAAGTAAAGGCTTACTCTAACGTATAGTGAGTCCAAGAGCGCTGGTATACTTACCCTCCTATTTCCTCTTTAGTTCCGGGTGCCACCGTACTGGGTTCTCTCACTGTCCAGCATCAGGGACTAGTGTAAAGTGGTGGACATTAAACATTTTTCTCTTGTCAGGGGTCAGATTAATTTAGGGGTCTGGTCTAAGGTCTCATAAATGTAGGGGTCTGGTCTGGGGTCTGATTATTTAGGAGTCTAGTCTGGGGTCTGTTAAATGTAGGTTTCCGATCTTTTTATTTAGAGAATCTGAATTAATTTAGGAGTCTGGTGTCTGAATTTATATAGGGGTATAGTCCAGGGTCTGAATTTATATAGGGGTCTAATCATGGGTCTGAATTGATATAGGGGTCTAGTCGAGGCTCTGAAATTATTTTGGGGTCTGGTCTAGGGACTAAATGTATTTATGTTTCTATGGAGGCTGGGGATGGCTGCAGAAGTAAAGGGCAAGAGCTGTCTGGGCAGCAAACTCTGTTGTGGTCAGGAGAAGTTGTCATAGAGGTCTGGGATGGATGGTGAAGAAAAGGAAAAAGAACATCCACAATGAGGGAAAATGTCCCCTGTGAGTGACTGGATTTATGGAAGAGCTGTCTTAACATGTCTGCTATAGTAAATTGTTGTGTATTCCATGAGATAACAATTTTGGAACTCTTTGTTGCAATGTTCCTCTGTTATTCCCCCTGGAAATGTTTCAATAAGGCCTGGAATCATGGAAACTTTATGTAATAAATTCTAACTATAGACCTACAGCTACAATATAAAGCAATACATTGAGCTGCATGCAATCTTGTGGACTGTAGCTGTCACTCAAAAATAATTCAGTAGTGCTACAAAAAGTCTCCGTACATCCCAGGCCTAACTGAGTGTTACCATTCCCCTTGTCAATAGAATGTATCCTGACACAGTCTGATTGGAAGGTGTCAGACTGTGTAGGGACACACCCCTGTTACGAGGGAAATGGTAAAGGCCAGTTGTCAATATATTAATACAATTCCAGGAGAAATAAAAGAGGAACAGAACAATGTAGACCTCTTTAAAAAAAAAAAAAAAAAAAAGTGTTCCAAAATAGTTTTTTCACGGGTAACTCCATGGGTAATTCAAGTATTTACTAAAAAAAAACCAAAAACATGTCAGGAGAGTGATAGGTCCTCTTTAATTGTTATGTATTCTGCCTGTAACTGATACTGCCTGCCTAAATACTGATCAGTACTCTATTCTCATGTATAGTCTGCAGCATGATAATACTCTTGCATAGGTGACTGTGTGATAAGGTGTTTGTATGTTCTACTTTTATTTTCTTTCTTTTGTTGATGGTATGGTTGACATAATTAACCCCTTAATGACCGAGCCTGAAAAGGACTTAAAGAGACTCTGTCACCAGTTTATCAATTGCCCTATCTCCTAACTAATCTAATAGTCGCTTTGCTGCTGATAACTACAGTGTGATTAGTTTTAGATTTTTTTTTATTATTTGCAAAGATATGAGCATTTTTCTAAATATGTAAATGAGTCTTTATTGGAGAAGTGGGAGGTAACAGCAGCGATTCTCTTGAGGTGGCGCTACCTCACAGCCTCTGACGTTGTCCTATCAGCATGAAGCTGTTTCACACAGTATGAGAGTCATTCTAGAGGGAAGGGGGATCACTTCAAACAGCCATATCTCCAGCTGTGGACCACCTAGAACAATTCTGGTGGCATATGAAAGAGGAGATTGTAATCTTTCATATGACACCAGGATCGCTTTTCTATCTGTGCCACAACCGGATATATCACCAGTTGAATACACAGTCGGGAAAGGAAGCTGTGTACTATATGATCACACTGTGTTTCTTGGCAGGGAAGGGGGAGAAGCTGTATGCTGATTGAACAGCGTCATACAGAAAACATTAAACCGCCCTGAGTGAAAAGAAAGAGTAGCCTCCCATTTGGCAAGTATAGCCAAATTAGCATATTTAGAAAAATGCTCATAACTTTACAAATAATAAATATTTTTTAAAAACAAATTTCAATGTAGTTATCAACAGCAAAGCGCCTATTCGATTAGATAAAAGATAGGGAATTCATAAACTGGTGACAGAGTCTCCTTAAAGCAGTTGTCCAGGAATACATTTTATTTCTATTTTAACTTAATGCGATATGTACAACTAACTTTCTAATATGTCTGTTTATAGCTTGTGGCGTTACTTACTTCTAATGTGCATTCATGTGACCGCAACCAGAGTAAATTTTTCACTTCCTCTGACGTTCCATGTCTTTGCTCAGCCAGCACTTCTAGCTGAGAAGCGGCACGGCGCGTCATCAACTAGGTTTACAGGCAGTGGGACCAGAGGCAGAGCTCTGAAGTGCTCATAAAACATCCGCCCAGTCCACTGCCTGTAAACCTAGTTGATGAAGCGCCGTGCCTCTGCTCTGCCGGAAGTGCTGGCTGAGCAAAGACAGGGCATGTCATCTCTGCTAGTACACGCCCCCTCCTCCTTTCTCTCGAAATTCCCGCACTGCATGCCCATCTCCTCTCATTGCCCACGCCCCCTCCTCCTTTCGGATTCCGCTTCTGATACCCGTCCCTTTCACTTCATGTAATGCCTGGGCGTCGCATACCCCCCACGGGAATGATGGGGTTATATACATGGATGATGGGGTAATACACAGGGATGATGGGGGGTTATATACAGGGATGATGAGGTAATACACAGAGATGATGGGGGTTATATACAGGTTGTATACACTGATGATGGAGTTATATCATCCCTGTGTATAACCCCCATCATCCCTGTATATTACATCATCATCATCCCTGTATATTACATCATCATCCCTGTGTATTACCCTCAACATCCTTGTATATAACCGCCATCATCCCTGTATATAGCCTCAATCATCCATGTATATAACTGCCATCATCCCTGTATATAACCGCCATCATCCCTGTATATAACCACCATCATCCCTGTATACAACCCCCATCATCCCTGTATATAAACCCCATCATCCATGTATATAAACCCCATCATCCCTGTATATAACCTCCATCATTCCTGTATATAACCCCCATCATCCCTGTATATAACCCCATCATTGCTTCATATAACACCCATCATCCCTGCATATAACCCCCATCATCCCTGCGTGATAATTACTGGGTGTGTGGGACAGTGCAGGGAGCTGGGTGACTGTAATTAGATCAGGGAATGTCCAAAATTGATGAGATGCTGTGGAGGAAGGGGGGTGGGGTATATAAGCTGTCTCCTCAGATGCAGCAAGGGATCATGGGTAAGGAGGGAAACAGCCAGGACCAGAAGCAAGGGTTGTAAACAAACAGAAAGAGCAGCAGTGATGATTAAGATCAAACAGAAACTGGTTAGAAGATTAGTAGGGGGTTTTAGGGAAGGCAAACCAAGCTGGGGGGGGGCACTTTTTAGAAAATGTTTTTTTCCTGGCCAACCCCTTTAATGACCAGCTAAATTTTTACGTTTTTGCCTCTCTGTCTTTCAGTAGCGACAACTTTTTTATTTTTTCATTGACGTGGCTGTATGAGGCCTGGTTTTATGTGGTAGAAATTGTATATATTTTTTTTTCATAGATTGGGGGTAGAAAAATTTAATTTTTACTATGTAAATATAGGAAAAAGCGATTCTCGGCATAGTTTTTCTTGTTTATTTTTTACCCATTCACTTTTCACGCTAAATAACCTGTTAAATGAATTCTTCAGGTTATTACGGTTGTGTAGATACCTAATATGTGTAGGTTTTTTGTTTTTATGTAATGTAGGAGCAATAAAACATGTTTTATGCAAAATAATGACTTTTTTGGGGACATTTTATTTATTACAATTTTTTTTTTGTTACTTTCTTTTTTTAATCCCATTAAAGGGATTGTCCACCTTTTGACAACTGATGACCGATCCATCCACCGGATAGGTCATCAGTATGTCATCGGTGTGGGCCCGACACCAGGACCCCGAACCGATAAGCCGCTCCGGTGGCCTGCGGGCACCGGATGTTATGACACATAATGCTATGTGCAGAGCCCGGAAGCAGATGGCTCCATACATAGCATAGCGGCCGTGATGCAAAACTGCAGGTCTGCTCCTCTTCACTTGAATAGGGGCAGAGCTGCAGTACTGAAGCTCGGCCACTATTCTGTGGCTGGAGATAACTGCTTCAGGCTTGCACGTCCGGTGCACGGAGGCATCGGACCAGCTTATCTGTGCGGGGCCCTGGTGTCGGACCCCCACAGATCATGTACTGATGACCTAGGTCATCAGTTGTCAGAAGCTGGAAAACCCCTTTAAGGGATTACAACTTTATCTTTTACTTGTAATGTACTAGCATACTCTTGTACGTTAATACATTATACTATGTCACTATGACACAGGCTGCTGTTAGGGCAGCACATAGTGTGCCCTAACAGCAGGCAAACTGAACAGACAGCCCTGGGGTACTTTCTAGGTCTCCAAGGCTGACTGCAGAAGGATTCTCCGGTCTTTGATCACGTCACCGGGTTTCCAGTGACGCGATCAAAGAGGGGAGTTCATGGATCGCGACGATCAAAGGGTTAATCAGCTGAGGTCGGAATGTTTTCCGACCCTAGCTGTATTTAGCAGGCTGCTCTAAGATCAGGAGCTGTAAGCTACAAAAGAGGTCGCTGTAGATGAAGGACCTGCACCGCCTGCCGTCAAAAATGGGTGGGCGGTATTTAAGGAGTTAAAGAGGATCTGCCACTTCTCCTGACATGTCTGTTTTAGTAAATACTTGTTACATATACTGACAATGTCCAATCACACACCTCTTTGACAACATGAATGGTAACATGAAGTTGTCAATTCATAATAGAGGAACGGCACAAAGTAGAGTTCTCATCAAAGATGTTACAGAATTTTTATTTTGTGGGAAATACAATTATTTATGAAACCAGACGGGTCCTTTTTAAGAGAGTGGTGAAGGGAGTGACCAAATGAACTGAAATTCACCACTCCTAGATTTCAATTCGGGTTTCGCTCATGTACTAACCACTGCGTACCAGGAATACCCCACAAGTCTTCCTGTTTTTTGTATGCTGTATAGCCATCACAATTTGGGGCCACACTTTTCATTTTGCCTGGGGCTGCACTTTTAATTTTGCTCAGGGCCACACTTTCCCTAAAACCGTCCCCAAATACATATGCATATTTCCTTTACAGCAATCCAAATATCTATATAAAACATACATATATTCATAACATAGCATGGGAAGTAATACTTTCCGTGTGAAAATACTGGTAGGATGTAAGGCCAATCAATACTACAATAAATATAAGGTTGATTGTTTTACCTTAAGGAATTTGTGCAAGAGGAAAGCAAACCAGTTAGTCAGCATCTTCTCTGCCACAGACTCAGTCCTAAAGAGAAAAAAGTGCAGGTTTAAATTGTGCTGTCATAGAAAACACACATTTATCATTAAAATGAAACATAGAAGTTTTAATATTGTTTTTATTACCTTTTAAAGCCTGCCAAGCTATATTTATTTGTGTAGATGCCTAAATATTAAAGGTATTACCATTAAAAAGTGACATATTTTTTGGCTGCATTGTCTATTTATGTAAAAATAAATGATGAAATATTGTAATTTTCAGATTGGCCACAAGATGTCAGCACCAGAAGGGTGTAGCACTCCAGGTTGGTAACATTAAAATAATCTTGTTTCACAGCCTATTGCCCCTTTATCACTAGTGGGTGGTGGGTTACTGACAGGATGACAGTTCTATTGTACTGCCTAAGCTAAGATAAGCAGATTTCACACTGACACTAGCAAATAGAAAATTGTAGACAGCCAACACATAGCTGAGTCAGGGTAGTGCTTGTGATGTCCTGGCCCACCTGCAGCTACATATACACTCTGTTGTAAAGCTTAGTGCAGAGGAAATGGAGAGTAGTTTTATTAAGGGCTGCCTTCAGGAAGTTAATACAACATATAGCTGCTATTTGGAAGAGCAATTGGCCAAGCAAAATCTGTAAGAGCCCCCACAGTTTGTCTAGCCATTTATATAACATGAGGTAGAACTTTTATATATATATATATATATATATATATATATATATATATACACACACAGTATAAATGTTATGTTATACAGTAGTATAAAGTGGACTTCAGAGTGTTGCTGGATGGAAAACAGGTTTGCACAGGTTTCCTTACGGTTTAGGCCTCATGCACACGACCGTAGCCGTGTGCACGGCCGTGATTTTCGTGTCGGCCGGCTGCGGACTGTCAGCGGACTGTCAGCCGCAGGCCGCCCGCACATGCACATGGCCGCGGCCATTGTTTTCAATGAGCCCGGACCGCAGAACCGGGCCGTAATAAGACATGCCCGTTCTTTCTGCGGTCCGGGCTCCCGGGCCGTGCACGGACCGCAAAAACTACGGTCGGGTGCACGGCCCCATAGAAAAGAATGGGGCCAGTGGCGTAGCTATAGGGGTCGCAGCGGTCGCAGTTGCGACCGGGCCCCTAAGCCTGAGGGGCCCACGGGCCCCCCTCGCCACACTTAGTGTCCGTATCATTGCTTCTTAGATAAAATCGATCTTTACACAGCGCATGAGCAGTAGCTTGTGTGTATCAGCGTGTGTACTCCCCCTCCCTTCTTGTGCTCTGAGGCACTGGATTGGAGGAGACAGGGGAGGAGGAGCCTAGATACACACACTGCCGCACGCTGTGTAAGGAAAAAGCTCATGTCTCATCCCTGCTCGTTTCCCCACATCCATGTGAGTTCTGGACAGGCATCACTTGTAATTACATTGTCTCTCTTTAGTGGTATTTCCCTATACTGTTTGATCTTTGCTGTCTCTCTCTGTTCTTTCCATCCTGCAAATAGAGGACAGAACGGGAGGATTCAGCAGTGAGAGCAGCGCAGACAGGACACTGATAAGAGGTTACTGAGGGTCATAATTCATCACAGGACAGCTCAGCCTCCAGTTATCGGGAAGACACTGATAAGGGGGCTAGAGGTTACTGTGGGTCATGAATGATTGCACATTACTGGAGGTCTGGAGCTGTGCTGTAATGTGAAGCACACAGCTCTGCTATGCCAGTGTCTATTAGGAAACTATAAAAAATAAAGAGGCTGCTCCTAAAGGTTTATAAAGTTGTTTTTTTTTGCCAGAATCATAAATTATCACCTATCCTTAGTGATCATTTTGTTTTCGCTGGGACACCCACCAATCATGAGAACTGGGGTTCCAAACCCCCCCATTCCTCCTCACTGTAAGCAGGACATTGAATGGAGCAGTGATCGTGCATGCACTCTACATAGCTCCATTCAAAGTCTATTTACGTCATTGTCATAGACCGTGAATGGTGCGGCGGGCGTATGCTCAACAGCCGCTCCATTCAAGCTCCTCTTTACTGCAGGGGTGCAGTGAGGAGGCTCAGAGGGTTTGGGACCCCTGGTCTCTCGATCGCCTCCAGCAATAAGAGAATGATCAAATATACTGTGGGGGGCAAAAAAGTTGGTATTGTGGCTGTATAAGGCACAAAGGAGGGTATTACTGTGGGGCACAAAAAAGGCATTCTGATTTTGTGGTGGGGGCACTATTACTTTGTAGGGAACAAAAGGGGGCACTAGTACAGTTTGGGGCACAAATGGGGCCACTATTAAGGTGGAGAGGGCACTAAGAGGGCTATTGGGGCTAACAGCATAATTTGTAGTTTGTGTGAAGAGACAAGTGGTGGCTGGAAGAAGTCATGCCGGTCTGGCATGGATAGAGTAGAAAAGGGAAATCGGGATACAACTGTAGTGTATTCATTTTTCACTGTGTAGAGCTGGTATATGACCTTTATTTGGTGACTTCATTATTTAGGTATACTATCATACATGGAACTGCGCCGCTTTAAGCCTGCCGTGTTATAAAAGTTGTTTTATTAGTCTCTGATGTATATATTTTTGTTTTGAGAGGTTACTTTAGAGACCCAGTAATGCAGCTGAAAGTTAGAGAGAAGATGCGTAGGGGGGCCCAAACTCAAAGTTTGCACCTGGGCCCATGAGCCTTTAGCTACGCCCCTGAATGGGGCCGCAATTCTCCCGTGGATTTTCGGGGGAATTGCGGCCGCAAAAACACGGTCGTGTGCATGAGGCCTTAAAGTTTGGAAATCATTGTTTTAGAGTCACAACAGATACAATTAAAGATACAGTGCTATGGGGTATTATTCATAGTCCTGCTGGATGGCCCAGTCATTTATGTTGTGCCTCTTAATGCCGTCTCCACTGGAAGCATCTGGGAGGTTTCACTAAATGCAATGAGGATTCTCTCTGGGCAGTGCCCCTGTTCTCCCTCCTTTGTCCTTCATGATGAGCCAGTCTACAAGAATGTGATCAGCTCGATTACATGAATGGAAGAGTGATCCTGCACGCAGACAGGCAACGATTTAGGTGTATTGTTTATTATGAATAATCTATCATGTATGAGATTTTAGTCAAGTTATATACATCATGCGTTTGCCCTTCTAGAGATGGTCACTATTCTGTTTAAATGACTGGTACTGAATGAGGCTCCCCCAGTGCCGGGAAGGTGGCTTACAATGCATACAATAAGTGGGCTTTGTCCTTCTTCTCATGTTGTTAATCCTGTGCAAGCCGTTCACACTTCATGTTAAGCTTCACAAAAGGAAGAACAAATCTGCCTTTCAAAAAGCGGCTGTAATTTTTTTTCCTGAGCTGCGTGATTTTCAAAACCCCAGAGATTATTCCAACAAATCTCTGCTTTTTTTATATTCTTCCCGACACAGCAGCCGTAATTATTACATTTCTTTTCTCGTCTTAACGAAAAAGCAACGGGCCTCACAGAGCGTTCAGCCACTGAAAAAAGAGGAGAGATGTAGTATTTAATACTGTGGTCTGCGCCTTTTAACTCTTTCAACTGTAAATAGTTACAGGTGATAGGAGTTAATAATATACCTCGTATATAAAGTTTGCTTGCTGGGTGAGGGAAAACCAGGTGGTACAAGGAAATAAAAATGTAATGTTGGCTAGAAATGTAAGTAAATTAGTCATGCAGTGCCCATGATTCAACAATTGTGGTTCAGGACTAGATAGATGACTCTTCAACAATACAGTACCATATTAAGGGGGGTTTTACACTGGGCAATTATCGGGCAAACGATCGTTAATAGAATGCTCGTTGCCGATAATTGCCCCGTGTAAACAGGGCAATGATCAGCAGATGAACGAGCAAATGCTCGATCATCTGCTGGTCGTATCGTTTTAAAAGAAGTAAAATACTATCGTTGTTGGCAGTACATCTCCCTGTGTAAATACAGAGACGCGCTGCCAACATGATAATAATGTATGGAGACGAGCGATCGGAGTAACGAGCGCTCGTCCCAATCCATAGCTCATTGTGACAGGAGCAATTGGGCGCCGATGAACGATGTCTTGTAGATCAGCGCTCGCTGCACCGGCCAATATTGGGGCAGCATAAAAAAACCTAGAAGTAAATAAAAGTACAATGTTGCAATTCATCTTCTAATAATGTTTCATTTCATGCACCATTGTTAGGAGCTGACATAATGGTTACTGGGTCTGAATATTGCACGTTGTTCCACAGCACAACATATCATTTAGAGGAAAAACCTACTCAACTTAATTATATGGAATAATGACATTGTATCAAAACAGAACAAATGTTTCCTTGGCAGTGGCCTTTGGTTTTTCAGCACTTGCTTTGCCTTCATAACCCTGCACTGCTTATTCCCCCTGATCACGCATACCACCGTCAGCAGCTACTCACCCCCTGTCTTTCCCCAATCCTCTAAGGACTTCACCCCACCACCTTATTCAAGAAAACTGTCTGCCTCCATATCCCGTCACCAAACAAATTTCATTTTGAAACAACCAAGCATGTAATTAAATTGCCGGAATACGACTGGATTTTTATTCTATCTCTCTCTCCCTTCACTGTGTATTCTCCCTCAGGCCATGGCTGATCTTTCCTGCTCCACATTAATATTTACCGTTTCCCAAAAATAATGGATGTGTCCTTGCCGCAAGGCCTCAGGGGGCGGCACTGTTTGAATCTCTGTATTGATGTACTGCGAATCCCTCTGGTCATAACAGGGTTAATCTATCTCTTTATTTCCCCCACAACCTGATATCCCAGTACTGGAAACGTCAAAGGGAACATTTCTTATTAATGGCAGAGGGGATGGAGATGATTTGCCTAGGATATGGGCTTAACTAAAGAAGCATTAAATAAGCCACAGGGACACTGTAGCTGCAAACATTGACTAACCCCGCTCACTTTAGTTACTCCCCATAGTTCAGTCACTGTCCTCTAGAAACACATCCGCGCATCGATAAATGCTTTTTTTTATGCTCATTACTGAATTTCTGTTAGATTTGTAACATTCTATTCTCTCTCTGTAAGACATGTGTCTGCAGAACTAATGCTTAATATTAATATTGCTGGTTCTGAACAGGTTAAACACATGAAGAGAGACAGGCAGAACAAATAACTGTGTGGCTCAAGGGTTAATATTCCTCATTCTAGCCCTATTTTTAGCCTTCTCAGTAAGAGTGATGAACTAATATTAAGAGCTGGCAGTGGAAGCACAGACACCCCCTCCTTCCTCCTCTCCTCTCTCCCACAATCCCCAGGGGAAATTAACAAGGATTCCATTATTGTGTCTTGTGGGACAATTTCTGTGTTAACGGACACACGAGAATCTACGGCAATTTCCTGCGCACAAAACCACACTTGTTGTATTTGGAACTGAATCCTGCCCCTAAGGGCAAATCTTTACATAACTGTGGGGCAAAGGTGGCCAAATAAAAAGTGGCCACAATGTATGATAACATTAACCCAAGTGTACCATAAACCAAACCAAATGTAATATTCTCATAGACAGAGAACTTTTTGCTTTCCAGGTGCTGTTGGTCTACAACTCTCATGGTAATACTATACAGTGGGTATATAAGTACATACTGTATATATATATATATATATATATATATATATATATATATAGATTTTACAAGCATGGAAACCAGAGGGCAGGATTTGGGCCCAGAATGTTATGTTCAAAAGGAAAGTTACAAGAAAAAGTGTCCTTTCTCCTTATTTATTAGGTAAGTAACCTGGAAAAAGGTCTGGGTTGCTGGAATGGAAGAAAAGTTCCACTCTGTCTTCAGGACAGTCCGGGGTTTGGGCTGCCTTAGGATTCTCATTAGCTGCCAGCTGTGAAGGCTCCTTTAAAGAGGCTCTGTCACCAGATTATAAGTGCCCTATCTCCTACATAATCTGATCGGCGCTGTAATGACAGCACAGCGTGAACTCGCGAGATCACGCTGTGCTGTGTGAGTAAGTCCCACACAAACTTTACCGAAGTGTCAGGAGTGTGAATAGACATCGCGTCCTGGCTGGAGGTGATCTCTATTCACTCTCAGGACACTTCAATAAAGTTAATGTGGGTGTATGTAACAGCACAGCGTGATCTCGCAAAATCACGCTGTGCTGTGAATACAGATGACATGAATAGAGAGAAGTGTATGACGCTGATTGGTCACTGATTGGTCAGTGTCATACACTTCTCTTTACAACGCCCACTTGGTCAAAAAGTAAAAAACGCCCAGTTGGGCATTAATAAACTAATTATCATAAATCTAAAATTGTTCATAACTTGCTCAAAAATTATCATTTTTAAAAATAAAAACCACTGTTATCTACATTACAGCGCCGATCAGATTATGTAGGAGATAGGGCACTTATAATGCGGTGACAGAGCCTCTTTAAGAAAGGTGTGATCTATTCACACAATGCTCCCAGTCTGAGGAATACAGGCATTGCCAGCCTGTGGGAGTCAAAAGTTCTGGTAAGAATACATGTTTGTAGTGAGGTGCTGGGAAGAAGGCCTTTCACCCTGATAACTAGAGAAGCAGTGGCGTAACTACCGCCGTAGCAGCCGTAGCGGCTGCTACAGGGCCCGCGGCATGAGGGGGCCCGTGTCGCCCGCCGGCACGGGCCCCTACCATGGCCAGAGGCTCTGCTAGCAGCCGCTATGGCTACTACAGCGTGACGCCACTAAACACTATGGCAGAGTCCCCCGTCCTCCTTTCGGTCCCCCGTCCTCCCTATCGCTGCCAGCGATCACACATGTATCCCCTATCCTGTGGATAGGGGATACATGTCTTTTGTAGGACACACTG
Organism: Rhinoderma darwinii; assembly: GCF_050947455.1. Classification (NCBI taxonomy): domain Eukaryota; kingdom Metazoa; phylum Chordata; class Amphibia; order Anura; family Rhinodermatidae; genus Rhinoderma; species Rhinoderma darwinii. Next base: position 336,640,391 of record NC_134688.1, on the reverse strand, counting down.
TAGGTCAGATTTTTTTTGGGGGTTGGGGCTGCATGGCGTTACCTACAGGGGGGCTGTATAGCGTTACCTACAGGGGGGTGTACAGCGTTACCTACAGGGGGTGTCTGTATAGCGTTACCTACAGGGGGGCTGTATAGCGTTACCTACAGGGGGGCTGTATAGCGTTACCTACAGGGTGGGCTGTATAGCGTTACCTACAGGGGGGCTGTATAGCGTTACCTACAGGGGGGGCTTTATGGCGTTAGCACCATACAGCCCCCTCAGTAGATAACGCTATACAGCCCCCACTGTAGATAACGCTATACAGCCCCCCCTGTAGGTAACGCTATACAGCCCCCTGTAGGTAACGCTATACAGCCCCCCTGTAGGTAACGCTATACAGCACCCCCTGTAGGTAACGCCATACAGCCCCCTCTGTAGATAACGCCATACAGCCCCCTCTGTAGATAACGCCATACAACCCCCCTGTAGATAACGCCATACAGCCCCCTCTGTAGATATCTACAAAGGGGGCTGTATGGCGTTATCTACAGGGGGGACTCTGTATGGCGTTACCTACAGGGGGTCTGTATGGCGTTCTCTACAAGGGGGGCTGTATGGCGTTATTTACAGAGGGGGCTGTATGGAGTTCTCTACAGAGGGGGCTGTATGGAGTTCTCTACTGGTGGGCTGTATGGCGTTATCTACAGGGGGGCTGTATGGCGTTATCTACAGGGGGGCTGTATGGCGTTATCTACAGGGGGGCTGTATGGCGTTATCTACAGGGGGCAGTATGGCGTTATCTACAGGGGGGCTGTATGGCGCTATCTACAGAGGGGGCTGTATGGCGCTATCTACAGGGGGATGTATGGCGCTATCTACAGAGGGGGCTGTATGGCGTTATCTACAGGGAGGCTGTATGGCGTTATCTACAGGGGGGCTGTATGGCGTTATCTACAGGGGGGGGCTGTATGGCGTTATCTACAGGGGGGGGGCTGTAAAAAAGGCACTATCTACAAGGGTAGAGACCCAGGGGAGGGGGGCCACAGCCAAAAGTTTGCTATGGGGCCCAGTCTTTCCTAGTTACGCCCCTGTAGAGAAGCTATATGTTTAGTTAGAAGGCTGGACGGCCTAGGGTTTATTTTGAACTGTTTTGTAAGACTGCCTTTCATGTATGAAGACAATAAAGTTTTAAACCTAATCCATTGCATTGGAGTGAAAATTCTTAAGTGTGCGAACCATCTTACCATGGAGATGGCGATCCTGTGAGCTAACTTACCCCAAGTTGTCACTATATCTCACACACACACCATTAAGAATATGGAACCAGTAACCAGCAGGTTTTAAAAATTACAAAGGTACTTCCAAAGCTCATCATTGGTACTACAAGTGTTAGAGCGTGTTCACATCTGCCTCGGAGGCTATGTTCAAAATGTCAGACAAAATAGTGCATATAAAAATATATAAAATACACCTGAGGAAGCCACATTGTAGCGATACCTGTAGGGCTTTTAGTCCTCCTTTCCCCTCCTAGGATTCTATGCTGCATATTTTTAAATATTCCGGTATTTATTACCCGTTTGATTTGATTATGGTTAGCTATATATGTTGAGGGGTTCTAGTGGACTGTGGGGGTTTTTGTTTGGTTACTTATCAGGGTTACTAACTCCCCCTTTGGAAGTCATTCTTAGCATACGTTTGCTATTTTAAATGATTATAATTCTGTACGTGTGGTATTTCTGTTGGAATAAAAGATTTTTGTGCTACTTTTAATCTTTTCATTATTTTGTTGCCATATACATAACCATTTCTTCGTTGGTTTTGTTTTGTCTGGTAAAATGACGGACATCATAATGGAAACACGACAGAATCCATTAAAGTCAAAGGGCTTCGTTGGCGTTGTTTGTGTCCCTCATGCGGCGCTGCTGTTTTGTTTTTTTTTGCCTCTAAGATGGAGCAGAATACAGAAATCATAAAACAGCTCAGTTTGGACGATATGACCTTCTTTGCCGTGCAAAGCATTTGCTACCTTTGCCTAAACAATGGTATTTCTAGTCGTAATTTTGCATTGCAAACTGTACTGCTGCATGTAGTGTTTGGGCAGACTTTCCACTTTAGCTCACCGTAAGCTCTTCTCTTGAGCCTCCATTTCCCAACGGGGAACTAACCGCAATATATGGCCAAATCACTACATCCCAGGGGCTAATAAGAACACAGATATTTGAACAGAGAGCCCATATATAGTAAAATATATAGTAAAATTATATCTTAATTTCTGATTTTCACAACATTTGTATTATGTGTTAGGCCTAAATCTATAAACCCCTGGCAGAAAAACTTCTTTGCTTTCTATAGGAGAAATCTATAGCATCTGTGCACATACGGCCAGAAGTAAAGGCATGTCTGGCGCTTTCCCAGGAGATGGCATAAATGATACCGCAGAGAGCAGCCATGATAACTACAGATATGTTCTGATAAGGAGGCTGATCGTGAGGCAGCTTTATCACGTAACCATCGCTGGTTGTACAGTAAGTTGTTTCAAGCTATGCAATGGAGAATGGTAACACAGTTTAAAGTGAGGTGTAAAAATGGTCGTGTAAATGTAGAAAGCCCATGTTATACTTTCAATGTAAGTTCATGCTAGGCCATGTGTTTTACATACGGATGTAGCAGAGTTACTGTAGGTTTTACATTAGGAGTTACCATAATCAAACAAAGCAGAGTGTTAAAGTGTGACCATCATTTAGATGTTATTCCACAAATGGCTGCAACATTATGTATTCATTATTTCCCTTACATACTATTATACACACCAACAAGTACATTGCAGAAGATCCATATACAGGTTTGACAAATGGAAAGATTCTAGAGGGCGCAAACGGAAGACAGATTTTTACTGATTCTATTGAACTCATTGGAATCCGTAAAAATCTGTTTTTCAGTAAGCTCCGTCTAGAATCTATACATTTGTCAAAGCCGGCAAGGAATTCAGAGCTCTGTATTGGAAGAACAGATATCGGTATAACAGTATATATATGAATGCTTAATGCCGCAGCCATTTGTGGCGTCTGCTATGCTGCATCTGTGGGTTGGCTTTTGTACGTGAGTCTATAACTGCTGGCAGAAAAGTGTGCGCTTATGCTAATCTGTTAAGTGTGCCTATTTGGCCACTTGAAATGATGGGAGGTATGATGGTGGAAATGCATAATCAGTAGCCAAGCAGGAGTCGCTCTGAAAGCCATGTTATCTGCACATCGCTGTCACAAGCTAGAGGGATGCCAGGAGGTTATCATTGGTACTTTAATTGTAAAAATGGAAATGAGAACATGAAAGCGGTACAATAAGTATTACTGTGTAAGGAAGACGCCTTTGTCAAGATTGCCTTCTTGTGTGAAGCCTTCTCGGCTTATTAAGTCAATTTAAGACACAAATAACCTACCTGTTCAGACTGGGGCAGTGTCAGAAAGATACAAAACATCTAGGACATAGACATCTTGACCCACTTATCCTAGGTAATAATTATGCATAACAACTTATGTTACTATTGCTATTTTTCCTGCCAGTTAAGGGATGAGGTATCTAACAATTGTTCTTCAGCGGACTCATACTATCATAAACTTCACGGAGATGTCACTGCGTCACCTGACCAAGGGCACACCAATGACGGTATGATAAAGAGGATTGGCAGAAATGGTTTGATAATCACGCCAAATTTTAACCGTCTGTCCACCTTATACAGCAATGCCATTTTATTTTCCTTTTTCCTTGCCAATTATTGTTTTAAGCAGACTTAGAGAAAAGTTACATAAGCGATTTCTTACACAACCCACGTACAATGATCAGGCCATGTATCTTGCGCAGTACAGTGAGAGAACATTGGCTTCTGTTTAGTGGCGTACTTCTAGGAGGTGCAGGGGGTGCAATTGCACCCAGGCCCTGATTTCTGAGGGCTCATCTGTACAGGACTACTACAAGGGGAGTCATGAGACACCTGAATGTGTATGACCCCACTTTAGTTTTCAACACAAGAAGAGTCCATAAAAGCTAGATACTATATATACATCTATTTTGCTGCCAGATAATAAGAAAAAAAAAAAGCTATACCCACTAAAGGGTGTATAATAACAATGATATTATTATTAATAATAATATGAATAATAATAATAATAATAATAATGATGATGATGATAATTATAATAATAATGATGATGATAATAATAATATAAATTAGGTTTAAAAAAAAGATAATTTTTCTGTAGAAAAAAACAGTGACTACTGTGAATAGTTAGAATAATGTCTGTAGAGTTTCCTCGTATTCTGTAATGTCTTACATGGTCCCAAACCTCACCTGCGCAATAGGAGCTTGGGGTGATTCTTGTTCTCTAGGTTCTTCTCAATCAGGTCTGAAAGCAGCTGTTTCAAGACATCTGTGGCATATTCAAGCTTCCCTTGCAGAGCCGTCATGATGAGCGAAGCTACGTTTCCTCTGTCACGCATGGAAAAACTACGCTGCATCTCCAGGGTGCGGATGAAAGTCAGTAAGAAAACCTTGTTGTTGATCAGCTGTGCAAAGAGCTTCAAGGCTTTCTCCACAGTCTGCTGTCCATTGCCTTGTACCTAAAGGATTGGTAGTAAGGAATAGGAGACTTTTAGGATTATTATTAACTACTTCCATGCTGGAAGTCAGTGGCAATCACCACAAAGGCATGACTTATCTGGTGTGACTGGGCTAAAAAAAAAAGCTAAAATTAAAAATGATAACTTGTTGCTAGGCCTATCGAAATCAATAACCCTCCATTGATAGAGAAAAATACTTAATTTGTTCAAAATTAGAAGACAGAATCTACATATTTACAAAAAAATGTAGTTGGATGAAAGATATTATGGAATGAATTCGATAATTGTGGAATATGCAGCTGTGGAATGGTGCACTATAGCAGAAACAAAGCCGCCTTGACCAGTCCTTTGTGTACTCCTTGCCATGCAGAATTGCAGACAGAACCGATGTTTCGCAATAAAAAAGCCATTTCTACCTCTGCTTTATTTTCTTCATGCATAATCCAACCTGTCTCCCCGCTGCCACCACTCTGCCTTTCCCATGTGAATATCTAGCCCCCTCTTATCTCTACCTCCCCTGAGACAGATTTAATATAAGGCCATTACCTTCCCTGGAATTCATTACCGGCATCTTTGCACCGACTCCTAGCTTGGCTGCAGTCCATCACAGTGGGTCAATGACCCATAGCTGTTCCGAGACAGAGAGTTAACAGAAAACAGCCTGCGCCAGTAGCCAGAAAGATTCTGTCTGAAATACGCTGCCTCCTGTGTTTGCCAAGCTGCCTAGAAACTCAAGCAGTGCATATACATTGCCATAATGAGGCAGGGAAGATGGATAGTACATCTCACATAAAACTGCAGGACATGTATACCCATCTTCAACTTAATAGCAATCTATATTTATAGTAGCAAGGTTCGGAAAGTACTAGGTTTAAACGTGGGTGAATACGTAGGGGCCCAACCCGATCCAATAGAAAGAAAGTACTATGCTATAAATAAATTGCTATAGTGGAAACATTTCCCATCTAGTGTGCATAGCAGTCTATATTTATGTTACCCTTTACATTCACGTATAGTATATATTATGTAGCATTATGAGTAGCCATACTGTATGTCTTGGAATGCGGCAAGGCTGAACTAAATAGCCCTATCACGCAGCAGCCTACATTCTCTGACGTGACAAGAGCAAAAAAGATTTCCATCAAGGTGATATCTGCAAAGAATCCAACAAATATAGAATTGTATATTCATATGTCTATTGCTTCAATAAAAAAAAATTCCAGAACAATCATTAAGCAAGATTCTAGCTTAACCAGCATTGTAACATTTCTGTAAACCTAAGTAAGCTCACCATTACAATAAGGCACCCCAGTATTTTCCCCTGGACCTTGTAAGAGCAACTTATAACTAAGCATTGCAGCTAGTCAGGATATGCTCTTTAAGTAACATATACATACACTCCTCTAGGCACCCAACACTAAATATGGTGGACTGACTCGCTTCTCTACTTGGTGAAGGACTGATCACATCATAAGATGAGAAGATCATCTCTCACGCAATAACGTTGTTTGCTCCCACACCTAAAGTGATCATATGAGTTGAACTAGTTATCTGAGCTGAATAGCGCTGTCCCTCTGGTTCCAGCGCCGTTTTTCTTTTATTTTCCTGGACCCCCCCCCCCTCCCCCCTGTTCCAGAGATATGGCCCACTGTTCTGTTGGCTCCCTATATGTTAATTTTCTGTAGTTAGCCAACGGGGCGTGAGCTACCCTCAAGCTGCCTCGTGCTGATTTGTCAGCATCAGAGGCAGGGAAGCTAGCACCACCTCTTGACATTGAGAATAGTTCACGCCGTATTGGCTAACTACAGCAAATTTGCATATAGCATATAGCATATAGCTAACACAACATTGGGCCATACCTCTGGAACAAGAAAAAACAGTGCTGGAATCAGGGAGACAGCGCTATTCAGGTTAGTTGACAAGTTCAACTTATATGACCTAGCGTCAAGTCCTCTTTAAAAACACAGACAAATGGTGACTCTCACCTCTAGTTCTCGAAGCACAGGATGATCCTCTATTCCTGGAAACAGCACTCTCATGGCATAGGTACGATAATCCAGGTAAGGGATACCTGAGCGATCCAGGTCACTAGTTAATTCATTAATATCAGTCTGTAGTTCTGCAAAAGCTGAAAATAATAGCAAAGAGATCATTAATTCACTTGGCCTGCTCAGACTGTATGGAATTTTCTACGCTAGAAAAAAAAAAATTTTAGGAGCTGAAGCTGAACTGATATTTAATAAATTGTAACACAAGCACATAGAATTGCATCTCTAGGTGGACTTTGCTACTATTAAATATGATAATAAAAATAAGATAAATAAGTGACATTTTCCATGTCATCTTGACGCTATTTCATTGGACACTGTATGAACTTGTAGATGGCCACGTTGTACATAGTAATTTATTCAACTGCAAACACAGAAATTATTACTATGCTAATTCGACCACTGTAAATAATACTTTTACAGCATTTAAAAGCTATGTCTACCTTTGCCACCAATTTTTTTTTTATTGCTTCCTTGTATCTAAACTAAAAAAATGAAGCAACTTTGCAAATTATTTCGGTAGGTTAGAAGTAAGGGACGGATGGAAGGGAGTATGACTGGAACAGCATCAAACTACACAGGGTTTGTTTGTAGTGTGTATCCATGGAGACACATAGGTCTGCATCGGAACTGTTGACACAAAACGATAGAATATGTTAATCAAAACTATGTTGCAAAGGTGGACATAAACCATTTAAAATAATAATCAAAGTTTGGTAAATATGTTTGGTTTCCTTACCAAGATACTACCTCAACAAAATAGAAAAATGGCAATGTATAAAAAATGTATAAAACAAATATTTTTCCCACACTTTGGCTGCTATTATAACGTCTAAATTAGTGATATGATGACATTTTTCAATTTTGGTTGGACATCCTTTGTTAAAAGTCTAGTACTCAGTGTAGCTATATTTATATAGCTATATTTCTAAGCAATATTTATTTATGATAGTAGGAAAAATGAAAAAATAATTATGGCTATGTTGCTGATTTTCATTGAAGATTTAATAGATTTAATGTCGATTTTTCCTTAGCAAATCCGGCATGTGCGAAATAGCAACAACCATGCTAAATAGCAATAACCAGGCCAAGGATGGTCAAAACATTTCATTGAATAACCGATCCAAAACTGTAATATGTACAGGACATCATTATTACCCAAGGACTGCAATAGAATTGACGATTTCTTGCCGAGAGCAGCCAAACATGATGCACACTTGAGATTTAGACTATAGATGCACACATATAAACAAAATCTGAATACATAGCTAAGAACTTGTGATATGTAGAGTCACATGGGTTCTGTAAATACCTTTCTCCATTCTCAATCCATAAAATGCAGTAAGACATAAGAAATATACCAATATATGTGCCAAGACAGACTCTTCTGTCTCTAATCCATGAAGTAGTCCAGCTGCTTAATATTTTGTAGCCACACATGCGGCATTCTTCAACATTAGGCAAACATGGTGGAATGTAAATCTTGCTGTGATCATAAGTCAGCTTGCCATCTTGATCTAACCTTTGCCCACTCTGCAGTGGAATAAGGTCAACCATATTATTGTTCAACTAGTTCAAGTCACAGACAGCAGATGGCAGCTATTTATCCACTTGTTCTGTGTCCAGTGAAATGTATACACATCCCAGACCAGGGATCAGCTGCTGAAACAAAAACCCTTTTACATGTTTGATTGTTGTTCAGCTCAACAGAACATGTGCAAAAACAAAAGAAGACAAATTTAATACAAAGATCCAATCAATAATACATTAAAGGTTGGGACAGAAAGTCTCTTTCCGTATTAGAGGAAACATAAACCTGTGACCCTGGCGCTGAATCTGGTAAAGGAATGTGCCACAGACTCCTGACACCACTTATTTCTTTTTAATACTCTCAATGCTTTAAATACTCACCTTCTTTACATTCAAGGGCCACCCGAGACTCCAGGTTGTCCATCTGCATCTGCAACCTCTTTAGAGTAAGGTCATTCTCTCTGGATTTGCGTTTGTATGCAATGAGCACAATAATGACTATGATGAGAAGAAGGCTTCCACCAGCGGCTATGCTGACAATGGCAGGAAGTGTCAAGAGGCTGTCCGAAATCACGTTGACAGAGCCAGGCGAGAAGACCATTCCTCCAACATGAACCTAGCAGAACACAGAGAAAATTCTAAGAATATACAATGATAACAAAAAAAATTCAGTCTGTGGCGGAATACCACAACTGCAAGGCTGGATCTCGTCTAATTCAGCCTCCCATAACTATGACCTACATGGCTGCTTATTTTTTTCATGTCCATTTTGATACAAGATGTAGATAGAGTAAGTGTTAGTGGTCTGAAACTAGATGGCGTCTGATAATAGTTGTGCAGAACATTGTTTTCAGATGTTCAATACACTTTATTTAAAAAGGGTTGTACAGAAGAGGAAAAACATGAGTGATTTCTTCCAGAAAGAGCACCACACCTGTCCATGGGTTGTGTCAGGGTACTGCAGCTCAACTCCATTGAAGAGAATGGGGCTGAGTGGCAATACCATGTGTAAACTGTTGCAATACACTATTTTTGGAAGAAAGCAGCCATGTTTTTCTAATCTGTACAACCAAAAGTTTTATAAGCTTTACACTTTTATATATACTTTTAGATTCTATAGTTTGATATGCCTCTGTATGCTTAATCAGGGTTGGACTGGTTCTCACAGCATAATGAGCCCAAAGGTCCGGTGGAAGACTGATTCACAAAAAACTCATTAGACCTTAAAGAGAACCTTTCACGTGCCCATGTGCAGCTGAGTACAGCATGTAAGGCTGGATTCACACGAGCATGTTCGGTCCGTAAAGGACGGAACGTATTTCGGCCGCAAGTCCCGGACCGAACACACTGCAGCGAGCCGGGCTCCGAGCATCATAGTTATGTACGACGCTAAGAGTCCCTGCCTCGCTGCGGGACAACTGTCCTGTACTGTAATCATGTTTTCAGTACGGGACAGTAGTTCCAAGGAGAGGCAGAGACTCCTAGCGTCGTACATAACTATGATGCTAGGAGCCCGGCTCCCTGCAGTGTGTTCTGTCCGGGACTTGCGGCCGAAATATGTTCCGTACATTACGGACGTAACATGGTCGTGTGAACCCAGCCTAATAGGCACGGCTTCACAAACACTGTCTCACGTAAAATAATTTTTCTAACTTCCTCCGTTATTTACATATCGATGCCGATATGTAAATAAGCCCCTGAACTGTCAATTGGGCGTTTCTATCTAACTAAATTGCAAGGGGTGTGATCTCTTCGCTCTGACACTGTCCAATCAGCTACGGCTTGCGCTGTGTTTCCCTCCCGCGAGAACACACACAGACTAGTGGTTCTGCAGAGATTGTGCGCATGCACACCCTCACGCATGCGTGCATGGCTGCTCCCGGCGATACTCCCGCCGCCACAGAACGAGAAGAGACGAGGAGAACAAGAAGAGACGAGGAGTACAAGACGAGACGAGGAGGAGAAGGAGACGAGGAGAACATCTACTTACATCCAGGTTTCTGCAGAACCACCAGACTGTGTGTGTTCTCGCAGGAGGGAACACAGCGCAAGCCGCCCTGACACTGTCCGTAGCTGATTGGACAGTGTCAGAGCAAAGAGTATAACGCCACCTTGCCATTTAGTTAGATAGAAACGCCCCATTGACAGATCAGGGGCTTATTTACATATCGGGCGTCAAATATAACAGCACAAATGTGTAAATAACGAAGGAAGTTAGAAAAATAATTTTACGTGAGACAGTGTTTGTACAGCCCTGCCTATTATATGCTGCACTCAGCTGCACATGTATGGGCAGGTGAAAGGTTCTCTTTAATGATCAGATGTCCTACATGTGCAATAACAAAGTTTAGGATGCAATTAAAAGTGGACATGTACATGATCTGTATAGGTTGGGTCCTCAAAATCATTGCCTCTGGTAGGCACAGTGTAGTAGAAAACTGTAGTTCCCCAAATTGTCACCTAGCTCAAAAGGTTAACCAATGAGCATATTCATATAGAAGCATGGAGCTGTGACGATCTGAGGGAGTGTACTAGTACAAACAGCTCAATGCAATCTTATGGAGGCCCTAGACAATAAAAAATACGCAACCCCACAGTAACTAAAACACACAAGACGCTGCAGATGAATCCTCTGCAGGTAGCAGTTGTACTGACTTTTACATAAGATTACTACATTATGATTTTTATATAAATGTGCAAATATTCTAGACTTGTATTAATGATTTTTCAAGTTCAGCAAACGTGATCAAAGTGCAGAAAAAAGATAAATAAAACCTTACTAGCTTTGAGGAAGTCATAATAATATATTTAGGTACGGAAATGCTCTAGATTGATGATGTTGAAGAAAAAGAACTTACAGTCACTTTGTGTTGTCCAGTGAGGTTCGGTGACTCGCAAAGGAGCTGTGTCTCAGATACAGTCACCGCGCATGGAGTATCCCCGATCAGCACAGTGTAATTCAACTTGACCCCTCCTGCGGCAGGTGGACACAGGTTTTTCCCCTGTAGAAAAGGGATGGGTTCCATTATGTGACATAAGCTGTAGTGTTAACATATATGAACATTTAAGAGATACAGATAACTCTGGTTTAAGTAAGTCATGTTGAGCCAGGTTAAAGATGTACTTTCTGTTAACATTCGCTTTTTGTACTGTCTTACCTTTAGTATTATAGGAGATCCAGGCTTCTGCTCAAGGATGCCTGTGGTGCTAAGGAGTTCGAAAGTTGGGTTGGGGTAGTAGATGAATTTGGTGTTATTGAAGATCAGTAGTGTCTGTACGTTATTGAAGATAAAGCCAAACTCATCTGGTCTCTCTATGGCATCCAGCCCTGGGCGATACTCTGGTGTAAGAGCAGGTGCCCAGCATGTCAGATATGTAGCATTTACATTCTTGCATACCTGGTGAGATAAAGAGAGCTTAATATAATGCCTCAAAGATGCACATAAATGGACAATAAACAACAAACCTTTCATTAGATGTTACTAGGATCAATATATACTGCTAATGACAAAAATGATCTGACAGGCTGGTAAATCTGCAGTGTACGGACCTTTTATACAGTATTTGCACTTCCATCGGCCCAAAAGAGGTACCAAAATAAGATGTAAATGTTGAAGGCAAATAATAAGTATGCTACAAACTTTGGTTTCATGGTGAATTAAAGCCCTTCTGTTACGAAACACATACCAATTTAGAATTCAGCAAATTAAGGTTCAATTGATGAGAAATAAAGTAAGTTTATTACTTCTCAATAAAATTATACCATGATAAGACCGGCACAATGTAGTTACGTCATCGCACCTGTTTTGCCGAGCCAGACACTGCACAGACCGCAGGAGCAGAGGGGTCACCTCAACTCGTCGTGGAAACAGGGCTAGGTGAGTCATTATTTTATTATTATTTTTATTAGGCACTATGGGGGCATTATACTGGGTAGGGGGGCTGCTATTGGGCAATATACTGTATGGGGCAGCTATGGGGGCATTATACTGTGTCGGGAAACTATGGGGGCATTACACTGTGTGGGGGCAGCTACATGGGCATTATACTGCGTGGGGCAACATCCTGTGTGGGTCCAGCTATAGGGGCATTATCCTGTGTGGGGGGGCACTAAGGGGTCATTATAATGTGTGGGGGCAGCTATGGGGGAATTATTCTGTGTGGGGCAGCTTTGGTGGCATTATACTGTGTAGTGAGGCACTATAGAGGCATTATACTGTGTGGGGCAGCTATAGGGGCATTATCCTGTGTGGGGGGGCACTAAGGGGTCATTATACTGTGTGGGGGCAGCTATGGGGGCATTATTCTGTGTGGGGCAGCTTTGGTGGCATTATACTGTGTAGTGAGGCACTATAGAGGCATTATACTGTGTGGGGCAGCTATAGGGGCATTATCCTGTGTGGAGCAATATGGGGGCATTATACTGTATAGGGGCAGCTATAGGGGCATTATACTGTGTCAGGAAACTATGGGGGCATTACACTGTGTGGGGGCAGCTACATGGGCATTATACTGCATGGGGCAACTATAGGGGCATTATCCTGTGTGGGTCCAGCTATAGGGTCATTATACTGTGTGGGGGCAGCTATGGGGGCATTATTCTGTGTGGGGCAGCTTTAGTGGCATTATACTGTGTAGTGAGGCACTATAGAGGCATTATACTGTGTGGGGCAGCTATAGGGGCATTATCCTGAGAGGGTACAGTTGTAAGGGCACTATCCTAGATGGGGGCAGATATAAGGGCATTATACTGTGTGCAATCCACTAAGAGGTCATTATACTGTGTGGGGGTCCCACTGGGTTGGGGCCCACTCAGATGTGTTTTGGCCCCTGTGCTAAACACCTAGCTACACCTCTGATGGCCACTGATGGACGGGTTGGGTCACATGACCTATCATCAGGGGCCATAGTGAGGCCTCAGCGACACATAGCAGCAGGATACCTTGAGCCCGCCCCCTCCCCCGCCCACACAATTATCGTTGTTTTCGATATTGCAGGGACTTATTTTTTGAATGGATCTAAGTACCGGCATAAAGCTATGAATGATGTTGACATAGTCAGACCGAAATGGGACTAAGTACGGTAGTGGGAGGTCCAGAACATAAGTCTAGGCCAAAAGTGGGCCCCAGCCTCAGAAAGTTTTGGAACAACTGCTCTAAAACATCTGAAATTCCATTAACATCAGTATTTGTCATGACCATTAGGTGGTGCTATTTTCTCTAAAACAAACAAGCAGTGACCTAACAGGAGTGACCTTGTCAAAGTACAATAAACATCAAAGATGTCCCGTTTTCTTTACAAATTATTTTCCTTTCAGTAGTTTTCAGATTATGTTTTCTTGATGTTTTCATGTAATTCTAGCAAAGCAAAAACATCTTTTGTTATAGGAAAGAGCTGTTTGCCTGCAAAGGACATACATTAACAGATTCCTTGCCGTTATACTTCACACGAATTCTTGGTTCCTGTATGATGTCAAGGTTGGTACCAATAACAGTTAGGGAAGTGTGACCACTGTGGAAAAATACAAAAAAGGAGGAGATTATTTCAATTTGTCAGACAAAAACTGGGATAACAAATGGAAACGATGTCAAATAACACCTGGTCCCCAAAATAAACAATAGCCACAGATGAGCAATAACAAATTATTCCAATGATGAAGATTTCAGCCAGATAATGGCCCACATCAATCCTAGGCATTTTCCATGTCTATTTTTTTTTGGTGAATCAGTTTTTGGGCATATGTAAAATTTATCTATATCGCATGACACGTGCTATAAGAAAATTACCTATTGTTTAAATCGAGTCATTATCTATATTAATACAATTCTTGAAATCTTGCAGTTTTTACTCTGTCCACTGGGGCTCACAATAGACTGACACTTCCTGTTCTGTAGAGATCAATTCTCATTATCATAATAGGCAGGATTACACTGAAAGGTAACACCTCTATATAGATAACACAATATCCACCATTGATGGGCACAGCTCCCCTCCTTCTCTTCCCTGCACAATGACCTCTGCAAAGTTCACAGGGTATGCCTAAACCTTCTCTTATAGAAGTTAATAGTCATCTCCAGTCTACTGGTTTCTATGGTCCATTCGGCTGCTGTAAAACAGGCTGTTCCATAACCATGTACAGAAAATAGGAAAAAAAATCTACAATCATAAAATAAAAACAGATTAGAAAAAAAGATGTACTGTAAGTAGATACATTCCCTTTAAGGGCACGTTCAGACGTGGTGGAATTTTTCCGCTGCAAATGTTGGTGCAGATTTGGGGCAATTACGCAACGAATCTGCACAAACATTTGCATATTTGACAGGTAATTCAGACGTTGCAGATATCACAGCGGACTTGCCACAGACTTCAATTTTTGCATTGCAAAGGCTGAAATACGCAGTGAAATTCCGCTACTTCTCCGCAACAGACAGTGCATGCTGCAGAGGGAAAACTCTGCACCGCAGCCTAATTTCCGTAAAGTAATTTTCTGCAACGTCTGAACTAACTTTCCTAAAGATTTATAGAAAGAAATGAAAAAAACGTCCGCTGTAGAATTCCACTGCGGACTGTCCACAGTGGAATTCAACAGCAATTCCACCACGTCTGCCGTAAATGTGTTGATTTTTAATTTTGAGAAGGTGTCATGATTTTAAGTCTCCTAAGTCTGTCTATTTACCACACCCCATTGGCTAGATTAAAACCAAAAGTGGCGCACGTGATAAATAATGCTATTCTTTTTGTAGCAAATGCTGGTTACTTGTCCTGAGTGCAGGATGGAAATTTTATAAAAAATTGTATTAGGTCATATTTGTCTATGCGTTGCTGGAAATGTCAATGTAAATCTGCAATCACACGTGTAAACAAAGCTACATCTGAAGGCAGATTTCCATCTTATGTCTATGACTGGTTTCAGAATGGTCATTGATAATGATAAGCATTGCAAAAAACAATCGCAGTAAATGATGCTGTGTGCTTTAAGCCAATAAGTTGTCCCACCATGCTGCTCCCCATTAGCCCTAGTTCACACAGAGTTTTTTGCAGGCAGAAAAAAAAATCTGCGATTTTGAACTGCCTGCGTATTTTTTCCACTGCAGGTTTTCTCTGCCTCCCATTGATTTCAATGGGAGGACAGAGGCAGAAACCGCGGCAAGAAAGAACATGGCATTTTTTTTCTGCGAACGGCCAATAGCCACGCAGGAAAAAAAACAAACGCCTCTGCCTCCCATTTAAATGGTGGGCAATTTGGGCCATTTCTTGGCGCTGATTCCAACACGGTTTCCTCGTCAAAATCAGCGACAAAGAACTCTGTGTGAACTGACCCTAATGCTTTTTCCTGACACAGCTGCAGCTTCATCCCCTTCCTTGTCTTCTATTTACTGTATTAGGTCATGTTCTCACGGCGGTTTTCTCCTTCGTGAAAATCTCTGTTAAAAATCGGATATCTGCTGTGGATTTGTAGTTTAATCTGCTGCGAATTCTACTACTGTTCTCGCATGGAATCAGCGCCATGAAATGACTTGTCACTTTTTTCTGTGATGCGGATTTCCCATTAAAAACAATGGGACACAGATTACCATGGCACAGAATCTGTGTGAGAATTCCGCTGTGTGAACATGTCCTTACAGAGCAGGAAAGGGGAAACACAAGCTGCTGGAAGGTGAGGAAGATACCGTTTTCCCAAAAATATTTTTGTTATAATTTCCATGCAGAGATATCTACATTTGCCGGCTTTCTCTGGAAGAATACTTGCTTCTGTGTTAGGGTATGTTCACATGGCAACGCCAATTACGTCTGAAATTACGGAGCTGTTTTCATGCGAAAACAGCTCCTGAATTTCAGACATTCTGACAAGTGCACGCGTTTTTCGTGGCGTCTTTTACGGACATAATTGGGGCTGGTTTTCATTGGAGTCAATGAAAAACGGCTCCAATTACATCTCAAGAAGTGACATGTACTTCTTTGAGGCGGGCGTCTTTTTATGCGTCGTCTTTTGACAGCAGCGCGTAAAAAAAAAGCCTGTCTGCACAGAACACCGTAAGACTCATTGAATTCAATGGGCAGATGTTTGCAGACGGTTTGGAGCCGTTTTTTCGGGCGTAATTCGAGGCGTAAAATGCCTGAATTACATCCGTAAATAGGGCGTGTGAACATACCCTTAAAGTATAGCTGAACGTTTAACAAACTTCTGACATGTCGAAGTGACATGTCAGAAGATTTGATTTGTGGGGGTCCCAGCACTGAGACCCCAACTAATCGCTAAAACTAAGCGGCAGAAGTGCTCGTGTGAGCGCTCAGCCACTTCGTTTCTGTTTGGCTCCGATGTATCGGAGTACGGACTCCAAGACTTTCTATTAAGCCCGTACTCCGATACATTGATTTCCGGAAAAAAGCCAAACGGACACGAAGTGGCTGAGCGCTTTTGCCGCTTAGCGATTGGTGGGGGTCCCAGTGCTCGGACCCACACCAATCAAAACTTCTGACAAGTCACTATTACATGTCAGAAGTTTCTCAAACGTTTATTTAGGGTAGGGCCACACGGAGCGGCCCTGACACGGTTGCAACGCAAGTAACAACCGCGTAGGCACCATGTTCGGTGCGGCTGTCAAACAGCCTGTTAGTGGCCGCATGTTAACGCGGGTAAACCGTCCCTTTATCTGCAAAATCGTGCGGCCATGAATTAATACACCCTTTATGGCCGCACGATTTTGCAAATTGCAACAACTTACGCCCGATTCATTCTCTATAGCAGCGCCAGAAAAAGCCGAACACTGCACTCAGCTATCTCCGGCGCTCCCATAGAGAATCAATGGAGCTGCAGTGCACATGCGCATGTAACCGGAATACCCCTTAACGAGGTATTTGACAGCCGCGCCTATATAGTGCCAGCGCGGTTGTTGGCCGCGTTGCGACCGTGTCAGGGCCGCTATGTGTGGCCGTACCCTTACACTAACATAAAAAGCAGTAAAATATGGGCTTACATATAAACTCTAATCTTTATTTTATAAAAAGTGCAATATCAAGAACCAATGCCTACGAAGATTATGACAGTCAGCCCTATCCATGTAGGACTCCATACAAATCAATAGCATTACTGTGCAGAATTATGGCATTGTAGCTCCAGTTCCATATTATCGCTGTCCAAAATCAATGGAAACACTTGAGATCAATATCATTTTGACATGAGAATGTATATTTGCTGATATTTATTTGTGCACTTTATGGGGCCATTATCGTGATTTACTCACACGGAAATATAAAAATGACAGGAAGTTCACATCTTTTTAGCCCTATTAACCTGCCAGTAATCCTAATTCTGTTGTGTAATGCATTATCATGCCGCCATGAGCTGTGTGTCATAGTTTATCAAAATGTGAGATTGCTTTCCCTTATCTGAAAACATTGTGACCCAGAACCAGCAATGCAGAATAGCCTTGTGTTATAATGATCTGTTATATTCACCTGGTAGGATGAGCCAAACCTAAAATGGGAAAGATGACACTAAATCTGGCCACACATAAAGAAAGATTCTCTCGGGATCCTTCAAGAGGTGTTCCAATATTCTCTGCGGATAAAATGCTCGCATCATGGGAAGTCATTTAGATTTCACACATGTATTTTTCTCAGCTGTTAAGTCAAATCTACACTCGTAGCATTTACCACTAAATTTTATAGCATGTCGTGACTGTTCCGACTGATGAGACAGACTTTCATTACTGGCCTGATGAAGACACCAGTCCGGTGTTGAAACGCGTAGCCCTTTCCACTAAAACTTTGCTGTGATGGTTATCTAAGTCTTCCATCCTTCTGTTCATTCGTGCAGCGCCGATGGTCCTATTTTTTATGTTTTAAAAGTTTCATTGGTCTGGACCAATAAATATATCTATATGAAAAACTCAAAATGGTGACCATTTTAGACTTCGCTTTGGACAATGCAAGCAATATACATGCCCATTGTAATCCTCTATTCTCATTTTCAATTGTACTGTTCTTTATGCATGGCACGTCAAATGCATTCCATACCATTGTGGAAATGAAAAAGCTAATGCACAGGGCTTTCATTGTAATATGTGAAGATCTATAAATTCCCTACTTATTAAGACATTGTGAGAAGGACCTTATATGTTATGACGTTGTATTTGGTTAAGGCTTATCATGGAGAACATTCTGAAACCACACAAATGTCGCTGCAAACCTTCTCTAAAGGCCGCTGCTTGCAATGTAAAGGTCACTATGTAATTGCAGTTCCCCTGGGTTAAGGCTACAATATGCCATGGGATAACTACACCCTATTCTCCTACATGGCTTATACATCGATATATAGTAATGAGTTTGTTGATGTGAGAAATGCATAATAAAAATACATAATAATGTGGTAGGTGAAATAAAAGAGAGATTCCATAACAGGTTCTGTACACCTCTTGGACAGCCATGGGTTAATAGCAGACAGGTTTAACAAGCGCTTTGTGCTATGGGGCTCGCTATTTTAAAGACATTATACAAACAGAAGTTTGGCTAAGGGCTCATTCAGACGAGCGTGTTGCTCGTCCGTGCGCTGTGCGTTGAAATAACTCACAGCACACGGACCCATTCATGTCAATGGGGCTATTCAGACATGCGTGAGTTTCCACGCAGCGAGTGGCCGTTGCGTGAAACTCACTGCATGTCCTATATTGGTGCGTTTTTGTGCGTGTGCTGTCCGTGTTTCACGCTTCAGTTACATAGAAAAGCAGAGAAATAAAAACTGCTTGTACGAACGTGAAAAATGCATGCCACACGCAAAGCACACTGATGTCAAAACGCAAAGCACACGGACATTAAATGTAGGAAAAACGCTGCGTCTTTTACGCGCGCAAATTGGACACGCTTGTCTGAATGTAGCCTAAAGGTCTCGGGACAACAAAGTAAAACCTGAGCTGGGTCCACAGGGATACATAGAAGATGGTGGCAGCTTGCATAATAGATGCTGGCGCCCTTCTACTTATATATTTATGTTACTTATATAGTGCCAACATATTCTGCAGCGCTGCGAAAGAGTTGTCATCACAATCTAAATTCCCTATCTGGTTTTTTTCTTGTGTGGGAAGATACCAACACAAAACACAGGAAGACCATAGAAACTCCATGAATATTGTGCCCTAAGGCTAAGTTCACACTACTGTTAGTATACGTTTACCTCTCCTCCGTCAGATGAATAGAGGATCGAAAGATTAAACGGAAAGCAACGGTTCCATTACATTTACCATTTAAATGGTAATTCTTTTGTTTCATTTGCTTTCCGTTTGTGAGGTTTCTGTTTTTTTGACGGAAGCAAAAGTGCAGTCTGCAGAACTTTTGTTTCCGTGAAAAAAACAGAAACATAGCGAATGGAGACAAACGGAAAGCAACTGAAAAAAAGAATTACCATTGAAATCAATGGTAATTCTAATGGAACCGTTGCTTTCTGTTTAATCTTTCGATCCCCTCTTTATCTGACGGAAGAGAGGTAAACATATAGTAAACGTAATGTGAAGCCTTAGGCTGGGTTCACACGACCTATTTTCAGACGTAAACGAGGCGTATTATGCCTCGTTTTACGTCTGAAAATAGGGCTACAATACGTCGGCAAACATCTGCCCATTCATTTGAATGGGTTTGCCGACGTACTGTGCAGACGACCTGTTATTTACGCATCGTCGTTTGACAGCTGTCAAACGACGACGCGTAAAAATACAGCCTCGTCAAAAGAAGTGCAGGACACTTCTTTGGACGTTTTTGGAGCTGTTTTCTCATAGACTCCAATGAAAACAGCTCCAAAAACGGACATAAAAAACGCAGCGAAAACGGCGCGAAAAATGCGAGTTGGTCAAAAAACGTCTGAAAAGCAGGGTCTGTTTTCCCTTGAAAACAGCTCTGGATTTTCAGACGTTTTTGGTCACTACGTGTGCACATACCCTGAGTTGATTTCAACCCAGGAGTCCAGTGCTGCAAGGTCACCGTGTTGTCCATCTACTAGTATTCTGACAATGTAGCTGTGTTTGCTATTACAATGCCTTTCATGACTATCTTTCTATCAATGGTAAATAAATAAGTTGTCATTTTGCTTAAAGAGTCTCTATCATCACATTATAAGTGCCCTATCTTGTACATGATGTGATCGGCGCTGTAATGTAGATAACAGCAGTGTTTTTTATTTAGAAAAACGATCATTTTAGACGGAGTTATGACCTATATTAGCTTTATGCTAATTACTTTCTCAATGGACAAATGGGCGTGTTTTACTATATGACCAACTGGGTGTTGTACAGAGGAGTGTATGACGCTGAGCAATCAGTGACCAATCAGCGTCATACACTTCTCTCCATTCATTTACACTGCAGATCGCGATATATCTATATCGCTATTTGCAGTCACATAAATACACTATAATGCTACTCATGTGTCATGACAATGAATATACATTACCTCCAGCCAGGACGTGATATGTATTCATTCTCCAGACCACTTCTGTAGCGTCTCTGTGAGTTACAGCACAGCACAGCGAGATCTCGCTGTGAATGACAGTTTACAGCGTAATCTCGCGAGACTACCCTTGCCATGCTGTAACTGATAGAGACGCTCATAGAGGCCTTACTCTCCATTCTGGGAAGGATAAAGCTCAAGGGAAAATGTCCCGGTAGTCAAGTATTATTTTACCACAAATGTGCAACTTAAATGAAGATGTGGGCCATGATGTTATAGCTTTGCGTTTTACCACACTATTACATGTATGTATGGAAGAGAGCAAGCGTGTAAAACAAACAACGTCATTGTTACAAAACTTGTAAATATGTTAATACAGCAATGTCATTCTATTCCACTATCGCAGACTATATAAAGATGTTCTGCAAAATGAGCAAATTCTTATGAAACTTAACAACCTTCTATTACTATAGACTATTTTTTTGTATTAACTGTGGAAACGTATAAATGTGCTCAATCCCCTAAAATCACGTACATTCAATACTTGTGACTTAACCTGCCGCATTTATTAGGCCTGTGGCATGACGTATTGCAGTATCCCAAATGAATCATTTTCCTATCCTGTACAGATGAAGTAGTACAGCAATTTCTTTCATCTGTTAATAGCTCCCATTCTTGCTTTATGTTTGCACTTACAGTGACATTTGGTTTTACGCCAAACAATTTGTAATTCTTTACGTTTGGCGGTCATTTAGTTTCTTGGTTTTGTAAAAAAATAAAAAATAATAATTACAAATAAATAACAATTTTGAGTACACTTGCGTAGCTCAATGAAATTATTTTTGTGCCCAGCAAAAAACTATATGACATTTAACTCCTTATTCACCGCTGCAGGTACATGTCAACTTAGAAAGGGGTTCACACCTGCGTTGAACCACTCCGTCGTTCTGATCCGTCAGAGGAGCAGAACAAGGGAATAACAGAACCAGCGCACAACGGACATCGCTGGTTCGCAACGGAATCCATTGACTTTAATAGGTATCCGTCAGGCTGTTTGTGATTTTATCGGACACAATAGCGCAGCATGCTGCGCAATTGTCTCCGGTAAACCCTGCCGGATTTGCGACTGAGGCTCCTAATGGAGCCTCCGATGCAGATGTGAACAGAGCCTAAGATGGCCTAGTCAATATTGCTGAACAACAAAATCCTTTACTGCTCAACTACTGGAAAAGATTTAGATATGTAGAACTGCCCCAAGAACAAATTATAACAATATTAGTATTGTATTTATCTAACTGGTGTTAATCTGTCCTTGCTGTTTCGGAAATCAGCACTGACTACCTGTTGAACTGACTGCCACTCAGTCTCCACCCCATGCTTGGACTGCTGTGCAAGCAGAGCTGTAGTGTAAATCATGGACAGGGGTTTTTACACTACTTCGATAACTGATGATAGCAGTGCACTAAAACACTGGAGAAAGCAGCTGTCAGTTAAGCATTTCCCATATGGTGAATTACATATACTACTTCTATATAGTAGTGATAATAAACTGCTTCAAAAGTAAAAATGCGTTACGATTCTGTACCCAAAACAAGGCGTCAAATAAAGAAATGAGTAAAAATAGCTTCCATATCTTACCTGGCGATACTCCAGTCAGGTTCAATGCGCAGGACCTTGGGGTCATCAATGTATTCAAACTGCAGGCTGCTCCCTAACTGAGCTCTGTCCACACTCACCGAAACATGGACTAGGCCCAAGCCATGCAAGGAAGGCGCTGACACACAGACTATTTCATTCAGAGACCTCCTGCAACAAAGAAATTGAAATCACTTCATTTTAATATTCATTTTCTTCTTTTTCCATGTGTGTCTGTGGTTCCGGCTGAATAAACTGCTGGATGAAGCATACACACACATCAATAGGCCATACCTTGTTTCAGGGGTTTATGCACAGCGGACAATTTCTGTTATGTGCAATGTCATGGAAATCCCTTTAGATTGTATGCACCATGACCACATTGTAAGAGCCCTAGGACAGGTGTGCCACCAACTACATCAATCCTGGAGACATCTGCCTTTTTTTTGGACCCCGTATACCCCACAGGCACATAGGGAGTGCAAATGTCATTCTTTCTATGAGAAAATGGAATGCTGATATCATTCCAAAATGAAGAAAATCTATGTGTGCTATATTGAGAGCTTCCAATTATTGAAATGTGTTTAATATCTCCCCCTTTCAGACTAGTTCACACTGAGTTTTTTTAGCGCTATTTTTGATGCAGAAACCGCGCCCAAAAAAACGTCTGAAATCGCCCCCTATTGATTTCAATGGGAGGAAGAGGATTTTTTTTCCGTGAGTGGAAAAAAACTCTTGTGGGAAAAAGGAGCGACATGCTCCTTCTTCCCGCGGTTCCATCTCTGACCTCCGATTGAAATCAATGGGAGGCAGAGAAAGCGATTTTCACAGAGTTTTCTGCCCACGCAGCAAAGAAGTGCAGGCAGGTCAAAATCTACCTCAAAATTCCTGAAGGAATTTTGAGGCAGATTTCTCTGCCTGCAAAAAACTCCATGTGAACATACCCTATGGCCCTATTCACACTGAGTTTTTTGCAGGCGGAAAAATCTGCCTCAAATTTCCTTCAGAAATTTTGAGGCAGATTTTGGTCTGCCAGCAGAACATTTGCCGCGTTTTTCGCCCGCGGGCATTGGGCACTTCCACAAAAAATTTGATCTCTGCTTCCCATTGATGTCCCATTGAGACGGAAACACCCGAAGAAAGGGGATGTCGCATATCTTTACCGCGAGCATTTTTCACCGCTCGCGGGCAAAAAGCGATTTGGGGTGTTTGTTCGCGCTGTTTTTGACGCAGTTTCCTTGTCAAGAACAGCGACAAAATACTCCTTATGAACTATGTCCCCATTTGCACTCAATCATCACAATGGGCCAAGCTATAATCTACCTATGTATGGTCAATTCTAGTAATAGGGAAACTACCATCAATGTGATAATACAAAAAGAGACTGATCAAGGAACAGTAAGGATGACACGTTCACAGGGGTTTGTTTAGACTGACAGTATATGACTTCTATGAGTACTAAAAGTACTGTATATAGGGCAATTTTGGATGGATATTCTCAAAAATTGTCTGCTCTCCTGAAAGACCAAAATACTGTTTCTTCTGGGAAAACTGAGGAGATCCAGACGAGGCTGGACGCAGCCTGCAGGGCTTAGGAGGGAAGCCTCCATGACAGCCCTAGGAGGGAAAGGGTTAACTTCGTAGGAAAAGTTAGAGGTGGAGGAGGGACAGGGAGGAGTTAGGGGGCCGTTACGGAGCATCCCGCTGTTTTTCGGCAGTGAGCCGGAAGCAGCGGGAGAAGTAACACTCACACAAGTAAGCTCCCGTTGCCCCGCTCTGTACTGCATGTCTGAGGCTGAGATTCTTGCGCGGCTGCGTGCCGCTGCTGTGCACCACGGTCCCGGTTGGTTGGAGGAGACCGTGGCTGCACTTACAATGATCCCCGACGCCGATTCGCCACGTCAGGCACGGCATATGAGGTCTGTTGCAGTGGGGGACAGGCTCCCCTCCCCCGGCCCCCTTCCTGGCAGTAATATGGCGGCGGGGGGGGAGTCTACAACACCCGCTCCTGCTCAGAGGAGGCAGAGAGCGTCGCCGGGGGTGACGGCGACTCAGGCCGGGTCTGCCCGTCGCTCCCGGCGGTCCCGACCTCCAGAACGCCTCAGCCCTGAGGTGGTCCCGCAGACACGGCGTCGCAGGGGGAGCCCTAATATGGACGCTGCAGGCCAGGCAGCTGGGAGGACCGTCCCTTCCCAGGCCCTGCGTCCTGGCAGGAATCCCAGGCCGCGACGGGGTCCGGCGGTTCTCAGGGAGTCGCAGGCCGGGCTCCCTGTCACCCCCCCCCCATCAGATGCAAGATCGGGAAGACTGGTTACGGCCGCCCCGCCTGGTGATGCTCCGGCCAGGGGGCAGGCTTCATCAGGATCGTCGAGACGGACGCCTAGACCTGCAGCGACGTCGAGGCAACAGGTCCGGTCGGAAGTTTGGATCCCAGCGGTCGGGCGGCAGGTTGCCGGCCCATCTGCCAGCGCGTCATCATCCCCGGTTCGGAGATGTCGGTGGGATGGCCAGTCGTCGGCGAGAGAGGAGCTGGAAGACGGTGAAATAGACGTGTATCGGCGAGGGCAGGATGGTCCGGCTGACGGGAACACAGCGCCTGTGCAGCCCGGTGAGTGCATAACTCCATCTTTGTCGTATCCAGCGATTTTTATGTCGGGTGTCGGCAGGGGGGCTGCTAGCGTCGCATCGGTGGCCGGTAGTGGCGCGGGCGGGCGCGACGGCGCGGGTCTAGCGGACTTGGTGGGTTGCTTGCGGGAGCTGGTCGGGCGTCTAGATAGGGCGGCGGCGCCAGTAGTTACGGAGGTGTCCCCGGCGGTAGTTTGGGAAGGCCCCAGGGAAGTGGGACTGTTACAGGCGCGTCCCGTAATGGCGGCTACGGAGGCGGTCGCGGTGTCGGTACAGACCGAGGCCCAAAAAGACGGCGATCGGGTGCGTATTGATGATCGTGCTCGCGGGGAGGTGTATGTTTGCTTTGAAGGTCCGTTGGGGGCGCACTTAAAGCAGGAGGTGCGTGAGCGTATTTGGAAGGACGAATACGTTGAGATTTTTTCTCTTCTGCCGCTTGCTAAATTCAATTTGGATAGGAGCAAGCGGGATGAGAGCAAGAAGGACGAGGAGGAGCGTCGGCGGTATAGGCTTATCCCGCAGACGTTCGTTAATTGGTCGCAGGCGTTCGCCATCTTAGCCAGTGTAATAGGAGAAAAGGCGCCGGAAAATTGTTCGGCGTTGTTTTGTTATTTTGACGCCATTGGGGAGGCTCATCGGGTGTACGGGGGGCAGGCTTGGCTCAGATACGATGAGCAATTCCGTCAGCGAAAAGCGGTTCGGCCGGCGATTCAGTGGGACCAGAAGGATATTGCTCTCTGGTTAAGGGTCACGGCTCCGGTTAGGCAGCCCTTTCCCGGGAGCGTTGGCCAAGGGGGCCAGTCCAGTCAGGTCGGACAGGGCGGTGGGGCAAAGTTGGGATTCTGCTGGCAATTCAACGATGGCCAGTGTAAGTTTGGGGCCACGTGCAAGTTCAAGCACGTGTGTTCGGAGTGTAATGGTGCATCCCATGGGGCGGCAAAATGTATGCGAAAAAAGAGGTCAGGGAACCAGTCCTCCTCGGCTGGTCAAGGGGTTGTCACCGGTGAGGGTGGAAAGGATGGCCCCCTATCTAAATGAGTATCCGGATAGGGCTGCGGCGAAGTTGCTTTACGAAGGGTTTAGTGTTGGTTTTATTATTCCTCCGCCTCCTTATGAGGTCCCGGTTACGCGGAGGAACCTTAAATCGGCCTACTTGCATGCTGAGGTCGTGTCAAAAAAGTTGTTTAAAGAAGTTTCGTTAGGCCGCATGGCGGGGCCTTTTATTGATCCGCCAATAAAGGATTTAGTCGTGTCCCCATTGGGTATTGTTCCAAAGCGCGAGCCCCAAAAATTCCGGTTGATTCAGCACTTATCGTTTCCCAAGGGTTTGTCGGTAAATGACGGGATTGATCATGAGTTGTGCTCCGTAGTGTATACCTCATTCGATAAAGCGGTGGGGTTAGTTCGTGCTGCGGGTCCAGGCGCGCTGCTCGCAAAAACCGACATCGAGGCGGCGTTCAGGTTGTTGCCAGTTCATCCAGAAAGCCAACGGCTGTTGGGTTGTTTTTGGAATGGGGCTTTTTACGTGGATCGGTGCCTTCCGATGGGGTGTTCCCTTTCTTGCGCGTACTTCGAGGCTTTTAGTAGCTTCGTGGAGTGGGTGACGAAGGGTGTAGCCGGGGTCGATTCGTTGATACATTACTTAGACGATTTCTTGTGCGTCGGCCCGGGGGGTTTGCCCGTTTGCGGTAATCTGCTTCACGCACTGCAGAAGGTTGCGAGGGATTTTGGGATCCCTTTGGCGCCAGAAAAGACTGAGGGCCCGGTAACGACGATTTGTTTTTTGGGAATTGAGATAGATTCGGTGGCTATGGAGTGTCGTCTTCCGATGGATAAGTTGGGGGCTTTGAGTCAGGAGGTACGTCGGGCTTGCAAGTTAAAAAAAATTACGCTGCGGGAGATTCAGTCGTTGCTGGGGAAGTTGAATTTCGCCTGCCGGATTATGCCAATGGGGAGGGTGTTCGGTAGACGGTTGGCGGCGGCTACGGCGGGAGTGCGTGCGGCACATCACTTCGTACGGCTCAAGGAGGAGCATCGGGCTGATTTGCAGGTATGGGATGACTTCTTGGGCCAGTATAACGGTCGGTCGCTATGGATGGCTCCAGCGCAGGATACGAGTGATTTGAATATTTTTACGGATGCAGCTGGAGCGGGCGGTTTTGGAGCTTATGGGGGGGGTCCGTGGTGCGCGGGTCAATGGCCGGCTAGCTGGGTGTCCAGTGGACTCACGCGGAATCTGGCCCTGCTCGAGCTGTTCCCCATCGTGGTTGCGGCGACCATCTGGGGGGACAGGCTCAGGGATAAGAAGGTTCGTTTTTACTGCGACAACATGGGGGTGGTGCTGGCCATTAACAACATCACGGCGTCCTCTCCTCCGGTAATTCAGTTGTTGCGACATTTAGTGTTGGTGTGCTTGTCATTGAACGCGTGGGTGGTGGCGGTGCACGTGCCGGGGGTACGGAATTGTATCGCTGATGCTCTTTCTCGCTCGCAGTGGGACCGGTTTCGGCAATTGGCACCGGGAGCGGAACGTCTCGGTTTGGTCTGCCCGGAACATCTTTGGGATCTGGTCTCGGTCCCGTAGAACGATTGGTGAAAAGGTCTTTGGCGCGCTCAACGTGGAGTGCTTATTCTGCTTGCTGGAGGCAGTGGGAGGAGTGGGTAAGAGAGTTGGGTGATGTCAACACGGATAGAGACAGGTTGGTGGCACTTTTGTACTGGTTAGGGGACGCCTGGGAGGCGGGGTTTTCATTGGCAAAGGTTAACCGCTTCATGTCGGCGGTGGCGTTTGGTTTCAAGTTACGGGGCTTTAGGGATGTGTCTAAGGAATTCTTAGTGGGGCAGGCTTTGAAGGGTTTGCGCCGAGGTAGGGTCGAGGCGGATCGTAGAAGGCCTGTGTCGTTTTCTCTGCTGAGCTCTTTGGGCGGATCATTAGCATCGGTCTGTCGTTCTTCGGCCGAGATGAGGTTGTTTCGGTTAGCTTTTTCTTTGGCGTTCTTTGGGGCATTTAGAATCGGCGAGTTGGTTTCGCCGAGTACCAAGCAAGCTGGGGGGTTGAGACTGAGAGACGTGAGCCTATATACAGATCGGTTGGAGGTATGGTTGCGTCGGTCAAAGACTGACCAATTAGGAAAGGGGAAGCTGATAGTGTTGTTCGCTCTCCCGGGTTCGGCTATGTGCCCGGTGGCGTGCAGGCAGGGTTTTAAGCCACAAGTGGGGTCTCCGGAGTTGCCATTGCTATGTCACGAGGACGGGTTATTTTTGTCTAGATTTCAATTTAGAGCTGTATTCAAAAAATGCTTGGCGGCGGTCGGTGTTGCGGCGGACGCGTACTCATCTCATTCCTTCAGGATTGGCGCAGCAACGGAAGCAGGGCGCTGGGGGTTGGATGATGAGGGGGTGCGGCGCATCGGTCGTTGGGAGTCCAACAGATTTAGGTCTTATGTCCGCCCCCATCTGTTATGAGTTTTGCCGTTTGCACTTATAAGAATGTTTTGTGTGGTGGTATTTAACTTGCTTTTCCGTTTCAGATCCGCCTCCGTGTTTGGTGTGGTTGCTGGGCCACTCTTACGTGCATTGGGGGGCTTTGAGGGCGGACGTCCGCCCGGACGGTCGCCAGTTGCGCATTCCGCGACAGGATGCGGTTTTGCATTGGCTGGGATTTAGAGGTATGTCGTGGAGTAGGGTGTTAGCGGAATTCCAGACATATGCCCGGCTTGATAGGGTCCCGGAGATCTTGGTCTTGCACGTGGGTGGGAACGATTTGGGTGTCCGCCCTTTTCGTGAGTTGGTGCGGGATATTAAACACGATATGTTGTGTTTGTGGGTTTCTTATCCCAGGTTGGTAATTGTGTGGTCGGACATTGTCCCAAGAAAACATTGGCGGCTGGCTAGGTCAGTGGAAAGAGTCAATAAGGCTCGCATTAAGGTTAATCGCGCGGTGTCCCGATTTGTAGCCAAAAACGGGGGCATTTGTGTTCGGCACAGGGACTTGGAGTCAGGAGTGGGGAACTACTGGAGGAGCGATGGGGTTCATTTGACCGAGGTTGGGATTGATCTGTGGAGCTTGGCAATAGCAGAAGGAATTGAAAGGGCGGTGGTGGTGTGGCGGAACTCACAGGCTTAAGGTGGTCAAGGCCTGTTTCGCTGTGGCGGGGGGAGTCCTTGAGGCCAGTCAGTACAAAATTGGTGGGGGGGTCGCATCGGGGGTATGCGTCCCCCAAAAAAGGTACATGGTTGAAGACTTCATCGGGTGTTATCCCTTTGAAGTGGTCTTCTGGTGGAAGGTATATCACTCGAAGGCTTCATCGGGTGTTATCCCTTTGAAGTGGACTTCTAGTGGTCGGTATAGCACTTGAAGGCTTCATCGGGTGTTATCCCCTTGAAGTGGACTTCTGGTGGTTGGAGCCATCTGCAGAGGTCAGTGGTGCCTCCGAGCTGGTTTACGGCTGGAGGTAATTGGTGGTTTGCAGATGGCTAACTCGAGGTGTGTAAAAAAGGAATATCTAAAATGGCTTCAAGGACTGCCCCTGCTCGGTCTAATGTTAACGTTAAATTGTTATTTATGATTCTGACCCATGTTGGGTCATGTGAATTATTAGGAGGAATTCTCTGGTGGATTCCTAATTAGTTATCCGAATGTTTCGGATTTAATTTGGTTTTAAAACTGTGAAATTAATAAAACGGCTGCTGTGGCCATTTCACATCCAACCTCGGTGTCACGTGTCTTTTCCTAAAGGTGGGGGTGAAGGGATTGGTAGGGATAAGGGAAGGTGCACTAACACACGACTCTACTTAGGCAGGTCAAGACGAGGCTGGACGCAGCCTGCAGGGCTTAGGAGGGAAGCCTCCATGACAGCCCTAGGAGGGAAAGGGTTAACTTCGTAGGAAAAGTTAGAGGTGGAGGAGGGACAGGGAGGAGTTAGGGGGCCGTTACGGAGCTTCCCGCTGTTTTTCGGCAGTGAGCCGGAAGCAGCGGGAGAAGTAACACTCACACAAGTAAGCTCCCACCCTCCCTCCCATTTGGTGTTATCCCTTGTGGTCTTTATTAATTCTGTTTATGAGTGTGGCAATTTTATTGTGTGCTTATTTAACATGTTTTTTTTTTTTTTCTTTTCATTCGGAGTAGGTCCTGGTGTCATGGCAGCTGGCGGGGGGAGTCCTTGAGGCCAGTCAGTACAAAATTGGTGGGGGGGTCGCATCGGGGGTATGCGTCCCCCAAAAAAGGTACATGGTTGAAGACTTCATCGGGTGTTATCCCTTTGAAGTGGTCTTCTGGTGGAAGGTATATCACTCGAAGGCTTCATCGGGTGTTATCCCTTTGAAGTGGACTTCTAGTGGTCGGTATAGCACTTGAAGGCTTCATCGGGTGTTATCCCCTTGAAGTGGACTTCTGGTGGTTGGAGCCATCTGCAGAGGTCAGTGGTGCCTCCGAGCTGGTTTACGGCTGGAGGTAATTGGTGGTTTGCAGATGGCTAACTCGAGGTGTGTAAAAAAGGAATATCTAAAATGGCTTCAAGGACTGCCCCTGCTCGGTCTAATGTTAACGTTAAATTGTTATTTATGATTCTGACCCATGTTGGGTCATGTGAATTATTAGGAGGAATTCTCTGGTGGATTCCTAATTAGTTATCCGAATGTTTCGGATTTAATTTGGTTTTAAAACTGTGAAATTAATAAAACGGCTGCTGTGGCCATTTCACATCCAACCTCGGTGTCACGTGTCTTTTCCTAAAGGTGGGGGTGAAGGGATTGGTAGGGATAAGGGAAGGTGCACTAACACACGACTCTACTTAGGCAGGTCATGAACATGCAGGAAGTACAACATTCCGTTCTACCCCAGAAAACAGCATATTAATAATATTAGTATATTATCATAAGTTTAATATTGTCCCTTTTTCAAATATATTATATGTAGCAGCACCATAGAGTACATGGTGTTGTGAAATACACTGTGGTTATGTGAAAGACTCCTTAGCTAGTCTTCCTAAATATATTTATTGAGCCATTGTAAACTCCCCTTCCCCTTCCTCATTTTTGTTTCATCTCCCTCCGCTATTGTTGATTCCTATGTGAGTGTCACACTTGCACAGAGCGCTTTATTTTAGGCAGTATAATACAGAAAATATAAAGGAATCTAAGAGTGACCTATTGGCCGCAGTGTGTTTAGGGCACTATTTAATGAACTCTGACAGATTGGTAGAATCAAGCATTTGCTCACCAAGCAATAAAATAAACGTTACAGGGTAGAATGCAGAGAGAGGCTGAATCACAATTATGTGCTTTATACATTGTGCTGCCTCTGTACCCAATATAGTGCAGGTCCCAGCAAAATATCTAGCGCTACATTATCTTGGCTCATGCGTCGAAATGTCACATATTCTGCAAGTCATTTTATTTATTTTTTTTCAATAGAAAGCTGCTTTTTTATTCTTCAGGAAGATGCCTTCGAATTGATATGTAATACATGACACAACCTTTGTAGAATATATGCAAAATGTTACCAGGCTTTCTGTGATCTCTATCAGTAAACATTGTACTGATCCTGAAATGAATGTTTACTGGACCATCTACATAGAAATTATGTGACTGAAGTGTATATATATTGGTGTTCGCATTTTCTTGTGTGCTGTGTATATACATATACACAGCACACAAGAAAATGCGAACACCAATGTCACCTAAGCCGCTAAATACAAAAAAGTATGCATACGCACATTTTGATCAAATTGTGTGTGCCCACCTGCCACGACAAGGCGTCCTCTATAGGTGGGAACTAATCCAAATATTACATTTTATTCACCCATAGTGGACAGGCGATGTATATGTATATGAATATGCATATACAGCGTATATAAAAAATCTACACACCCCTGTTAAAATGCCAGGTTTTTGTCATGTCAAAAAATCAGTCCAAGATTAATTATTTCAGAACTTTTTCCACCTTTAATGTGACCAATAATCTGTACAGTTCCATAGAAAAATAAACTGAAATCATTTAGAGGGGAAAAATAAAAATAGCAAAACTACAATAATGTGGTTGCATAAGTGTGAACACCCTTTTATAATTGGGGATGTGGTTGTGTTCAGAATTAGCCAATCACATTTAAACTCATGTTAAATAGTAATCAGTACACAGCTGCCATTATTTAAAGTGATTCTGAGTAACCTCATATAAAGTTCAGCTGTTCTATTAGGATTTTCCTGACATTTTCTTTGTTGCATGTGACAGAAAAAGCCATGGTCCATAAAGAGCCTACAACACATCAAAGGGATCTGATTGTTGAAAGGCATCAGTCAGGAGAAGGGTACCAAAGAATTTCCAAGGCATTAGATATAACATGGAACACAGTGAAGACGGTCATCAATAAGTGGATTACATTTGGCACAACAATGACATTACCATGAACTAGACATCCCTCAAAACGTGATGAAAAGACAAGACGAAAATTAGTCCGGGAGGCAACCAAGAGGCCTACAGCAACACTAAAGGAGCTGCAGGACTTTCTGGCAGGTACAGGTTGTGTAGTGCATGTGTCAACCTCCTGTATTCATCATATGTCTGGGCTGTGGGCTAGGGTGGCAAGACAGAAGCCTTTTCTAACAAAGAAAAATGTCCAAGCCCGGCTCTGTTTTGCAAAGACCTACATCAAGTCTGCCAAAAGCATGTGGGAAAGCGTGTTATGGTCTGATGAGACCAAGGTTGAACTGTTAGGCCATAATTCCAAAAGGTTTGTTTGGTGCAAAGTCAACACTGCACATCACCAAAAGAACACCATACCCACAGTGAAGCATGGTGAAGGCAGCATTATGCTTTGGGGCCTTTTTTTCTGGAGCTGGAACAGGGGCATTAGTCAAGGTGGAGGGAATTATGAAAAGTTCCAAATATCAGTCAATATTGGCACAAAACCTGCAGGCCTCTTCTAAAAAGCTGAAGATGAAGAGGAATTTCACCTTTCAGCTCGACAACGACCCAAAGCATACCTCCAAATCAACAAAAGAATGGCTTCACCAGAAGAAGATCAAAGTTTTGGAATGGCCCAGCCAGAGCCCAGACCTGAATCCCATTGAAAATCTGTGGGGTGACCTGAAGAGGGCTGTACACAAGAGATGCCCTCGCAATCTGACAGATTTGGAGCGCTTTTGCAAGGAAGAGTGGGCAACAATTGCCAAGTCAAGATGTGCCATGCTGAGAGTCTTCTACCCAAAAAGACTGAATGCTGTCATAGTCAAAGCGTAATTCAACTAAGTATTAGTTTAAGTGTGTGCAGATTTATGCAACCACATTATTTTTGTTCTTTATTTTTATTTTTCCACCCTAAAAGATTTCAGTTTGTTTTTCAATACAATTGTACAGATTATAGATGACATTAAAGGTGGAAAACGTTTTGAAATGAGTCATTTTGGACTGATTTTATAACATGACAAAATCCCGGCATTTTAACA
This sequence comes from Rhinoderma darwinii, assembly GCF_050947455.1. Classification (NCBI taxonomy): domain Eukaryota; kingdom Metazoa; phylum Chordata; class Amphibia; order Anura; family Rhinodermatidae; genus Rhinoderma; species Rhinoderma darwinii. Next base: position 336,607,074 of record NC_134688.1, on the reverse strand, counting down.
GGGGTGTGTAGACTTTTTATATCCACTGTATATACATTACTGTGAAAAAGTTTTAGGCAGTTGTAGAAAAATGCTGCAAAGTAAGAATGCTTTAAAAAAAAGAAATGTTAATTTTTTTTTTATCAATTAACAATATGCAAAGTGAATGAACAGAAGAGAAATTGAAATCAAATTAATATTTGGTGTGACCACCCTTTGCCTTAAAAACAGCATAAATTCTTCTAGGTACACCTGCACACAGTTTTTAAAAGAACTCGGCAGGGAGGTTGTTCCAAACATCCTGGAGAAGTAACCACAGATCTTCTGTGGATGTAGGCTTCCTCAAATCTGTCTGTCTCTTCATGTAATCCCAGACAGACTCGATAATGTTCAGATCAGGGCTCTGTGAGGGCTCCTTGTTCTTATTTATGCTGAAGATAGTTTGTAATGACATTGGCTGTATGTTTGACTTCGTTGTCCTGCTGCAGAATAAAGTTGGAGCCAATCAGACACCTCCCTGATGGTATTATGATGGCTAAGTATCTGCCTGTATTTCTCAGGATTGAGGACACCATTAATCCTGAACAAATCCACAACTCCATTTGCTGAAATGCAGCCCCAAACTTGCAGGGAACCTCCACCATCCTTCACTGTTGCCTGCAGACACTCATTATTGTACTGTTCTCCAGCCCTTTGGTGAACAAACTGTCTTCTGTTACAGCCAAATATTTCATATTTTGACTCATCCATCCAGAGCACATTTTTCTGCACCCCAGTTCCTGTGTTTTGTGCATAGTTGAGTCGCTTGACCTTGTTTATACGTCAACGATATGGCTTTTTAGCTGCAATTCTTCCATGAAGACCATTTCTGGTCAGACTTCTCTGAACAGTAGGTGGTGTCCCCCCGGTTTCTGCCAGTTCTGATCTGATGCCACTGCTGAACATCTTCCGATTTAGAAGGGAAGTAAGCATGATGTGTTTTTGATCTGCTGCACTAAGTTGCCTTGGTCGACCACTGCGTCTTAGGGCCTCAACGTTACCTGTTTGTTGTGCTTCTTAAAAAAAAAACTTAAACAGCACATCTTGAAACTCCAGTCTGCTTTGAAATCTTTGCCTGGGAGAGAGTTTGCTGGTGCAGTATAACTAGTATCTGGTCGCTGTGTTCAGTCTTGCCATGGTAAACCTGTGACATGAAACTATCTCCCACAGTCTCACCTTCGTAGCAGAGTTTGGCTGTTTCTCACCGAGTTGCAAGCCTCCTACACAGCTGTTTCTGTTACAGTTAAAGAGGCTCTGTCACCAGATTTTTGCAGCCCCTATCTGCTATTGCAGCAGATAGGCGCTGCAATGTAGATTACAGTAACGTTTTTATTTTTAAAAAACGAGCATTTTTGGCCAAGTTATGACCATTTTTGTATTTATGCAAATGAGGCTTGCAAAAGTCCAAGTGGGTGTGTTTAAAAGTAAAAGTCCAAGTGGGCGTGTATTATGTGCGTACAACGGGGCGTTTTTAATACTTTTACTAGCTGGCCGTTCTGATGAGAAGTATCATCCACTTCTCTTCAGAACGCCCAGCTTCTGGCAGTGCAGATCTGTGACGTCACTCACAGGTCCTGCATCGTGTCGGACACATCGGCACCAGAAGCTTCAGTTGATTCTGCAGCAGCATCGGCGTTAGCAGGTAAGTCGATGTAGCTACTTACCTGCAAACGCTGATGCTGCTGCAGAATCATCTGTAGCCTCTGGTGCCGATGTGTCCCCGCTCGTCAGACACGATGCAGGACCTGTGAGTGACGACACAGCGTGATCTCTCGAGAACACGCTGTGTCTGCACTGCCAGAAGCTGGGCGTTCTGAAGAGAAGTGGATGATACTTCTCATCAGAACGGCCAGCTAGTAAAAGTATTAAAAACGCAACGATGTACGCACATAATACACGCCCACTTGGACTTTTACTTTTAAACACACCCACTTGGACTTTTGCAAGCCTCATTTGCATAAATACAAAAATGGTCATAACTTGGCCAAAAATGCTCGTTTTTTAAAAATAAAAACGTTACTGTAATCTACATTGCAGCGCCTATCTGCTGCAATAGCAGATAGGGGCTGCAAAATCTGGTGACAGAGCCTCTTTAATGACTTTGTTTCAATGTACAGGGTGGGCCATTTATATGGATACACCTAAATAAAATGGGAATGGTTGGTGATATTAACTTCCTGTTTGTGGCACATTAGTATATGGGAGGGGGGAAACTTTTCAAGCTGGGTGTTGACCATGGCGGCCATTTTGAAGTCGGCCATTTTGTATCCAACTTTAGTTTTTTCAATGGGAAGAGGGTCATGTGACACATCAAACTTATCGAGAATTTCACAAGAAAAACAATGGTGTGCTTGGTTTTAACGTTACTTTATTCTTTCATGTGTTATTTATGTCATTATGGGTGTCAGGTCCGAGCATTCCTAGATGAACAGTTTCCTGGAAAGTGGATTGGTCGTCGTGGGCCAGTTGAATGGCCCCCAAGGTCTCCCGATCTGACCCCCTTAGACTTTTATCTTTGGTGTCATCTGAAGGCAATTGTCTATGCTGTGAAGATACGAGATGTGCAGCAACTGAAACTACGAATACTGGAAGCCTGTGCTAGCATTTCTTCTGCGGTGTTGCTATCAGTGTGTGAAGAGTGGGAGAAGAGGGTTGCATTGACAATCCAACACAATGGGCAGCACTTTGAACACATTTTATAAGTGGTCAGAAACTTGTAAATAACTCATGAAAGAATAAAGTAACGTTAAAACCAAGCACACCATTGTTTTTCTTGTGAAATTCTCGATAAGTTTGATGTGTCACATGACCCTCTTCCCATTGAAAAAACGAAAGTTGGATACAAAATGGCTGACTTCAAAATGGCCACCATGGTCAACACCCAGCATGAAAAGTTTCCCCCCTCCCATATACTAATGTGCCACAAACAGGAAGTTAATATCACCAACCATTCCCATTTTATTTAGGTGTATCCATATAAATGGCCCACCCTGTATATATGAAAATGATGATTATTATAACCTGTTTGGTATAATTGGTTAATCATACACCTGACTATAATCCTTCAAAATCCACGACTGTGAAAGTGTACCTAGAAAAGTTGATGCTGTTTTGAAGTCAAAGTATGGTCACACCAAATATTGATTTGATTTAGATTTCTCTTCTGTTCATTCACTTTCTTTTTAATAATTGCTAAAAAAAAAACTATTAACACTCATATATTTGAAAGCATTTTTAGCTTGCTGCATTCTTCCACAGCTGCCTAAAACTTTTGCACAGTACTGTATATATACCGACTGCTATGCTATACACATCTGCTGGTTTTTATAGTTTATGGGCTGTCATTGAATCATCATGCACAATTAGGCTCCGTATACACAGTTTTTAAAAAAAAGCTTTGGGAAAGGTTTTCATGATCTCTCAGGATTGCTTTTAAATTGACAAATTATGCAAAGAGCCATAAGACGCATGCATGAGCTGATAAAGTATAATCAGAAGGAAAACGGTAGATAACCCATGCAAACATTATATATATATATATATATATATATATATATATATATATATATATATATATATATATATATATATATATATAATATGGTAAAGAAGCAGCACTGTTTCTCGAATCCGTGAAATCAGGGTCAATCAAAATACAAGACAGCACTCCCCAGTTAGTGAAAAAAGTGGATTTATTCACCACATGCAACGTTTCAGCCCTACTGCATGGGGCATTTCTGAATGCATCTTCTTGTTTGAAGAAGGCCCCATGGAGTAGGGCTGAAACGCCGAATGCAGTGAATAGATCCACTTTTTTCACTAACTGAGAAGTGCTGTCTCGTATTTTGGAGGATTTGACTATTTGATTATATGTAATATATATATCTAGGTATCCTCGTAACCCTAAGGGTATGTTCACACGGCCTATTTACGGACGTAAATCGGGCGTTTTTGCCCCGAATTACGCCCGAAAATAGCGCCTCAATAGCGCTGACAAACATCTGCCCATTGAAAGCAATGGGCAGACGTTTGTCTGTTCACACGAGGCGTATATTTACGCGCCACTGTCAAATGACGGCGCGTAAATAGACGCCCGCGTCAAAGAAGTGATCTGTCACTTCTTTGGCCGTAATTGGAGCCGTTATTCATTGACTCCAATGAATAGCAGCGCCAATTACGGCCGTAATGGACGCGGCGTTCAAGCGCCTGCACATGCCGTTACGGCTGAAATTACGGGGATGTTTTCAGGCTGAAACATCCCCGTAATTTCAGCCGTAACGGACGCCCTCGTGTGAACATACCCTAAAAGCTTGTGCAATAACATTTTTTGTGAAAAATAAAAAGGGATGTCATTTAAATGCTAAGTTACATTTACCCCAAATTAGTGACTGAAGGCAAAAACAGCAAGACTCCTACACATACTTGAAAAAATAGGTTATGTCTGTTGAAGTGCAGGGATATAAAAACAAACACATTCTTCTAGGCTATAGCCTGTATCACACACAGTTTTGATGCTGTTTTTGGATCCATTTTTTTTTACTATAGACAGAAGTGGATCCGAAAGGAAGGAAAGGTATAAAAAAAAGGACTGATGTATCTCCTTTCTTTTGAGTACACCCATATGTTTGGCTCAAAAAAACAAAAACTGCATCAAAACTGTATGTGTGATCCTTGCCTTAAAGAGATTGTCTCATGAAGATAACTCCTTTGCAGAATGAAGCCAAGTTCTCATTGGCATAACATTTCCCCAGCAGTGGCCGCTGCAGGGCAAATGTAGTATTACATGCTGGCCATTAAAAGGAATAGCTTTCTATGCATGGAACATCCCAAATCTGCTAAAACTGTTTGATAGTGGTTCTTCAATCTAGTTCATAGAGACGGTTCCCAAGTGAAGGTACCTCTTCTATGATGTCCAAATGCCCTAACAGGGAATATGGACAGAGGTTGACTTTGTGAGACATCCCCGCCAAAGTTGAATTTCCCATAAACTAACAATTCTGGAGCATCTTTTGCAGATTTCTACATTGCACTGTCCCTCTGTTATTCCTCTTAAAATTTATGAATAAATTGACAACAAGGTGTTACAAGTTAGAGGTGTGTCCCTACAGATTGACACTGTCCAATCAGTGCTGACAGAGTGAGACTGATTGAGGACACGCCCCTTTGACAAGGAGAATGGTTACACCCAGTTGTCAATTTATGCATACATTTCTAGGAGGAATAACAGAGGAATAGCACAACACAGAGATGTAAGAAAATATGTAAGAACATTTTTGAGACGTTATATAGTTTCACATTTGTATTAAAGTACTTCTGCAAACCCTCGGCATGCCACATGATCAGGCTATACTAACACTACAATGACTATTTTCTTTAACAAGTCAGGAACAGATAACTGACACAAAGAACACTTAACTGCTGTGCTTTTATGAGAGTAGTGCACAAAAATCCTATTATATGGGTATGAGTTCTCCCTAACAGCATATGCGTTACAATGAATATCCCTCTTACAAAATTAATTAATCTACTTGGCGATATTAACATTAAAATGAAGATGAGGCAATAACAAACTAATAGATTTCTGGCACAGGAAGTACATATATCACATTAGAATGTTGCAGTGTACCCTGGAATATATCTGCATTGTGATGAATCTTATTAGCCTGTGTCAAAGTAATACCTTCTGAGCCCGTGGTTGTAGCCATGTGATATTGTAATATATTGTAATGCACCTTATATAATAGACTGTTGCGTTCCCTCTGCTTAGTGTTATGACTGTTACTCTTTAAAGAATGCGCCCACACAATCCATGTAAAGGGATTTCAATGTGAACAATGCCATTACAACTTTATAAGAAATTATTAAATAAAAACAATAGAATTAATTGGACTGAGCTAACATTTCTGCTAAATTGTATTACATAGCAGCTCAGAACTTAGCACAAGGAGGTGCATTTCCCCTCCTGATTATGAGGCCTCAAGGATTTCACAAGATATTCTATAAGGTTGCAGCCTAGAAGTGACAGTCGTGTCAATAGATAGATGATAGATATTAGATAGATAGATAGATAGATAGATAGATAGATAGATAGATAGATAGATAGATAGATAGATAGATAGATAGATAGATAGATAGATAGATAGATAGATATTAGAGAGATAGATATTAGATAGAGATAGATAGATAGATAGATAGATAGATAGATAGATAGATAGATAGATAGATAGATAGATAGATAGATAGATAGATAGATAGATAGATAGATAGATAGATAGATATTAGATAGAGAGAGATAGATAGATAGATAGATAGATAGATAGATAGATAGATAGATAGATAGATAGATAGATAGATAGATAGATAGATAGATAGATAGATAGATAGGAGATAATAGATAGATAGATAGATAGATAGATAGATAGATAGATAGATAGATAGATAGATAGATAGATAGATAGATAGATAGATAGATAGATAGGAGATAATAGATAGATAGATAGATAGATAGATAGATAGATAGATAGATAGATAGATAGATAGATAGATAGATAGATAGATAGATAGATAGATAGATAGATATTAGATAGAGAGAGATAGATAGATAGATAGATAGATAGATAGATAGATAGATAGATAGATAGATAGATAGATAGATAGATAGATAGATAGATAGATAGATATTAGATAGATAGATAGATAGATAGATAGATAGATAGATAGATAGATAGATAGATAGATAGATAGATAGATAGATAGATAGATAGATAGAGATAGATATGAGATAGAGAGATAGATAGATAGATAGATAGATAGATAGATAGATAGATAGATAGATAGATAGATAGATGATAGATAGATAGATAGATAGATAGATAGATAGATAGATAGATAGATAGATAGATAGATAGATAGATAGATAGATAGATAGGATATAGATAGAAAAATAGGATATAAATAGATAATAGATAGATATGAGAATGATTGATAGATATGAAGATGATAGATACATAAGATATGTAAATAGATATGGGTGATATACCCCTCTTATGGGTGAAGGTTAAATTAGACATTACTTCTTTCACTATTCAATACTAAATGTATTTTTTTTATTTCACTACAGTAGTCTTCACTGCCTTACCACCCTCTAGTTTTCCAAAGTGTATATACAGTACAGCGGTCCATCAGGCAACTCTCCCTTCTGCCAGCCCAATCGAAAACGATACATTACAGCTGGCAGGATCTTGCCCCTTCCCTGTGATCAGTTAATTAGCTTCCCGTGCTATTATTATGCCGTCAAGCAGAATCTACCCACAACTCGGTGTGCAGGCTGAAGAATGGGAAGCGGTAATTAGCCCCCATCTCGTTATAAAATGCTTCATCTAATCAGCTCCCCAGCTACACTGACTGGAGTAAGTGTTCTCAAAATAGGACAAGCGAGCAAGTGAGCACAGCATGCACGGCCACACATATCAAATGCTATTCTTCCCTCTGGCACATTGCATCCCCTGTATAATTACTATATATAAGAGGAACCTAAGCATGTAGGAAGACCCTGGAAATAGGAACACGGTGGGATATTAACCTCGTCCTGGTCAGATTAACTCATCATACGTGTTGAAAATAGACAATAAGACAATTGATATCAATAATGCAAGCCAGAAGAGGGCAGCAACATGCTCACAAAGGAAAAAGAATGCCAATGTATTATGGCTGATAAATATCAATCAATTTTTACCACCCAATGGTGAAGAACCAGCTTATATTGAGATCCATGAAAGTGGCTCCAGTTTCAGAAACCCCTGTGATCCCATATTTTGGCCACACATTTCCCCTACAGTGGCTGTAGCATTAAAGAATGATAAGTAGAGGAGTGTCCCCTGTTCAGGTTCTATTAGCCAGAGTTAGGAACCGCTAACCAAGAACAGCTCAATCTCGCTCTGGGGTACACAGCATGTACTTATATTTGTATGACACGGACAGCCCTTTGATTTCAATGGACACTATGTATGCTTAATTTTTCCAGTGGTGGAAATGAACATTTGCAGTCAGGTTCCCCATAAATTACTGCTCATGGCTGGGGGTCCCAGCAGCAGGATACCCTGTGATGAGCTTATCAGGGTTATTCTAACAAAAGTGAGACGACTCCTTCAAGTGTCAGATACGTTTTAAAGCGGAAATTCACCTGATGTGCCATAGACACATGAGAGAACATCACATAGGTCAAGTCTGTGATCACACATTGCCCCTGTTTATCACAACAAAAAACTATACAGCATTTAAATCCCTTAGGCACTGATCCGAGATGACTATAACTGAAAATGTGACACAACATTCTAACGAAAAGACCGTTTCAATCAATGGAAATTTTGTGTTAGATTTAGCAGTAGGAGCCAATAGGTTGAGCGTTCGATAGAGACCTTTTCTTCTGGAAATCAGTGGAGGTATGAGATTACAGACCTTACCAATGTGATCTTCTCTTGTGTATCTGACATATGAAAAAATCATTTGACTGGATTTCCCCTTTAAATTTAAAAACGAAAATGAAAGTAGAGTACTCCATGTAATTCATTATTAGTCAGCCAGATCTAGGTAGTCTTGTGTATAGCCGAGTTGTCACATGCCTCCATACTCTATAATCACAGATGTGTGCCCACAGTAGTTTACCCTTACCAACAATTCAGGCAATTCAGGCTGCACTAAAGCGTACACTCAAGACAAAACTCACAAAAATGTTTTATTATTGGTAGAAGCCAAATAAAGAATTATCATTAAGACCTAAATTACCTGTAAGCATTAACCGATTGTTATTGTTTGAGGGCATATTTTGTGACACAATAAGCATAATGGGAAGAGGTTTTTCTATAGTTAAAAGTGATGGCAAATAGTTAGGGGTCCGATTGCCATAACATTATAAAGATTTGAATACTCCTTTAATAGCTCTAAAACAAATTGCTTTGTGCCAGACATTTCAGATTATCCTTTTGGTTTGCTCAGATATTATGTTTTTGCTTTGTTTTTCCCCTGCAGTTTGGCATTAAAGTGATTAGGATAGATACTGATCACATATTAGGATTATGAACTTTATTTGCTTTTCGACATGCTGCAAAATATCCTTGCATTTTTGTAGCATTTATGTTGTGTTTTATTTTTTTTATTGACTGTGTAACCTCCCTTGTGGTTTTCACAAGGTACTAATGTGTGGTTCATGTTGAACCAGTTCTAAGAACATTTCCTAGATTTACTTTTTTTTAAGAAAAAACATAATATATTATACTGTTATTTACGTTATTTTTGTTTGCTTTTGTTAGGAGCGGTACTGGTGTAAATCTCTGCCGCTTTACTGTGGAATGTGTGAACCTGGCTTTCAGGCAATGATTTATTAACACTTACCCATAAAATTCACAGGTTTGGTTGCCAAGAAGAATTGAAACAGTGCTTCCAGCTCCAAGATTGTGTCCAGTGATAGTTATCATAGTCCCCCCAGATTCTGGACCTCGAGATGGGCTAATGTGAGACACAGTTGGATTCTGGAACGGAGACAAATCAAGGAATTAATTTTTCAGCTATTTTTCTAGTTTGTGTGTGTGTCAATAAACATTTGTGTCTACACACATCATGACAAACACAATACTATGCTTGAGTCCGTGAAGTGCCCTTAAATAGCATTCAAGGTATTCTTCAAGCTTTAATGCCCTCTGCACCAAGTGCTACGGAAAGGAGCCAAGAGATTGTGAAAGGCACCAATTCTTTTTATTGCTCATTTATATGATATGGAGAAGCTTTAATGCGGTTTGCTACCCCGGCAGAAAAATCTCTTACAGTAAAGAAGACTTGAAGCCAGAAACATACAGAATAAGAAAATAGAGCCCATACATAAGCAGAATATAAGAATAGGTTACAGATAAACAGACAACTTAATAGATGACAGCCAAGGGCATAGGCAGATTCATAAACGGCTGATAAAAATATGCCGCTATTTGCAGCCCAACATGTGGATTGTTTCCAGTATTTTCAATGATTCTATCTGCAGACACTTCTTCTAGCCCACAGCAGTAACCTGCGGTGAGCAGACAACAGAATGGCTGGAATAAGGGGTATTATGTCTCTCATGCAAAGCAATAATGATAAAAGTAGATGGGAAAATCGAAAGATATTTGGAGCGCCGTGGAGATACTGCCTCTGGAAGGTGTCATGTTGTTCGGTGCTGAGGAGGGAGATGGAGCAATACGCTGAGGTCTCAGAAAGGTTCAGGTTCTCATAAATCAGAAATAATGAGTGGGATTGTGTCTTGTGGGTCCAGGTATGCAGCGGTTGAATCCATTATGTTGTTGGCAGATACACATGATCCTGCGAGAGTGGGATGTCTGAATACCCGGCTTAGATGCTCCTGATATGTTGCATTGGGTTTTGTAACTATGTATCACCGCTAAAGCTTGAAGCTGGGCAACCTTAATTCCACGTCCTCACGACCTTGACCATGTGACCTTTATCCAGATGTTATTTTGCAATACACAATGTGCCATCTGATTTACGGAGATAAAATGTTCTCTATTGCACTAAAGCCACATTCAATAACATCACGTTACAATCCTATTGTAGGGGTAAAACAAGCCAATAGTGCAGTAGTCAAGGTCACACAAATCCAAAGAAAATAGCTGAAGAGTTTTATTGGAAAATGTTGACAAAAACAAATACTGTATTTGTCAGTTAATTGTAGGTTAATTGGCTTCCTATGGATCGACCCTTCTGTGTATGCAGACTGGGAGACCCACTGGGGACAAGGACGGGTGTCAGCGCATTCATTGTACACTACTACAGGATAGCTTAGCATTAAGTACAAGTAAATCATAGAATAAATAATAGAATACATAGTCATTGTGACTGCTTTGTGTATCCTTTGATGCCAATAATTTGCTGCAGTTTTAGTATTATTATTATATTTATATTTTATTGTGCAGAATTACAAAAAAAAATAAAAAATCCCAGTTTCTGGATTTTTACAAGGAAGTTTGTATTTGGGAGTTTCCGATGACCATAAAGGTGTTGTCTGCTTTGCATAATCCTTTTTGGTTAGAAGGGTCCCCTTAGCTAATCACCCAGCGTTCCACTGCTGAGACCCCCAGCAATCAACTTCAACTTGTGGGGAAACCAAACAAGTGTTACATTTCTGTGCAGCGCCACCACTGGGAAAATTAAGTATTACACAGTTCTAACTAAAATCAATAGGCTGTTCTAATAAGAAGGATAGGTCCCCCAGAGCGAGAGACACACTTTGTAGACACTCTCTGCTCTGGCTAATAGATAAGAATTCTGAACTGGGGACCCCCTCTATAAACTAAGCATGACCTAATAGGGAATCTAAATTAGACACCTCTTTAAAAAGTTAAATGTTGTATTAATGGTATTTTACTAAAAGTGGTTTACTGGTATGTAAATAAAACCTAATCAATGTACAACTATTTTTTTTTTAAACATGGAAAACCTGTCCTGATCACCCAGCTGCAAGGTTTGTTACATTGTAACGGACCATACACTTGTGTTAGCAGTGCATAATTAGCTTCAAAAAGGTTTCCATTCACTGAGAGCGAGCTGTGTCTTGAAAACATTGGGGAATTGATATAAGGCATATTACAATACTACATCACTTTCAATGTACAATAAATAAACTTAATTTAAATAGAACTGTAGTAGTATAGTAATTGAAAAAAATTACTAAGAGAACGGAGCTGTGCCTGGTAAACAATCGAGGGGCCGCGGTAAAACCCTACTGGTTTAATATTGATGGCTTATCCTAATTATAGGCCACTCATTTTAAGGAACTGGTAAGCCACTTTAAGAGCAACTAAAACTAGATACTTGGATGATGTTCAAGTCTACTGAGAATTTGAGGAGTATTGTGGGAGGAAATTGATTCATAGCAGCAATTTGAAAAGAACAATGCAAGTACAATATATACAGAAGGTCAATCATCATAACGTAGGCATAACAAGTACACATTTTGGACAGATTGTAAATGGATACCAAAGCAAAAAATCTAGGGGAGATGGCAGAAAACTAGAAGTCAATTCTGCCAATCGATATAGACAGCTATCATTTCGCTCAGTGGAAGGCAGATCCTTCTATTCTAGTGTAAAAAACTATCTGATGACACACAATGTGGCCGGCTAAGGACAACTAATATAATATAAAATAAAACTGGGATTTCGCAAAGGGTACTTTTTGGAAGTGCAGGAATATGACGGGCAGTCACCTGAGACACAGAAATGGTGATTGAACAAGGTCACCATGAGTGAGAGGAATTATACAGGTAATATAATAATAAAACGTCATTAATTAGCAAGGAGAAGAATGGCGTGTTTTTTATGAGGTGGCTCCCTTAAATGTCGCCATTAATAGGATTAACTCCTTTTAGGGCCCTCATTCTGCCTATCTGTACTTTCCAGGCTACTTTGGTTAAATGACATCATAAAGCACACAGTGACAGTTATGGCTTGTTACATGATTAAGGGGAGCCTTGTGCAGTTGAGCTGCAGAAAGCTTAGCATTGATTTTTCAGAAAAAACGTGACATTTTATCATGAGCTTGAGCAAACCTATAATTTGCTGCTAGAGAAGACTAGGTGTGGCGGATTGTAGAAGAGAGCTGCTGCTTCCATCATTGCTATTAGCTGCGCACTAACAAAGTAGATTACAGGCAAACTGTGAGAACAGAAATGGACCACTGGGAAGAATATAACCTAATACAAATTGGCTAACCCAGTGAAAATGCCAGTGCGGCCCCTTTCTGACATTTATAGCAAGAATTATCCTCAAAACGTTAACATCCCAGATCCCTTTAATTGTATCAAATGATGGCCCCTCACTACAAATGAATGTTTCATCCCTGTTCTTTCTCGGTACTGCTATACTCTTGTGGATTCCTAATACTACATTTACTAACAGAAGTATAATACAAACATTGATAATTCTATAGTTAGCACATTTCTAAACCATTTTCAGTAGTATCTGATTGAAAGGTTATGCACCATATATATATATATATATATATATATATATATATATCGGATTTGGGAGTTAGCAGTATTCTACTGCACCTATAGATGTTGCTGTAGATAGATATAAACCGATGTTATTGATTGTAATTTAGCATACGAGTTACATTTACATCATGTCAATTCGTGTTGTATGTTTCTCAATCGTTTTATTAAGCAAATAAATTAGCTAAGAATTTCAGATTGTCACATTAAAGTCGACAACTATTACCGATTGACACGAAGTCTGTCCACCAACATCGTCTCGAAATTATTATATGTACTATGTCTGGAACAGATACCACAACTCTGGGAAATCTGTTTGTCGACAGCAACCACATTCATAAAGGCACGGAACACAAAGATAGATATGATATGAATACTGTTTGCTACTCACCACAAAGCTATACTGCTGCAAAGATCGGGCCATGAACTCTGGTTTACATTCGCCAATACAGAGAAGCACTGGACCAGAACTGGATGCAGGAGGCGCTGGACCCATTTCACATACAATTCTAAAAAAGAATAATACAGCACTGATATAAACTTCTACAATTTAGTCATTTATGTGACATCAATACATAACATTTATAGTCATGCAGGTTTCTCTATCATGGCTTTTATCAATATACATTTTGCTTGTTTTTAGTCTTATCATTTATTTATTTGGAATCTGAATGTTTTTTCTTTATTTTAGCCTCTTCACTCTTTAATACCTTGTCTTTGTGTTATAGCACCCATATGGCTTTGCCATCCACTCCCATTTTTCATGACCTTCCTTTCAGGCTTTTCACGGTTACGCTGTATCCCCTATTCTAGCATGCAACTCCCCCCCCCCCCACACACACTATTTCCCATCACCCTTTTCAGCTTCCCTCCAACTGATTGTCTCTTTTCCTATTAGAACCCTCTAGAGATCTGCATTAAGCTCACGGATTGCCAGATGGACACCCCTGGATTCACACCAATAAAAATAACAGCAGCTCACAAAACCTTAACCCTTCTGTCATTTTACACTGCAGTGCATCTGGAAAACCCCACTGAAAGAACTGCAGACTTAGAGCTTAAGTCTCTACGGGAAACATTCTCCAAGCGTAGAGTTAGAGGTGCTTCGAAACCCAGATGGACTGAGTCAGGCTCTGCCAGCCATGACAGATGAGAAAAAGTGCTGTGTGATCCCCAATTGTGTCCTAACACAAAAGGGAGAGCACTCCATCATCCTGACATCTGCACTTGTAAACCCTAGTCCGGCTGTTCTTTTCTATGTCTGAGTGCTCTGCGGTAGGCAGACTTTTCACACTGTACAGAGACAGGTGCAAACAAGAAATGCTTTCATCTTTCCAAAATGTATCCAGCTATAAACTCAAGAGTTAAAATGAGACAATCCAAATGGCAAATCAAAAGGAATTTGCAGAATATTTCTTCAGAATCAGTGTGTTGTAAGGAATTATTGAGTGTAGCGCAACAAAACCCTTACGCAGTTCTGGTTCTTCTACCAATTTACTAGTAGACTTCAAGAACATTTCATTCTGTGCCATTAGTATTCTACACCTCTGATCCAGATATAAGCCCTTATCTACAGTATATAAAACATGTAGGTCCTCATGTATTAAATGGCTGGAGGGATAAAGTGGCATTAGGGAGGTTAAAGAGAATCTGTCACCAAGGGTGAATTAAATAATGTACAAACATATGTTATATTGAGTTTTTTCGATTCCTCCCTCCCTGTTTGCCCAATGCAACTTACAAAACAAAGCACAACAGTAAGGACCAGAAATTTGTGTTTTCCGTAGAACGTCATTAACCGCTTACACATGAACCAAATAGTCTCTTAAGACAGAAAATTAATAATAATCATAATTATTATTAAGTTATCTGTGACTATGCAGTATATGTAACTACAATGTGGACATTGATTTCAATATTAATGCAGCCCATTCTATAAAGCTACTTCTAAAAATGTATTTTCTATCA
This sequence comes from Rhinoderma darwinii, assembly GCF_050947455.1. Classification (NCBI taxonomy): domain Eukaryota; kingdom Metazoa; phylum Chordata; class Amphibia; order Anura; family Rhinodermatidae; genus Rhinoderma; species Rhinoderma darwinii. The sequence goes on along the minus strand of NC_134688.1, from coordinate 336,592,052 downwards.
CAAACATCATAACACAGCCTATAAATAGATTGGAGGACCCATTACGGAACACATATGTTTATCTCAGAGGCTTTCCATCCTCCGCCTACTGCCCTATCTTCCCATTTTTCTTTGACATTTTTCCTTGTGCAATAAGTGAATTATTGCCGGTCTTGGCTTTACCTGCTATTATCTGATTGCCAGAGCTCAGAAAGGATTCTCTGAATACTCTCTTACAATATAAACTAAAATTGCAAAAACAAAGGAAACAAGCAAACTTCGATTATAACCCTTGCAAAGCTTAGGCTGGCTTTAACAATTAAATGCTGTCCTCCCAGCTTATTAAAATATGGGAGTTAAAGGGATACTCTTGTAAAAGAAAAAAAAAAGAGTTTCTTATTGTTATTAATTCAGGAGTCCTACAGACTTTCTAGTGATTTATATTTAGCTGTTTTACATAAGCACTGATCCAAATATGTTGGCACTTTTATGGAGATGAAGCATTGTGGCTCATATTCACCAGAGGGGCTGGTCGCCAGGGAAATGGAGATGGCGATAGAAATCCAGGACTGAATTCCAAAGTAAGTACTTTTTAATTTTTTGGCAATACAGCTATTTGGGGGGGGGGGGGGATAGAGGGGACCAGCAGGGTCCTTAATTTGCAGGTGTTTTTTTTAAAGTATGCATAGTATCCCAAAGAAAAAATTAGAGGTTTATATCCTCTAAAGTTTTGCCTGCTCTTATTTGGTCCAATTAAAATCCAGGAGTAATGGATGGGTAGCCAGACTAGACCTGGTCTACAAATAATGTTGTCACAAGCACAATGTGTCATCAGGAAAGGCTAGTTTTAAAGAGGCTCTGTCGCCACATTATAAGTGCCCTATCTCCTACATAAGGAGATGGGCGCTATAATGTGGTTGACAGTAATGCTTTTTATTTAGAAAAACGATTTTTACCACTTTATGAGCGATTTTAGATTTATGCTAATGAGTTTCTTAATGCCCAAGTGGGTGTGTTTTTACTTTAGACCAAGTGGGCGTTGTACAGAGGAGTGTATCATGCTGACCAATCAGTGACCAATCAGCGTCATACACTTATCTCCGTTCATTTACACTGCAGATAGCGATATAGTTATATCGCTGTGTGCAGCCACATAAACACACTATAACGTTACTGCAGTGTCCTGACAATGAATATACATTACCTCCAGCCAGGACGTGTTGTGTATTCAGAATCCTGTCACTTCTGTATCGTCTCTGTGATATTTTCTTAATGGGCATTAAGAAACTCTTTAGCATAAAGCTAAAAATCGCTCATAAAGTGGTAAAAATAGATTGTTTTTCTAAACAAAAAGCACTGCTGTGACCTACATTATAGCGCCGATCTCCTTATGTAGGAGATAGGGCACTTATAATGTGGTGACAGAGCCTCTTTAAAGAGAAAATTTAGGTCAAAAGGTCTTACTGTTCAGCAATGATGTATTCCTCCTCCACAGGTGTGCACTGTACTCCTGCCACCAGTACATTGTTGGCAATCTCAGAAAAATCTAGTCCAAGGTTCACTCCCCGAATAGTGACGCGGGTGCCTCCCTCTGGGGGTCCAGACACTGTGAGAATCTAGAAGACAAGCAAGGAGGCTGAATTTTAGCAATTAATTTGTTTCATGAAAGGATATAAAAACGTTTCCAAATATACTGTATTTAATATAGTATTTTGCAATGCTGCCTCTAATAAATATGGATAAATTCATGAAAAGGAGATATTTATTATTGGACTTTGTGGAATACGCAAACAGGGATGACAGAACTATCTTAAAAGACATCACGAGGAAATGTGAGAGAGAGAGAGAGAGAGAGAGGTCACATGATCATCAACTTCTAAATGAGAGTGCATAACTTATCATGGTCCTAGAAATCATTTTTTTGTCATCTTATAACAGGCCTTCTGTAAAAATTATCTGTAGTTGTGGTCAAGATTATGGTATTTTTTTTAAGTACCTGACCAAGCAATTAAATGGACACTAACTTTTCAAACAACTTATGCTAATCTAAGAGTATACCTGTTATAGATCAACTTTGTAATTTACTTACTGTTAAAATAAAGTTGTTTTATCCATACAAATTCTGTGGGAAGTTACTGCCACTAGATGTCCCCCTTCCAGTAATCTGCTGCCTACCCCTGTTGTCAAGCAAAATCGGCCCTTAGTTACAGAGGAAAATTGACAGAGTGCAGAAAGTGGGGGTGTGTATCTTTACTGCCTGCCTATACAAGTCTATTGAGAGGGAGAGGGTAGCAAGGGGAGAGAGCAAAGGGGGAAAGAGACACAGAGATGATGCCTATACAAGTCTAAAGGGAGGGGAGGGGGACCAGAGAGGGAAACAAACACAGGCATGAAGCCCATACAAGTATAAAAAGACGGGAGGAGGGAGCAAAGAAAGAGAGACACAGATATGCTGCCTATACAAGTCTATGGAGAGGGGAGGGGGAGCAGAAGCAGAGTGAAAAAGACACAGACAGATGCTGCAGCAGCTTCCTGATAAGTCTTATAAGTCACCCCAGTGCAGGATTCTCAGCTGCACTGCTCTTTACTGCTGTATAATGTACTCCATGCTGCTGTGGCTTCAATATATGTGATAGATAGGAAATGTCAGGAGAGCAGGATTCTTATTTTCTTTATGTGTGCTGTGTATAGTAGACATGATAGCCCTTTGGCTCCACCCACTAGCTCAGAGAAAACAGAATTAGAGATAGAGCCTGCAGAAAACTGCTAAAAAAAATGCAGCATAGAAGTAATTTAATGGCCAGAAATCATGTTATTCCTCATGTGCACATATATGACATCTTACTCTGAAAAGTCTTCTGAAGAGTTAGGTACACTTTAAATTTAAAAAAGAAAACCCTAGAACAGTAGCATATTGCTACATAAAATGCCCCATGTATAGCAACAGACAAATACAGTGTGTAAATGAATCTCATACACAAAAAAAAATAGTAGAAAAAATAGTGGCACACGCTGCAGTATTTTGTCTGTCAAAACAACGTACACCATGACGGAAACCCGATGGAACCCATAGAAGTTCATTTGTTCCATTGGGCACAGTTGGTTTCCGTCATGCAACAGATCCGGTGCCTCGGGTTTGTCGTTACTCTACTGTTATGATGAAGCAAAAACAAAAGTAAACCGAACGCAGATGTGAACAGAGCCTAAGAAGAAAATAAAGGCAGCCCATGTTGCTCTGTATGTAAACATGGCAGTCATAACATAGTCCACTCTGACAAACTATATATAATGCATAAAGCTTCAGGCACTGAAGTGGTTGATTTTTGTAGGAGCAGCAAAGACCAGGCTTTCTCGGTGACCTACATTCCTTTGGACGCTAATTGAGCAGTTTGGAAGTAACTGTGTCACAGCTCAGCCCCCGGCTGGGACAGAATGAGTTTTATTAATTACAGCTGGAGAAATTCATGATAAAAACAGCATACACCACCAATGTATACACACAACCACATGCACTACAACTTGAAAAGACTCATAAATGTTTATTGAAATAAACCCACACAAATACATACACCATATGTGACGACAGCAGTGATAGAGAGAAAGATGATAATGATGGATAGACAGACAGATAGACAGACAGACAGACAGACAGACAGACAGACAGACAGACAGACAGACAGACAGACAGACAGACAGATAGATAGATAGATAGATAGATAGATAGATAGATAGATAGATAGATAGATAGATAGATAGATAGATAGATGAGTTAGATAGATGATAGATAGATAGATGATAGATAGATAGATAGATAGATAGATAGATAGATAGATAGATAGATAGATAGATAGATAGATAGATAGATAGATAGATAGATAGATAGATATGGGATGATAGATAGATAGATAGATAGATAGATAAATAGATAGATAGATAGATAGATAGATAGATAGATATGAGATAGTTAGTCATTTAGATAGATGGATAGATAGCTTTTTAATCACCCATGCAATGTTTCAGTCCAACAGGACCTTTCTCAAGCATGCTTGAGAAAGGTCCTGTTGGACTGAAACGTCGCACGGGTGATTAAAAAGCTGACATACATTGGAAGTGCTGTCTCCTCGTCTGTTTTTGTCTATCCTGAGGATAGGCCATACATTTTTAGGGACTAGAAAACACCTTTAATCTAATTACAGCACCTAAGGCCACATATTGTGGTAGTGTTAGGGTACAGTGTATTTGCTGTTTGGGGTGTGATACAGCAGAGAAGCAGTATAACCATCAATCATGGCTGTGTTTTGTTACACCACATTTGCAGCCCACATTTTGTTATTGGCTATGGACCAGTTGGACATGATCCCGGTTTTGGCAATAAGACTTTGGTGGTACATGCTCCATACCACCATTCAGTCACTGGTGTGAGATTATGTCCTGGTGTTTTCGTGACCGTTTTTCTGCAGCAGTACTTTACCGCAGTAGCCATACGAGGAAAATTAGTGCATAGGAAGTCATAAATTGTATTATTATATGCATGGAATTATCTACCGCTGCAGTTTTAGGGCAGGCTGCTGTTTGATGTTTTTGTGATCGAATAGGTATGCTATTTTTGTGACCTTTTTTTCTCCATTGACTTCGGTGGGGACAGAATGGAATAGGAAAAAGGGTGTTTTTCACATGTGATATCACACATATGGTTTTAATAAAAACAATTCTAGAAACATTTCCTAGCCCTTTTATTTTTTAGGAAACAAAATGTACAAAAACTATCAGAAAGATCTGCTTCTAGAATTGCGCTACTTTTGCTGCATGTTTTTGTGTGTTAGTGGGGAGTTAAAGAGCCGCCACACTATTGCCCAGTGTGAACCCAGCATTATACCTATGTGGTTCACAAGGGGTCAAACATGGTTTTGCTCTGCAGAAATTAGTGAATGAGCCATAAGCTCTCAGTGATGTAGTCCCTCTCTGCACGAGCCTGAGACTTTCTGCCTAGCAGAGAGCACATTTACTGCCTAATTGTTACAAGAGAGAGGGACCCGATTATTCATTCTGACAGAAGAGCCTTAAGCTGCTGTGTGGAGGGCATGTTATGGTAATAGTAACATGCGTATTATATATTTATATAAAAAATAGATAGAAGCAGATAGACAAACAGATAAAGAAATAAATAGACATACATATACATGTAAAAGCAATACATACACACATACATATTAAAAAAACATGTAGATGTAGATACATCGATTTTATATTTTCATATACACGATTATTGATTATGCATTCATGAACAATATTTAATGTGTCTAAGTGAAAACATGTGTAAGGATGTGTGTATAATTGTAATGCATTAGCTTCCATGTATACAGCTATTCCTTAGGCGTAATTTATGTATTCATGTAGGGCATTCATATGCCCATTTTTTTTTACAATATTAACGTATGCATGCGAACGCTTTAAATGATTTAGTAAATAGTGAAAAAAAAAAAAAAAAGAATGATGTGTCATAAAGAGTGCCTTAAGGCCCAAAATCAAAGAAAAATATATGAGCTCCAGCAGTGAATGGGTTAGAAGTGACAAAAAGGGGCAGTGAGAACAAGCGGGCCATGTTAGTGACATCACAGCAAAGTGTGATTAATTGCTTCCAGCCGAGAAGCGGCACTGCCACTCATGTTTCCCGGACAACCACATCAACTCCTTAGAAAAGTTACGATTCAGCTGGAAACGTTGGGCAGATTTAAAATCATCAGTTGTGCTTCACTAGTCACCACAGTTGTCTGGGCATCCCGTAGGCAGCTGCATTCATTTTAGGCCACCCCCTCCCTCTCTTCCCTTCCCCAGCAAATCGATTTGTCAATGGGCACATCTGCTCCCCGGTGCCTGTCTGAGGGCCTGCATTTCCATAGCCAGCGTCTAGTTGACCTCTGGCTTTGGATGTGACACAGAATAAAGGACCCAACGGGGGATTCTGTAGTGATTAGCGCCTCTCGCAGGCACACAAGGGTTGTGGGACCATGGGAGCCTGACTGAGACAAAGGATTTCTATTCCTTGCAATGCCTTCATGCTCTTCATTGGTTTCCTGTAGAACTAGCATGGTTTCTGCAACATGTGAACTTAACCTACGTGCTAACAAAGCAAATAACCACTGGAGAGGAGAGTGAGAAAGGGACACTAAGCTTATACTCAGAAAATAAGTATATGATGGTCTTGCACTTTTGTACACTTTCTTACACCAGGGTTATTCCACTATTTTGGAAGGAATCCAGCCAGAGTTTAATATTCACATGCATTCGAATATTTTTTTTATTTAAAACTAATTAATTAAGCACTTAAGATAAATGGAAACACATTCTATCCAATAAACTCCTTTGTCACTGAATGAATTCCAAGTTCTATTAATACAATACCCCCAACCGTTCCACTTATTATACATATTACAATGCCACCATCAGCAAAGAGATAAAGTGGAATTACAGCTAATACCAGATAGCGTCAGAATTAAACAGGCTTTATGAAAATGTAAAGCTATTATTTTTTACAGGGAGGACATTAATTTAATAGGTTAGCCTGGTGAATAATCGGTTATGCGAAAATGAGAAAATACATTAGATTATTCTCGTTTGGATTTTTTTCAGTTTATACTTTGTGTTTTATGTACTTTGTAGTGACTGGAATACTGTGACAGATGAAATAGTCACAACAGATTATGCAACTCCATGAAGTGCTGTTTTTCTTCAATGCTGTGTTGTTTGAACTTACACTATTTACTTATATTGGCTATCTTTCTATCACTGACAGAATAGTCCATCGGGTCTAAAAGGTGAAAGTTACATAAGAGGAACTTAGGGCCCCAGGGTTATTTAAATGAGCCAGGTTATTGATTGACATTTCATGAAAATGTCTGCCCCCCCCCCCCCCCCCCTCATCCTGACTTAAGTGTCCCCAGCCCTCCCTGTAAGGGAAGAAAATGTTCTTCCTGAGCGTATCGATTCACGGCATGCACTTCACTCACACTTTTATTTAATTACCGACTGTGAGCCTGTGGATATTCTGTGTGTGAGACTGACGTTAAACAGCTAGTAAAAAGAGAGACAGCAGCTCCGAACAGGAAGGGAGGTAATTACAAAAATAATAATGGAAAGAGACAGATGGAAAAGATTAAGGAAACAGGCATGATTAGAAGGTCAAGGTCCCACCGAGCAACCTACAATCTGACTCCAAACAAACCTCAGTGATACGTGGATTGGTGCACTTGACATTCCTGCTGGACCAATCTAGCCATTGGTTTTGTAAAGTGGGACAGTGGTGGTGCAAAGTACATCGCCCTTCCCCGCTGCACCAGCCGCACTCGAACTTCTGATCGGCTTTTAGACACAGGCCACAGCTTTCCCTCTGAGCTGCACACTTGTACAGGTGAACTAAGGAAGGATCAAATACGGGATGTTAAGAAATATCTTTAGAGATTCCCATTTCAATAAAAGAGCAGAAATTGACATGATCTGGCTTTATTATAGGCTATATCTGGATTTTACTGAACGGAATAGCGATATCTTCTGGATTCTTCTATCTGACAGGAAGTATTTTCAGCATTGTCAAAGTATTTTATATAGAAGATTTATAGTTTTCTATAAATATTAATAAAGTAGTGTTAATATTGTTAAGGTATAGATTAATCGTTGCCATGGTGCATTAGATTTAAGAATTTCACCGCCTAAAGTCATATTAAATCTGTATCTCTACATAAAATACATGGCGAAATAAAAGCCACGATACAAGTTAGAAGTCTGATAACACAATGCAGACTATAATTGGTTCTGAAGTATCATGCTGAAAATGTAAATTAATTCGATGTTCTGGACTGCAAAGCATGGTAACACGATAAAGCAGTACAAGGCAGCCTAATATTATTATCATTGCTTTCATAATATTTGTGTCATTCGAGTTTCCGGCACTGTGCAAACAGCATGCCAGGACGATGCTTACAGGCTGACCAACTGGTGCTGCAGCACCCTGACATCAAAAATTCTGTATATCAATGGAGCTAACTTTAGGAAAAGTCATTCTAAATGTTATAAAATGAATACAAATGTGTATAAAAGAATAAATGCAGCCCAGCGTTCAAGGAAAACTACAGAGTGAGTTATAAGGCTGATGTATGATTTTTATGAAATATGTAAGGCTTGTTTAATAAATTATGACTGAACGCCACTTTACGTGACTGATGAAGTAGCAAAACATTTTAATGGGCAACAGAAACACAAGTGTAATAAAGTTCAGCTTGTTGTGTACCCCGATGCACTTAAATAACGAAATATGGTATATGGTGATGTCCACTGTATTCAATATGTAAACATAAATATCTGCTAAGAAGATAGCTCATTTTTCTTTAACATATGATTTTAAAATCCTCCTTCCCTGAATATTAAATTCTAGCTACGAAGCAAATTCAGGCTGTTTGATAAAAATAAAAAAAAGGGAAAAAAAAGGAAAAACAAAACCACAATCGCCGACATCAGTAGGGTAGTGTTTATTGGAACACGGGTCATAAGTGTGACATTTGCCAAAAGGCACAAAGTTATATCTCTGTGTATGGAATGTTCTTATTTTAAAAGTAGAAAAAAATAATTTTGGAAAAATATCACAGCAAGATTCTTTCATGCCTCATTTTGTAATTTTGTCTCCCTCCCCTTATACATATGTCAGTCGAAAATGGAAGAGATCAGTTGGGAAGTTAACACCTGCAAGACTGAACGCTGCAAGGTTTCTACAAGACTCCTAGGTTTCATTTAACTAGGAATTAAAATGTAATAGCGTAGGCTGATTCATTGTCCACTTTGTATGGTGGTTTATTTATGACCTGATCAAGCCACAAGATTACCAAGTGGACATCCCCTTTAAATGTCTAAATTCTTTAGAATTGAGGTGTTCCCATTGTTACTGAAAATGTGGTTTAGGCAATGGCTTTATTTAATAGGTAAAGATGATAATCATGAAACCAGATGGTTTAATCCAAAATATGTATGTAAGAAGACAACACAGCTACAGCATAATATTATATTTTTATTTTTCCTGATATGTTTTATACCTTTGATATCTTGGGGATTGTCAATGATAAAATTCCCATTCCAGACTACAGAGAAATTCACCGCAAGGTCACTGATATCCATTCCTTCATAGAAATACTGAGGAAAAAAAAATCAGTCACAATAACAAAATATATTTGTACATTTCCATCTAACATATATGTTTGAGTTCTCCTCTTCTGACAAGCTGTACAAATTGTGTTCAATTATTCCTACAAATTGTGTTCAATCATTTCTACAAATTGTTTTCAATCATTTCTTATGAACAGCTTCTTCCCTATTTTCCAAAGATGACGACATTGAATAATTATATTACAGCTCCATTTGAGGTTGTCAACAAGTTTTACCAGATCTGCATGGCAAATTGAATTAGTTATACAGTGATATAGGAGGGACAATGAACCATTGCAGTACTAGGCACATTTGCCTTTTAAAGGGGACCTGTCATCTCTAAAGATATGTCTATTTTAGTGAATATTTGTATTCCCCATAAAATCACAATTTTGGGGCATCTTTTCTTAGAACTCTGTGTTGTGACATTCCACTGTTATTCTGCCTAGAAATTTATGGATAAATTGACAACTGGGTGTTACATTCCCCTTGTCAAAGGCGTGTGTCCCCACACAGTCTCACTCTATCAGCACTGATTGGACAGTGTCAGGCTGTGTAGAGACACCCTCAACTGGTTAAACCCAGATGTCAATTTGTAGTAGAAATAAGAAAGGAACGGCACAACGTAGAGTTCAAAGGGCTCATTCAGACGAGCGTGTATCACGTCCATGTAACGGCCGTTCCGACAATGGCCGTCACACAGACTCATGGATTTCAATGGGGCCGTTCACACGACCGTTGTTTCACCGGAGCGTCTTAATGGCCCGTGAAAAAATATGACGTACTATTTTACTGTGCGTCACGCACCCCTCCATAGACTCTAGTCTATGGGGGATCCGTAACAACGCGTCCCATACGGATGCACCTCGGACGGGAAAACTTTGACTACGCTATTGATTCCATCAAAACTATGGAACCCTTGCACAACGGAGACAAACGGAAACCATTGGCACCGGATCCATCACCATTTAAATCAATGGTGATGGAAATGGAAACCTATGGTTCACGTTTGTGTCTGTCAGGGCTCCGTTCCGACAGAAAGCTCTGACGGAACGGAGCCCTAGCGCAGATGTGAACGAAGCCTAATCAGTCTGAAAAACAGGTGTTAAAGTATCTGCTCCTATTCATTATCAAGGCAAAATTAAAGGCAGCTCACAGAAATATCTTCATCACCACACAATTTGTTATCAGCATGGCAGAATGAATAAAAATGGGAATAATGCAAGCATTCTCGAAAACAAAAGCATGGGAGGGCTGTGAAGAGTGCTGCACCTATACAATGAGAGCACTCCCTGCAGCTGTTTGTTCAGAGAAAGTGTTTATTTACTCCTTTGGCTGCGCGTCTGTCTCCTGCAGACCCTCTGCTGCACTGCCAGAAGCAACTGTATTAGGAATTCTATCGAGTCGGCGTGAGCTGGGGACTCGCAAAGACAGATAAGACTTCACCGTTCTTCTTTATCAGTCGGCTGTAAATTAGCTTTTTGCTTCAACCCTTTTGTCAGATTGCTGTCTTATTCCACCAAATGACCCCCCGCAGGCTGCGACAGGGAAAGTCCAGATAAAGCGCTCCATCCTTTTCTTTGCAGCATCCTAATTTACAATGGCTCAGGTCATTGTAACAGCACAACAACATTATTTCGATTTTACTATAACGGGGTGGATTAAAGACGCTGCGTGTTGTTTTTGCTATTTATTTACAGAGTAATCTACAAGTCATCATTTTGTCATGGACTACAAAAAACGATATCCAATAAAGACTACCAGGCTGTGGAAAAAACTCTCTTCACGGCAAACACTCACCGAGCTGTTCTGGCATTGCACGCTGGAGCTGTTAAAGCGTAGAGCAGGCATACGGTGTAATACACCCTGTATATTTAGTACACACTCGTATCCTCTTTGGCCTGACTGTGGTTGGGGCAGATTCCTTGCCTTCAGAGTAATTGGCTTAACCTCACCAACTGGGATCAATACTTCTTCTGTGGGTATTAACTGCGGGCAATCCTGGGGCAAAATAAATAATTTTCATTATAAACACATAAACAACATAAGCTGAGTTTAGTATGCCGAAAACGGGAAGCTCTTTTAGTGCCGAAAACAGATTTGACAAAATGCAATGTTTCTCTCCCAGGCAGGGGAGACATCTGTGCCCTATCTGTGTTAAGTGACTGCTTCTCTTGCCCTCACCTTGTCCTGAAGCATCTTGAGAACATTACATTAAAATGTGTCACCTGAGAGCTGAACTTCGCACCTTAAGAACATTACATTAAAAAGTGTCACCTGGGAGATATACTTCTCTTTATATAAATGTCTATCCTCCCGGGACACAGGTGTACAAGTACTGCTGTTGATCTTAAGATACCGTAAAATCTCTTTATCATCTAGGGCCCAAAATCCCAAATCTGACCTTACACGAGTAACATAAGACTTGTCTCATTTTCATACCTGTTTCCAAAAGATGTATGCTATTTATGTTTGATGAAACATAAAAATTTTCCCAATAGTCGCTTCTAACCATATACTATTAGGAATGTTTTACACCAGGGTTCTTAATCTTTTTTAACCGGAGTCTCATTAGCCAGAACATGGTGATGCCTGGGCCTCATCATTGGTCATAGTCCAGAGCAAAATTTGTAAAAATGACCCTAAGAATTAATCTTAAAATTTGCCTTTTGAACCAGTAGAACATCAGAATAAGGAGAACAGGAATCAGATATGTGGCTAAACAAGAGATGTGAAACCTTAGAAAAGCCTGTGCAACATATAATCACTCAACAAATGTGGGCGCCTCGCAGAAGCACTTTTTAAGTGCGACTGGAAAGTTTAGTGACTGATTCACATTTTCTACTGTCTCAGTAGTTTTGGAAAATTCATGTCCTCTCATATTCATCACTTTTTGTTAGTGTCAAGATATTCAACAGTTCTGTACATAGTTTGTCATCATCCATATCAGTATCTGTTTCCAATAGAACTCACAATCTAATTTCCTCTTCTCAGACACATGGTATAGGCTTTCATAGAAAGGCAAATAACCTATCAATATGTTTTCGAGTGTGGGAGGAAACCAGAGAAACCAACGCAAACAAAGGGTGAACATACAAACTCTATGCAGATGTTTTTCTCGGTCAGATTTAAATCCAAGACACCAGTACTGCATGACAAGAGAGCCAAAGTGCTGCCCATAAACAAAGAAGGTCTATGCCACCTTAGCAAACAAGAAATTCTCATTTTATGCCGTTGCAACCTTTTCTAAATTATCAGTGTTAGAAGACCTATTCCAATTTGTATCACAAGAGTATTCGTACAACAGTGAGCTTTTTAACAAAATCAACGCAACTGGCCTATGTATATACTTATGTACAATATTTAATATTTTTGCAAAAGACTATTCACAAATTGCTCAATGTACAACTTGTAGTCTAAGTGTAAATACTATAATATACTTTCTGTCTCCAAATCTTAGCGTTTGCTTCATTAAAGGAAGTCAGTCATCACATTTTCGCCTCCCAAACCACTAATACCGCTATATTGGGAAGGATGATAGTTTTTCAGACATACCTAAGTTGGCCAAGTCAGTCCATAGTTAACCCTAAAACAGTGATTTTATTTCTCCGGGCACCATATTCAAAAGCACCCTTCTTATGGTCGATGAAGGGCTGAGTTGGCCAACATAGGTATGTTTGATAAATCATCATCCTTACCTATATAGCGGTATTAGCGAGTTGGGAGGCAAAAATGTGATGACAGACACCCTTTAATGAGCAATTTCTTTGCTTTTGCCAGCTCTACAAGACATGCATTATCCCTGTTTCTGCTCCACAGCAGTACTGATAACTGGTATTCTGCAGGTCTCTACTCCCATAGAGAGTAGCGGATATATACACGGCATGTTTAAACAAATTTCATTACTTACTCTGCTAAAGTGCTGTTCATATGCAGCGAAACCCCAGAGAAATGGACCAATCCATCACAGCTTTTGCCACTAACCTCTAGTAAGTTAAATAACAATATCCCTGGGATAACAAACACACATTATGCAAATCCACTCTGGTTTTTAAATCTCTTTTCTATCAGTCTCCGGCACCACGTGTGGCACAGTACAGTCTCACTCTCGCAATGTCGCTTTTAAGTAATCAACATTTTTAGTGGGTTATAGGAATTGCTTTACTCTGTTTTATTAGCACTCACTACAATAAATATCTTATAAGTTTGGTCTTAAAGAAGTTGTCCGGGCACGGGACGGTTTTTGATACTGATGACCTATCCACTGGATAGGTCATCAGTATATGATCGGTGGGGGTCTGATACCTGGACCTCAAAATCGATTAGCTGCTCCAGCTGTCTGCGGGCACCGGATGTTAGGCCGTGGCTGGTGTCGGAAGCAGATGCATAACATCTTCGTACAATGCATAGCGGCCGTGCTGCAGAACTGCAACTCTGCTCCTATTCGCTTGAATAGGAGCTGAGCTGTGGCACGGCCACTGTACTTTGACCAGAGCCATCTGCTGCCGACACCAGCCACTGCATAACATCCGGTGCCCAAAGACAGTTGGAGCAGATGATCGGTTTTGGGGTCCAGGTATCAGACCCCCACCTATCATATACTGATGACCTATCCTGTGGCCGGAAAACCCCTTTAAGACTTGCTTTAAAGAAGTCAGGGTTCATTTACTGGTACAATGTTAAAAGGAGGTATTACCCAGCAACCTGTAATATCACAACTCTCATTGTGTGGACTGCGCAGTATTCTGACACACTGGTATGGGCAACAGCTTTTATAATGTAGCACCACTGCTTTTGCATGGCACTGCTGCATATAGCAAGGATGAGAAATAATTGGACCAACATTGGCTATTAAATAGATAATGGATACATGTGTGGATACACATGGCACTATTTTGGCACTCAAATAGGCTGTACACCATACAAACCCCTTGCCTTACCTCAGAGACATTGACGCGACCCTCTTGAAAGGAACAGGTTGTAGGATCATGGGTGCACAGATTGCGGTACTTGCACCAGTGACAGCGAAATGCGCTATTCACACAGGACAAGCAGCTTGGGAGAAAAGAAGGAGAAAAAAAAAATGTGTCACAAACCATAAGAAAATAACCAGTCCAGCCAAACACATTTATATATTCAGCTGCATATATATTTATATAAAACTTGAAAAATATATAGAAGGTTTATTTTCAGAGGTTGAAGTGGTAAACAAATGAATGCATTGAAAGACAAGGAGATGATAGAGAATACAAATAGGCCACCCAAGGGGCCTGGATGGACAAAGGCACCTCGACGCAGCAGTGACAAGTAGGTTAAAACAATCAGAGGAATTGTTGAAGAAATGGATTCACAGGCTGGTCTTCTCTTAGTGCTCTGCTTTCTTTTTAAGATCTAATATTTATTTTTCCATTCTAGCCGCAGAGGTTCGCAGGCATAAAAAAGCTGGGACATCTCGAGAAGCAGCCAGCTAGAATAAACAGCGGCTTCCTCTGCATATACACTGGACATGGCCGGGAATAAACAATACAGGCTCCCTGAAGCCATATATGACTTGCGCCGCATAAACACTGCATCACATTGACATACATTAAATATACATATATTTGCTATTAGCATCTCTAGTTACACACTTGTGGCAAATTCCGTCAGTCAACGTAGCCTCAATATTTATACCAGCCATATCTAAACACCTGACTGCCATACATCATGCTCTGCCCTCCAACCTCCAATCATTAAATCATTCTCTGCTTCCTGAAAACCTTATGGATTTGCAAAGAATCATCAAAAGGGGCATTTTACATGTCAGGCAAGCTGATGTGGACTGTAGTGGTACAAAAGGGGCACACTGGCATCACCCACATCATAATAGATAATGAACATAAGCATTAAAGGGAGGTGCGCTGGTAGGAAGTATTAGTTTACAAAGAATCAATAATTATTAGCAATGGTATGTTGCATACTCTGGATGGAGACAATGATGCCAGTTACAATGCTGCACTGAGCTCTCAGTGTTGCCGGCAGAAAAAGTGGCCTTCATGCCTGTAGTGGTGAAGAACTGTGCCCGTAAACACTGAACAAGGATATCCCAAGGTTACATTTTGTCGTTTCAAGGGTGAATTCCCTGTTATTACAAATTGCAGCTTTCTACAGAATCACCAGCGGGCAGCACTGGATGGAACGGACGCCTGGCACACAGCGGCATTATTTTCTCATGCATCTGACAAACAGGCAATTCTTATTTTTCATTTTTTAACTTTCATTATTCAAAGTTAACCAGTGTATATAATTAAATCTACGGAAATCAATTATATATTTGTGGGTGCTTAGCCAGAGGGAAACAATATTTTTTTTTATCCATTACTTCTGCTCATTTGTACTGAGAAATCGGCCTTATCCATTTGTTTCTTATTAGTTAGTGAAGGCGCAGCTGAATATACAATATCAGACCATGAATTAGAAGGGGATTTTTAGCAATAATAATGTAGCTCAGAGCGGATTGATTTTTTGAATTTATTAATACCAAATTAATACCAATAATATTATTATATCATAATATTATATTTTAAGACAAGCAAAAGAAGGGTGCAAATCCTTAACTAATGACCCAAACTTACAGCATCGTAGGGATCCTTAATGCGGTTAGTTTGAGTCATTAGACCCATGGTGGGGCCGGTATTTATGGCCTAATGCGCCCATATTACGCTTGGCTGGAACCTGCCTTATCCTACGATTAATAATGTCTCAAATTAAGATGTGCCTGATATATGGAGATCTGTGCCCACTAGTGTGTCGTTCAGGTTGCCCATAATATCCAGAGAGAGTTCTTACAGTTGGTGACCGCTGCAGTTGTAGAATTTGAAGTCTGTGCTCACAAAATTCTTGCCAGTCTCTTTGGAGATTAGCTGAAGTTCCACCCCAAACCAATCTAAAATGAAATGTGACAGAAACGATTAGAGGAAGATAAACTGTATATAGAAAAAAAATGACTATGAGGTTTTACAGTTACATCTGCAGAGAAAGAATATTTTTGCATGTTAAAAAGTCCATTATTTCATTTGAGGACAGATGAATGGAATTTCACTGTAAATCCATTAACACTGAAGTATGGACCATTCTTTACCAAGAGCTCCACTAAGAATAAAGATTTACCACTATCACGCATATTAGCCAATGCAAGTAAAGAACATACGGAGACGGATTTAAATATGGGATTTTTCATATATCCAGCACTACATGAATTGACGTATAACGGGCGCACTCTGGGATTTCTGTAAACGTTGTGTCTATTTCCTAACATCAGGAAATAATCCTTTTATTCCTTGTCCCCAAACTAGATAATCTCAGTCTCTTTCTAAATAACAGGCTCCCCTCTGCACATAAGCTTCTAGGCATAAAGAAACCTCTTCCAAGTTGCTGGATTTGTCTGTTGTGTGATTTCTAAAAGTGTCTGAGGCTTAAATCACCCTCCGGGCATTGTATCCTGATATTGTGTGGCATGTTTTCCTAAAATCTACAGTGAGAAAGATACAATAGAGGGATGCTTATAGTGAATTACAGCCTTATTTGCATAACAGCTACTACTAAAATTCTCATATAATGTGTTTGATTTTAAGGAAAATGTACTGGTCCATAGTATTGCTGTTCCCATATGTTAAAAAGATTCCGATCCTATTACAATAGTAACTGAGTATAGTGGATGTGCAACTGACCAAAAAGGCATGACATTGAACCGTGTTTTTCAACAAATACCCCCTGCTGAAAAATAAATTATATCAAGAGCATAGTATGAGGACAGTGCGAGTACCCTATAGAGACATGGCATGAACCTGCTGGGATACATGTATTTCAGATTGAGAACCTAGGACATGGACGATGCTGATGGCAGTAGGCAAAGTAGCTTTCACAGAGCTGTGAAAATGCATTTGCTCCATTCCTAAAGTTATACATAATGGCCTTTGATCTTAAAACAAAATGCAATATTAGACAAAGGTAACTATCAGGGGAACCTGGGAGGAAGAACGGAGGACTCTGTGTGACTTCATGGAATCTAACATGGTTGACAAATGTTGCTCTCAGACAGCTACTTCCTGTCCTAGAAACTGTAAGGCTATGTTCACACGGAGTATTTTGACGAGTTTTTTGACACAGAAACCGCGTCGTAAAACTCGTCAAAAACGGCCCGAAAATGCCTCCCATTGATTTCAATGGGCCGCGTCGGCGTCTTTTTCCCTATCTTCGGGCATTTCCACCTCTGACCTCCCATTGACTTCAATGGGAGGCAGAGAAAGCGTATTTCGCTGTGTTTTATGCCCGCGGGCGAAAAACGCCGCGAAAAACTCAGCGAAAATCGGGGTGCAGGGAGAGGAAAATCTGCCTCAAACTTCCAAAAGGTTTTTTGAGGCAGATATTCCTCCTGCAAAATACTCCATGTGAACATAGCCTAAGGCTGGGTTCACACGTGGCGGAATTTCACTTGAATTCCGCTGCGGACACTCCGCAGCGTTAATCCGCAGCGGAGCCGTTTCTCCATTGACTTCCACTTAAATTTAGAAGTGTTCGTTTAGACGATGCGTAAAATTCCGCTGCGGAGCATAGGCTGCGGAGCGGAATTTGGTGTCCGCAGCATGCTCTGTCTGTTGCGGAGCAGTGGCGGACTGGTTGCGGACTCATGGCGGAATTTCTCCATTGACTTCAATGGAGATTCTAAATTCCGCAATGAAGTCCGCAGCTGTCATGCACATGTTATGTGTGCTGCGGATGCGTCTTGCTTTTTTAACATGACATTTCTTCATTCTGGCTGGACCTATGTATTTCTAGGTCTACAGCCAGACTGAGGAAGTCAATGGGGCTCCCGGAATTACGGGAGCGTTGCTAGGAGACGTCAGTAAATAGTCACTGTCCAGGGTGCTGAAAGAGTTAAGCGATCGGCAGTAACTGTTTCTGCACCCTGGATAGTGACTACCGATCCCAATATACAGCAACCTGTAAAAAAATAGAAGTTCATACTTACCGAGAACTCCCTGCTTCTGTCTCCAGTCCAGCTTCCCAGGATGACGTTTCAGTCTAAGTGACGGCTGCAGCCAATCACAGGCTGCAGCGGTCACATGGACTGCCGCGTCATCCAGGGAGGTAGGGCTGGATGCCGAAAGAGGGACGCGTCACCAAGACAATGGCCGGTAAGTATGAAATTCGTTTACTTTCACTAGGGAAAGTGCTGTCCCTTCTCTCTATCCTGCACTGATAGGGAGAAGGGAAGCACTTTTCCCGCAGTCCGCAGCAGCTAGTCCGCATCAATTTACTGCACATTTTGGGCAGATCCGCAGCCGTAATCCGCAACCCGGATTAGGTGCGGCATTGATGCGGACAGTTGCGGAGGAAATCCGCCACGTGGGGGCATGCCCTAAGGCCGGGTTCACACAGAGTTTTTGCAGGCGGAAAATGTGCCTCAAAATTCCAGTTGGAAGTTTGAGGCAGATTTCCTCTGCCTGCACGCCGCGGCGTTTTTTGCTATATATATGAGGATATATGGAATTGGGGGGGATATTTTTTTCCTACTACCACCATTAATACTGGAAACTATATCAGGGGTTTCCAGCTTGAACTTGGAGTTCACTGGGAAAGCGTGTTTAATATTGGAGAATCACCTAGTTCCCAAAGTTAAACTAATGCACATATCAATAAAAAAAAAAATCTCACCTTGATCTGCAGGTATAATGGGAACGTCTTTTGCAGCTGGGGAAATACAGACAATTCGATTGCCCGACACTTGTCCTTCTACCTGGGTAATATTACCGATGGAGCAAATGACACCAGCGGACAGATCTGGGACGTCACTAACTTCTAACGTAAGCTAAAACACAAATTAGTAAATCTGTATTATAAAATAATTTCAATAAATTTAACGTCTGCAGTTTTTCTAATGGATAGCTCTAAGGCTCTGTTCACATTAGCGTTTCCATCTAGGTTCCATTATATTTCACAGCAGGAATAGAGAAGTCTACAGCGCTATTCTTGGCATCAAAAATACCTGAACCCCAATAGAAACCTGATAAGTCAATAAGATCTGTCAAGATTCATTGGGATCCTTTGAAAACAGATTTCTCATAGATGCCATTGCTCTTTTAGAAACGAAAGCCATGATGCTAGTGTGAACAGAGCCTAAGGCATGAAAAACCAGAATAGAATTACCGTACTATAAATAGACAATGTCAAAATACCATAAAGAACTCAAACTTTGTTAGGAAAATTCTCATGCAGTTGTACTTTCCATTATAATTGAAACCTGCATAATATAAGGTTTTGGCTATACCTCTAGATAGAGGATCACCCATCTGTCTCTTACCGGAAGGCTGTGCTCCGAGACTGGAAGGCTGTTGGGCTGTACGGTAACCTTAACACACTGATCTATATTGCTTGCAAACCGGTATGGCTCCTCTGCACGGTCACACTTATCCTTTTGGGAACACCTGGGGATAGAAAATGTACATATTTTATTAATATATATATATATATATATATATATATATATATATATATATATATAAGTGGAACAATACACCCCAATTCTGTATTCTAAACATCACTTTGCCAATCCTAAAAATAACTTAACCCGTAGTATGCCTAGACTTCAATCCAACAGCTCTAGTCACATGACAATAGGAACATTTCTATCTTTCTTAACAACCATAGTAAACATTTCTAGAACAGTACGATTGTACTTTGTTTCTTCGACTGTTTTCATTTCTATAAAAATGAATTATTCAAGCAGCCAATAAACATTCCTCAACTATTGCTTTATGTTATTATTAGTCACTTTACTTCCAATGTTACATTAGCCCAGACAGCTAGGGTGTATAAAATAAAGTATAGTCGGCATACGCAGCTGCAGAATATTTCCCATTTTGTTGGAATCTATACTCTTTTTGTGATAAATACCAGGAATAAGTGTTGTACCTGGGCACAATTCCTGTGTACAGTGCTAATATACTGCTAGTATGCGGGATTCTGAAGGAAAAATGAGTCGCTGACCCTGCATATCTGAAAATGTGATTTTGATGCCTTAGGCAACGTTCCATAAAGTCATTTGCAGATGGAGTCAGGGCTAGAATATGGAAACAGTTTTTTCCTGTAAAGAGTCGATGACAATACCAATATGTGATGGGGTCTGCATACCATAGGCATGATTGTAACTGTTTTATTTGCTATGTAGGAAAAGGGGAAGCTTGTGATTCTGTGCACCTAATGTTCTCCTGAAACTCTCTGTAATACTGTACTATTTATTGCAGGTATAAATGCTAAGTGGAGGTTGTTACTCTCACTCGATAACAGCATTTTTCCCGTTTTTATCACCTTCTTTTCTTGGTTTATAGCTTACAGACAAAAATTTCCAGATCTCAAAGAGACGTGGTACCTCAGGTAATGCAATAGGCAGCAAGAAGACTGAGGAACAATGGCATTTTATGGACAATACAACCGTAACTGTTCTAAACGCTATGACGCAATATGGGTCCTCCCATATTGCATCCTCCCAGGCTCTCATTCCTAAATCAAGCCCATAGTGAAAATAAGGTCAAAGACTATTAGCAATATTTTGCTCCAATTTGGCTGAAGACGTATGTGGCAAAATTGGACAGCTGTTGTTTTTTCAGGCCCAAACAGCTGGATCTGTCCTCATATATTGTGAGGGATCAGAAAATAACAATTAGCCATTATAAATGCATTCTATAACATGATCCTAACAATTTCGAAGGAATCATTATTGGGCGTTTAAGATTTTGGGTCACACGGCACCATATGGTATTTAAAGTGGACAACTTTTTTGATAATGCAATATACAACTAGTCAAAGTAATTTGAACCTATTGTATATGGCTCCCAAGGTTTTTTTCTTTTAGGTCCTCAGGATACAGTTTGTATAGCATAACAACATTTTATATAAAACTACCTGGCCAATGTGCAATGTTTGCAAAGGTAGTTAGAATAATATATTGTAACTAGCACCCCATAGCTACTCACATGTTATGCAGAACACACCATCCACAATGTGGATCACCAGAACTTAGGCACTCCCCACATGTTGAATATTGCTCACATGACTCCACAGGGACTCTCGATACCTAAAACAAAAAAACAATGACAAGAGCTCAGAGATAGACCAAGTCTCATTCTACCACCCTTTATCCTATTAAAATGATGTTAAAATATGATACTGGAACACAAGGTTACCCCCGGAGGAGTATCATCACAGAAAAAAACACATGTTCTATATTGGGGCCTAGAAATAATCAATATTCTCCTATAAATTGCAAAAATAATAGTACTGTTAATTTATTAGTATAACAAGGTCACAAAGAGATGCCACTAGAAATAAAATTTGCATTTGTCAGCTCATAGGCACTGATTCTGCCAATAACCAACTGATCCAGACTAACCTCTATGCAGCGAGACTCGTAGGAAATCAGAAGATGACAAGTTTGAGCCCCCTTCTGACCTCTGCTCTAGCTGCGCACCATGCACTATGCTTCTATTATGAAGGCCCAGACTGGGCCAGTGACCAGCTCTGAAAAAAATCCTTTCTTTTTAATGACTTCGGGGAGAGCGGAGCGGCTGTTGCCGCAGTAATTCAGTGTAATTAAACCTATCTATCACTCCAGCAGCTGGAACACGATTCCTGATGAACTTTGCAATGGGATTTCGCAGTCACTGACTCGCAGCCTCAAACGTCCTCAGAGGGAAATGGGAAAAAAAAACCTTCTCCAAAAATCACATTTTAATGTGGCTTCTGACGGCGCAGTACCACTTTCTAGCCATTTTTCTTTTCTCTTCTTTAATACAGTTTCTAAATCTGACCACACACTGTGAAATTCATGTAGGGAAATATAAATTGTAAAATACATTTCTATACGCTTTAATAGATATATAGAGATCCATGTTTTCTTCTTATAAATATAGACACGTGGATCCCCACCGGTATTCTCTACTACTTTATGCATAAGCACACGCATATTATTATCAATGTGGTCATTAACTGTTATGTGTGCACACAGCTTTATGCCTGTGTATGGTGAATGTATATAATGTGCATAGAACCAACTGTATAGCAACAAATGATAACAATAAAGTCAAATTCACTTCCTATTGTTTGCAATTTATGACGCTAGATTTCTAATTATAATAACTGCTGTGGTAAAAAAAAAAAAAAAAAACATTTCCCAGTTAAGTAAGATGATGTAAATAATATAAATATTATCCAGTTATTAATTCTATATCTAGAGTTGACATTATTTAGAGCCGGTGGTTTAAATCCTTGTAGATATCTGAATATTAGCAAATCCCACCGTAAAATGTGATTTTATGACACAAACCACAAACTAACCTCATTCTAAGGCCTGACTCACACGAACGTGTTAAACGTCCGTGGGACGGCCGTTGAAACAGTGGCCGTCCCACGAACCTATGTTATTTAATGTAGCCGTTCACACAACCGTTGTTTCAACGGACCGTGTGAAGGGTCCGTGGGAAAATAGGACATGTCCGTTCTTTTCACGCATCACGCATCCCTCCATAGACTCTCAACTATGGGGGATGCGTGACATCGCGTCCCGCAGCGCTGAGCACGGATTCACCTCGGATGTGAAAAACTGCATTTTTCCATGTCCGAGATGCGCAGCGTTGGTGTGAATCAGGCCTAATACAGAAATATAGCAGAGCTGAGTTTGTTTAGGTCATAATATGGGGCTATCTTACCTCAGATGTACTGAATTAAATGACAAATTCAGTTCTGCTACACCTATATGTCTTTGCTGAAGCTCAGGCTGCCAATAACAATACCTTATCTTCAAGAGCAAACAAATACATGCAGGCACAAGGGATAGACTGACAGAGGGCAGAAGAGGAGACAAACAGAGAAAAGAGACTTGATTTCCCGGGCTTGTCAGCTGCTGCCACTGGCTCCCTTGTTTTAGACACTCAGGTGCTACAGGGATGAAAAGATTTTCTGGAGGTGACACATAGGGGAGAGATAAAGGGACGAGTATTTTGCTTGATGTGAGAGAGAAGTCAGGAATCTTTGCACAGCGGCGTAACCCACCGCTGCTATCATAATCTCCTCGTGTGCAATTTCATCTTAAAAGCAGCCGCTGATTGTAGGGAATTGTGAAACTTATAATTTCAACTTTCAATATAGCCTGGAATATAACAGGTTAGCATAGCCCTAGATAAGCTACCTCAGAAATTGTACTATACCACCTCGGTAAGTGAAAGTGATGCTGAGCCTCAAAATGTTCCGAGAATTTACACTGGTCATACAAGATATTCTATGAAAGCGATTTCATGGGGTGAGAAGGTTCTGTAAGTGAAGATGATGTATTTGTTTTATTTTTTCCTGTGTCTTCATGCAAGTCCATGCATTGCAGTACATTCCTGTCTGGTACAGACCTATGGCACTGTTCATCCTTAGCCACCTGGTTCATAAAATGAATGACAGAACCAGTAGCAAATTCACAAAGTCCACCTACTGTAATCCCTAAAAATGTGGGGTTTTAGAACAGTGGTGAAATGAAGCACTTCTTTTGACGAGCCGTCATTTTACGCGCCGTATTTTGATGGTGACGTGCAAAATAAAGGCTCGTGGGAACAGAACATCGTAAAACCCATTGCAGGCAATGGGCAGATGTTTGCAGGCGTATTAGGGCCGTTTTTTCGTAAAACGCCAGAATTACACCTGAAAACACTGCGTGTGAACATACCCTAAAGGAGAAAAGCGGAGGGACCTGGAGGAAGCCAATGCAAACACAGGGAGAAGATACGGTATGAGCTCCATGTAGATGTTATCCTTGGCTGGAGTCATACCCAGGACTCCAGTGCTGCTCATCATTAGATAAGTGGCATGTCATTGTAGAGGGCACAGATATTACTTTTGCAATGGAGGTTCAGAACATCCAAGCTACTGTGTGGAACTGAAGAGAAGAAGCATGAAGGGCGTACAGTAACTGCAGAACAATGTAAATTTATGACATGCCATTATGTTCCAGGCTGGGTGACAACCTTTAGGAGCAATATAATAGTTGTCATTAGTGGTTGTCATTCATCATCATTTACGAAATAGCGCACAAGAAAACGACTCAGGGATTTATATTTATTTATTAGGGAAAAAAGAGAAGGATTATAAACCCCAATAATGTTAACTTGTGCCTCCAACTCATTTTCATTCACTTCTTCTGTGTCTGTAGTCCGCCCATTGACCCAAAGTCAAAATTGCTAGTTTATGAAATAAATATCATTTCCGTTGGCATTTCCATAGAGATTCAATGTTAAATTCTGCTCTGAAAGCTGAAACATTATGCAAATATTTGACTATATTCATAGCAGTGCACACGGATTGTCTTTTCATTGCATGACGCAGATCATAGAAAATAAGATTTAGTGGAGGTGTACAGTGTTGGCATGTAATGATTAGCTTTCTTGCCCCACCATCCCCTCCCTGAACACCCGCCAATCCTCCTAGCAAATTAATTATAGGAAATAATTGTAACCTGGTGCTCAGCTCAGCCCCCCATGCCAAATATAGCACTTGGAATAATTTGGGAGTCTAAGCTGAAGTAATTAAGTATTCTGCAAACACCTACACAGTTGTGGAATGGTTATTAAGCCAAAGTCTTAAGCACTGACTCACTGGGGACTCATTAATAACATACACACAGATTTTAGTGACACTGTCATTTATCCTGGATAAATCCCACCTAAGGGACTCCACCTGTGCCCATTCTATGCCTGAGGACAGTTGGTGCCTGCAGGACTTGGCTACTCTTTTCACGACTGGAACAGTTAAAGTGGAATCTTGCCTTGTTCTTTACAATTTAACTCCCACAGGCCCCAAATGCAGTGACTTACAATGGAAAAAAAAAAGCATTGCTTTATTTTAAATATTTCCTAATATTATCATGGGATGTATTGTAATATGATAAACCAATTTTAATTTTACTGTACTGCATATTTTTCAAATCTAGTAACAATATTATAGATACCATTCAAAGCACATAAATAACCATGGCCATTTATGGTACTGATTTACAGTAGCAGATACATTGCTGGAATGACATTCAATTAATTAGGTTAGTTAATTAGGTGAATTATAAATGAGGTATTCCAGTGGGGAGACGACACATGCTATGCTATAGGAAGCTATAACAATTGGTCAGTTGTTTTGTTGACAAATGTTAAATGTTGACCAGACGGCACAAGCCTCAGTTGATCTAGTCTAAGGGTCCTATTACACGGCACACAGCTCGTTGATCGGCGCTCGTTTGCTCCTTTCACACGGAGCAATGATTGTTACTACGATTGCTCGTCCCCATACATTTTCATGACGTCGGCAGCACATCTTTCTGTTTACACAGGGAAATGTGCTGCCGACAACGATGAGTTTTAATGATGCATAAAAGAGCTTGATCAGAGCATTTGCTCGTTCATCGGCTGATTGTTGACCTGTATACACAGGACAATGATTGTGAACAAGCGTTCATATGGACACTCATTTGCCCGAACATAGGTCCGTGTAATAGGGGCCTTAACAGTCGGATAATTGACGATATGATAGGGGCCTTAACAGTCGGATAATGGACGATAAGATTTGTGTGGACAACTGGACAACAGTTGTATTACATTTTTAACGGGGACAGCGAGATTATTGAATTGGATTGTTGGATTAATACAATCTAACTGCTAAAAACAATATAAGTGTTTTCAAATATGAAACCAAATTTATAAGGCCTGGGAATCATGGCTGCGTCCACAGCCACCTCTACCTGACTACCTACTTACCTACCTGTCCTCAGCTTCTCCTCAGTCCGGGCTGATGCCGCACTATCGGTGGTCATCCTCACTTTCCTCCAGGTTCTCTGCCAGGGACATGTTCATGCGCGCTGACTCTTTCTGCCTCAAAAGGCCAGCGCGCACCAAACTACTCATCTTTTCCAGCGTACTTGAGCTGCTCTCTAGGCTCTGGGCCATTAAGTTCGTTAGTCTGGATGGCTAGTACTGTTCTCTTGTTTATTCCATTGGCTTATCTGTTGCCGAACCTGCTTGAACTTAACCTTGTCCTTTCTCTTGTCTGCCCTGACCTTTTGCTGGTTTAACGTGATGACAGTCTGCCGCCTGCCCTGTCATTTGTATCTGCTAAATGTGAGTGACCTTCCGCTACCAGCCTTGACCATTGCTAATACCTGCCTTGCATCTAGTCTTCAGTTTATATCTCGTCTGTCCACGTCAGCCGTTGTCAACAGGGACTACTCTGGGGGTAGCGACCTGGGGATTGTAGTGGCCAAGTCCACATCTCCATACAGAGGTTAAAAGGTAATTACAAACAATCCCTAAGACTCTGCTCCACAGTTTAGCCCTATGCAAAATCCATTGGCAACACAAAGAGTCCTCACCATCCTTTGTTGACCCCGTGACAATCACCAATCTCTATGGGCCCTGTGACACTAGGCTATATTGATTCATAGAAAGAAGCGATCTGCAGAAGCAACAAGCCTTCCTTACTGTGAGAACTGTGAATCTATGGAATAGCCAACCGCAGGAGCTGGTCACAGCAGGGACAGTAGATGGCTTTAAAAAAGGCTTAGTTAATTTCCTAGAACAAAAAAATATCAGCTCCTATGTCAATATGTAGAAATTTTTCCCATCCCTTGGTTGAACTTGATGGACATGAGTCTTTTTCCAACCGTACTAACTATGTAACTTTGACATCAGTATTCCAGAAAAGCAAATCTTTTCATTGTCCCATAGTAGACACCAGAAACGTTTCGAAAAAAGGCTCACTTAGAGCGGAAAAATTGCTGGTTTCTGTACTATGGGTCAATAACAAGATTTGCTTTTCTGGAATGCTAACATCATCGCTTCTTCCAGTCAGTCCTTGAATGGGCTGGAGTGGGCTCATAAAGACAGTCTGTTGCATTCTATCATCCCCAATTAAATTGACGGTGGTGCTGTTTCTACATGGGCTATATGGAGTCTTGTGCCACAATCTGTAGGAGATTAGGAAAAAGGATCTGCTTTTTTCTTCCATAAATAGTGCAACTTTTTTCTTTTGGCTGTATTTGGTATTGCTGTTCATCCCCATTTAAGTCTATAGCTTTGAGATGTAATACCACACAGCCTATGGATAAGAGTGGAACCGTTTCTGTAAAACAGGCAGATATTTTGTTCTAAAGTGGACAATACCTCTAAGTGTTAGGACCTGAAAACAAGCCGCTAATACCTCAACCACTTATAATGCTTTTATATAATGCTTAACAGATTAACATTTGTAGATCTAATGTGTGAACATGTGTATTATGTACTGAGCAGGTACATTTGCATTTACTCTAAACCTATGATTTAGAATTCTCTATCTCCTTTTATTTAGAACTGTAGATTATGTGTCATTCCATATATCAGAAATTGTTACTGATAGATTGTGTTTCTATGAATATTTAAAACTAGTTAGTAGCATGGGTGCAGTAGTTGTGTATTCTCCAAGTACGCTTACGCAAAGAAGTTTAAGGAAAAAAAAAATGCCCTTGTGTGCTTTTTCTGCTGCTAATTAAGTTCTCATTAAAGAGGCGCCCTCGCACGCTCTGATTACTAAATTACGGACAAGAGGATATGTTTGGATACATCGACACCGGCTTCATTCTTTTTATGGCAAAAGGGCACTTGTCTCGGCAGATGCAATGCTTGTTAATGACAGCACGGAAGGGATCATAAAGTGTCTTCTCCGGAACGTCTGGATTTATGGCTCTATAGTATCGTGTTAATGCTTTTAATGTTCTGCAGTGATAGCATTTAAACAGTGAGTAAAGACAAAGCAGAATCTAAAGATGAAACTTCCCGCAGCTCATTCACAAACAAACAACTGACATCTATACTTAGACAGGGGAGTCACGCTCAACAATGTAATGAATAAGTCAATAAACCATAACATGTGACTGTTATTTTGTCACTATGACAGATAGAGACTCCCCCAAAATAATGTAAATAGCGAGCTGCCAACGTCATGAAGTGGTGAGGGCTGCCTCCTATGGACTTGACTTGAAGCTGGGTTTAGGTTTCGGCAGGTACAACTAATGTTACTTATTTCCTACTTCCTGTTAACAGGAGGGGGGAAAAAGGAAGTGGCTACACAGGGGTGGTTTGTGGTCTGTGACCATGGAAACCTATAGGTCTGCATAGGAGTTGTAAACATAAAACTGGAGATTTTCAATGAAGACAAGAAAATAGGTTGCAAAGGTTTACAGTTTACTGCACAATATGTAATATAATACATTTCTTTGTTATTTAAAGGGGTTTTCTGACATATTGAAAAAAGTGGCAAAGAAGAAGGGATGCAATAAAAAAAACAAAACAGAAGCACCTGCCGTCGGTGTGCTCCATTGTTCTGCTCCGTCAGAAGAGCAGAACAAGGGGATAACGAAACGTTGCACAACAGACACCGCTGGCGGCCGACGGAACCCATTGATTTTAATAGGTTCCGTCGGCTTTCTGTCAGGGTGCCCGTGATTTTACCAGAGATAATAGCACAGGATGTTGCGCTATTGTCTTCGGTAATCTCTGGACTAACAGAGCCCCTAAAAGAGCCTCCAACGCAGATGTGAATAAAGCCTAAGAATATAAATTCAGATGAGTCAGTTAATTGTGTTTTCATTTGAGTATCATTATAATTTCAAACAGGCGGCATTGACATAGCCTTGCCACAACAGACTACTACTTAGCATGGCTACATCATGCTCTGGGAGAAAAATGAAAATAATGCCTACCATATGAAATCAGGAACATGCAATCGCACAGTATATCAAAAGCAAAGGGCGACTGAGATGCCCATGGCCATGTCTGAAAGACTTCATTGAGAGAACCAGGTCAAGCAAAAGGTTCCATTTCAAGGCTGAATAAAAAATTAAATAACATGAATTTAGAGAAGGAATGGTATTTAAAAATTAATGGAAGTACATTTTGGATGATGACTCGGACAAGTCAGGCTCAGGGGAATGAGATAAAATAAAGCACAGATTTAAAATGACCTATACTACATTCGGGGAAGTGTGGCTGCTGTGGTGTAGATTCATTGACGGCTACTGAGGGCAAATGCATTTGTAGCCTTTATAGCCGTTTACCTGCTGGGGTTATACCACGGCTCATTATTATGCTGATGCTGGTGATGGGCCTGATTATTCTGTATCTAGAATGAAGGGATATATCAGCATTTATACATTCTTCATCTAAATTTCCACATATAGTCCTGACAAATCCCTGCAGGAAGGTCTCAGTAGTTATGATGTCCCTCAGCCCCAACAATCGCCTGCTTTCACTCCCTCCTCTATGACAGACACAGAGCATAGTGTTAGCGCATTTAGCTTAATATCAGCCTTCTGGGGATTCGTGGAGAGAATTTTGGACACTGGTGTGTGCTGTAAAAGCAGAAACATCTGTTGCAGTTATGTTGAGGTCCGCGAAAACCCTGTGACAGTTGATCGTTTTGTCGCTCACCAAAGCAATGAGCAATAGAATAACTACTATAGAGTACTGTACACAACTTCCATGTTTGGTTCCTGCTAGATGAAATGAAACATTTAATCATATTCCCCTTATACTGCCTCTGGGTGATATAACCATCATATGTCTTTCAAAGGATATCAGAGGACCACTAAAGGATTTTGGTACTACAGAAGGTCAAGATTCCAAGCCAAAATCCTGCACGTACAAACATACAT
Source organism: Rhinoderma darwinii (assembly GCF_050947455.1). NCBI lineage: Eukaryota > Metazoa > Chordata > Amphibia > Anura > Rhinodermatidae > Rhinoderma > Rhinoderma darwinii. The sequence continues at coordinate 336,562,138 of NC_134688.1, read as the reverse complement.
CGTTTTCAGAACCTGTCTCTGTGGTTTCTCGATGTATTCTACAGCCTTTATATCATTTTTAGATGTAATACCTACAGTATCAGTTTTTGTTTTTACCTATGATATGTGCAAGTAAAAACATAAAAATCTTCCATGCATCATGGCTCCTTCATTAACCATCTAAATTTTGACATGATATTAATGTCTCGCTCAGTAAACAGTATTGATTCCATCTACCATACCAACCTCTATTATTTGGAAAAAAAAGTACCAAATTGCACAGGTGGGAATGGCTAGTCCATTGGAATGCACTATATAGTCTATGGGATAGTCTTTCTGTACCTGTACTCTGTTCTTGTGTCCTACATATTCCTTGGTGGTATAAGGTTAAAAAGATAAGTATCTTTTCATTTCCATGAAGTTTATCATTTACATTAGGTAATACTACATTCCTCCAAATATATTTGCTCATTCTCAGTGGGTACTCTCGGTTCATGGTGAAGTTCATCATTCACAGTATGATCATAATGAGGTCCACCATCTAGATATACTACAACCTTACTCCCCATCTCAGTAAATATTTTGTGCTCAAGGTAAGGGTTTTCAGAAAAAAATTATTCACTGAAGTGATTCTTTGACATTAATAATAGTATATCATAAAAAAAGGAAAGACTTGTAAGAACCTGCCACAGTAAAGACTTCTCAGATACATGCTAAATCATTGCATGTGTGTATGACTTGTAATAAGAGTTACTTGTGCCAAGACAATACAAGAGAATCCATGTGTTAACAAATCGTGACCTATGTGGTAATCCTAAATACCAAAAGAAACCGGACATATGAGCATCAAGAAGTTTGGCTGATTCTGTAAGTTCCATATGAATCAATGGAGAGCGTCCACCTGTCCATTAACTTCACCACAGTGGCTGCCTCACCAGACGGGTCGGGGATTGGGTGACCCCTATTCTCGAGATGGGTCTGGGACCAAGAGCTGGGACCCATCAGGAATTTCAGGGCCCCATACAGCTAAATTTTCTGGGCCCCCCTTTTACTGCTCGCGGGAAAAAGACGCCGACGCCTCCCATTGAAATCAATGGGAGCCATTTTCGGGCCGTTTTTGACGAGTTTTGCGACGTGGTTTCCGCGTCCAAAAACTCGGCAAAATACTTAATGTGAACATAGCCGTACACGTATAAATTCCTTGCGAGTGGTGCAGCACCCCAGCCTACTGTATAATGACATTCTGCAGCTTTCTGTTTTCCTGCTTCAGTTCCTCATGATTTTCAAGATCTCTGCCTGCTGTCTGTGAATGAGAACATTAAAACCAGTCCTGGCTTATTACTTTCACAGCTGATGGTCTTGTTACAATGTATCAGTGTAGATAAGAGCCATCTGCCTGGGGTCCAGCACAGGAGAGGGGTTTGTGCTGTTGCTGCATTTAGCTCACAGATGATTGACTGATACATTGTAACAAACTTTCTTATATACAACTTTAACGCCATACAGCCCCCTCTGTAGAGAACTCCATACTGCCCCCCTGGTAGAGAACGCCATACAGCCCCCTCTGTAGATAACGCCATACAGACCCCCTATAGATAACGCCATATAGCCCCCCCATGTAGATAACGGCATATAGCCCCCTTTGTAGATAATGCCATACAGCTCCCTCTGTAGATATCTACAAAGGGGGCTGTATGGCGTTATCTACAAGGGGTCTGTATGGCGTTCTCTACAAGGGGGTCTGTATGGAGTTCTCTACAAGGGGGTCTGTATGGAGTTCTCTACAGTGGGGGCTGTATGGCGTTATCTACAAAGGGGGCTGTATGGCGTTATCTACAGGGGGGCTGTATGGCATTCTCTACGGGGGTGTATAGCGTTATTTACAGGGGGGCTGTATAGAGTTACCCACAGGGGGGGCTGTATAGCGTTACCTACAGGGGGGGCTGTATAGCGTTATCTACAAAGGGGGCTGTATGGCGTTATCTACAGGGGGAAGTCTGTATGGCGTTCTCTACAGTGGGGGCTGTATGGCGTTATCTACAGAGGGGGCTGTATGGCGCTAACGCCATACAACCTCCCATGTAGGTAACGCTATACAGAACCCCCTGTAGGTAACGCTATACAGCCCCCCTTGTAGGTAACGCTATACAGCCCCCCTGTAGGTAACGCTATGCAGCCCCACTGTAGGTAACGCCATGCAGCCCCAACCCCCCCAAAAAAATCTGACCTACAGTGTGTCCTACAAAAGACATGTATCCCCTCTCCACAGGATAGGGGATGCATGTGTGATCGCTGGCATCGATAGGGAGAACGGGGGACTGAAGGTCCCCCGAAGTTCTCCATGACTAACCTCTGACTTCCGGCGTCTGCGCAGCTCAATAAAAATGAAAGGAGCGCTGGTCACGCATGCGCACAAGCGCGACCGGCGCTCCATTCATTTCTACGGAGCTGCCGACACAGACCCCGGAAGTCCGAGGTTTGTGATGGAGAACTTCAGGGGACTTTCAGTCCCCCATTCTCCCTATCAATGCCAGCGAACACACATGTATCCCCTATCCTATGGATAGGGGATACATGTCTTTTGTTTAATGGCAGAGCGGGGAGATACCTCCCTGCTCTGCCGTAGTGTTCAGTGGAGTCGCGCTGTAGCAGGCCAAGGTGGGGGCCCGTCCCGGCGGGCAACACGGGCCCCCTCATGCAGCGGTCCCCCGGCGGTAGTTACGCCACTGGTAGTTACGCCACTGGCCGGGCCCCTTACAGAAGTACCCCTAATACCCCCCTGATGGCGGCCCTGCCCATATCTATCGGACATTTATGGCATATTCCATGGATTTGCCATGAATGTCAAAGGTGGAAATGCCTCTTTAAGTTCATAAAATTGAAGTGTCCAGATGTAAATAAGTTATTATTGTCATCTCCAGGAAAAAACACATTCTTCTAAGTAATTCAGTAAAAACAACAACAACAACCCTGTTTGATGCAAAGGAGATATATTTTATATATATATCTACCTTCTGAATAGCCAAGGGTGTTAGATTAGTTATTTTTATATTTAAGGAAAACTGTAAAGTCATTAAATATTTTCTTTCCTTTGCTAATTAATAAATCATCAAAGAACAGTGATGTGATTTTTTTTAAACAAAAAAAACAATGAATACAGCTGCAGCAAATAGTAAAGTTGTTACTTAAAGCGACCCTCCGGTCATGGGACAACATTTTAAATATGATGGGGTATGTGGAGTAATATTACCTGGTGCCCTCCAGTTGCCCCCCTATGCCGTGGATCTGCCGTTTTAGGTTCCCATCCGTGCTGTCCTGAAATGGCTGCAGCGCTTCTTCAACTACAAATCTGAGACGCCCCCACTGTTCTCGGATAGGCCAGAGCTGGGTTTGTGAGCCGTTCCGTCCAATCCGTGAAAAGAGGGAGTGTCTTAGACTCAGTCTGTGAAGCGCTGTAAACATTTTGAGACAACACAGATGGGACCCTAAAACGGCAGATCCAGGGCATAGGGGGGGGGGGGGAAACAATAGTGCAGTCAACTACACTATTCATTCCGCCAGAAAAACGGAAACCTTACGGAACGGTGACAAACGGAAACCATTTGCAAAGGAAGCATTAGCAATGAAGTCAATGGTAATGCAAACGGAAGCTATGGTTTCCGTTCATGGTTTCCCCTGACGGAAAGGTCCAACAAAACCTGTGAAGGAAGCCCGACGCATATGTGAACAAAGCCTTAAGGAACAATCTGTTCTACATAAATATGCTGTGCATCATCCATTTGACTACTATATTTAATAGCAACTTTGAAATAGGATTAGAAAGTTTCCAAAAATAATTCAGCAGTAAAATTTTTAAAGCACATTAAAAAGAAGTACATAAAGTATTATTTGTTAGGTTTTACATACACTATTAAATATACTACTGTCTTTGGTTCACTTTTGTCACAGAATAGACTGATCCATAAAAGGCACAAGGGAACCTGCCAATGCTTTTGGCTCACAAATCCAATTATGCATCTTGACCAAGGGCGTGAAGAATGAATCTCTTTAAAGCATCTAATCTTTATATTTCCGAGTGCAAGGCCAGAGGGAAAATAAAGACAGATAAGAACCACCAAACTTCTTAGGTGTGAAAAATGGACCCAATGCAAATCTCTGTACTGGCGATGACAGTCATTTATAAAACAGAGGCCTTTAAAGGAGCACTCTGTGTTTGTCTATATTTTTTATTACATTATCTGATCTCGATGTTTCTTCTTGATGATTCCTTGTCTTGCGTCCAAGGACTTAGCACCCTATGGTACATTCTCAATTAATCCCCAGTCTAGAAGAGAACTTGTCCAAATACACAATAAGGGTGCAGTCACTTTGTTACAAAAATTTCTGCAACTAAAAATCTGTTCCGTTCGTCTGAGTGTGGTTGTTTCTGCAGCAAGCACATGGATTTCTGCAAGTTCTATTGAGAGGAATGGAACTAATTTTCAGTCGGAGATATTTCTGCAGCAAAATCTGCCATGTGTGAATCAACCGTCAGGCCAGGATCACACACATAGTTTTGATGCAGTTATTGGATGTTTTGTTTTAGCCAAAACACAAGAGTGGACACATAAAGAAATGAGATGTATCAGTATTTTGTTTATACCTTTCCTTACTCTTGGATTCACTTCTGGCTTTGGCTCAAAAACCTGAACCAAAAACTCCAATCAAAACTATGTGTGTGATCCTGGCCTAAGACTAGTTAAGGTGACATTGAGAACCTTTTCACAAACTTCATAGCTATGTTGACAAACATCTTCCAAAATGGGTAATAATCAAAACATCTAGGGCCCCATGCACACGGTTGTGCCCGTAATCACAGGCAGCGATTGCAGTCACAGCCGGTTACCAATGGGCACGGACAGCCGCCCACATTTTCGGCCTGTGCTCCCATACAAACTACGGGAGCACGGTCCGTAAAAAGCAAAAGATAGAACATGTTCTATCGTTTGCAGAACACTTCTACGGCCTGGACACCTTCCCGTAAGTAAACAATAGTGTCAGTGGACAATTGAAGTGAATGTGTCTGTAATTGCGGTCCGCAATTATGAACGATTTTTAGGGTATGTGCACACACACTAATTACGTCCGTAATTGACGGACGTATTTCGGCCGCAAGTCCCGGACCGAACACAGTGCAGGGAGCCGGGCTCCTAGCATCATACTTATGTACGATGCTAGGAGTCCCTGCCTCGCTGCAGGACAACTGTCCCGTACTGTAATCATGTTTTCAGTACGGGACAAGTAGTTCCACGGAGAGGCAGGGACTCCTAGCATCGTACATAACTATGATGCTAGGAGCCCGGCTCCCTGCACTGTGTTCGGTCCGGTACTTGCGGCCGAATTACGTCCGTCAATTACGGACGTAATTAGTGTGTGTGCACATACCCTTACAGTCGTGTGCATGGGGCCTAAAACTAATCTAAAAGAATAAAGACTGAAAATATATCTTACACTATACCTATAAGTCCTGGTGAGGAAACTCCATATTTAAACCTAATACATCCAACTATACTTTGCTTGGATACGTTAAATTTTCATCTTGATCACAGTAAATAGCGTTTCACACAAAACAATTTCAGACCATTTTTGTTAAACCATAGATGCAATAATTCTCATTGCTATTGATTGGTATTATGAGCACTGCGGACACGGTCAATGATGAGCTATTTTTTAATGGTTTAATCTAGCCTGAGCTCCAGTTTAATACCCTTGATCGTTCAAACCTCATCCATGGAGGTCACGCTATTTTGGAATAGTGAAAATGTGTCTCATTTTCCGGTGTAGTAGTGGTTCGTGCTTCCTGTGTTCCACAATTTTTCCACAGGGATAATTCTAGCTGTGTTATTTTTTCAAAACTGTCATGCTCTCTAAATACAATTACTGCAGAAATATGACATTTAGATGCCAAACAAGTATATTTTTGTTCTAGAAATGTCAATACATCACTTCATATGTCATGCACAGTACATTTTAAGACACCTGCATCACTTACTATTTAAAAAAAAAAACAAAGTGCACAATTACCACTCAAATATCCAATTTGTTTGGAACCATTAAAAGAGTACAAAATAATTATTAGAATTCGTAAAGTCAATGATGGGGACATGTCATGGTACCACTTTAAAACCTTAGTCCAAAAAGTATGTCATTTTGGCACTGGAAGACTAGCCTTTTGAGAAAAATACTACTTCAACTCTCCATACTGATACAGTGATAGAAATTTAATGGGCTGTAATAACATAAATATTGGGTCTGGGGGGCATTGCACAAATGCCCCCCAGGGGTTCAAAAGGTGGGAAACACAAATAGAAGGTGATCCATCAAAGTGATACCAATGACATATGGAAATAGTTGAAAAGTATATTAAAGCTGAAGATCAACCCTCTCATCACTGTCTACAATAAGCTCAATACTGGACTGCCTATAGCTTGTAAAAATCATCAGTCCTCCATTTTATTACTCTCTATCCAAATTCCAAACTGAATCCGAAAACAACATCGACGTAAGAACTGTCTGTTTCAAGGATTGTGTTGCCTTTGCCTCGCAACCACCACCAACCTTGGATTCTGGAGCAGTGGAAAACAGTTCTCTGAAATGATGAATAAATCTTTACTATTTAGTAGTCTGACGGAAGAATAAAAGGCCACTTTCACACGGCATATGTTCAGGCTGAAAATTACGAGGCTGATTTTTTTAAGCGTATTTTATTGCGTATTTACGAAGCGTTTTTTTGAGATGTCAATGGGAAATGGGAAACATTTGCTTGTAAAATGCGCCAAGAAGTGACATATCACTTCTATTTTACGAAGCATATTTTTACGAGGCGTTTTTTAATTCAGCAGTGTAAAAATACACCTTGTATGTACTACTGAGGGTATTGGCCAGTGAAATGAATGGGAAGCTGCTTGCAGGCGTATTTCAAAGAATAATAGGAGCATTTTACACTCCAAAATACAGCTAAAAATATGCGTGAAAATGGCCATAGTTTGGTGAACGTCAAGTGCCACATCTGTAGTGCCAAATGTAAAGTTTGGTTGCAAATGGTTTTTATGATTTCAGTTGTACCCTTACCTTTCTCATCATGGCAATGCCACCATGCACAAAACAAAGTTTAGAAAATATTGGTTGGCTGAGTGTCATTTGCACAACTTCACTGGTCTGCACAAAACCCCGGCCTCCACTCCATCACGTACCTTTGGGATGAACTATAATGCTGCCAGCAAGTGAGTCCTTACTGCCCATCATTAGAGCATGACCCCACTAAAGCCCTGCAACCATGCTCCAAAATCTAGAGGAAATACTGTAAATCCCAGAAGGGATTTACAGTAAAGATGTGATCCACTCTATGGTTTTGAAATAAGATGTAATGTTTGGAAATCCAAATTGTATACTTTCGTCCATAGAGTATATAACAGGCAGGCAGTATAACGAAATTACTATTCAGTGACATTAATGCCGCCATGGCTACAACAACCTCACAGTCAGTTTCATGAAAAAGAATACCCGTCATTGTTTAATTGATGTGTGACCATGCTGGCGCTTATGAGCACGTCGTAAAACGGCTACAAAGGTAGGACATGGATAAACGAATAAAAGAATAGGGGATTTTTTTTGGTCATTTGGGTGGTAGTTAAATAGTTGTGGATCAAGTCTTATTTATACTGAACTTGGTTTCATTGGGAATCTGGGAAGATTCCCAAATTAAATGGTCACAATGCATCAGGTCCGAAATCTGATGAAATTCATAGCACATACCTACGTCTAATGTCCATATATTGTGTACAAGGAAAAGACCCATTAATATCATACAGAAGGTCGAGTGAATATGTGACTTTTTCCTTGACTCAGCTGAGAGATGTGTATGTAGCACCCTGCAGTTGACGAATAGAAGAGTGAACGATAGAAGGTGTCGCTAAATCCTGTTACTGACTGCAGGGGAAGTGTAAATTGAAAAGGCTCCAGGGTGAGGGAGCGGAAGAGTAGCTACGTACAAACCTTCCTCAGCTAATGAAACCTTGCACACTCGGTGCGTCTCCATCTCATGGCTTCAAGCTAATGTATTTCTTGGTCAGCTTATATTTTATTTTCTTATAGCCAGACCATGGAGCAAGCAATGTAAAATGCATAGAGAGGCTGATAACATATAAGTATCTTATAATGGTAGAGCAGCAGGAACACACGCTCTTTCGGGATGTGCAATGACATGTTGGGTGAAGATAACAGTAGTTATAACAGTAGTTACTTTACCATTTTACTGCTTTCTTACATTATTTTTTACCTTAGATTTTCTGTGCATGATCTGACGTAACATTACTTTTACTTGCATATGAAGTCTCGAGTAACACAACCATATGTCATTTCATATATACACACACATATATATATATATGTGTGTGTGTGTGTGTGTGTGTGTGTGTGTGTGCATTTTCGTTACGTTATTATGTTAGATTTGCACCTACATAGAACAAACATCTCTGATCATACACTACAATATAAGATAACTGGCTCAATATCAGTATGTAAAGGCCCAGAAAACACCTCATTTTATTCTAATCCTTTTGAGATCAAGGACATATTTCTACATATATCGCTTACAGTACTTATGAGGCAGTGTATGTGATCACCTTTTTAATGCAGAAACAGGTCATATTAGATTGCAATGATCTGGTCCATTCAGCACTGCATATATCATGCTTAGGGCTCGTTCAGACATGGCAGAAACACGCAGTGGATTTGTATGTCATTGATTTATATAGATTTTCCTTTTAATTAGTGCAGGCAATGAAGAAAAATTTGTGCCGAAAATAACTTGCCATTCCGCGGCTTGCTCATTCTGTTACGCAAAAGCAGCGGAATTACACAGCGGATTTCACCTATTGCAATGCAGAGGCTGAAACCTAAAGCAAATCCAAAACAAAATCTGCATGTAACCGATGCAGATTTTGTCGCATATCTATTGCGGATATGCCACGAATTTGCGCCAAAATCGAAAGCGGACAGAATGTGCCCTAAACGTTTGAATGGGAACGGTTTTGTTAACATCCAGAGACCTAGCAGAATTTTCTACAATTGTATCCACATCAGCAGAACAAATCCGTCTCCTGTTATGTTTGCTGGTCTGTACGGATTTTAAGCCTTGAGCTGTACACAAGAATGCCCCTTTTCACAGACAGCAAACAGAGCTCTTGAAAATGGTGAAGAATTAACACACAAAGGGGAGAATTTTTGGAACGTTGGAGTAAAATTTACCTAATTTATTAAGAGGCGTCCGCATCTCCGGCCGTCCTTGTGCCAGAATGTGAAATCTACGCCAGCTAGTGTACATTTGCGACATAATTTATGCCAGCTCTCGCTTTTTAAAAAGAGCCACATAAAAGTGGCGCAAACTACACAAAAGTCACATTTTCTACAGCAAATTGCGACTTTTGTCACCTTCACAACTTTTCTGTGCGAGAAAACTGGGCTAGAAAGTTTGATAAATTCTCCCCAAAGTATATTATATAGTTGCATCATTTTTAATTGCATAACAATTAAAATGTATTTATGTAAAACCATAAAATCCCTTTAATAAGACAACTTAAAGGGGAAATCCAACTAAAATGTATGTTTTAACATATCAGAGTCTGTAGATCCCGTCATTACGTCTGTGAGCTTGTACCTACATTGATTTCCAAAACTATAGCTGACACAATCTTGTTTGGCATCACACAATGATTTTCATGAATCAAAATCTCTGACACGATATTCTACACAAACTACCGTTGATTTGAATAGCCCGTTGCTTGCAATTTTCTGTCAGGATTTTCCAGCGACTGAGATCACGCTAAATAGGTTGAGAAGTCTATGCGATCCTACTATACCTCTGATTTTATATGGAGGCATGCCCTGTGTTTTCTGTCGGATTCGTATGGAGATATTGTGTATTCCTCAGGTAGAATTGCGTCTAGAGGAGAATATCTTGATAATATCGTGGCACACGGAGCGCATAGTACGGTGAAACATAGACACTCCATAATATGGAGACACAGCCTTCATCCATGAAGCCTAATATAAATTTCCATCAGATCCTTAACATGGATTGGTCAAACTACCAATTTGGTGCTTTGTTGGTGGTCTGAGAAATCGTTTACTGTAGAGACAGCTTTATACTGGCCAAAGGTGTTACGCTACATTCACACAAGCGTGACAGATTTACACGCATAAAAAACACGCATAAATCTGTCCGTGTGCGTTGCGTTTTTGAATCAGTGTGCTTTGCGTGTGGAATGTGTTTTTCACACACATTTTTTTCCAATGTACTTGATGCGTGAAACACGGACAGCACACGGATGTGCATTTGTGTGGTGTCCGTGGTTGTCACGCACCCATTGTCTTCAATGGGCGACTAGGTGAAAACGCATTAATATAGGACATGCGCATGTGTGAATGGCACCATTGAAATCAATGGGTCCGTGTGCTGTGCGTTGAGACAACACATAGCACACGGAAGAGAATCCCGCTCATCTAAATGAGTCCTTATGCTTATCCGAATGACATTTTGATCGTTCATGATAATGGCTTTGGTTATAGTTCTAATAAAGGTTCTGACGGAAGGAAATCTTCCCATTCTTCAGACTTTTTCTCAATTATAAGTAATATGTTATGACTGTAGGGTTTCCTATACTGTCATCTGAGAAAAGTATATGTAATAATACAATATATGCCAACAATATGCCATGGGAAAATCATTGAAATCATTGATTTATTTACACTAAATATAAGAATACTGGACTCAGGAAGTAAAGGAGCTACATACTGTTTTCCATGAGCCGATGCGTAGACGTTGGGTCTGTCAAATACCCTACAAAGGAGTTAACACATCATGACAGTGATAGACGGCAACACCTGATCAATATCTGATAGAGCAGAAGCCCCTGTGGTAATAGGAGAAGCCAGTGTTCATGGGCTGTTTGTTTTACAAGCTGGTTTGAGTTGATCCCCCTGATTAACCCCGGCTGTATAACACGGGACCTATAGAAGGGGTTGCTGGTCACACTCCATTTCCCTGCATTAAGAGCCTTTGTGTAGAATCACCCTGCTCTCCTGCCTACACCCGCCTCTGCTGCCCACATCTCTGTGCTGACAGAGACACAGCTCTTGATGTTGGAGGAGAAAATATAGCATCTGTTTCCTTTTTATCTAACAGTGGAAATGAACTCTTGAGAATTCTGAAATGTGCTGTGCTAGGTCTCAATTAGAATGATGCTCACAATAGCAGCCATTTTTAATCGCCTCAGGAAATAACAGACTGTAATAAATGTATTTCTCCTCAATGGAATTATGTTCCAGCCTTTCACTAATACAATACAAATTCATATTCACACACTTTCAACAAATCAATATTGCACACCTGACACCTTATATCTTTCACGGTGTGACCCTATCGTCAAACAAAAGGAGGGTTAAACTAGGCTATAATGATATACTGCCATTCACAACAGTACACAAGTTATAATGCTACATACTATGTCACTCTAAGGCCCCTTGCACACGAACGTAAAAACGCCCGTAATTACGGGCCGTAATTACAGCACGTTTTTACGGGCCCATGGACTTCTATTGCCCACGGGTACCTCCCCGTATGCTTACAGGAAGGTGCCCGTGCTGTTGAAAAATATAGAACATGTCCTATTTCAGGCCGTAATTACGGCACGGGGAGGCCCATAGAAGTCTATGGGGCTCCCGTAATTACGGGTAACTACGTGTGTGCACCCGTAGTTACGGGAGCGTTGCTAGGCAACATCAGGGGATAGTCACTGTCCAGGGTGCTGAAAGAGTTAAACGATCGGCAGTAACTCTTTCAGCACCCTGGACAGAAACTACCGATCACAATATAGATCAACCTGTAAAAAAAAGAAGACGTTCATACTTACCCAGAACTCCCTGCTTCATTCTCCAGTCCGGCCTCCTGGGATGACGTTTCAGCCCATGTGACCGCTGCAGCCAATCACAGGCTGCAGCGGTCTCATGGACTGTAGCGTCATCCAGGGAGGTCGGGCTGGATGTCGAAAGAGGGACGTGTCACCAAGACAACGGCCGGGTAATTATAAATTTCTTTTACTTTTACTACGGAAAGGGCTGTCCCTTCTCTCTATCCTGCACTGATAGATAGAAGGGCTGCCAATTAGTGCAGTGCAATTTTGCAGCGAAAACGTGCCCGTAAATACGGGTGGAATACTAGTAATGCCGGACCCGTATTTATTAAATACTGGTGCAATACGGGTCGAATACGTGTGACCAAGGATCATTTACGCCAGTATTTACGGGAGGAAAAAAATAAGTTTGTGTGCATGAGGCCTAACATAGCCTGTATTATGTTGGCACGCAGCTGGCATTAATAGAACATGTTATTTTAACATAACGCAAAATGTAAAGGTATGTAGTTTACAGATAATTTGTTTAGGTTAACGTATTTCAGAAACAGCTTAGACAGCCATTTAATATATTTTATAGGATGTCCATTATCTTAATAGACTTATAACCTATTTAATTTTTGATTGGTTGGGATTTATTTATCACATTCAATCAAAATATCATATGGCCCCAAGTCCACTACAAAAGATGTGTGGTTTTTAGTATTTGCAGCTTTTAAAAAAAAAAAAAACAACACAAAAAAAAATGGCAGGCTCTATCCCTGGTGTTTCCTGCAGCACTTTCCCCATTTCAATAAAAAAAATACGGCACAGCTAACCGCAGGTTTTTACTGTTCCCACAGAACCCATGCTACCCCAAAAAATGAACATTACCACTTGCAAACGCTACTTTTTGAAGCACCGGAAAGTGTACAAGGCCTGAGACTACTACGGTAGACCATTCCCACTATAAATACATTTCAAAAGGCGTGGTAATGTGTTATAAACACCAAAATGTGACATTGTTGCAACACTAAGGATTATGAAAACTATGTGAGGTTTCTGAGAAAACCCAAGCAGATTCCAGCTTATAATTTTCTAGCACAGGCTTAGAAATTAAAGAACTGACTTGTCTACTGATGTGCTCAAAGACGGATTCAAGTCCCCCCAGCTCACCTGGTGTTAGGGTATGTGCAGGGGCGTAACTAAGAAAGACTGGACACCATAGTAAACTTTTGACTGGGCCCCCCTCCCCTAGGTGCCGAACACAGCCCACCTTGTAGATAGTGCCCCCGTGTAGATTCTGCCACACAGCACCCCTTGTGGATCGTGCCCCCTGTAGATATTGCCATACAGCCCCCACCTGTAGATTGTGGATAGCACCCCCACCTCCCTCTCATAGATGGTGCCATACAGCCCCCACTTGTAGATAGCGCCATACAGGCCCCTCTTGTAGCTAGTGCCATACAGCCCCCTATAGATAGTGCAATACAGACCCTCCCTGTAGATAGTGCCATACAGCCCTCCCTCCTGTAGATGGCATTATATAGCCCCTCCTCCTCCTGTAATAAGCGCCATACAGCCACTCTCCTACAGATAGCGCTATACAGCCCCCCTCCTGTATATAGCGCAATACAGCTCCCCTCCTGTAGATAGCACCATACAGTCCTCCCTCCTGTAGACAGTCCCATACAGCCCCCCTGTAGATAGTGCCACATACTCCCCCTGTATATAGTGCCACATACTCCCCCTGTATATAGTGCCACATACTCCCCCTGTATATGGTGCCACATACTCCCCGGTAGATAGCGCCACATACTCCCCCTGTAGATAGCGCCACATACTCCCCCTGTAGATAGTGCCACATACTCCCCCTGTAGATAGCTCCTACTACCCCTCCCTGTAGATAGAGCCATTGTGGTTCCCTCTATGAGCGGAATCCCCAGCCAGGCATTGGCAATACTCTGGCCAAGGATTCCGCTGCAGGAGATGCCACTGAAGTTACTGCCCTTATATGGACAGTGAAGCCATGGGCTCCCTCTATGAGCGGAATCCCCGGCCAGGCGTCTGCAATGGTTTGGCCGGGGATTCCGGCGCTACAGGAGGAGCCCCTGACTTCATTGTCCATATATGGACAGTGACATCGTCAGTGGCTCCCTCTATGAGCGGAATCCCTGACCAGGCATCGGCAATGCTCTGGCCGGTGATTTAGAAGGTGATTGTAGGACGTGCCCCTGACGTCACTGCGCTTATATGGACAGTGAGGTCATGGGCTACTACTGGAGCGCTGGAATCCCTGGCCAAAGCATTGCCGACGACTGGCCGGGGATTCCACTCATAGAGAGCCCTGACTTCATTGTCCATATAAGGGCAGTGACGTTAGTGGCACCTCCTGCAGCGGAATCCCGGCCAGGGCGTCGGCAACGCTTTGGGCGGGGATTTTGCTCCAGGTGGAGTGAATGGCAGAGCAGGAAGCGTATAGTTTCCTGCTCCGCCATAGTATTCAATTGTATCTGCGTCCCGAGGACACAGATACAATTGAATGTAGCAGTTGCCGGGACAAGTCCCGGGACAGTAATTTGCCGGGACGGTCTCTGCAAATTCGGGTCAGTCCCGGCAAACTCTGGACAGTTGGCAAGTATGCACATGTATACCCTATACTGTGGATAGGGAATACATGTGTTTTGTGGGACAAGCCCTTTAATGGCCGAGCGGGGAGATACATCCCTGTATGCCGTAAAGTGTTCAATAGTATCTGCGTCCTAAGGACACAGATACTATTGAATGTGGCGTCGCTACAGCTGTAGCAGACATAGCGGATGATAGTGGCGCCACCGGGCTTGGGGAGCCATGATGGTGGGCGGAACAGGCCCCCTCATGCCGCGAGCCCCGTAGCAGCCACTATGGCTGCTACAGCAGTAGTTGCGCCTCTGGGTATGTGCACACAACATTTTTTGTCTTCCAGATTTTTTAGCCAGATTTTGAAGTGTTTTTTTTTAAGCCTTTGATCCTGATAATCCGGCATATAGTGGATTGCTATTTATGCAATCTCCTAATACATTCTTACAGCTAGACAAAACGTGAGGATCGCTTAAAGCTAGCCAAAGTATTCCCAGCAAAATAATTTTACTGACAAGCGTATGACTGAGCTCTGAAGAAAGATTCAGTAAGCAATAAAAACATTTGCAAAATGTGCAGTGATTTGGATATGCAGCACATCATATTTCTCCATTGATAACTATGGAGCAACCACGTCTAGATAAATATGGCCCAGAATTTGCATAGCATCTGAGTCTCATAGACATACTCTCATATTCTCACAATGTGAGATCCATTTGTCCTTGCAAATTTACCTATCAGTGTTTGAACTGGATAAGGTGCTTCTATCCAACTCAACATCCCGCAGAGACAATAAATATGTATAAGCGGATGATAGGCCTCTGAGCTTCCTAAGGTATTGATGGCTCATTTCTATGGAGCAGCTGTGCACTCACAAAGCAAAGTGCTCCAGCTGTTTGAGGTAAGAGACTTGGATGTTCCTACGCTTGGCAGTGGAGGCTGCTGATAAATATTCAGGAGGGAAAAGCGGGGGTCTGGCTGTGTGTTTTGACATTTGACTTGTCACTTTTTAAAAAGAATGCCATCTCTGAATAAGAGGAAGGACTAAACAGGCACAAAATCCTTCTGCTGAAACCACACCTCTTGTTTAATAGTGAATTGTGAGGTGGAAGATCCCAAAAAAAACTGCCAAATGAGGTATCAAAGCTGGCACAAACGAATGACAGAGAAAAGTGGTCAGGGGAAAGGAGATGTGATGAAGTGCAATGTAGTGAGGTTTATTGGCATACTCAATGCTTTATTTTACCGGTAGCCGCTCCTTTCCAGGACAGCGTTGGGTATCTTAATCTCAAATCTGACTCTCTGAATCCTACAGCGTCTGCTGTAGGGAACCGGAAGTCAGAATCTCAATGAAAGTCTATGAGAGCCCCGATGTGAGTCTCAGACTTGCATTGAGGGATGACCAGTAATGAAGCGGCTATTGGTAAAATGAAGTACCTGAGCTGGTAAGCTAATACACCTCACTACATTGCACTTCATCACAAATTGGGGGCGGGAAAAAGAATAGCTAGAAAGCTTAAATCTAAAGTTCTATGATCTGTTTCTGGACTATTTCGGGGGTACTGACAGATCTAGAGCATACCGTACGTCACCAAAACTCTCCTGCATGTTTTAATATCGCCTAAATAAAGCCCTTTCAAACCAATGTTGTACGAGAAAGAAAAATCCAACTTTACCGCTCACTTAGAGTTAATATATATTTAATGTTATAGAATATCCCAGAAAAAGTGCACCCTAAGGGGTCTATCTCATCTAGACAACACCATTTGGAGATTAAACCAGCCCGGTGATCTGCTGATCGGCAGAGATCCAGCTCTCGAAAATCCACTGTTATTACTTGGGAAAGCTGCGGCTAGCAATACTCAATATTTAAATACCATGGTGGTCATTCATTTTGATACTCTCCGCACTGGCTCACAAAGGGGTTCCCTATATGACGTCTATATGCCCAAACAGGGCCTATGAAATGGAGTTGCCTTAATGTGAGAACCCCTTTGTATGGGGAGTGTGAACCCAGTCTGAGAATTTGGTAACTAGTGTTTGTAATTTTCTAGATTCTTTCAATGAAGGCCTGGTGTCCATGTTACAATGAAAAGCCACCTCTGATCGAATGCATTGATTTAAGATGAATGTGAAAGTGCCAGTGTGTGCCCTAAGTGCTTAGACAAATCTTCCGTGTCCTGCTGGAACTTTATTGTATTAAAAGTGAAAAGACAAACGAATATCAATGGCACGAAAACTGGAAAGTCCCAGTCCTTTATTTATAAGGCTGAAAAGTTGGATTTGTGTTACATGTCTTCCTTTAGCCTTCATTCATAACTATTTTCCTGATCCACTCATGTTTCACAATCTGGCTTATTTTTTTAAAAAAGGAAGTGTCAGTCAGCAAAATGACTATTTTTCTGTGAATTTTTGGCGAAGATGAGGGGAAATCAAACTTCAGTCCTAACAACGGGGAGTGGGAAACCACAATATCCGAATACTGCGGAGTGTACTGAGCCGCCACTGAGCACTTTGATAAACCCTCAGTGGAGCCGCTGAAGTTCTAAAGACAAACCAGGCAGAGTGCAGTATGCAGACTCCATGGAGACTGCTGCTATAAAGAAGAGACAGCAAATCCTGGTGGGTACAGATTGCTGAAAGGTGGATTCCTACTCTGAACATCAACTAGTGAACTGATTCAATCTTGTAACTCCCTCCCTTCTCTTCTATTAACAGCTGTTCCCTCAGAACCTCAATTATTACTTAAAAGACGCTACACCACAATTAAGAAATTGCATTTTCATGTAAGGATAATAATGTGGCGCTTGTTCTGTGTATGCAAATGCTCTGATTGCCAAAAGGTGCACTCCAGTCTTTTCCATTTCAAAGGGGGCTACACCAGCAACATCATTATTATTTTCAAGCTTATTTAATAAGCCATAGAAAGGGCACTATTTCCTTAATAGGGACAATACAGCTACTCGTAGTGCCAGGGTGCCTTATGTCTTCACTGCTCAAAAGACTTTCCAGGGCGGAATTTAGTGTGATCAACTCTAACTAAAAGATCCATGGTCTCAAAAGTGTGATCTACTCCTATGGGAAGTAACTGATAAGATGCACAATGCCAGAGGGTGAACACTCACTAAATGTATCGTGGATCTATGAAGGGCACATGTCACCACCTGTCAGTATCAATGACACATCTGCTTATTTATGGCCAGCCAGAGATTTCTCCTAATACTCCGACATAATTAAGATCTGACTTGGAAATTATCTATCTATCTATCTATCTATCTATCTATCTATCTATCTATCTATCTATCTATCTATCTATCTATCTATCTATCAAAAAATTTTCAAGGATGCTGAAAAAATAATGTGGCATATTTATCAGCAACTTGTGCTTTTTTCCCCTCCAGATTTCAAAACTATTTCTTCCCTCCCCACATCCCTCAAAAAAAAGTGTTAATATGGTGAAAATACTGTGACATCAACTCACGGCAACTATTTATGGTGTACGACTCTGCACAAGTACGAAACACTTAAACTGTTTTTACAGGCTTCACCTTAGTTCAAGTTGCAACAAATGTATTTACTCCCACCAAATATTTTAAAAATAAGTCACAGACATCACCATTTCTGTGATGTGTCCATTTTTGTAACGGTAACTCCTCTGGCGCTCCCATAGCAAAGGTTCCCTGCTCCCTCTGTGATTGGTTTCAGCGGTCACATGGGACACAGCATCATTCCAGGAGGCTGGCTGAACACAGACCTGCCGGGGAGCATGGACGCGTCTCTATGGGAGCACCAGGCAAGGTGAGTATGGTATTTTTTTTTATTTTAAAGTAGAAAAAGATTTAGTTCATTTTTCTTCTAGTTACATTTTTTGCTGCGGAAATGCAGCTATATCGCAGCAAAAAAAACAAACCTGCAACTTTAGACATTTGTTGTTAATTTTCACGTAATTTTCCGCAGTGTGAGGATAAAGTTTGTTAAATCTCATCCACTTTGTTGCTACTGTAATATGCTGCGTATTTTCTTACCGGCAAATCTGGACAGAAAACCCGCAGGAATAACGCTGCATGTGAACATAGCCTTAGAATAACAGATTTCTTCATGAAAGGTCCATCATTTAGAAATGCAGAAATGCTCAGGATATCTGCATTGTAAATGGCTAGGCTTATTATTTTTCTTATTCTAGATCAGTCATTGCCAGTCATTGCCAGCCTCCTTACCAGACTGTCTGAATACTCCCAGGGAAACCCCTATTCCGATTCCTACCTTTAAAAAAATTTATTGAGGGCAAACGAAGCATTCCATAATTCTCAGCCGGTGCCATGTTCTGGTAAATACTGTTGGCTGCTTTGCCTGCATCTACACCAAGCATCTTTAAAAAAGTGACAGTCCTTGGTTTTCGCGTAGGAGCATTCATTGTTCACATCAAGTGGATAAAATGATGTCCATGGTCATGTGACGAACACACAGGTTCACAGTTCGTCACAGTTACAGTATGTGTATAAGAGTTGTGTCTTCTAATGATCCCAGCGCCTGTGTGTCCATCACATGACCATGGTCAGAATTTACCCACTGGAACTAAACAATGAGAGATCTTGAAAACCATGAGGAAATTATACAAAAAATATATTGTAAAGTTGTATAACTCTTAATTATACAAAAATAACATTATGTTTTTGATACCAGACAACCACATAACTTCATGTCAACTTTTTACAAACACAATATATATATATACACACACACATATATATATATATACATATATATACACACACACACATATATATAGATATATATATACACACACATATATACATATATACACACACATATATATATATATATATATATGTGTATATATATATGTATAAACATAAATGTATACACACACATGTGGTGTATGTGCCGGAGTGCTGCCATTCTTTTTATTTTCTCTGTAATCATCTGAATGCTGGATCAGCATCCAAGGGCTTGCACCCAGATTATCTTTTGGAGCACTGTGCTGCTTTCCTGCTATGTTTTTATATATATATATATATATATATATATATATATATATATATATATATATATATATATATATATATATATACATATATATACACACACACACACACACACACACACACACGCACACTGTTGTAAAAAAAAATATATGACATATATGTACAGTGAAGGAAATAAGTATTTGATCCCCTGCTGATTTTGTAAGTTTGCCCACTGTCAAAGACATGAACAGTCTAGAATTTTTAGGCTAGGTTAATTTTACCAGTGAGAGTTAGATTATAAAAAAAACAACAGAAAATCACATTCTCAAAATTATATATATTTATTTGCATTGTGCACAGAGAAATAAGTATTTGATCCCTTTGGCAAACAAGACTTAATACTTGGTGGCAAAACCCTTGTTGGCAAGCACAGCAGTCAGACATTTTTTGTAGTTGATGATGAGGTTTTCACACATGTTAGATGGAATTTTGGCCCACTCCTCTTTGCAGATCATCTGTAAATCATTAAGATTTCGAGGTTGTCGCTTGGCAACTCGGATCTTCAGCTCCCTCCATAAGTTTTTGATGGGATTAAGGTCTGGAGACTGGCTAGGCCACTGCATGACCTTAATGTGCTTCTTTTTGAGCCACTCCTTTGTTGCCTTGGCTGTATGTTTCGGGTCATTGTCGTGCCATTTTTAATGTCCTGGTGGAGGGAAGGAGGTTGTCACTCAGGATTTGACGGTACATGGCTCCATCCATTCTCCCATTGATGCGGTGAAGTAGTCCTGTGCCCTTAGCAGAGAAACACCCCCAAAACATAATGTTTCCACCTTCATGCTTGACAGTGGGGACGGTGTTCTTTGGGTCATAGGCAGCATTTCTCTTCCTCCAAACACGGCGAGTTGAGTTAATGCCAAAGAGCTCAATTTTAGTCTGATCTGACCACAGCACCTTCTCCCAATCACTCTCAGAATCATCCAGATGTTCATTTGCAAACTTCAGACGGGCCTGTACATGTGCCTTCTTGAGCAGGGGGACCTTGCGGACACTGCAGGATTTTAATCCATTACGGCGTAATGTGTTACCAATGGTTTTCTTGGTGACTGTGGTCCCAGCTGCCTTGAGATCATTAACAAGTTCCCCCTGTGTAGTTTTTCGGCTGAGCTCTCACCTTCCTCAGGATCAAGGATACCCCACGAGGTGAGATTTTGCATGGAGCCCCAGATCGATGTCGATTGACAGTCATTTTGTATGTCTTCCATTTTCTTACTATTGCACCAACAGTTGTCTCCTTCTCACCCAGCGTCTTACTTATGGCTTTGTAGCCCATTCCAGCCTTGTGCAGGTCTATGATCTTGTCCCTGACATCCTTAGAAAGCTCTTTGGTCTTGCCCATGTTGTAGAGGTTAGAGTCAGACTGATTAATTGAGTCTGTGGACAGGAGTCTTTTATACAGGTGACCATGTAAGACAGCTGTATTTAATGCAGGCACCAAGTTGATTTGGAGCGTGTAAATGGTCTGGAGGAGGCTGAACTCTTAATGGTTGGCAGGGGATCAAATACTTATTTCTCTGTGCACAATGCAAATAAATATATATAATTTTGACTATGTGATTTTCTGTTTTTTTGTTTTTTTTATAGAATCTATCTCTCACTGGTAAAATTAACCTAGCCTAAAAATTCTAGACTGTTCATGACTTTGACAGTGGGCAAAAGTACAAAATCAGCAAGGGATCAAATACTTATTTCCTTCACTGTATATATACTCTGCAATCTCTCACTGGAAAGGCATCTATCAACTCCAAATAATGCTCACAATTGTGAATAAAAAGTGCAAATACAAAAGCAAAATAAAAAGAAGCAAATATTAAACCTTAAAAACGAATTTCCTATGCAGATAAGATATTATGCACAATACACATAACTGATACAGAACAATAGTTACTGCTGCTTTCTAGAAATTAAGGAAATGTACTGTATTTCATGGATGACTAACTGACCGGACGTATGCTGTCAGTAAAATATTGGAATCAATAGGGTTCTCCTTCCGCCACAAGGGAAAAAAATACCAAATTAAGAGACCTCCAACGAAATTGTCCCAGTGCATGTGTGTGTCAGGGGAAAGGAGATTAGATGGTAACCCCATTGGGGCCATTGACTTATGACTGTATTTGCATATTGTATTGACTGTATTGCTATGCTTCTATTTGTTCCAAGAACTCCAGTTTTCTTATAGTGTAAATGGCTTCTTATAAAACTGAACCCAGTATAGCAAAAACCAGTAATAAATGAGATTAGATGGTGCATGTGTAGTTTTTCCCCATTACATCAAACTGTGTTCACAGATTTTTTTTTAATGCAATTTCTATGTCACAACCTACTTTTAATGGCCATCAAATGCCGTAATACGCAGCTAACTGTCAGGCCTCTGGCCATACAATAGTGTGATGAAAGTTATCTTTGGCAATGTCAAGGCCTGTCACCTCTCTCTCCATAGTTATTCTAAACTCACTTCACTTGACTGAATCTAAAATTTGGCATCTACAGGCAGGTGACCCTTGAGGTCCGCCAACTCCTAGCAGCAAGACTCCAATTTCCAGCCATCCATTATAACTGGACCTCTCTGTACAGCCAGTAATGAACAAGGGCTGATCAATTCATTAGAGATGAATGGTGAGGTTGGATTCTATCCTTAATGAATCAATAAAGCAGCTGTAAATGATTATTGCAGCTAGGAGGACAAATGGATCGGGTTTAAAAAGCTGAAAGAAGCAAATGGTTGTGATGGAAGAAGGCAGCAGGATAGGTGTGGGCACTCCTGGTCAGCGTTTTATATCACACAACTGGATAATAATGCATGTGTTTATTATATGTAAGAGCTCTGTTGTATTGTTCTACAGTGAATGGAATGCAAATGGAGCTTGAAATAGGGATCATTGATCTCTGTACTAAGCAGAACAACTTGTAAAGGGGACCATACACCTTACACTACAGATGCTGGAGGGGACTGAGTTTCACAAGAATGTGGCCTAGGTAACTCGGTGGTATGGTTAGTTCATAGGAAAGTAATGGACTGCATACTGGTTCAACTCACAAGATATCATTCACAAAAGAGAAAGATTGTTTGTTATGGACATTTAATTGGGCAGATGACTATAATATTGCTCTCATTTCCATAGTTCATTGAGTCTTAAAGTGTACCTATTGTTTCTCTTGTGTTTGTTTGTTTGTTTTTAAAATCTGGTATTTTTATTTGACAGTGCTCCAATAGCCCCTGCTTCCCTATGCTGACCTATAACATTAAATGATGCATATTTGGCTGCCTGTAGTTACCACTAGGGGGAGCTCAGGAGTTTACCACATACAGATTTATTATTGAAATCAAAAGAAGCTGTTTATATCCACATGCATTAAGCTCATCTTAGTGGCTGCAGTCAGCTAAAAGTCTATGGTTTAAAGGGAATCTGTTAGCAGTTTTAAAAAAAAACTGAAAAACTGCTGACAGAGCGATATAGGGTAGGGGAGGGTAACTTTACCTTTTGTCACGGTCATTCAAGTTACACGACCATAAATTTATGTTTATTTCCCCCGGCGCCATTAAGATGGGCACTTGATGGGCAAGTGCTCCTTGGCTCTCCTCACTGAACGCTGCCAGCTCCGCCATTCTGCTCTGAGTGACGGCTCTAGTGGTCTCCTGACTGGTTGCTAGAGCCGTCGCTTACATAGAATGGTACATGCGACCGTCGTGCCGGGGGAATTTAATGTCAGTGCATAAATGAGAAAAAAGGTAATATCACAATACCCGTCCCCTCCGCTATATAGTGCTGTCAGATTCCCTAAAGTGTTGACAGATTCCCTTTAAAGGGTTGAGCCAATCAGGGATATGTATGGCATATCTACAGGATTAGCCATAAATGTCAGATAGATGCGGGTCCCACCTATGTCTAGAACAGGGCCCCCTAAACCCATTTCTAACTTTCTCGGCTCCCGCTGCATCCAGACCACTTTCCGATTAGCTGCTCGGGTGTTACGAAAACAGCATAGCTGAGCTACGCCGTTTCCATAACTCCAGCAGAAGTGAATAGCAGTTATGGAAGCAGCGTAGAATGCGAGCTACTCTGTTTTCGTGACACCCGAACATCGAATCAGGAAGTGGCCAGGAGGCAGCGGGAGCCGCATCTATCTGACATTTATGGCATATCCTGTGGAAATGCCATAAATGTCCCTGATGGGCAAACCCCTTTAAGTCTATGTCTATGTGAAGGGAAGAATTGTATTTGGAGCACTGTATCAAAGAAATGAAGTACCGACCCCTAAGAAAGATATTAAAAAATGAATTACCACAACCTTTTTGTCCTATTAAAAAAAAATGCTTGAATTGTAACTTTTAGCTTTAACTCAGTGAAGATAAGCAGGGGATTTGAAGCTCTGTGAAAGAAAAACAGAGTTGCCCTATGAAGATTCAATTAATTAGCCCAGAATTTTGATGACAATGATAAGTTTCCTGTAATTCTTGGTTGATTCCATATAATCATATATACCTGTGTTCCCTCCATGGTTGCAGTTCCATGTTGCACCCGCAAGATACAAGAGAACAGGCACTATAGGGATTCAAGACAAATTTCATTCTTAGCCTGTATTAATACCGTAAGGGGCCCACCCTATCCCTTTTTCCATTTCACCCTTGGATGGGTCATTTTCTGCCTCTATTCCCGTTGCTAATTCAAACTAATTAAAGTATAAAATAGAATAATTTGTGCGTCTCTGTAACTCTCGCGCATACACCCTGTGTTATGCCCTGTGTTAGAACTCAGTGTGAGCAATCCCCTTTCTGATCAGCTCACTAACCATGGAACTCATTTACTACAGAGTGTTGCCGCATCGAAAAGACCCTGAAATAATGAAGAGGCGAGAGAAGGAAAAAAAAAAGAAAGAAAAGACGAATACTAGGCGTTTCTGCTCTGATTTCAAATTTCACACTTCACCACTTCCAAAAATGGGCATCGTGAAATTTTTCATTTTTCTTATTCTTGTAATTATCCAGCGTTGGTTAAATGAATTTTTTTTTCTCCTCCTTTACAGAAATGCAAAAGCAAAACTGATGAACAGGCGAGTGGTAAAAAGGTGGGGGCATATGTCTCAGTATAGCATATACACTGGGGATTTCACCATAAACCACAAGTGCATGGTATATCTCACCAAAAACCACAGCTTCTGTTCTAACTGAGGATCCAGTTTCCTATACAACTAATGTAATTGACTCCAATGAAGTTTACATAGTCAAAAAGCAAAGGCTGGCCATTTACAACATGTGTTCAACTGATTAAAAATGCAACATAATGACATACATGAGGTTTCATGGGCTTTATAAGGACGGGTATAGGCAGAGTTTAGACGACATTTATTTCATAAAGATTAAATGTGTTATCTATAGTTTGGATAGGTCGTACTTAAAGAGGATCTGTCACTAGTTTAGTAATGCCCAAACTCCTAGTGCTAGTGAAAATTGTGCCCCAAAAGATTTATTATTTTAAAAGTTATGAGCTTTTTTCTAAATATGCAAATGAGGCTATACTAGACAAGTGGGTGTCAACCCCAGCGATTCTCCTGAGGTGGAGCCTCCTCACAGCCTCTGACGCTGTCCTATCAGCATGAAGCTGCTTCACACAGTGTGAGAGACTGAGGCTGGAGGGAAGGGGGATCACTTAAAATAGCCATATCTCCGGCTGTGTACCACCTAGAACAGTGGCATATGAAAGACGAGATTCTAATCTTTCATATGCAACCAGGATCGCAGTTCTAGCTGTGACAACCGTAGGTTTCACCAGTTAAAGAAACAGTCGGGAATGGGAACTGCATATATGTATATAGTATACAGCTTCCATTCACAACTGTGTTTTCAACTGGTGATATCTCCAGTTGTTTCACAACTATAACTGCGTATCCTGGTGGCATGTGAAGGATCAGAATCTCATTTTTCATATGCCACAGCCAGAGATATGGCCAGAGATATGGCTATTTTAAGTGATCCCCTTCCCTCCAGCCCTCCACCCTTCCCTTCTCATTGTATACTGATTGACAGCCGTGAGATCCTAATGTGCCGGCTGCAACAGTATAAATACTCAGCATTTATACAATAGTGTGTATGAAGCAGCTTCATGCTGATAGGACAGTGTCAGAGGCTGTGAGGTAGCTCCACCTCAGGAGAATCGCTGGTGTTGATGCCAACTTGGCTAGTATAGCCTCATTTGCATGACAGATCCTCTTTAAGTAGTACCTGTCACATTGAAATGTCCTAATGGAGCTACAATATACTACAGAATGTAATTAGATGTTGTAAACAGCCCCTCAAAGTGCCAAAAAAGGGGGACTGAAAGGTAAACAATTCCTGTATTTATAGAGCTAGACTATATTTACATCTGCGGAGCCTCCGTCGCAGATTTAATCAGATTTGACATGAAAAATAGCGCAAAATGATGGTCACCTCAGCGGAAACCTGACGAATCCCATTGTTAGTTAAAGAGGCCCATCGGACGCTGCTGGAATCTGTCCTGCGATGGATCTGGCACTGTGTCGTGGCTTCCGTTATAAACCGAAACCATGACACAGATCTAAATTGAACCTCACATGGTGTATCACATGATCCCACTAAACCAATCAGCTGCTCTGAAGAGGCTAATGTGATGCAGTCTGTGACTCTTGTGTGTCTCTGCCCGGGAACCCGTACAGGAAATCCCTCTTTTGGTCCTAAGATTGGCCACTACATAACCTGTCCTAACGGCAGAGAAGTCGACACAGACTTTCTGATTAAATCTGTCAGATTATGCTGTGTGAGAGAGAGTATCTTGGCCAATCAGTATCAATATAATCTCCGTCTTTGCCCACTGAGGTTGTAGAAGAACAGAAAAAAAGTGGCATCCATGTGAATGGGGTTGGGATGCAATACCACATGCAGCCCATAGACAAAACTAGCACCGTTTCTAGAAAAAAAAAGTAAACCCATACAATGCTTAAATTAATTTTATACTAGCATTGGCACATTCTTAAAAATGACCCTTTTCTAAAAGACCTGATACCAGATAACCCTAGTATTACGTTTAGAAGATCAGAGACCTTGAGGAACATTCTTACCCCAAATAGATTATGTAATCGCATAACATCATTCCCGAAAATGTTCCCTTCATTGCATGGTTCATTTAAAGAGGCTCTGTCACCAGATTGTCAAATCCCTATCTCCTATTGCATGTGATCGCCGCTGCAATGTAGATAACAGTAACGTTGTTGTTTTTTTAAAACGTTCATTTTTGGCCAAGTTATGAGCTATTTTATATATATATGCAAATGAGCTTTGAAATAGACAACTGGGCGTGTTTTTTTTCGTATGTCCAACTGGGCGTGTATTGTGTTTTTAACTGGGCGTGTTTACTTGTTTTACTAACTGGGCGTTGTGAATAGACGTGTATGATGTTGACGAATCAGTGACCAATCAGCATCATGCACTCCTCTCCATTCATTTACACAGCACATAGTGTTCTTACTAGAACGATGTTACACATGACGTCCAGGCTGGAGATCATGTGTATTCATTATCAGGACACTTGTGTATGTGGCTGCACATCGTTCTAGTAAGAACACTATGTGCTGTGTAAATGAATGGAGAGGAGTGCATGATGCTGATTAGTCACTGATTCGTCAGCATCATACACTTCTATTCACAACGCCCAGTTAGTAAAACAAGTAAACACGCCCAGTTGTTAAAAACACAATACACGCCCAGTTGGAAATACGAAAAAAAAACACGCCCAGTTGTCCATTTCAAAGCTCATTTGCATATATATAAAATAGCTCATAACTTGACCAAAAATTAAAGTTTTAAAAAAAACAAAAAATGTTACTGTTATCTGCATTGCAGCGCCGATCACATGCAATAGGAGATAGGGATTTGAGAATCTGGTGGCAGAGCCTCTTTAAACGTGGAAACTCACGTTGTTTGTTTTGTGGAAACATCACACATAGGAGGAACACCTCTTCTGTCACTTCAGAATCCTTTTCCAATTGCGGAAATGATTTTGTGATCTACCTACTGTAATGTCCTTGCTGCAGATAATTTGGAATCTGATTAGTTGCGATGACAACATTGTCAGTTTTTGTTAGAGAGTATTTACACAGTTTTGCCGCATTATTTGCCACGTGGCCGAAAATCGCACCGAAAAAAGAGTGAACTGCTAAACAGTGGCAAATCGTGGTAAAAAAAAGCATGCGTTTTTTTTCAGTGCGGTTTTCGACCACACGGCAAAGAAACATGCAAAAAATCGCCCCTTGTGAATAAACCCTTAGAGAAGGTGTATTGGAAATGCTTTTGTGAAAATAGTATGTGCTATGGCAGGCATGAGTTTATCGATTCACAATAAGGGTATGTTCACACGCAGTGAGCAAAAACGTCTGAAAATACGGAGCTGTTTTCAGGCGAAAATAGCTCCTGATTTTCAGACTTTTTTTTAACAACTCGCGTTTCTCGCTGCGTTTTTTACGGCCGTTTTTGGAGCTTTTTCAATGGAGTCAATGAAAAACGTCTCCATAAATGCCCCAAGAAGTGTCCTGCACTTCTTTTGACTAGTCATCATTTTACGCGCCGTATTTTGACAGCGACGCGTAAAATAAAGGCTCGTGGGAACAGAACATTGTAATTCCCATTGAAAGCATTGATGTTTGTAGGTGAATTAGGGGCGTTTTTTCAGGCGTAATTCGAGGCGTAAAACACCCGAATTACGTCTGAAACCACTGCGTGTGAACATCATGACCAAACTCATTGAAGTATTAGGGTATGTTCACACGCACTGTTTTCAGATGTAATTCGGGCGTTTTACGCCTCGAATTACGCCTGAAAAGACGGCTCCATTACACCTACAAACATCTGCACATTGCTTTTAATGAGTTTTACGATGTTCTGTTCCCACGAGGTGTAATTTTACGCATCGCTGTCAAAAGACGGCGCGTAAAAAGACGCCCGCATCAAAGAAATGCATGTCACTTCTTGGGACGTATTTGGAGGCATTTTTCATTGACTCCATTGAAAAACAGCTCCAAAAACGACCATAAAAAACGCCGCAAAAAACGCGAGTTGTTAAAAAAAAAAAAGTCTGAAAATCAAGAGCTGTTTTCGCCTGAAAACAGCTCCGTATTTTCAGACGTTTCTGGTCACTGCGTGTGAACATACCCTTACAGTGTTATTTGTGATTTTACATAGGACTGAAGGTACAACTACTGCATTTACTCTGAAAGTTATCACAATCCCTTAAAAACGCAGCATTATAAAATTGGCAAATTGTTGCCTTCTACGTCCCTTGAAAAAGTCTGTAGTTAATGTATATTACAAAAGATCAGGATTACCTGACAGGTAATAAGAAGAACACTATCATTGGTTATTTGTTCCATTTCTACGGATTACCAATTTGAAAGACTATTTTTGACTGTCACAGGGTTAAAGAATTTGGCTGCTTCAGCCCCGAGTCCATAGGTGAAGAACAGGCCCAGGTGGGATAATTATACAGAGTGTAGAAGAAAGCCGCTGACCTAATTAAGTAGCTGTCAGAGGAAGAACAGTGTCCATTAACAATACACAGAGAAGGTAGCAATTAGGCAGAATGCTCTTTTTTGGGGGGTTGGTGTGATGGGAGGAGGAACAATTAGCGGTAATTAAGAATTTTACTTGTCAGTTATAGTAGATGGCTAATTACCATAAAACTCTTGGCTGAGAGCACATAAGAGGAAATTTGTTAGAGGCCTATTTCATAGAAAATGTCAGATTTGGGAACTTGATTTGATTTAAAGCGACGGTATAAGAATATTTTGAAAAATAATGGTAGAAGCTAATTATTTAAAGGGGTTTACCAGTCCTAAGAAATTGATGGATTATCCTCAGAATACGTCATCAGTGCCCGATCAGTGGGGATCCCACTCCCAGCACTCCCGCAGACCAGTTGTCTTCATTCCCTTTACTGCTCATACTATAAATTGCCGATATACTTGAATGGGAGAAGGCTGTAAAACTCTGAGCCGCCGCTACAAGTGTGTCGGCAATTCACAGTACGAGCAAATAAGAAATGAGGGTAAAGCAACGCTCGTACGAGCGCGGCGGCCCCTTCAAAACAGCGGATTGGGCATTGATGGCCTATCCTGAGCATACACCATCAATTTCTTAGGACTGGAAAACCACTTCAACTCCTTCTTTTGATGGCAGGCGGCGCATGTCCTTCATCTATTGCAACCTATTTTGGTGTCGCAGTAGAAGAGGCAGATGAATGTTCCTGTGAGCGCTCAACCTCTAAGCAGGAGCTGTAACTTACAGCTCCTGAACTTAGATCAGCCTGCTGAACACAGGTGGAATCGGAAAACATTCCGACCCAAGCTGATTAACCCTTTGATCGCCGCGGTCCGTGACCATGGCATGATCAAAGGGAACTACAAACCCAGAATCCCTCAGCAGTCAGCCCTGGGGACCTAGAAAGGATCCCAGGGCAGTCTGTTCAATATGCCTGCTGTTAGGGTACACTATGTGCTGCCCTAACAGCAGCCTGTGCCATAGTGACACAGTGTAATGTATTAGCATACAAGAGTATGCCAATACATTATAAGTAAAAAAAAAAGTTGCAAAGAAAAAAAATACAAAAACTTCCCCAAACAAAAGCCATTGTTTTGCTTAAAATATATTTTATTGCCCCTCCATTACATAAAAACAAAAAAACCTACGCATATTAGGTATCCACACGACCGTAATAACCTGAAGAATTAGGTTACTTAGCTTGAAACAAGAATGGGATAAAAAATAAACAAAATGGGACAATGGCGAAAATCGCTTTTTCCTATATTCACTCCATAAAAATAAATGCTATAATTTACACAGTGAATTTTTTCTACCCCCAAAGCATGCAGAAAAAAAACAAGGCCTCATCCAGCATAAAACAGGCCTCATTTAAGGCCTTCTCAGGCTCAGTCATTAAGGGGTTACCATGTGAATATGCTTATATGTTTACTTTTATTTAGAACTGTATTCGATTTATAAAATCCGGAATGAAAGAACACCTAATATATATAGTAGGAAAAACTTCCTGTCCTTTTTCAGTGTGCAGGTGCCTGCAGGTAGTAAGAAGACTTGCCCCTTAAGTCACAACTTCACATTTCTCAATTGGGAAAAAAAAAATTGCAAACTACCTTGCTACTTCAGCCAAAAATGTCAATCACAGGTCTGTAGCATTTTTCAGTGACAGGGACTCTAGTGACAAATACTCTTACACCTTTGTGGTTACGGAATGGTCTATACTGAACATTACAAGCCTCTTATATAAAACAGTCTGAAAAAAAAGAGTGGCTGCCCATACTAACCAATCAGGGTTCAGCTTTCATTTTCTAAACTTAGTTGCTATGAGAATTAAAGACACTTTATCTGAGACAGTTTTAATAGGCAGGCATTGGGATCGCTAACCCAAGGCCGTAGCTAAAGGGGTGCAAAGATAGCAGTTGCACCTGGGCCCTGGTTTCCGAGGGGTCCCATAGATCAATATTATAAATGGTACATGGTTGGTTGGGAAACCTGTTACAGACTCATTGGGGCCCAGGAGCTTCACGTTACGCTGCTGCTGCTCTGACCTATATGTTACCGTTTATCTCTTGAAAAACATCATCATTAGCCCATTGCTTAACACCTTTAAGGCTGGGTTCACACAACCTATTTTCAGACGTAAACGAGGCGTATTATGCCTCGTTTTACGTCTGAAAATAGGGCTACAATAGGTCGGCAAACATCTGCCCATTCATTTGAATGGGTTTGCCGACGTATTGTGCAGACGACCTGTAATTTACGAGTCGTCGTTTGACAGCTGTCAAACGACGACACGTAAATGGACTGCCTCGGCAAAGAAGTGCTGGGCAATTCTTTGCCACGTAATTTGAGCTATTCTTCATTGAACTCAATGAAGCACAGCTCAAGATTTACGAGCGTCTCAGACGCCTCGTAAATTACGAGGAGCATTTACGTGTGAAACGAGGCAGCTGTAAACAGTCTGTCTTTTCACACGTAAATGCCTCTCATCGTGTGAACATACCCTTAGGGTATGTTCACACGACAGCGCAAAATACGTCTGAAAATACGGAGCTGTTTTCAAGGCAAAACAGCACCTGATTTTCAGACGTTTTTTGAGCAACTTACGTAAAATTACACCTCATCTGCACAGAACATCGTAAGACCCATTGCAAGCAATGGGCAGATGTTTGCCAACGTATTGGAGCCGTCTTTTCAGGTGTAATTCGAGGCGTAAAACGCCTCCATTACGTCTGAAAATAGGTCGTGTGCACATACCCTTATTCTGATTCCAGATTGAAGCACAGGATTGGATGCCTTGGCTAAATAATATTTAGTCACTTGCTAAGGATATTTTTTGTTCTTCTAGAACTAACTAATTACTCATTCATGAAAGGGGTTGCCCGCTTTGGATAATCCCTACTTGTTAGAAGGGTCCCTTGACAGTAAGCGAATTATAAAGTGTCCTCCTGCTGGAAGCCCCATTGATCAGCTATAATCTCTCGGGAAACCTTTCAGCAACTGTGCAATTTCCCTGCAGCGCCACCACAGGTGAATTGAAGAATTACACAGTGCCCATTCAAATCAATGGGCTGCCTGTTTAATGCAGGACAGGACAAGTCCTCCAAAGTGAGACGCGCTCCACACCGCTCTCCTTTCTGGCCAAGGGATGGATCCTGAACAGAGGATGCCCCTCTATTAACTGAGTATTCCTTAATAGAGTATATGACCTGCTGCAAATCTCTGGATGCTGTGGATCTTCAAATCTGCATCATGCCCTGTCGTGCATTTCTTCCGGACTTTTGACACAGATGTCATCCATTGAAACACAAGTTGCAGTTTCAGTCACAGTAATAGAATATTTTTAAAAGCTCACATTAGCGCTGTGCAAATTTCAATTGTGTGCATATGCCTGGGGTGGCACTAGACATCAGCATCACTAAAGAACAGCAGTATACAATGATGGACACTAGACATACTTTCCTCACTATAGAAAATGTATACTTCACTTTATGTACATCCAAAAGTTCTGTAATCTCACAAAACCAAAAGCAGAGACAGCGCTGATTAAAAAGCAAAATACTAGTAATATATTTTATATCAGTACGTGTTTGAGCTGTCTACCTGGAAGTTCATTAACCCTATCCTTGTGGATAAATCCTCAGCATGTCCTATTTGTCACAAATTACTTGAGGTGAGGGGACTTGAATGGGGAAAAACAAAACTGGATGAAACCTGCAAAGCGAATTCCATGTCAATATGCATTGTGCAGAAAATCGTCACATAAAGACAAGGTCTTCCTGGTGATAAATTACACGCAATTTGCTCTAATCGAAATCGCACTAATCGGATCATGTTAGGCAGTGTGATATTGTGTGTAATATATTTCCATTGTGTTAAATGAAATTGTACTATATGTGATTTCATGTGACCGTGAAATCGTAATCCAGCAATGCAACTTTTCTCTTATCACGTTCTATTACCATCGCATGCGATATTATGCAATCCGGATTGTATTCAATATTGCAATGCGATGTGACATTGCGAATTGCAGTATGAGGATTTCTGGCAGATTTTTAGTGGACATACCTTAAAAAAAGGAAGTGATTTCCGGTGGATTAGTAAAAATCACCTGCATAGTTTCATGGCTAGACTGTATTTGTAGTAGATTGCAGTAACATCGCTGTGTAATATCTGATCTCACTTGGTCATTTTAATCTCAAAAATGGCAAATTCCTAAATCAGTCACCATGGACTGATGTAGGTTCCTTCCTAAACACCCAGTTAGCTGCACTGGTCTTTCATTATCCACTGCCAGCAGCCTAAATCGCTTCCCTAAATTTGCATGAAATCTGAATTCTACGAGCTGCTTTCCAAACAGAACAAACTCAGGCCGCTCTAATCTTTACATGGAGAAGTCAATTTGCAAGAGAAAAATGTGCATTAATGTCTCCCGCAGCGAGCAGGAGAAAGGATTAAACATCTCTCGCTTTAATTCTGAATTATCATAAACCCGACACAAACAATTACGAGGTGTGGAGAAAAGGCTTCCGTGTTTCGGATACGAGGTGGCTCAAGCCGACACCTTGGAAAATGCGATTTGGACAAATTACGCAGACCTACATCTATTCATTTTTATATCTGCACGTCAGGAGATTTGTAGCTGAAATCCCTTTTGGGTGGCGGATACAAATGTATGTGTTTTGTAGCCCGCTGCAATGAGGATAATTCTGAGCATAGTTAAACAACGTTTTATAATTTTAATTTTACCGCATGAGAATGCCGGCTTCCAAGACGGAAAATGGGTAATGTCAAGTGAGGCAGTTATATTCACGATAAATTGTTATATGCTGTAACAATGTACAGGCATCACCAGGATGTGCTGCAGGAAGTCTGGAAAACATTACCGAGCAACTATACAATGATCTGTACACTTACTGTAAACTATCGACCTAACTGACAGGTACCCTGTATGCATATGCCTCTCAAACACCTCCCTACATGCATGCTTATCTATGTTAAACTGGACATACACATTAGATTTAGCGTGTAGTCACATGTGGCAGATTTTGTTGCCGACATCTGTGGTTGTTTTTGGAACAGTTGCATGGATTTCTGCAAGTCCTCAGTTTTCAGTAAGGGACAGTAGTCTTGCGGGGAGTCAGTGACTCACAGCGTCATACATAACTATAATGCTAGGAGCCCGGCTCCCTGAACTGTGTTCGGTCTGGGAAATGCGGCCGACATGCGGTCCATACATCACGGACTGAACACAGTTGTGTGCATGTGGCTTAAGTTGCAGAAATTTGCAACAAAATCTGCCACTGCATCCTAATGCCTTGTTCAACACAGTGAAGATTTGCTGCAGATTTTGCATGCATTTTTTAAGCCAAAATTAGGATTGGATCCAGGAGAGCAGACCTATAAGGACTTGTCCACATGTACCGGAACTGCGGACGGAAAATACGCAGCAGAATACAGTAGCAGCAAAGTGGGTGAGATTTAACAATTCTCATCCACACGCTGCGTAAGATTCTCGACCAGAAATTTTTCGTACTGCAGCACGTCAATTCCTGCTGCGGAAAGTGGACTGAATTGCTGCGTTTCTCAGAGGAGATGTCTCCATCTACCAACATTGTGAAAAACGCGGCAAAATTCAAACTATTTTCTGCAGTAAAAAATGCAGGAAATGGTGCAGTTTTTCCGCAGCAGAATTTCTGCTAGTTTCTGCGGAATTGCTGCAGAAATTTTCTGAAGCAAATCCGTTACGTGTGGACAAGTCTTCGGGCTTTTCTTTATATATTTCTTCTGTTTAGGTTCCATTCCTGGTTTTGGCTTAAAAAAAATACATGCAAAATCTGCAGTAAATCATACTGTGGGAATAAGGCCTTAGGCTCTATTCCCGCGAGATAGAAATACTGCAGATTTTCCACAGCGTTTCTGCCGCAAAATACGCACATTTTATCCCTTGTACATTGAATAGGCTGAGATCAGCAGTAAACATCCAGAACCGAATGAGCATGCTGTGTTTTAAAATCCGCAGAATGCTCTTGTGTGGAAAATGTTTAGCAGCATGTGGATGAGATTTTTTCAAATCTCATCCACATGGTTAAAACTGTTAACCGCTGCCGATTTTCCTAACGGAAATTCCGTATGGAAAATCTGCAGTATTTTCATCCCATGTGAATCAAGCCTAAATTGGGCTACAATACCGTTAAATAATCGTATGTCAGATTGTTCGTAAAACCGTTTTGACTTTCAAGACGCCAGACTAAACTAGCATATCACGGACATAGGAAAATTATCAAGCTTTCTACAATAATTTTCTGCCATAGAAAAGATGCAAAAGGGCACTTTGGCCTTTTTCCGCTGCCCTCGACACTTTTGCGAAAAGGGGGCATGGCTTCCAAAAGTTGGCGGGCCACAGCGGCCCAGAGAATTTATTATAATTTACACTAAGGCGTAATTTACACTAGGAGCTGGCGTAGATTTTACTCAGGCGTAGCAAGGTAGAGGCCCATGCCGGCCCCTATACTTTGCCCCCCTGATCAGGTTACCCACCCTGACCCCCAACCCTACCCCAAACAATTCAATAATAAAACAAAAGTATGTACTTCTTGTCTCCAGATTCCCTCAGGCTCCCTAAGCATGCTGCAGCTCATACAACGTACGGACGCCGAGCGGTGCATATTAGACTCTGACGCTGCTCGGCGTCAAGTCCTTTTATGACCAGCAGCATGCTGAGGGAGCCTGAGGGGACCTAGAGTAGAGAAGCAGTGAGGTGAGAATACTTATTTTTTATTTTACTGTATGTCCGATGGAAAGGGGGAATGGATGGCGCACGGCCGCAGTCATTGAACCACAATTGTAGGCTATTGTCGGACGAAAAATGCAACAAATTTATTAAGAAGCGTTTCCTTATTAATAAATGTGTTGCATCTTACGTCAACTTCCTCTATATTAAGACTGGCGTACGAAACGCCAGTCTTAATAAATTCTGCCTAATGTTTAAAAAATTTGGTAAAAAAAATAAAATTCCGACATGACCTTTTTGAGAGACAATAGTTATTCCATCGAGAGTATGGTGATCACACAGAATCTACAAAATTAACTATTTCCATTAACCATTTCAGAGGACTTTCATCTAAAGTGCATGGCCAACCTTTGTAGTATAAGTATGGTAAAAGTGTGCACCACATAAATATCTCCTCAATAATCGCAATGGTTCATCAAATAAATCAGTTCATACTGTTTCTTACCTGTCTGTCTGACATGACGTAAAGGTATTTATTGTTTGTGGAAAATGCCATGTCTCTAAGGATTGGACTGCCATCTCTCATCACATGTACTACTTCGTATTGAATGCCACCATATGGAGGACCATCTGCCCGAATCTGGAAAAAATGGAATGCTTGTTGAATGGATGTCTTGTCAAAAAATATATTGTAAATCGTAATCTTATTTTCTATTTACGGTACATTTTGCCATTGCTTATAGTTATATACAGAGCATTTAAGAAAAAGCTATGGGAGCGTTTTATGTATGTACTATGAATGCACAAAATTTATAATATTATTTATTATTTTTCAATATTTTTTGTGATAACATTGTTATTTACGGACACCAGAGTTGTTGTTGGGAACTCATCTGTGTGGACAAATTTAGATTTGTAACTTTTTACTCATTATTATGCGGGTTTGGAAGCCTGTTTTTATGCTGGCATTCTGTAACCCTTTAAGACTACACAGATTTTCCAATGTTATAGTTTACTGCAGCTGCCAGAAGTGCAATTTAAGTGAGTGGGTGTAATAATCTCCAATTCACACATTTGAGGAGCTTTACAAGGCTAAATGCAACAACAAAAAAAAGCAGAGTATGTATATGGTATCCATTCATTCTCTATGGAACTGCTGGAGATAGCCAAACACAGCGCTCGGCTATCTCCGGCAGTCCAATATAAAATAAATGGAGCGGTAACACACATGCGTGACCTGCCGCTCCTTTTATAAGGGAACTTGAGACTCCAGTTCTTTTGATTGGTGGGGGTCCTAGAAGTGGGACCCCTCAGAGATCAAACACATCACCTTGTGGATAGTTGATAAGTTGTTGTGGTGGGACAACCCCTTTGAGATAAAGTTTTGAAATGTACTGAGAGAACGAGACAAGAATAAAGAATGTGGCTATGTCGTAAAGTAACAGTCCAGTGCTAGATTGTGTACAAAAGGGCTCATTCAGACGAGCGTATAAGTCGTCCGTGTGACGGCCGTTAAGACAACGGCCGTCACACGGACACATGTATTTCAATGGGGCCGTTCACACGACCGTTGTTTCAACAGAGTGTGAGAAGGGTCCGTGAAAAAATGGGACATGTCCTATTGTCTTGCATTTCACACATCCCTCCATAGACTCTGGTCTATAGGGGATCCGTGATAACTAGTCCCGCACAGGTGCACCTCAGACACGAAATAATGCAGTTTTTCACGTCTGAGATTGCCCAAGCTCGTCTGAATGTAGCCTTAGTCAGCAACACTAAAGATTATATTCGCATTTCACGGATTGCTAAAACTGGTGGCAGTGCATGGTAGACTGGAAGGCAATTAAACATTACATAAGACATCCACAAGAATCAACCAGATGCATCCCCCTCCCTTTAATGAGGGGCTATTCCCCCCAACCTGAGCCACGACCACAGAAAATCCCCATGCCCAAAAAGAAAATCCTATTGCGGTGCCTTCCAAAGCAACCAAATCTTCTCAAACTTGTATGGGCATTTCCTATTCATACATAATAACTTGTAGATAGGAACATAAAGTATTTGTTAACTAGTCGAATTTAGTGTTCCAATGCAGATATGTCAATGAGCTTCCAGGCCATGATAATCACTTTACGTGCACAGAATAGAAGAAATCTAAAAAATAACTGGTCATTAAAACCCTGTATAACTTCATCCATAATTCCCAAGAGACATATTTGTGGAGTGAGAATACAAGGGAAGCTAAAGTAATTTTGTAAAAATGATAAGGAGACTTTAGGACAGGACCATACATGATGATAGCACTTTAAAGGGGTTATGTGGGGACCGAAAAGTATTAGCAGTGTACTCACTGCAGTATGTGAGTACACACGCTAATATACGTTCCGGTCCCCTGTTGCGCTGATCCTGAGATTTTCATAGATTTTCATAGATTTTTATAGCGCTGCTAGGGGACCGGAAGTCTAGTCACACAGCCTTCTTTGATGAGGATAGGAATCTTCATCCCATGACTGATCTCGCTGTACTCTATGTACTCGCTGTACTACTGCTACTGCTTGTACATAGAGTACAGTGGCGTGGGTCACATGATGAAGAGTTGTATCGTCATCAAAGAAGGTTGTGGAACTAGACGTCCACAGAATCAGAGCAACCAGGCACCGAAATGTATATTAGCGAATGTACTCACTGCTACTATTTTTCGGTCCCCAGATAACCCCTTTAACTTATTACAGAGCCAGCTATTTGGAAGATTTAGCTACTTTTGGCGACCATCTATGTGTCATAGTAACAAGTGGAATTCAAAATACAGCTATGCAAGATGATGACGTATGCATAAACACACATACATACTAAATTGTGTAAAAATAAAAATAGGACTAGTAGGTATAGTAAAATCTTCTAACTTCTTGAATGTATGTAAAGCTTATTTGTAGGAACCAGCAACACAACACATACTAAGCTGCAAGAAACAACATCGACAGTAGCATGAATTGAGCTCTTAGCTTTCCACGTCCTGAAGACATTGAGCAAAGATTAATTCTGCGTCTCATGTCTGTCCTGCAGGAGTAGCGGGACTTTCTAATATTCTGTTTTCCATCCAGCAGTCAGTTATGTGAGCAATATGGGTAGAACTAATAAGTGTTGAACATTAAAGGAGTGGGGAGAGGATATGGATGTCCGTTTCCGTTGTGTTATATACTCACATGACTCTGATGCAGAATCTAAGCTACAGGATCCTTGCTTTTCCCAAAAATTATTTCTCATTGAATTGCTCACTATTCAATGTACTTGGTTTATAACATATACATGTTTTATGTATGTGTTTTATTTCTTCTGGGTTCTATGTTTTTATGTGTTCTATACTGCATTTCTGCTGTACATACTGGTGAATACAAAAAAGTCTGAATTGAGCTGTGTAGCTTCTGGCTCACAGTTAAAAAAAATCATCGCCTTTAGAGGGGGAAGGGTGACAATTTGCATCCTGCCTGCACGTGGCGGGATTTGCATTTTTGAATAGCCATTTGATTGTAACACGTTGTCACACTGAGAGACGTGGAGAGTTTGAGGAGGAGGCTGGCATGTGTCTACAGACAGATTAAAGCAACGAACCAAACCAAAGGCTTAGAGTAGCCCAGTGGCGCATTCGGATACTGATACTGTCAAATGCTGGCCAACAAGCCAAGACAACTGGGACATAGCAAGATTTAACACCTATCTTAGCTAAAAAAAATAAAAAAAAAATAAAAGCTTCAACACTAGATATAGTTAAATAAATGGTAGAATACAGGGCAAAAAAAATCAGAGCAGCTTCCACTACATAAGCAACCAGTCCAAGCGTTAAATACGTTTATACATGATTTTCTGCATTTAAAAAAATCAAGTTTCGGCAGCGTTGGTTAAGACGAATACATAAATATTTTCACTTTTTCACTTTTATAAATCAATGTATGTGCAATGATATCTTTCTACATTCAGTATATTTAAATGATTACAGTGCCCCACATGGGAAGTTCTCTGCTTACTTTTGTTAGGCCTCATGAACGCGAACGTGTTTTTGCGGCCGCAATACACCCTGCAATCTGTGGGCTAATTGCGGTCCCATTCATTTCTATGGGCCCATGCACACGACCGTGGCTTCCACGGTCTGTGCATTGCCCGGGAGCCTGGCATGAAAAAAGAAAGGACATGTCCTATATGGGCCGCATTTTGCGATCTGGGCTCATTGAAATAAATGCGCGCACAGTCCGTCATTAGCGGGCGGCCCGCGGATGACACTCCGAGGCCGTCCGAGCCGCAAATTACGGGCCGTGCACACCACTACGGTCGTCTGCATGAGGCCTTAATCTGTGTTGACTGGAAACCAAGAAAAGTAATTTTAATATGTCCAATCTATTTTAGAAGATTTTCATTAGTTGGACACCTTTGACACCATAGACTATAGCTCTGGCTGCTCACTCTATGTCTGTCCAATAGGAGTATTGTTACATCTTCCCTCACCTTTACTCATGAGAAGTATTGTGCGTATCTGCTAGATCAGCAGACGTCCTAGAGAAGATCGTATTTGCAGGTAAGCCAATAAGAGGAATGTGACTTTCTCATCCTCTTCTGATCTCTATAATCAAAGATGAGTAGGAGGAGAAAAGTACATTCGGCACATGTTAATGACTCTGCTCAAAAGTTATGCATCCAGGATAGTGAGACAGTGGTAAGGAATCTGGTACCCTTCTAGCAGAGCTCCCCAATGCCTAAGGGAAAACCTGCCCATGACTTTAATAGTGAGATTCCAGACAACAGTGTATTCCATGATTACATATACACAGGGGCGTAACTAGGAAACACTGGGCCCCATAGCAAACTTTTGACTGGGCCCCCCTCCCCTGGGTGCCACACACAGCCTAGCCTTGTAGATAGTGCCCCCATGTAAAAAGTGCAATACAGCCCCCTCCTTTAGACAGTGCTATACAGCCCCCCTGTAGACAGTGCTGTACAGCCCCCCCTGTAGACAGTGCTATACAGCCCCCCTGTAGACAGTGCTATACAGCCCCACCTATAGACAGTGCTATACACCCCCCTGTAGTAGACAGTGCTAAGCAGCCCCCCTGTAGACAGTGCTATACAGCCTCCCCACACAGTGCTATACAGCCCCCCCTGTAGACATTGCTATACAGCCTCCCCATACAGTACTATACAGCCCTCCCTGTAGACTGTGATATACTTTCAAGTATCACAAAGAGAAACAATCGATGTGGCGCGCAGCGGCAATTTATTTTTATTTTAAGCCATGCCTCTAATCCCACCCAATCCCCACTCATACACACCCGGTTCAGCCCACAAAGTATAATGCCCCCATACAGTACAATGCCCACACAGATGCCCCCATTCCGTAAAATGCCCCATAGCTGCCCCCATGCAGCATAATGCCCCATAGCTGCCCCCATGCAGCATAATACCCCCATAACTACCCCCACAGTATAATGCCCCATAGCTGCCCACACAGTATAATGCCCCCCATACTGCCCCCACACAGTATAATGCTCTACATAGCTGCCCCCACACAGTATAATGCCTCCCATAGCTGCCCACACATAAGTATAATGCCTCCCATAGCTGCCCCCAGACAGTATAAGGCCCCCCATAGTTGCCCCACAATATAATTTCCCCCATAGCTGCCCCCACGGTTTAATGCCATCCATAGCTGTCCCCACAGTATAATGCCCTCATAGAGTATAATGCCCCCATAGCTGTCCCCACAGTATAATGCCATCCATAGCTGTCCCCACAGTATAATGCCCCATACAGTATAATGCCCCCATAGCTGTCCCCTCAGTATAATGCCCCCATAGCTGTCCCCACAATATAATGTCCCATAGCTGTCCCCACAGTATAATGCCCCCATAGCTGCCCCCACAGTATAATGCCCCCATACTGTATAATGCCCCCATAGCTGTCCGCACAGTATAATGCCCCCATATAGTATAATGCCCCCCACAGCTGTCCCCACAGTATAATGCCCCATAGCTATCCCCACAGTATAATGCCCCCCATACAGTATAATGCCCCCATAGCTGTCCCCACAGTATAATGACACCATACAGTATAATGCTGCCCCATATAGTAATATGCTCCTATAGAAGCCACCATATCAGCCCCCCTTCCCTACCCAGTATAATGCCCATAGTATATAACCATAACTGTATGTGAGGACATATCACATCTCCCCAAAGGGAAAAATAACACCAAGTACAATAAGTACCTTGCAAAAAATATTAAATTCTTTATTACAATATACATAAAAACATGTTGGCCATCAGGACCTAAAATACCACAAACAATTAAAATACACAAATGTGGAAAACATAAGGCTACTCAGAATGGCATATATTCAACATTATATGATGCAATACCATAAAGGGTCACTCTGACAGTTATGCTATAAATGTGAAATAGTATTTCACAGAAGTATTTCACATTTATAGCATGACTGTCAGAGTGACCCTTTATGGTATTGCATCATATAATGTTGAATATATGCCATTCTGAGTAGCCTTATGTTCTCCACATTTGTGTATTTTAATTGTTTGTGGTATTTTAGGTCCTGATGGCTAACATGTTTTTATGTATATTGTAATAAAGAATTTAATATTTTTTGCAAGGTACTTATTGTACTTGGTGTTATTTTTCCCTTTGGGGAGATGTGATATGTCCTCACATACAGTTATGGGTATTTATTGTCTGTTTTCTTTTTGATATGTGTGGACGTTTATTATAACGTTTATCGTTAGGTCTGGTTCTATATAGGTATTCAATAATGCCCATAGTGCCGAATAGAAAAATAATAACATAATTATGATATACCAATATACAGAATTGGCTGAATGTAGATATGTCCAAGCTAAATGAAATAAAATAAATGTACACAAGGCCCCCGAACCAGATGGGTTACACCCTAGAGTTCTTAAAGAGCTTAGTTCAGTTATTTCTTTCCCCCTCTTCATAATATTTAGAGATTCTAAAGTGACTGGTATAGTGCCAAGGGACTGGCGCAGGGCAAATGTGGTGCCTATTTTCAAAAAGGGCTCTAGGTCATCCCGGGTAATTATAGACCAGTAAGCTTAAAATCCATCATGGGGAAAATGTTTGAGGGGCTATTGAGAGACTATATACAGGATTATGTGACAAAAAATAGTATCATAAGTGACAGCCAGCAAGGTTTTACTAAGGACAGAAGTTGTCACACCAACCTGATTTGTTTTTATGAAGAGGTGAGCAGAAGCCTAGACATAGGGGCCGCTGTGGATATAGTGTTTTTGGACTTTGCAAAGGCCTTTAACACTGTCCCTCATAGACGTCTAATGGGTAAATTAAGGACTATAGGTTTAGAAAGTATGGTTTGTAATTGAATTGAGAATTGGCTCAAGGACCGTATCCAGAGAGTTGTGGTCAATGATTCCTACTCTGCATGGTCCCCGGTTATAAGTGGTGTACCCCAGGGTTCCGTGCTGGGACCACTATTATTCAACTTATTTATTAATGATATAGAGGATGGGATTAATAGCACTATTTCTATTTTTTGCAGATGACACCAAGCTATGTAGTAATGTTCAGTCTATGGAAGAGGTTTGTAAATTGCAAGCAGATTTAAACAAACGAAGTGTTTGGGCGTCCACTTGGCAAATTAAGTTTAATCTAAATGTAAAGTTATGCATCTGGGTATGAACAACCTGCATGCATCATATGTCCTAGGGGGAGCTACACTGGGGGGAGTCACTTGTTGAGAAGGATCTGGGTGTACTTGTAAATCACAAACGAAATAACAGCATGCAATGTCAATCAGCTGCTTCAAAGGCCAGCAAGATATTGTTGTGTACTAAAAAAGGCATGGACTCGCGGAACAGGGATATAATATTACAAAGCATTAGTCCATCCTCATCTAGAATATGCAGTTCAATTTTGGGCTCCAATTCATGGAATGGATGCCCTTGGAATTGGAAAAAATACAAAGAAGAGCATAGAAGCTAATAAGGGGCATGGAGAATCTAAGTTATGAGGAAAGATTAAAAGAATTAAACCTATTTAGCCTTGAAAAAAAGACGACTAAGGGGGGGACATGATTAACTTATATAAATATATTAATGGCATATGTAAAAAAATATGGTGAAATCCTGTTCCATGTAAAACCCCCTCAGAAAACAAGGGGGCACTCCCTCCATCTGGAGAAAAAAAGGTTCAACCTGCAGAGGCGACAAGCCTTCTTTACTGTGAGAACTGTGAATCTATGTAATAGCCTACCGCAGGAGCTGGTCACAGCAGGGACAGTAGATGGCTTTACAAAAGGCTTAGATAATTTCCTAGAACAAAAAAATATTAGCTACTATGTGTAGAAATTTTTCCCTTCCCTTTTCCCATCCCTTGGTTGAACTTGATGGACATGTGTCTTTTTTCAACCGTACTAACTATGCAACTATGTAATAATTACTTACCTATGCCTATTCCCACGACAGGTGGAGGATCCTTCTCCTCCGCTCTGTGCTGTAAGTGACTCGGCGCAGACAGGCGATGACGTCACTACATCACGCCTGCCTGCGCCGAACCGCTCACGGCAGAGTGAATGCTGGAGCACGGAGCTGTTAGATCCTTGTTCCAGCATTCAGGAAGGATGCAGACACTTTTGAATGTGGTGTCGCTACCACTGTAGCAGCCATAGCGGCTTCTAGCGGAGCCTCCGTGGATGGGGGGGCTTCATGTCGCGAGCCCCGTAGCAGCCGCTACGGCTGCTACAGCGGTAGTTATGCCACTGCATATACATAATTCATTATAGGAACGTTTCACTGAGCCTAAAAAACAAGCCTCTGTCAGCAGTAGCCTGTGTATATCCCTGATGCATGAACTTAATGCAAGAGTCCTAAATTGGAAGCTATAATCAATAAATGTGCTCCAATAGCATAAATACTCAGGGCTAGGTACGTTTCAAAACGTACCTAAATTGGAAGCTGTCTGAAAGGCAGGGGTGTTCGCAGCGTTGGGAATATATAGGTGACCTGCTGAGAATCTGCAGGAGGGTTGCATGCATCACTAATGCCACCTCAAGTCATAGTCACATACAACTAAGCGGAGCTAATGCAGAATAATCACAGAGATTTATTAATG
This sequence comes from Rhinoderma darwinii, assembly GCF_050947455.1. NCBI lineage: Eukaryota > Metazoa > Chordata > Amphibia > Anura > Rhinodermatidae > Rhinoderma > Rhinoderma darwinii. The sequence continues at coordinate 336,517,141 of NC_134688.1, read as the reverse complement.
AATACTTGTCAAAAGGAAAGCTCTTTATTGAGCCCAAAATATTGTCCATTATATTCTAATAAAGCGGTTTCTGTACTGTAAGCCTTATGAAGTTAAATATACAATCGGATTGGTTGCGAGAAAAAAAAAAGTTCTGTAAATGAATGCAATTTTTGTGTTAGGAAATACAAGTAGCGAGAAGATCCGAAGAAAACTCATTTATGTAACCAATTCAGTTGTTCTAGACTCAAAGGCCCAATAGAAGCAGCACTAGGTCTAGTATTAGAAGGCTGTGCACAAGAGGAACTGTGCACATAACGGCTTTTCTATATTTATGACTCTTGTTTTCACTGCACCCTGGCCTGGATTTTTTATGGCTTTTCACAGAGGTTTTACACGGTGCGGAATGGAGCCGATTAAACTCTGGCCTTCGCCGGAGAAATGCCCATTATCTCTGCTAATAATAATAACCGTTACAATAAGTGGGTAGTAATCATTTCCCGTTGCCTTCTGGCACCAAGCATACAGAGGGTCTTGAATACAGAATGAAAAAGGGAAACTGCTTGGCCAATGAAGTGGGAATCTAATTCTGTTATTAAAATGTAAAAAAACAAAATGATCAAAGATGCAGCCAGCAAGGAAATGAAAAAATATCCTCGGCTTACGACTTGTAATTATATGTTAAATGTGTGAAGTTGTATAAAGGGATGGATACATTTGATTGTGAATCTTACCAAATTGGATCATTCAATATTCTTTTTAGGGAAGTAGTCCAAAAAGCAAACAATCTAATAGCTCTTTAAAAAACGTAAGAAAGCCAAGGTCATTAACACAAGGTCAAAGTGAGCCAACAACTGGCTCATCCCTGTTCAAAGACAAGTGTCGCAGCATCCAAGTCTGATTCTTACACATAAAAGCTGAGCAGAATTTGTCAGAAGGACGCCGCAGTTGGTCCACCTCGGTTGGGGTCCCATCTTCAAAGAACAGCAATGACTTTCACAGCCTCAGCGTCTTTCTTACTTTCGCTTCCCCCACCTATCCAGCCATGTCCCCACGTCGTTAGGGCATCTGTTTAATAAAGCTGTTGCCATGGCGACTGCCTCTGAAGCCCATCCACTAAAAGACCTGATGTTAATTTAATGAACCCTTCAGCTGCCAGAGACTGCTAAAGTGTTCTGTCCGAGTGAAGAGCAACGGCCATGGACAATTATTCTTCACCCTCACCATTAATCCATTTAACTCTTTCACTGACATTTTCTTCTTTAACTTGCAAATGTAATTTTTGTGTACGGTTGCTGTTAACAACATTAGTAAAAGAAATGCGTTGGCTGTAGGCAAATTAAATTATCTGACGCGTTCCGATTTCCTCATAAAAGCATCATTGCTTTTCCCTTATTGGTTTTACATAAAATGCCGTAAGGGTAGCTACGTTTGGCATATCAAGTATGTGGTAAGCTTTTGAACCTGTTAATGTCCAGTCGCTATTGATACATTTTCACTATGCATTATTTAATTTCCTAGAAATCTTCGTCTCGAATACAGTGCAATGCCATGCTTCATAAAAACTTCTAATTTAATCACCATCATGAATACTAGGAGACTGCTGCCAGGCATGACGGGGAACGTGGCAGGATGATGACCCATACACATCACACACTGAAATGGATAAAATAACTCAAGATCAGGTATTAAGTACATTGGTTACCCAGGTAAAGTTTTATCCTGCATAATACAATATTTTACTACAATTGGATATTTGGGGTATTTTAATGGGGAAATATACTGATAAGTATAACACGTGTTTGAAATCTGCTTCTTAGTGTAGTAGTGAGCAGTGAAGTAAAGGATAATACATCTCCAGGGCTACGTGGAATCACTTTGCCAAATGTAGTACCACCAAGAAATTTCACTGTGAGTATCCGCTGCTTGCAACGTTGCCCAAGCACAAGGTCTACCCACCACTGTTCAGGCATCCCCTCGAGATGGTACTGGCAAGATGCCACAAAGCATGGCATTACAGTTTCCATGCTTCGCACCCATTAAACTTTATTAGTATATATATATATATATATATATATATACACACACATAAAGTTTAACAAATGCACATCTTCATATGGACCAAGCACCAAAAGCGGTTTTTGTAGAAGTAAAAGCCCCTGCAATGATAATGCTTGGTTTTACTGATAATAACTTTCCAAAAGTGAAAAAAAAGTATAAAAAGAAGTTTAAGGCATCCGCCCTTTAAAAACTGAAGCATGGTACGTAAGTGATGCTTTGAAATTTCTGATGTTTTAATCACAATAGCGAGAACCTGCTTTAACTCCTAGATGTCCCAGACCCCTGTGTCCCTTCTGTACATTAATGCTTATAATATGCACTGAATTCACTACATTGCCACCGCTGTCCTTTCTGTTGCCTTGGTAACAGTGAAGTCACACACAAGAAATAATGAATTCAATGAATGAAGTAATCTGTTCAAAAGGAAACGACAATGTAGTTGTCCCCATAGCAAAATAATGCTGCTTCACAGGTATGGTATCTATTTGATCAAAAGAATAATGATGTTTATAATGCGGCTAGTGACCAGCCTATTTTAGACCTTAATGACTAAGCCATTTTTTTAATTTTTCTATCGTCTCATTCAAAGAGCTAGAACTTTTTTATTTTTGCGTGGACATATCTGTATAAGGACTTGCTTTTGAGGGACAAGTTGTAAGTTTTAATAGCACCATTTCGGGGTACATATAATTTATTGATTAACCCCTTAGTGTCTAAGCCTGTTTTGGCCTTGTGGACACACCCAATTTTTGCAAATCTGACACGTGTTACTTTATGTGGTAATTGCCTATCCAAGCGATTCTGAGATTGTTTTCTCGTGACTTGTACTTTATGATAGAAAATTTGCAAAAATCTGCATTTTTCTAAATTGTAATGTATCTGCTTGTAAAACAGATCGCAATACCACACAAAATATTTACTAGTTAACATTTCCTATATGTCTACTTTATGTTTGAATTGTTTTTGAATGTCCTTTTATTTTTCTAGGACGTTACAAGGCTTAGAACTTTAGCTGCAATTTCTCACATTTTCAAGAAAATTTCAAAAGGCTATTTTTCAGGGACCAGTTCAGTTCTGAAGTGGCTTTGAGGGCCTTATATATTAGAAAGTCCCAATAAATCACCCCATTTTAAAAACTGCACACCTCAAAGAATTCAAAACAGCATTCAGAAATTATTTTAACCCTTTAGGGTATTTCACAGAAAATAAAGTAAAGTAGAGGTGAAATTTACAAATTACATTTTTTTTTTACGAAATTCATTTGTAATACAGTTTTTCCTGTAACGCAGAAGGTTTTACGAGGGAAACGCAATTTGATACTTATTGCCCAGATTCTGCAGTTTTTAGAAATATCCCACATGTGGTCCTAGTGTGGTAATGGACTGAAACACCGGCCTCAGAAGCAAAGGAGCACCTGGGGGATTTTGGGGCCTCTATTTTCTTAGAATATATTTTAGGCACCATGTCAGGTTTGAAGAGGTCTTGTGGTGCCAAAACAGTGGAAACCCCTAAAAAGTGACCCCATTTTGGAAACTACACCCCTCAAGGAATTTTTCAAGAGGTATAGTGAGCATTTTTAGCCCACAGGTTTTTTGCTAAATTTATTGTAACTGTAAAAATTGTGAAAAGGAAAATCTACTTTTTTTCTGAAAAAACATACGATGTTTTAGTTTTTACAAGGAATAAATGAGAAAAAGCACCCCAACATTTGTAAAGCAATGTCTCCCGATTACGGCAATACCCCATATGTGGTAATAAACTGCTGTTTGGACCCACGGCAGCGCTCAGAATGGAACGAGGGCCATTTGGATTTTGGAGCGCAGATTGGATGCTGGAATGGTTTTCTGTGCCATGTCATGTTTGCAAAGCCCTGGAGGGACCATAACAGTGAAAACGCCCCAAAAGTGACCCCATTTTGGAAACTACACCCCTCAAAGAATTTTTCTAGGGGTATAGTTAGCATTTTGACCCCACACGGTTTTTGCTGAATTTATGGGAATTATGCCGTGAAATTGAAAATCTAAATTTTTTTCTAATAAAATGTAGTTTTAGCTCAGATTTTTTCATTTTTACAATAGATAAAGAAACAACACCCCAATATTTGTAAAGCAAACTCTTCTGAGCACAGCAATACCCCATATGTGGTAATAAACTGCTGTTTGAACACATGGCGGATGTTTGAAAGGACTGAGCACCATTTGACTTTTGGAGCTCAAGTTTTGCTGGAATGGTTTGCGGCCCCATGTCACATTTGCAAAGCCACTGAGGGGCCAAAATAGTGCAAACCCGGCAAAAGTGACCCCATTTGGGAAACTATACCCCTCGTGGAATTTATCTAGCGGTATAGTGAGCATTTTGACCCCACAGTTTTTTTTCTGAATTATTGTAATTATGCAGTGAAAATGAAAATCTACATTCTTTCCACTAAAATGTTGAATTTTTTTTCATTTTCACATGGAATAAAGGAGAAAAGGCGCCCCAACAATTGTGAAGCAATTTCTCCCAAGTACCGCAATACCCCATATGTGGTCATAAACTGCAGATACACCGCAGGGCTCAGAATGGCAGGAGTGCTACTTGGCATGTAAATTTTGGTTGATTGTTTTTTGGGCGCCATGTCGCATTTACAGAGCCCCTGAGGTACCCGTACAGTAGAAACCCCTGAGCAATGACTCCATTTTGGAAACTATACCCCTCAGGGTAATCATCTAGGGGTGTACTGAGCATTTTGATCCCATAGGTGTTTCATAGATTGTATTAGAATGAGGCAGTGAAAATGAAAAAAAAAAAATTTTTTCGCAAAAATATGTCGTTTTGCACCCAATTTTTTTTTCCACAAGGGGTAATAGGAGAAAAAACAACACATAATTTGTTACCCAATTTCTCCCGAGTACGGCAATACCCCATGTGTGGCCCTAAACTGCTGTTTTGGCACATGGCAGAGCTCAAAATGGAAGGAGTGCCATGTGGCTTTTAGAGCACAGATTTTGCTGGACTGGTGTATAGGCGCCATGTCGCATTTGCTTTGCAGAGCGCTCTTAGGTACCAGAGTAGAGTGTAAAAGCCTGAGAAGTTACCCCATTTTGTAAACTACACCCCTGAAGGCATTTATCATTTGCCTGGACATATGACAGGGCTTAGGAGTGAAAGGCGCATGTGAGACCTATTTTGGTGATTTTCGCAGCATTAGCCCACAATGGCAGGATTCTGGGGTCAAATAGTAAAACAAACCCCCAAGTAGTGACCCCCATTTTGGAAACTGCACCCCTGAAGGCATTTTATTAAGGGGTGTAGTGAGCATTTTGACCACACAGGTTTTTTTTTTCTATTAGAAATGAATGCTCAGTGGATGGTGCAAAGTGAAAATTGCACATTTCCACAGGTATGTGCCATTTTAGTGCACAATATTTTGTGCCCAGTTCGTGCCACTGAAGATAAATACCTCAAACTGTTAAGCGGGTTCTCCTGGGTATGGCAATGGCATATATGTGGACGTAAACTGCTGCTTGGGCACGCTGCAGGGCTCAGAAGGGAGGGAGCGCCATTTGGCTTTTGGAGCGCAGATTTTGCTTAGTGGTAGTTTTGTTTGGGGTTTTGCTGGTATTTTAGTTTATGATGTGGGGGCATATGTAAGCTGTGCGGAGTACATCAGGGTATAATAAGAGGGTATAATAATTGGGTAAATAAATAATATTTCATAGATGTGTGGCCAATGACGCACTGATAAATGGTGCCTTTTGGACACTCTGCACATTTTGAATCGCCATATTCTGAGAGCCAGAACTTCTTTATTTTTTCTCCACCGGAGCTGGGTGAGGGCTTATTTGTTGCGGGACAATCTGTAGATTTCATTGGTACCATTTTGGGGTAAATGCTATTTTTTGATCCCTTTGTATTTAATTTTTTTTGGCAAGCAAGGTGACCAAAAACATGCAATTCTGATGTTTTTTATTATTTTATTTTTTACGGCGTTTGCCATGCGCTATGAATGACAATTTTACTTTATTCTGCGGGTTGGTACGATTACGGCGATACCATATCTATATAGTTTCTCTTATGTTTTGCAGCGTCTGCACGATAAAATCACTTTTGTTTCAAATAATTAATTTTTGTGTCACCATATTCTCAGAGCTATAACTTTTCTATTTTTCCATCAAAAAAGCTGTGGGAGGGCTTGTTTTTTGCAGGACGGGCTGCAGTTTTTAATGGTATAATTTTGGGGTACATGCAACTTTTAGAACCCTTTTTTTATTCTGTTTTGCGAGGGGTAGTGACTAATATGCAGCGATTCTGGAATATTTTTTTTTTTTTTTTTTTTACGGTGTTCACCGTACGGGTAAAATAGCGTGATATTGTGGTAGTTTGGGTCGTTACGGACGCGAGGATACCACATATGTGTACTTTTTTTATGTTTTTTGGTTTTTCCTAGAATAAAAGGCTTATTATAGGAAAAAAAAATCTGTTATAGTGTTTTTAACATGAAACTTATTTTTTTTTTACTTTTTTTACAAAATTTTTATTAACTGGTTTTAACTTTTTTTGTGTCCCACTAGGGAACTTGAAGGCATGAAGCCCTGATCGCTATTCTAATACACTGCACTACCTACATAGTGCAGTGTATTAGAGCTGTCAGCTATTCACTGACAGCAAGCCTATTAGGCTTCGTCTCCCGGCGGGGCCTAATAGGCTTCCATACTAGGAAGCGATTGTTAGGCTACGGTTGCCATAGCAACCATCGGAACACCTGCGGGTGCTGATGGTTGTCATTAGCAACCATAGGGTGCAATCTAAGGGGTTAATCGGCTGGATCGGAGCCTAGCTCCAGTCCTGGCCGTTAGAGCACGATGTCAGCTGTGACAAACAGCTGACACCCGCGCCCGTGGTAACCATTGTGGTTGCCGACAGGCTACAAGACACTTTGATGCATCGATCGCGTTGATCGATGCATCTAAGGAGTTAATCGGCCGGATCGGAGCCTAGCTCCAGTCCTGGCCGTTGCAGAGGGGTGTCGGACAGCTGATAAGCGGCGGTTATCCACGTCATGGAGCTGTGATTGGTCAGTCTGCTTTGACTGACCAATCACAGCGATCGCTGGCAGGAGACCGCTCTGATTGGTCCCCTGCCGTCTTACTGTGCCCATCAACTGTCATAAACAGTTGATGGCACAGTTCTGTTACCTTGTCCTTTGACAGGGTGACAGTTTTTGGCCAGGACGCATCGGTACGTCCCGGTGCCTTAAAGCACTGCAATACAGGACGTACCGGTGCGGTAAGGGGTTAACTTTTATTAACTTTTTTGTGGGGGGGAATAGAAAAAAAACTGCAATTTCGCCACACTTTTTTGCATCCTAAATCTACGCTGTTTACCGTGTGATATAAATAACACATTAACTTTATTTTATGTTTTACTACTTTTATACAGTAAAAACAATATTTGAAGAGCCATAACTTTTTATTTTTTCGCCGATGCAGTTGTATGAGGGCTTTTTTTTTTGCAGGACGACTTGTAGTTTTTATCGCTACCATTTTGGAGTAGATGCGACTTTTTGATCACTTTTTATCACATTTTCTTTAAGGCAGGATTCAAATAAAACAGCAATTTTTGCATTGTTTTTTATTTTATTTTTACGATGTTCACCGTGCGGGTTAAATGATGTAATAACTTTATAGTTGGGGTCGTTACGGACGTGGCAATACTAAATATGTGTAACTTTTTTACTTTATTTTGTTTTTAAATAATAAAGCAGTTTGTAAGGGGAAAAAGTGGGTTTTTCATATTTTTTTTAATTAACTTAAAGAGGCTCTGTCACCAGATTTTGCAACCCCTATCTCCTATTGCAGCAGATCGGCGCTGCAATGCAGATAAGAGTAACGTGTTTTTTTTTAAAAAAACAAGCATTTTTGGCCAAGTTATGACCATTTTTATATTTATGTAAATAAGGCTTTCTAAAGTACAACTGGGCGTGTTTACAGTAAAAGTACAAGTGGGCGTGTATTGTGTTCGTTACATCGGGGCCTTTTTACTTCTTTTACTAGCTGGGCGTTGTGTATAGAAGTATCAGCCACTTCTCTAAACAACGCCCAGCTTCTGGCAGTGCAGACACAGCGTGTTCTCGAGAGATCACGCTGTGACGTCACTCACTTCCTGCCCCAGGTCCTGCATCGTGTCGGACAGGCTACATTTGATTCTGTAGCAGCATCGGCGTTTGCAGGTAAGTCGATGTAGCTACTTACCTGCAAACGCTGATGCTGCTGCAGAATCAACTGTAGCCTCTGGTGCCGATGTGTCCTCGCTCGTCCGACACGATGCAGGACCTGGGGCAGAAAGTGAGTGACGTCACAGCGTGATCTCTCGAGAACACGCTGTGTCTGCACTGCCAGAAGCTGGGCGTTGTTTAGAGAAGTGGCTGATACTTCTATACACAACGCCCAGCTAGTAAAAGAAGTAAAAACGCCCCGATGTAACGAACACAATACACGCCCAGTTGTACTTTTACTGTAAACACGCCCAGTTGTACTTTAGAAAGCCTCATTTACATAAATATAAAAATGGTCATAACTTGGCCAAAAATGCTCGTTTTTTTTTTTTAAAAAAGTTACTCTTATCTCCATTGCAGCGCCGATCTGCTGCAATAGGAGATAGGGGTTGCAAAATCTGGTGACAGAGCCAACTTTTTTTTCACTTTTTTAATATTCCCACTAGGGGACTTTAATATGCGATCCTCCGATCGCTTTTATAATACACTGCAATACTTTTGTATTGCAGTGTATTACTGCCTGTCCGTGTAAAACGGACAGGCATCTGCTAGGTCATCCCTCCAGCATGACCTAGCAGGCATTCACGACAGGCAGACTTGGGGGCCTTTATTAGGCCCCTGGCTGCGATCGGAGACATAGACACTCGGCTCACTCCCTCTCTCCCAAACAACTCAGATGCGGAGCTCGCTATTGAGCGCCGCATCTGGTGGGTTAAACAGGTGAGATCGATACGGATATCGATCTCATCCGTTTGAGCAGGAATGCCCCCAGCAGGGAGATTTAACTGTTTATTTATTCCAATGCAGCGCCGTAAAAACGCTTATGCATCACAATAAAGCCCGTTAGTGGCCGCCGTAAAAACACTATGGGCGCGGTCACTAACGGGTTAAATAAAGGGGAAAACTTTAATACAGAAATAGCCAGCAGAAGTTACGGAATCTCCCTGCAGTGAGGCACGTCAATGCTACCCTTGTACTACTAGACTCCATATTTTGCACTAAGCATGCCGATGTAATAAGAAATGTCATCAAGAATGCCATGGCAGAGAAATAGGAGGGAATTTATCAATTTTTCTTCCAATTTTCTGGCATAGGAAAGTCGCAAACTACTCAAAAGTCGCAATTGGCGGGGAAAAATGGTGACTTTTGATGCATCTAGCCACATTTGCTAGACACTTTTCTCCTCCTCAAACCACCTTTGAGTTAGCTAATTTTGCGACAGAATTTTGTACCAGATATTTGGCACATTTGAAGCCACGCCCCTTTTCCGTTAAGTGCGCCCCATTTTTAAAATGTCTAGAGAAGTGCAAACATCTGTTCTAAAATTAAATGTGCCATAATGCACCAAATTGTAGAACATTTTTCAACACATTCCAGGCGCAAACACATTCGTAAATCTAGCATAATAAGGACAGAACTCTTTCTGGATTTCATGTCAGTAAACCCATTGAATTGCTATATGATAGAGCCCCTAAAAGTGTTACCACCAGTCTGCATTGAGTTTTTATGCACTGCTTAGTGTTGCTTGGGTTTCCTCAGGGTACCCAGGTTTCCTCCCAGTTTCTCAGCTTTCTAATAAACTGTCCCCAGTATGTGTCTGTTTTTGAGATATGGAAAATAAATTGTCAGTCCCGATCGGTATAGGGACTGTGAGTGATGACAATCTACGTACAGCGCTGTGGCATATGTTGGTGCAACACACGAAATAAGAAATAAAAAACAACTATGAACTAGGGTTGCACGATGCATCGAAATATCGATACTATTTCGATGCCACCCTCAAATAGTTCACTACCGTTAATTCATGTATTTCGATACTATGCTGTGCTGCCGCACAGCTTAGTATTGTAATATATGAATGTAGTCAGAGCAGAGCTGCGGCTGTGTAATACAGCCAATGTCCCGCTCCTGACAAGTGTGCGCACGCGGTCAGCATGATGTGATGCGGCCGGCGCTGCACTAACGGGCGCCGGCACTGAAGACAGAACATGGCGGGCACACTGCAAAACTCCCCCATGTTCAGTCTTCAGTGCCGGCGCTGCAGCTCATTAGTGCAGAACCGGCCGCAGCACAACATGCTGACCGCATGCGCACACTTGTCAGGAGCGGGGCAATGGCTGTATTACACAGCCGCAGCCCCGCTGTAATGGCGGAGATCAGAGAAGCCTCTGATCTCCGCCGCTATTCCCTTGAATGCCGCGATCAAAGCTGACCGCAGCATTCAAGGGGAAAATGAGAAGGGGGGATACCCATTTGATCAGGGAATCCCTGTGACGCGATCTAGGGACATACCATATATGGGCAGACAGCGGTCAGACCATGTTTACTGTTGTTAGGGAATACTTAGATATGTCCAAACAACTGCCTGTTTACTATCAGTACACAGGCTAATGTACTGGCAAATAGATAAATACTAGTACATTAAAGTTTAAAAATAGAAAAGTAAAAATAAAGTAATGTTAAATAAAATAAAAAAATGAAAGAAAAATACACTTATTTTTTACAATAAACCATAATATAAAAGTCTCAATACATAAAAGATACACATTTGGTAATGTTTCAACCGTAATAACTGGTACAACAAAATTTATAGTGTCATTTATGATGTTTACACTGTAAAACAAAGTAAAATAAAAACTGCTTTCTTTCACTTATTAATGTGAGGCACATGGTATTATAAATGTTTAACCTCATCATGTACCTCACACATTAACTCAATGTTGTTGTCCATTATGACTGTGAGAAACATGATGGGGTTAATTACTATTAATGTGAGGCACATGGGGGTTCAATATTCATCACACCATATGCCTCACATCAGAAAATGGAAGGACCTTTTTTTTTATTATTGTTGGCAAAGTATTGTTTTCGTATCGAGAATCGCAATGTTACACAAAGTATCGGTATTGAAGTCCAAATTCTGGTATCATGACAACCCTACTATGAACTCAGGTATTTATAATTTTAATTAGAACATTTCATTGGTTATCCACACAGCTACTTTAAGCAGGTACAGGTTCACGTCACTTATCACACAACTAGTAGTGAGAACTAGTTGGATTTATTTTTTATTTTTTGGGATCATGTAGATATTGGAGCAGATTCACTGCTTAAAGTGTAACTAAACTTTAAAAAAACTTCTGACAAGTCATAATGACATGTTAGAAGTTTTGATTGGTGGGGGTCCGAGCACTGAGTCCCCCACCTTTTCCTAAAATGAAGCGCCAGAAGCGCTTGGGTCAGCGCTGAGCCCCTCAGCACTCATCCGAGCGCTTCTGCTGCTTCGTTTTAGTGATCGGTGGGGGTCTCAGTGCTCAAACCCCCACCGATCAAAACTTATGATATGTCATAGTGACATGTCAGAAGTTTTTTGAACGTTTATGAAAACCCAAACATGACATTATTTAGGTTGCATTTACTTATATGTGTAGCTGTAGCTACATTATGGTAAACTGTAAGATGGTCTTCAGAATATTGTTACTAAGAAGTCTGAGTACTATCATGAATCAAACAAGGCTAGGAGAGTATTTCTTCAAGTTGTTAAGTGGTATTGCTATAGAAACAGTAATAGAGATAACTCGAGCAAATTGAAACACTTTCAAATATCTTCAAGTGACTCTGTCACCACACAATATAGGGCATCTAAAAGATGGGGCATATTTTAAGCATATATCGTATGCTAATTATAGCGCCTCCAAGCCTGATTGGCTGACAGGCACCACGTGGTCACGGCTATGTCACTTATATGCTGAAAGGAGTTGCAGTTGTGACCCAGGCGTGCCTCTCAGTCAATCAGGGAATTCGAGCCACTACTCAGAAGGTGCAACAGCACCCACAGAAGCGTAACACTATGAACATCATATAGATGATTTTTTAAAGGAGTCCGTCTAATGACATTTTCCCTTTCAGTTCCGACAATTGCCAGAAACATACTTATGTTGGTAGCATACCTTGGACATAAGGCAACTTAAACATCTGAATAACTAAACTATATAAGAAGTTATTTCCTTCATATTGACAATGTGGCTTCATCTAAGGGATGACCCTCAATAAAGACAATTACATTTTATCCTTTTTTCACTCAAAAAGCTTTTATTGCTTAATTTAGAACTACAGGACATAAAGTGATACCTTCAAACAACACTTTCAGAATCCAATAAAAGTCCAAGGGAATTCGGGCAAAGTCATCAACCATGGCTAAATAGGTTAAAACTGTTCTGTTTGGCTATAATACAAATAAAGAAAATCATTTCTCTTGTGCCATTTCAGTTCAATATTTATTGGAGACAATTTGTTTCCCTAATGAGAGAGAGGCGTAAAAATCCCCAAGGCTTCACAGAGACATAACAAGGAGCAAGTAATATCTACCATCCTTTGTTCTAGCAGCTTTAGAAAAATAGAGAGAAAAAATTACCTCTCAACTTAAGGGATTGAAGAATGAAAAAAAGAAACCTTCTGCTCGTATAAAAAGGCTCTTTGGAATAACCACTTAGGCATAATGCAAATCTGACTCAAATGTCTTTTCAATTCAGACTCACTTATTTAGTGAAAGAAAAAAGCAACTCTCCCTTCTCTGACTCTTTTGTCTACTGTAATTGTGACAAAATGATCTAATCCGTCACGCAGGTCATTAGGAGGAGTGACAAATGGGGACTGACGGAGAGAGGGAGAATGGGGACTTATGGGGACAAGCACTGAATTGAAGACCTTTTTTAAAAGCAATTGCTCTAGTAGTTTGTCATTCTTTACAGTATGAGGTTCCTCTATTGCAGTCTTATGTACAAAGGTTCTAGATGTCATCAGACTTTTCATTCATGAACTCATTGGAGGTATTAGGGACTCTGTTATTATCTAAAAGATACCATATCAAATGGCACCTAGAGAGTATGGTGGATGGAATGTGAGCAGATACAATGTATCACACACCTCTTTATCTCTGCAAGTGAAGTCAGCAGGACAATGTCTATCTTAGGAGCAATACCACCTTCAAATGTACCATCAAAGTGCTTTCCCAAGGCATAGTGAAAGAAGAGAAACTGTCCAGAGCTGTCTGGAGAGCACACCTTGAAGTCGCTGAAATTTAAAAGGGTCTTATCGCCAGCAGGAGAGAGTTCACACACGCTGTCTTCTGAGAACTTTGAGATAACAGACTTGGAAGAGGTTTAACTCAAGGCCTCCAGGCCTGAAGGTGTGAGAGCAAAGATACATATGCTCTCTGCCGAGATGAACATGCCTTGGCCGAGGCTTGACTTACTAGCTGTCAGAGCTGTGCACATCAATTAAATATTTTCTTTTGACTTCTACCTACTATCTATTTATGAAATAAAATGTTATATAATATCTTATATTTGAAAATAACAGTTATTCTTCAATGTGCTCAAATAAATAACTATACATTATAGGGACACCAATTCTGACTCAGCACACTGACTTGGAAATATCGTGTCTAACATTATGGCGTCTTATAGATTCTTGTATCGTTTGGCCTATAACTATTTATCTAAAGACTGTAGTATGATGGTTAGTCTTATTTCTGATACATCCCTGCTCTATTATTGATACTTTGGATCCTGTTAATGGTCCGGTAGCTCAGCTATGCACTAGTAATACTATTAGCACTGCATGTAAAGGAGACAATGTTGTAACAGTCCATGTTATAATAATGTGGCTTTCGCAAAACTCAGAATGCAATTACAGGAGCTTATTTGTTACTAACACACAGCCAGATGAATCTTGTGATGTCTGAGGTCTTGTTCACATGAGTGTATTTGACACATGTGAGGTCCGTTCTGCTCCAGTGTTCTCCCAGTGGCTTGTACTTGGAATCTGAACGGACTAATGTTAAAGCATAAGGATTATGGCTGTCAGTCAGTAATATGGATATGTGAGATGCCTTTGCCAACTGTGTGCTTGTAGTATTTTAGTTCTTGTGCTCAGACTCAAATTTACTAGAGTGGAACGGACCTCATGAGAGGCAAATATGCTGCCTGTGAAGAAGCCCTAAAAGAAATTAGTTTGGATTATGTGTGGCTGACATTTATACATTTTATACCTTGCATCTATGTGGCATCTCTTGAAATCACATTTTAATCATATTTGGTATTTTCATTTATTTCCATTTCTCAACTGCTCCCATTATTTTGAGTCTCACTTCTGTGAATGCACTTGCATGTTTTTACTTCATTACAATGCACAATTATTCTTTTCTTTCTTTTTCTGCCTATGTTCTCATTGATATCTCTTGAAGCATCTATTAGTTTGCTACTATTGCTTCTTCTCTTCACTCTTTTGATTGTGTTATCGCTATTCTCATGTCATACATTCTTCCTTGTCCTTTCTACTAGCCTACAGATTTTTTTTTCCTATGGCACTGTTTTCTCCTAAGCACTTTTCTTATCCCACTTTTTGTGCTGATGTCCCTACTCATGTGTCACTGAATCTTTGTCTAAACTTATTTTTGTACTTATGTTTCTACTTCTACCAATGATTTTTTTTCCTCTAGACTTCTCTTATACCAACTCCTGTGTCACTGATTCTTTCTGTACTCTTAGGGTATGTTCACACGGCCAAATTTCAGACGTATACGAGGCGTATTATGCCTCGTTTTACGTCTGAAAATACGGCTCCAATACGTCGGCAAACATCTGCCCATTCATTTGAATGGGTTTGCCGACGTACTGTGCAGACGACCTGTTATTTACGCGTCGTCGTTTGACAGCTGTCAAACGACGACGCGTAAAAATACAGCCTCGTCAAAAGAAGTGCAGGACACTTCTTTGGACGTTTTTGGAGCTGTTTTCTCATAGACTCCAATGAAAACAGCTCCAAAAACGGACGTAAAAAACGCCGCGAAAACGGCGTGAAAACGCCGCGAAAAATGCGAGTTGGTAAAAAAACGTCTGAAAAGCAGGGTCTGTTTTCCCTTGAAAACAGCTCTGGATTTTCAGACGTTTTTGTTGACTACGTGTGAACATACCCTTACAGTATCCCTCCTTCTATTTTGCTCTCTGTACTCCTGTGTCCCTGATTTTTCCTCTATTCTTTGCATATCCCTCCTTCTATTTTGTGCTTTGTACTCATGTCCCTGGTTCTTCCTCTATTCTTCCCATATCCATCCTTCTATTTTGCGCTCTGTGCTTCTGTGTCCCTGATTCTTCCTCTACTCTTCCTTTATCCCTCCTTCTATTTTTCTCTCTGTACTCCTGTGTCCCTGATTCTCCCTCTACTCTTCCTGTATCCTTCCTTCTATTTTGATCCCTGTAATCCTGTGTCACTGACTCTTCCTCTACTCTTCCTGTATCCTCCTCCTATTTTGCTCTCTGTATTCCTGCGTCCCTCATTCTTCATCTACTCTTCTTGTGTCACTCCTTCTATTTTGCTCTCTGTGCTCCTGTGTCCCTGATTCTTCCTCTACTCTTCTTGTGTCACTCCTATTTTGCTCTCTGTGCTCCTGTGTCCCTGATTCTTCCTCTACTCTTCCTTTATCCCTCCTTCTATTTTGCTCTCTGTACTCCTGCGTCCCTGATTCTTCCTCTACTCTTCTTGTGTCACTCCTTCTATTTTGCTCTCTGTACTTCTGTGTCACTGACTCTTCCTCTACTCTTCCTGTATCCTCCTCCTATTTTGCTCTCTGTATTCCTGCGTCCCTGATTCTTCATCTACTCTTCTTGTGTCACTCCTTCTATTTTGCTCTCTGTACTCCTGTGTCCATGATTCTTCCTCTACTCTTCCTGTGTCACTCCTTCTATTTTGCTCCCTGTACTCCTGTGTCCCTGATTCTTCCTCTACTCTTCTTGTGTCACTCCTATTTTGCTCTCTGTGCTCCTGTGTCCCTGATTCTTCCTCTACTCTTCTTGTGGCACTCTTTCTATTTTGCTCTCTGTACTCCTGTGTCTCCCATTCTTCCTCTACTCTTCTTGTGTCACTCCCTCTATTTTGCTCTCTGTGCTCCTGTGTCCCTGATTCTTCCTCTACTCTTCTTGTGGCACTCTTTCTATTTTGCTCTCTGTACTCCTGTGTCTCCGATTCTTCCTCTACTCTTCTTGTGTCACTCCTTCTATTTTGCTCTCTGTGCTCCTGTGTCCCTGATTCTTCCTCTACTCTTCTTGAGGCACTCTTTCTATTTTGCTCTCTGTACTCCTGTGTCCCTGATTCTTCCTCTACTCTTCTTGTGTCACTCCTATTTTGCTTTCTGTACTTCTGTGTCACTGACTCTTCCTCTACTCTTCCTGTATCCTCCTCCTATTTTGCTCTCTGTATTCCTGCGTCCCTGATTCTTCATCTACTCTTCTTGTGGCACTCCTTCTATTTTTCTCTCTGTACTCCTGTGTCCCTGATTCTTCCTCTACTCTTCTTGTGGCACTCTTTCTATTTTGCTCTCTGTGCTTCTGTGTCCCTGATTCTTCCTCTACTCTTCCTTTATCCCTCCTTCTATTTTTCTCTCTGTACTCCTGTGTCCCTGATTCTCCCTCTACTCTTCCTGTATCCTTCCTTCTATTTTGATCCCTGTAATCCTGTGTCACTGACTCTTCCTCTACTCTTCCTGTATCCTCCTCCTATTTTGCTCTCTGTATTCCTGCGTCCCTCATTCTTCATCTACTCTTCTTGTGTCACTCCTTCTATTTTGCTCTCTGTACTCCTGTGTCCCTGATTCTTCCTCTACTCTTCTTGTGTCACTCCTATTTTGCTCTCTGTGCTCCTGTGTCCCTGATTCTTCCTCTACTCTTCCTTTATCCCTCCTTCTATTTTGCTCTCTGTACTCCTGTGTCCCTGATTCTTCCTCTACTCTTCTTGTGTCACTCCTTCTATTTTGCTCTCTGTACTTCTGTGTCACTGACTCTTCCTCTACTCTTCCTGTATCCTCCTCCTATTTTGCTCTCTGTATTCCTGCGTCCCTGATTCTTCATCTACTCTTCTTGTGTCACTCCTTCTATTTTGCTCTCTGTACTCCTGTGTCCATGATTCTTCCTCTACTCTTCCTGTGTCACTCCTTCTATTTTGCTCCCTGTACTCCTGTGTCCCTGATTCTTCCTCTACTCTTCTTGTGTCACTCCTATTTTGCTCTCTGTGCTCCTGTGTCCCTGATTCTTCCTCTACTCTTCCTTTATCCCTCCTTCTATTTTGCTCCCTGTACTCCTGTGTCCCTGATTCTTCCTCTACTCTTCTTGTGTCACTCCTATTTTGCTCTCTGTGCTCCTGTGTCCCTGATTCTTCCTCTACTCTTCCTTTATCCCTCCTTCTATTTTGCTCTCTGTACTCCTGTGTCCCTGATTCTTCCTCTACTCTTCTTGTGTCACTCCTTCTATTTTGCTCTCTGTACTTCTGTGTCACTGACTCTTCCTCTACTCTTCCTGTATCCTCCTCCTATTTTGCTCTCTGTATTCCTGCGTCCCTGATTCTTCATCTACTCTTCTTGTGTCATTCCTTCTATTTTGCTCTCTGTACTCCTGTGTCCCTGATTCTTCCTCTACTCTTCCTGTGTCACTCTTTCTATTTTGCTCTCTGTACTCCTGTGTCCCTGATTCTTCCTCTACTCTTCTTGTGTCACTCCTATTTTGCTTTCTGTACTTCTGTGTCACTGACTCTTCCTCTACTCTTCCTGTATCCTCCTCCTATTTTGCTCTCTGTATTCCTGCGTCCCTGATTCTTCATCTACTCTTCTTGTGGCACTCCTTCTATTTTTCTCTCTGTACTCCTGTGTCCCTGATTCTTCCTCTACTCTTCTTGTGGCACTCTTTCTATTTTGCTCTCTGTACTCCTGTGTCCCTAATTCTTCCTCTACTCTTCCTGTGTCACTCCTATTTTTCTCTCTGTGCTCCTGTGTCCCTGATTCTTCCTCTACTCTTCCTGTGTCACTCCTATTTTGCTCTCTGTGCTCCTGTGTCCCTGATTCTTCCTCTACTCTTCCCATATCCTTCTTTCTACTTTGCTCTCTATACTCCTGTGTCCCTGATTCTTCCTCTACTCTTCCCATATCCTTCTTTCTATTTTGCTCTCTGTACTCCTGTGTCCCTGATTCTTCCTCTACTCTTCCCATATCCTTCTTTCTATTTTGCTCTCTGTACTCCTGTGTCCCTGATTCTTCTTCTACTCTTCCCATATCCTTCTTTCTATTTTGCTCTCTGTACTCCTGTGTCCCTGATTATTCCTCTACTCTTCCCATATCCTTCTTTCTATTTTGCTCTCTGTACTCCTGTGTCCCTGATTCTTCATCTACTCTTCCCATATCCTTCTTTCTATTTTGCTCTCTATACTCATGTGTCCCTGATTCTTCCTCTACTCTAGCTTTGTCACTTCTTCTACTTTGCTCTCTGTACTTTTGTGTCAATGATTCTTCCTCTACTCTTCTTATATCCCGCATTCTATTTTGCTTTCTGTGCTGCTGTTTACACCTTTACTTTTCCTATATACCTCATTCTTTTTTCCTATCTGTGTCACTGATTCTTCCATTATTATTCCTGTAGCCTTTCATCTATTTGCAGTCTCTAGTCACACATCATGTAATTTCTGCACCTCCCTCTGAGAAACTAAGTATTCTACTACTCTCAGCTCCACTCCCATCTTGTCTTTTCTCCACTTGTTTATTTTAGGCTCTGTGTTGTTCCCTTCTCAGTGTCTGCAGTGCTTCCACATAGTATATTACCTACATTTTGTTAATACACAGGTTAGCGCCCCCATTCGCCCTGTCTGACTCAATCCCCTGAGGGTTTCTGTATAAACCAATGACTTTCACACCCTGTCTGGTATTCCTAATTATCTTTTGCATTAAGCAGTTCCTTATAGCAACTTGTTTGCTTTATTTTAACGTGCTCAAATCTTAGGACTGCAGCAGAAAAACAACATTTTCAAAAGTAACATTTTGTTATTTTAACTTTAATTTAACTGAGATCTTATCTGCTTCATATTTAGGCAAATATGGAGGCAAATATTTAGGCAAATAGTTGATGTCTCAACTCTTGATTTTGCTGCAGATAACAATGGGGAAAAAATAATAATTTTGGAGGAAAGAACAAAAAAAAATATAGAGTTCCTTTAATACTCTCCCTCCAGCTTCTTACAAGAAAAAAATATTGGTATTGAGAAATACTTCACGTTCTTTTTTTTTCCTCCTCGTCTCAATACAATCTATATTAGAAGGAAATTAAGTTACTGCAAAAGGATTTTTTTTTTAATGGATTTGCCCCCAAGAGAACCTAGATTAATTAATTAGAGCTTTGTTTGCCTAAGAAGATGCATAAAACCCTCTACATATCGGAGTGTCATAGGTTGCATGGCAGCCGCCTCTACTGCATACTAAAGCTTAATATTGATAATTAATGGATAATTGATATGATATTAAAAAAAGGAATAAAGGATTTCTCTATATATCATGTTAATGTATCACTATCTTAAATACTACTATATGTCTCTATGGTATGACAAAAGATAAAAGTAATTTTCTTCACCAAGCTTTCTGTCAAAATAATACTGTAAAATTTGTATTTTTCATTTTTCTTCTCCAGCTAGGAGATTTGCTCATGTTCCTTTTCAGTACAATTTCTAACCCAGGGAGGCTTACTTTTTTTTAAAAGTATACAGGAACTTTTAGTAATAATTCACATGACTGGATAAAATCCAAGGTAAGTAACAATTCTGAATGTCACCATATAACCAGGACTCAACACAATAACATTAGCTTATGACTAGCAGGAATTATTTTGAAATAACGTGTACTAAGCTGCATTTTAATGGAAACTGTAGTAAGAACCTAACTTTCCCATTAGATTCCAATTCATTTTTCATAATGATGTGCTATTGCTTAGCAATGTAGACTGCAGCCCGTGGGTGATACTTCAATATACAGTAGTCCCCCGACCTACAATTGCCTCAACTTGCAATGGATTCAACATCTGATGGTCTCTAAGGGGTCATCGTAAGTTGGATGCAACCCTAGGTTACGATGCCTCGGCATTGGTCAGTGGCAGCGAGCAGGCAAGGAAGTGGTGCCAGGATCGCACAGAAAAGTGGCGCCATAATCGGGCAGCGGCACACGCAATTGGCTGGAACAGCCAGCCATTCTGCTTGTGCCTTGTACCGTACAGGCAGGACAACGCTGATTGGATGTTACCTTTCAGCCAAGCAGCACTTGCAGGGGTGCTTTCTTACAGCCAATCGGCATCACTACTGTATTTCACTTGTGAATGATGAATGGCTGAGTACAGTAGTGTGTGGATAAATAAAGTAGTACAGTACATGATACCCTAAACCCCTTAGAATTGAGATACCACACTGCTTCACACACCCAATTCTTCTTAGTTTGATTGTAGTGATGGCTATGATTTTAAGGCTATATTCCTAAGACGCTGGGGCCTGCATGTCCATCTATTAAGATTTTTACCATTCTTGTACACTTAATTTGCATTATTTCTACTATATCACCAATAAAAAGAGTTTTGACAATGATTAACCAGTTTCCAGTTGTTCCTTCTTAGTATTATATTAATTACAATATATGCTTTATTTGTATTTTTGTGCTTATTTGTCTTCAATCCACCTTTTTTATCGTTTTGGGTGGACATTTTGAGGTCTTCGGAAACAATTACCAGTTATCCATAGGGTTATTGTTTCAACATACAATGGTTGTTTCGGAACCAAGTAATATTGTATGTTGAGGGACCACTGTATATGCACTTTCGCTTCACCCCTGGAGAGAGGCGAGCGACAATGAAAAAATAATATTATAGAAGTAATTTTATTATTTAATATGCAGTTGAACAAATGTTCAATTCGAATGCAGCACCACCACAGGGGAAATTCTGTACACGATTCCCAATAGATTGTTCGTGTAATACATGGAGAGTGAGAGAGGGAGTGATAGAGAGCGAGAGAGACCCTCCCTGTAGCTCCTCTCCACTCCAGCTTAGGACACAGCCTGTTTTGGCCTTGTGGCATAGCCATTTTTTTCAAATCTGACGTGTCACTTTATGTGGTAATAACTTGGGAATGCTTTTACCAATCCAAGCGATTCTGAGACTGTTTTCTCGGAACATATTGTACTTTATGTTAGTGACAAAATTTGGTTGATAAATTCAATATTTATTAGTGAAAAACACCAAAATTTTGAGAAAATTTGCAAAAATGTGAATTTTTCTAAATGTAAATATATCTGCTTGTACAACAGATAGTAATACCACACAAAATAGTCACTAGTTAACATTTCTCATATGTCTACTTTATGTTTGCATCATTTTTGAACGTTATTTTATTTTTCTAGGATGACAGGTGCCAGCTTAGTTATGAAGTGGTTTTGAGGGCCTTATATATTAGAATTCCCCAATAAATCACCCCATTTTAAAAACTGCACCCCTCAAAGTATTCAAAACAGCATTCAGAAAGTTTCTTAACCCTATAGGCATTTCACAGGAAATAACGCAAAGTAGAGGGCAAATTTACAAATTAAATTTTTTTTTTGCCGAAATTCATTTGCAATAAAAAAAAATCTGTAACACAGAAGGTTTTACCAGAGAAACGCAAACAATATTTTATTGCCCAGATTCTGCAGTTTTTAGAAATATCCCACATGTGGCCCTAGTGTGCTACTGGACTGAAGCATAGGCCTCCAAAGCAAAAGAGTACCTACAGGATTTTTGGGGCCTGTTTTTTTTAGATTATATTTTAGGCACCCTGTCAGGTTTGAAGAGGTCTTGTGGTGCCAAAACAGTGGAAACTCCCCAAAAGTTACCCCATTTTTTTTTAAACTACACCCCTCAAGGAATTTATCTAGGGGTATAGTTAGTATTTTGACCCCACAGGTATTTTGCTATATTTATTGGAGTTAGTCTTTTCTGAAAAAACATAGAAATTTGTAATATTTACAAGGAATAAAGAAGAAAATGCACCACAACATTTCTCCCGATTACGGAAATACCCCATATGTGGTAATAAACTGATGTTTGGACCCGCAGCAGGGCTCAGAAGGGAAGTAGCGCAATTTGGATTTTGGAGCGCAGATTTTGCTGGATTGGTTTTCAGTGCCATGTCGCGTTTGCAATGACCTGAAGGGACCAAAACAGTGGAAACACCCCAAGAGTGACCACATTTGGGAAACTACACCCCTCAAGGAATTTTTCTAGGGGTATAGTGGCCATTTTGACTCCACAGGTTTTTTGCAGAATTTAGTGGAATTAGGCCTCATGCACACGAACGTATTTTTTTTCCTCCCGTAAATACTGGTGTAAATACGGGTCCTTTGTCACACATGTTCGACCCGTATTCCACCAGTATTTACGGACCCGTGCCCGTGAATACGGGTCCGTTGTCACCAGTATTCCACCTGTATTTACAGACCCGTTTTCTCTGCACTAATCGGCAGCCCCTTCTCTCTATCAGTGATGGATAGAGAGAAGGGGCAGCCCTTTCAGTAGAGTTTCCGCAGCGATTGAAAGTAAAAGAAGTTCATACAACAGTGTGCATCGGGAACGACACAGTGACTTCCTGTCAGTTGTACAGGAAGCCTACCAGGAGGTTGGCCCTGATAGGCATCCGTACGTGGCAGACACGGAGACCATTGTCGCCGACAGTATGCACCGGGAACCACACAGTAACTGTACGTCCTCGTGCACTAAGACACTAGCCACCAGGGCATACAATTGCGTCGTGGTGAGCATAGAGATTTTGAAACTGGGTATTCTAAACCAGAAAACCTCTTTAATATTATATAGTTATGATTAAAAATTTTAATGAAAAATTATTTAACAAAATTCATTGCAGGCATTGCATTTTGTATTTTAGATTGTGCCACTTTTCAGAACACTGTTTTTCATCTTTTCACCTGCGACTTAAAGGGCTTATCCCACCACAACAAGCTGTCACCTGTCCACAGGATGGGTGACAGGTGTTTGATCGTTGAGGGTGCTACCGCTGGGACCCCCACCGAACAAGAGAACAAGGGTCCCAAGTTCCCTGAATGAACAGAGTGGCGGTCGTGCATGCGTGCTGCTGCTCCATTAATTCTCTATAGGACTGCCATAGATAGATGAGCGCAGTACTTGGCTATATTCGGCAGTCCCATCGAAAAAGAATGAAGCGGTGGGTCCTCCAGCAATCAAGTACTTATTGCCTATCCTGTAAATAGGTGATAAGTTGTTGTGGTGGCATAACCCCTTCAAAGGGGTTTTAAGGACGAGGCTCTGTCACCAGTTTATGAATTCCCTATCTCCTAACTAATCTAATAGGCGCTTTGCTGCTGATAACTACAGTGTGATTTGTTTTAAAAAAACATTTATTATTTGCATTTTTCTAAATATGCTAATGTAGTTCTGACCAAATAGGAGGTGACTCTTTTCACTCTGGACAGTGTAATGTTTTCTGTATGACACTGTCCAATCAGCATACAGCTTCTCCCCCTTCCCTGCCCAGCAACACAGGGTGATCATATAGTACACAGCTTCCATTCCCGACTGTGTTTTCAACTGGCGATATCTCCGGTTGTTTCACAGAACTGGGATTCTGGTGTCATATTAAAGATTAGAATCTCCTCTTTCATATGCCACCAGCTATTCTAGGTGGTCCACAGCCTGAGATATGGCTGTTTGAAGTGACCCCCCTTCCCTCTAGAATGTCTCTCATACTGTGTGAAGCAGCTTCATGCTGATTGGACAGCGTCAGAGGTTGTGAGGTAGCTCCACCTCAGGAGAATCGCTGCTGCTACCTCCCACTTGTCTACTAGAGCCTCATTTACATATTTAGAAAAAAACTCATAACTTTTAAAATAATAAATGTTTTGGGAAACAATTTTCACTAGCATTATCAGTGTCACAACGCCTATCAGATTAGCTAGGGGATAGCGCATTACTAAACTAGTGACAGATCCTCTTTAAGTATTGATGATATGTTGATGACCCCAGGAACCTCACTGATCAGCAGAATAAAGGGCACTCTAGCACCGTTCCTATGGTTGTAGCTGTGCCTGATATTACAGCTCAGTCCCATTAAAGGAGGACAGGCCATCAATATTTAAGTCCCGGAAAAATTCTTTAAAGTCTATTTCTAAGTCCTTTTCCAAAAAATGTACTCAGAAGTCCATGGCAAAGATTTAGTGTCTGCAACAAAGGTCTCATAGAGTGAGAACATCTTATGTTATCTGGCTGTCCTCTGAGCTCTTTGACAAAGTTACCATTTCACTAAATGTGTAGAGCAAAATCTGTTATGTTAGTTGATGGTAAATTAAAGGCTATGTAAACCTTTGAAAGAGATTTTTTTTTAATAAAAAGGTCAATCAGTGTGTTTGGTAAAACGTTACAGTTCGTTTTTATTAAAAATTATTGTTACTTTTTGAGATACAGCTTCTTTGTGTTCTGTATACAGAGCAGCTGTATCAACCTGAATCTGTCAGTCCCGCGGTCCTGACGGGTTCAGTGTCAGTGGGTCCTGCGTGTCTCTGACATGCACGATCCACCTGTAATCTATCACATCTAAGTTATGAACAGGATTTAGCAAACGATACAGCTGCTCTGTATATAGAACATAAAGCAGCTGTATCTCAACAAGTAACAATAATTTTGAATACAAAGTAATTATAAAGTCGCACCAATTACACTGATTTAATTATTTTTTTTAAATCCCTTTCAAAGGTTTACATAGCCTTTAAATTATTTATAAGAGAGAAGATGTACTTCTTAGCCTTGCTTGCCAAAAGCAACATATTACAGGTCAGTCTTAGGTAGTGCAAACCCCTTTAGCTCTAAGTAAAATATGACAAACAAGCACCAAAGATCTTGAACCATGCCCTGCCTGAAATATGTGGTCTGACTGCTAGTAAGAGAAATATATATATATATATATATATATATATATATATATATATATATATATATATTGCTAAATTACAATCATTTTCAGAAAGAAGGATGACATGAAAGCCCTTAAAATATTTAAGTGCAAGGAAAAACATCCATTTTCTATGCTCAATTATGTCTTACTTTTAGTGAATCATTTGAGCATCATTTATCCCTTAAGAGGGAATTTTCACATAACTGGACATTTTGCTTAATACATGGTCATTTGTCCCTAGCTGCTTCAGAGACATTTTCTGGCACTTCTGCTGTGCTGTGTCTATGAATCTCCCTGTACCACCGGGAACGCTCTGTTCTGCTGCCTCCATACAGCTTCACTATGAGTCGTGCCAGCACTTCAATAAGGTGTGGTGCTTACTTGAGGATGGTATCAAGATTGGAGACACATATCAGTTTGTCAAATATGACTCATTTCTGTTTATGATCTCCTGAACGCTGCCAATGAATAGGGACTGGAATCAGCCAACGGCCAGTCTGGCAGACATACAGATCACCAAATGACCACAGTAAATCTCATATTCTTTCTACTGTGATTGTGTCGCAACTCTGTTAGTCTGAATAGAGAAAATGGAATTGTTTTTCTAGTAATGTTGAAGATAGTGTGAATGGTAGAAGAATCTTGTACCCAATCACCATTTAGTAAATTGGCAGGCAACATAGAGGACTCTGTCTAGAAACAATAAAACCATGGAAATCAACTTCTAGTCACTGGTGCCTATTCCTGGAAACAAACAATAGTCCTCAACAGATACATTATCTCCACTAGAAAAAAAAATCTATGGAAATGATAGACACTTTATGCCGGTTAAAAACATTATGCATTGTATTGCATTCTAGTGTCTTTTAGAGCTGACTAGTATGTTATTTGATATTACTTGTTTTAAGTCTTTATGTAGAAGGGTAACTGCCTTTCAAGTAGACAAGTACAAGGCCAATCTGAACAAATGAAGAACAGCTTTGTGGCAGGCAATAACCTGTCCCTATTTGTTATTGTATATGTGCTCTATGTGAAGGGAAGGTGGGTGCAAAGATAAACAAGCACAGTCTCACAGTACACTTAAACACCACGCACTCCATCCACTTAAATACTCAGTTGCTTCCCAACTTTACACTGTGTTAGACACAGATTTAAGTAGCCTTAAATAACCCTTTGTGATGGACTTCAGTTATGTAGTCATTCATTTCCTATATAGCTACCATAATAAACCTGGAGAGTGTTGTATTCCTGTGTCAGCAATGCTGCAAACTCTCTTGCACACCTCCTTGGCAAGACTGCCAAAGAGGAGATACCCCCCCCCTCCCTTTCTCAATTTCATACTATAGCTGTCTGAAAGCTGAATCAGGCGGGTGGGAGAAATCACTCAGCTGGCATTAAATGTAATCTGCCCTATCCTCTCCTCCTTCTTCCCATAGACCTGATAAAGTTCTATCCAACTATGCTGGCATGCACAGGTCTTGCTTGGCATCCATGCTACTGAGAACCACTAAGAAACCGTTGCCGTAAAGTAAATATGCTTATTCCTAGAGAACGTTGTCATAAGGACTGTTTTATTTAATATACAAACTGTCGAGTCACATTATTATGAGCACCAGCTAATATCCAGAGTAACCGATGTGTGCAGCACGGACAGCAGTTGGACGGGCTGGAGTGACTCAATAAGGTGCTGGTAGGTTGTCTCAGGTCTCAGGTATCTGGAGCCATGCTGACTGCAGTGCATCCCACATTTCCTGGAGGGTGGGGGAGGATCCAAAGAGCAAATAAGACGATCGAGGTGGTCCCACAGATGCTCAATTGGGTTCAAGTCAGGTGAATTAGAGGGCCAAGGATGTACTTGGAAGTCTTGGTCGTTCTGTTCCAACCACAGTCGGACATTTCTAGCCGTGTGACATGTCGCATTGTCTTGGTGGAAGATTCCATCTGCCCCAAGGAAGACAAACAGCATGTATGGGTGGACGTGATCAGCAACGATGTATTTATACCCAAATCAGAGTGCCTTCCACATGGATGAGTGAGCCCAGAGAATGCCTCAAAAACATTCCCCAGACAATAACGCTGCCGCCACCAACTTGTGTTCTTCCACCAATCGTTGCAGGGTGTTTGTTCTCTGATGTTTCTTGCCTGACATGCCAACGTCTATCCGTTTGATGAAGCAGAAGAAGGCAACCCTTTGCCAATCATCGGTGGTCCAATTCCGATACTGCGGTGCAAATTGAAGCCTTTTTTTCCGATGCACCTTTGTTAGCATAGGAGCAGTGACCATCCACCTGCTTCGGAGCCCCATACACAGTAGGGTTGTTAAACTGGTTGATTTTCACTGTGAGCTGCTCCACTGTATTGTGTCATTCGGCCCTTGCGCATCTTCGTAGCCAACGTTCACCTCTCACATCAATGGTACTTGGTGCACCCCAGTTTATGATTGACATTTGCTGCATTTTAAAATACACAAAGCTGAGTTTTTAATAAAATAAATGTAGCCTAGTAAACACTATTCTTGTTTGGCAATCTTTCAGCACTTCTCATTGACGGACGAGCTTAACCTTACGGTAGTACAATAAACCAAGCATTCTAGGGACTTGACAGTGTTACCAGATATCTACAGAGGCCCATCAGAAAGAAATTCCAGCTAATGTAAATTAGGGGGAAGTGTAAAATTAAAAAAAAGTTGTTATTTCCACTGAGTGTCTGGCTTTTGAATAAAAGATGGCACAAATCTGGGTAACCAAGTAACTTTTATTTGGCTCGGTTCACACCAGCATCGTGGTGTCTGTTTATAATGTACGATAGATAACAACGGCGCCTGGCAGACCCCAATGAGTTACGGTTTTATGGAAGTTTGTGCATTATAAATGCCCGATTGTTGGAATTACTGTATAAAAGGAATTTTAATATACAATTTAAATATATTATCTTATAGTATTGCTCAAAATCTGCTATAAAAGGAGAGGGAGTTAAGTTACAAATATAATAAAAAATAAGTAAATTAAAATAAGGAGTTTCTGCATCTGTAGAAGCCTGGTATACAATCTATAACGTAATAGAGTGTGTGTTGCACGTTAATTCTTAAAGGATCAGCGCGCACACCAGTAAAACTGTCCCCATCTCCTTGCACACCCTAGCCCTTATAAATGACCCTGTCCCTTTCCCCAGTGCCTGAGCAAAGTTGGACAAACCTAGTGTTATCCTGTTAAGGTTTCGTATCCTGTATCCGGAGTCTGTTACCTATTGGTATCCTGTATCCAGAGTCTGTTACCTGTCGGTATCCCGTGCCCTGTGAGTGCTTTCAGCAATCCAGCACCAGCATGCGGACAGTAATCCGGCACCAGCATGCTTCTAATAATCCGGCACCAGCCATGCTTCCAACAACAGCGTACTTCTAGTAATCCATTTTCGGTCTACTACCACTAAGGTACCATCTGCCTGTCTCTGCCTAGCTTCTGTTTTGCCAGCAGCTACTCCGCTGGGATCACCTCAAGAGGTAGCGACCTGACAGTCTCCCCGCAGCCAAGACCAGATCCCTGTAGAGGGGTTCAAGGGTGAAGACTGAAGACAACGCCCTTCTAGGTGGCCTATGCCAATTCGGTGGAGTAGCCCAGTGGGTCTACAAACCTGCTGGTCGTGACAGTGTGCCTATTCTGCATACAGATAAGCTAGAGACTTCCAGCATGTGCAGAAAACATTTGGGAAATGAGTGAGAAACTAACATTCCACTGCTGCCCACACCCTCATCAGGTTTTCTATCAATAATTACACAGTTTTATTCAAACAAGATCTGAGAATCATTTGCGGCACACGATTTTCAGCTGTTCAAATGTCTCTGGATTCACATGCTTCCATCTGCTGTCTTCAATAACATTAAAATAATTCTATTAGATGAACATTATAGTTTAGAAGCAGACAAAGGTCAAAGACAGGGGCAAAGAGGTGCCCCCAGTACAGCTGCCTCCAGATAACTCTATTACTAGTGCCCTGACCTTGTGTTCCTGGGTCTAGGGGCAGCAACTGAGCAGCTTGCAGCTTTAACAAGGTTTAATAAGGTTAATGGAGCCTGCTTGTTACCAGAGACCCAGACACATAACATTTTAACATTTAGACTTTGCATAATTTAATAATAAATAACAATAAATCAAATAAATAAACCCGTGTAATACACTACACACATAAAACTAGAATCATGGGGTCTCGATCCATGTTTTTTTAATTTCATTATTATTTTTTTTACTCTGCTTGAGGCTCCCCACTATCCTGCAAATATTTCATCTTCTCGTCTGTTCTATACCATGCAACACCTCAAGGCAACTTGGCGACATAAAATTAATTAGAGTCTATTACATTCACATTATTCCAGTTTAAGAAATATGTAAACGATATAAATATAGGATTGAAATGGATATATTTACGCAAAGTGGTGTTTAGTGGGGGCTTTATCTGCATGATGAAATTAGAACATCTTTGCCAGACTTATTGTAGATCTTATTTCTGCTACATTCTTGAGTTAATAATCACACTACCAATGATACCATCTGATCATATACCTATAGCGATTATTGCTACGATAATCTTATGTTGTGTGTCCATCTTATCACCATAATTGTCACAACACAATAGTGAAAAGTAAAGAGGCGCTATTCACATACATTTAACGGTATGTCAAAAGGATATGTTTGGTTGGGACAAAAATGTAAACAAATGTATCCTATGATGTACCCAAAGGTGTGTCAAAAGAGTGTCCTCATGGCATAAGAATGTAAGGAGTTGTTCAATTTGCACAATGCCTTTAAAAATTGCAGGTACCAAGATGATTTTACAGCGGGTAAGTTGAATAATAGCACAATGACCATTGTAATTAAATGTGGTCCTGCAAAACACAGAGCTGGATTTGCTGTCTTTTCCCTTTATACAGTAAGTTGATACTTTAATGAAGCTATTCCAAATGGGTTGTGTAGACCTGACAAATGATTTCAATATTATAAGGTCGGATTAAAGTGCTCAACAATTCATTTAGCGCCAACATATTCTGCAGCACTGTACAGAGATTGCTCACTCACATTGGTCTCGGTCACCAATAGCTAATAATCTAAATTCCAGTTTAACCTATCAGTATACCATATTTTTCAAACTATAAGACGTACCCAGGTTTTAGACAACAGAAAATAGGTAAAAAAATCATATTTTACAACTTTTACAAAGAAAAAACTATGTTAAAAAAAAAAATGAACCATAACTTTTATATTTTTTCATCATTTGAGCGGTGTAAAGGCTTATTTTTTGCGGCACGAGCTGTAGTTCTTATTAGCACAATTTTTTGGTACATACGATTTTTATATCCCTTTTTATTTCATTCTTTTTAGCGCTATGGTGACCAAAAAACAATGATTCTGGTGTTTTCAATTTTTTGTTTTTACGCCGCTTATCGTGCGACTCAATTGTATGTACTATATTGTAATAATTCCTAGTTTTACGCACACAGCGATACAAATTTTGTGCTTGGGGAAGAATGGGAAAAGGGTTTTTTTTTAAACTTTTAATATTTTTTTACACTCCTGAAAATGTATCTAACTTGTTTTTTTTTCTACACATTTTATTAGTTCCCCTAGGGGACTTAAAACCATTAGATTGCTGGTACAATACACTGCAATACATGGTTGAGTTACGGAAACAGCGGAACTCGCTCAGCTACGTTGTTTCCGTAACTCCCATAGCAGTGAATGTAAGTTACAGAAGCAGCGTAGCATGCTAAGCTGTTTCCGTAACTACTATTCAGTTCTATGGGAGAACGCCGGGGCAGATGATTGTAGGCGTTCTGCTTCCGATTTTTCAGCCGTTTTTCGGGACGTTTATGGCCCGAAAGACGGCCGAAAATAGCCAGTGTGAACATACCCTAACACTGGGGAGGAATTTTTACCCTAATGAGGCAATTAGCATCAACCTCATGGGGGCTTTGCCTTCCTCTGGATTAACACCATAGGATTATAAATTGGACTTGATGGACCTGTGTCTTTTTTGAACCATATCAACTATGTAACTATGAAAACTATAAGGGCATTATACTGTGTGATAGGCACTATGGTGTGCATTATACTGTGTGGGGCACTATAAGGGCATTATACTGTGTAATGGGAGCTATGGGGACATTATACTGTATGTGTGTGTGGGTGTCTGTGTAAGAGACACTATAGTGGTATAGGAGTTACAAGAAATATAGTGAAAACCTGCTCCCTCCGTCTGGAGAAAAAAAGGTTCAATCTGCACAGGCGACAAGCCTTCTTTACTGTGAGAACTGTGAATCTATGGAATAGCCTACCGCAGGAGCTGGTCACAGCAGGGACAGTAGATGGCTTTAAAAAAGGCTTAGATAATTTCCTAGAACTAAAAAATATCAGCTCCTATATCAATGTGTAGAATTTTTGTTTCATCCCTTCCCTTTTTCCCATCCCTTGGTTGAACTTGATGGTCATGTCTTTTTTTCAACTGCACTAACTATGTAACTATGTAACTATGTAACTATGTAACTGCATGCCACACTTCAGAAACTGTTTTTAGAAGAATGTAGACATAGTAGAGATTGAGTGGGTTCAAAGTCAGGCAACTAAAATAATAAATGGAATGGTTATACGGCAGTAACCCAAATGATTATACTAATTGGGGTTAGTTAGAAAAAATATGGCTAAGGCGTGGCCTAATAACTATGTATAAATATATTAATGGTGAATACAGAGATCTCTCTCATGATCTATTTATACCGAGGACTGTAACTATACAAGGGGACATATCCCATACGTCAGACGTTTCCACACCAACATAGAAGGGAACCCTTTACTGTAAGAACAGTGAAACTATGGAACTTGCTACCAGAAGAAATTGTACCCGTTCACTGACGGATTAGGCTGTAAGAACTGAGATAGTTTTTCAATGTTTAGAGAGAATAGCAACTGCATCTCCAAAAGTAAACATAAATTTTAATAAAAGTCAATTACAAATATGTTTTTTTTTTATCAAGAAATATGTACATTTATTAAAAAAAAAAAAAAAGTGCCCCTCCCCATCAAGGTTTACATAGCCTGTACATATACCAATTTGGTAAGTCATGGCAAATCTGTCAGTTTGTGGGAGGCCCAACCCCTCCCACTAAATCTGACACCCTTTTCTTGTCACTTCAGGAAAGTGGCAAGAGGAATAAAAAGTCAAATTTTTGCCCAAATATTTCATGCACCACAATTTTACTTTTTAACACCAGAAGAGCGTACAGAGTTTATTAATCCCCCAATGACTTAAACAGAACAACGACTTGGAGATTTTGACTTCAGATTTTGCTAGGATAAAGACAGGTAAATAGATCCCATAATGGGGTTTTCCTTATTTTCCTTTTGCATTCTTATAATTCTTTATGAGATTATGTATTTACAATGGCTTGGTACCTTTGCATAATTTCTACGGCACTGAACAATGAACGCAGTAACTTTATGGTAGAGAAGACATAAACTAAAAAGTGAATATTTCATAAAAGAATGGGATTTTACTATAAATAAGAACAAAGGATTTCACATTAATATTTCACAGAAAACCAGCAGAATTATGGGGGCAGTTTCAGTTTTAGCAAACGTGGCTGAGCATTTTGCAATTTTCCTTATATAAAGTAAATGGTAAACTTTACCTGCATATGTATATTAGGTATCTGTGTAAATGTTCTATAGTCAACAAATATTAGAAGCATAACAATTATTTTACTTAGTTCTTCCCAAATATACAATTATGACAACAAATGCTTATATTTTTTTGTAAAGTATATTAACCAGGTTTAGTATTTAGTGATGATACCAATAAAAAGGAATTGCATGGTAACTTGATCTATGGAGAAAACAGCACAAGATAAATAATGAAAGATTTCATGACACAATGGTTTTCAGCGGTTGTCAGAAACTACCAGTAATTGTTTTTCCCTACATGTAAGGATTGCTACGCTAACCTATTAATCAATAGCCAACAAAATCTAAATAAAATCATTTCAAAACTGTAATTCTAAATCTTTCTTGCATTACCCCAAGCCCTATACCCAGGCAGATGCTTTTCATTGAGGATAAAGTTGTTATTTCTTACTAAATGTAGAACACATTATACCTAATGATTCTTGTTTGCAGGCTCTGACAGATGGAATTATAAGACAGTACAATGTAAAATGTGGTGTCTATTACAGTGTCAGCCAGACTGTCCCAAAATAGTGCCAGTCAATATGTCTCAATACAGTGACAGGCATAGTGCCCCAAACAGTTTCAGTAACAGTCCCCACAAAAATAGCCAGCCACCCTTTATATAGTACTATCACAAATGGCCCATACGGTGCTACCCACAATTCCCACCACGCATTTTAAACCAGGCCCCTAAAAAAGACATAATATTCAACCCCCAAACAGTAAAAATTGTCCCCAAAACACAGTAGCCGCTGAATACCCCTTTCTCCTTGTTACGGGCCAATGATCGGGCAAACGTGCGTTCATAAGAACGCTTGCTCCCGATCTTTTCCCTGTGTAATAAGGGCAACGATCAGCCGATGAACGAGCAAATGCTTGTTCATCAGTTAAGCTGCTCTTTCATGCAGAATTAAATATCATCTTTGTCGGCAGCACATCTCCCTGTATAATCAGGAAGATGCGCTGCCGAGATGATTAAAATGTATGGGCACGAGTGATCGTAGTAACAAGCGCTCGTCCCTATACAGTACATAAGCGATCATTGCTCCATGTGATAGGAGCAAATGAGCGCCGCTCAACGAGCTGTCTCGTTGATCGGCGCTTGTTTACACGCCCCGTGTCGGGCCGTGTTATAGTACCATTACTCTTTCGGTGTCAGAACAGGAGTGTGAACTTACTGCAGAAGTCATCTGTGACAGATCATCATTTTCTTACCAAATCTATCGATATATATATTTGTACATTTTTTCTAATTTAAAGTCAAAGTTACTTAATCTGCACATTGTAATGCGCATTTACTGCACATCAGTATTTGTAGATTCTTTAAAAGCTGCAATAACTATAAATTATAGATTTGTATAAGGGGACCATGTATAGCCACATCACAAGACCTTGTGATAATGCTCTATATCTAAATGATGGGACAATTTCCTCTTTCCTCTTCAAACATGAATCTTTTTACGGTTATAAAAAAAATATTGCACACAAAAACATTTTTAGAAAAATGTTGAAACTCTTGACATCACTGCCATAAAACATTTATAAAATAATGTTTTCCCCAGAATTTCATATAGTGCTCCTCTGATCAATGACTGTCCATATCTTATAGGAAATGACTTACTTTGAATATGTTTGAAAGTAGACTATATGAAAGGCTGTAAAAACAGAACATCCTGAAACCCAACTCATGTAAAGGATTTATCACTTGTTTTAAAAGCTGACAAAACGTTCTGTTCTTCAGCAGGTAATATATGTACATTTTTTTATTTAAACAAGTTGCTTTTCCTGTCAAGATAAATAATTAAGCTGTAATGTCTGTTTTCTTCTTTATTTTTAACATAGGCCTCATGCACACGACCGTAGCCATGTGCACGGCCGTGATTTTCGGGTCGGCCGGCAACTGAGTGTCAGCCGCGAGCCGCCCGCAAATCGCGGGCTGTGCACATGGTCGCGCCCTTTATTTTCAATGAGCCCGGACTGCAGAACACAGCCGTAATAAGGCTTGCCCGTTCTCTCTGCGGTCCGGGCTACGGTGCCATGCACGGACCGTGAAAACCACGGTCGTGTGCATGGCCCCATAGGAATGAATGGGGCCGCAATTCTCCCGTGGATTTTCGGGGGAATTGTGGCCACAAAAGCACATTCGTGTGCATGGGGCCTAACTATGGAGATCATAAATGTGAGCGCCAGAGCTCTAGACATCCTACAGCCTTTCCACCTATACTTTGGAGTGTCGTCTCATGTGCTACTCTACCAATTTATAGCCCCTTGTCACCATGGCCTTTTTATCTGATGCCATACGAGAGTCTAAAATTGCCATACAACAAGATGCCACCGGTAATATAAGGGCACCAAAGGACAGGACTACTTTGTAGATACAATCTCAGACATTTGGCATCGTTTAGCCGACATAAAGTGCTGTTCTCTATCAGTAATGGAGTGTAACTTTATCAGATCCCTCTCAGACCTCTGGAACCCATTATACTACAGAGTCCTGTGAACGCCAGCAGATAGGTGCAGACACAGAGCTTCCTATCCAACCTGCCGCATGTGTACATGGTTAACCATCACAGCTACTGTGCAAACTTTGTTGCTAATATTACACAATCAAGACATTGCATGTTTTCTGGGAGTAAAGTAAAACCCTCGAAGATAATTTGTTACAGAGCCGCCTCAATAGTAGTAAGTAAAAGGCTGCTCTGAGGCCGCAGGTCTCCCTGTAATCTCCAAAGCTGCTTTTTCAAAACGGGACTTTTTTCTCTAATACAATCCAGCTCTCCAAGTACATTTTTATACGTGACATATGGCCCACCCATCAACGGCTCAGGCTGGTTCTGCTCATTATACAGAGATACGACTGACAGCAAATAAACGTTTACTGAACACTGGTACAGAAATGATAAATTATTAATAATCAAGTAAATAATTTGAAAGAATTTTTTTTTTTTATTACAGGTGCTTCAGTTTCACAGTACCACATTGCATTTTTACTCTTATTCACACAGTGTTGGTCCGAAGCAGCACATGTTCGGACATGCAGAATGCACTATAGGTATAGATTTTTTTCCACATCAACTATAAAGGGGTCAAAAATAACGTCTGTAGAACGGCATGTAAATACCACAATCTCGCGATATAAAATTTCCTAGAACTATAAAAGTATAAGATGTAAATCCATGGTCATGGTCATGTTTAGATGGGCGGATTGGTTGCAGAATAGTATAATATAATGCAAGCGGTTGGGGCTTTTAATCTGCAGCATGGCTTATATGTCGCTGATTTCGTGCATATTTTTGGAGCGGATTTTACAATTTGCATTTATAACACGGATATATGGCCATATGTGAGGCAGTTTTTTTCTGAACATACCTTTTCAGCGTAGTTGTGATGCGATAAAAGTTTATGCTACAACTTGCTATAATCTCTATGTGCAATGTATACTTTATATAGTTGTCTACTCGGAGCACTTACTTATTCTCAATATAATGCTGAGCTTACTCCACTATCTGTCTCTGTGTTGAGTTCTTGGATGTTGACATCTCTCAGAGCGCTAATGTCTTTGTAAATGCTGCTGTAGTCTGCGCAATTTGTCAGTGGCGAGCACTTGCATGGTACCTACCAGAAAAGTCATCTTGTGGTCTGATCGAATATCAAGCTACCCCCTACCCTTCAGCCCACATGCAGCTTCTAAAGCATTTCTTTCTCATAATTACTCAACTACATCTGCCTTATTATCCCACAACCTTTGCAAAAAACACATAAGCCTGTATACAATTTTCAATTACTGAATTGGATAAGCCCTTTGGATACTGAGCAGATATTTAGATTTTTCTTAAAGTAAAAGCCTGACAATTTCCTTCATCCAGCACATACAATGTGTATCTGGAATAATCCCCATATAGAAAACGTATGTTTAAAGGGGTTGTCCGAGATACCATCATATTTAAAAAAAAAGTGTTTCATACATTTCCCCTTATACAGACAACATAAATAAAGCAGTATATATATATATTAAAAAAAAATCCACTTATCCCATATTTTCTTCTAATTTAGCGCCGTTTGTTTACATGCACTCCAGGTCTGGTTTGTTGATATTTCTTCTGATAATAGTTCTTTCCCTGCATGCATTGCAGGCTGTAATGAGCGTGCATGTAGATCCCACCAAGAGTTCATGTGTGCTGTCCTTGCTCGTCCCCGCTGACATCCTTCCCTGTACTGCGGATTCCACAGAGTCCCGGAGCAGAGCCTATACTAGTATACTGTATAAGATTAAAGTCTGCTGGGGTTCTGTATCTAAGCCTACATTGTGTTAGGCTTAGATATAGGGTCCATGTGTGACACTGTTTGTTAGACCCTGTATCTAATCCTAACACAATGTAGGCTTAGATACAGGACCCCAGCAGACAGTAATCTTATACAGTATACTAGTATAGGCTCTGCTCTGGGACTCTGTGGAATCCCCTGACATCGCAGCAGAGCCTATACTAGTATACTGTATAAGATTACTGTCTGCTGGGGTCCTGTATCTAAGCCTACATTGTGTTAGGCTTAGATATAGGGTCCATGTGTGACACTGTTTGTTAGACCCTGTATCTAATCCTAACACAATGTAGGCTTAGATACAGGACCCCAGCCGACAGTAATCTTATACAGTATACTAGTATGCGCTCTGCTCCGAGACTCTGTGGAATCCCCTGACATCGGAATAGAGCCTATACTAGCGTTCTGAGGCGCCTCCTTGGGTCTGCTCTGTCCTCTCCCTAGGGAGCAATGGTGTCCCGCGGGCCGCAGATAACAGCCTCAAGAGCTTCATGCCGTGTGCCTCGTGTTTGATAACCCCTTATTGAAGACAACTATGTGTAGGCTTTTGCAGAGCACTGTATTCTTGTATTTAGTTTAAAAAAAATGTGCCGCTGCCGACATTATACCTATTAGACCAGGATAGTAATGCGCATGTGCCGTCCAAAATCACTGTGAAAACGCACAGGCGCGCTCACAGTGAACAACTGCATAGGCTGCACGGGCAGTAAAGAACAAGCCGCCGCAGAAACGAGACGTCATCAGTGACGACTCGCACACCCTCTGAGGTCTCTCTGGTCTGAGACCATGTGATGTGTATACGACACGACAGTGGAGGAGGCGGAAAACATGACGTCGGAGGTCATGTGATGAGCAGGAAAAAGCATCCAGAGTGGAGAACCGAAGCAAGATTTCAAGGGTAAGTATATTAAGAAATTGTAAACATGTGCAATGTGGTTGTAAAAGTTAAAAAAAATAATAATAATCTTGGACAACCCCTTTAAGTATTTGGGAACCTACTGCTTTTATATGTCATAATCAGTCTGCTCATTGACTTCAATTATAAAAATAAAAAAAAATGTGCAGTTATGTGTATTTTTTTTGCGCTGTCAAATAGGGACGCGGACAACATTATTCATAAAATGGCATCCAGAGATAAACCTGTTAAACTTATGTCCACAAGGACAAACTATGTTTACCTTATAGAAACCTATAAGAAATTTACTGTATATGTTTGTATACCTATTCTGAATATATATCAGACATATGGCCTGAACATGAAGTGATCAAATCGTCACTTTGCGATTGCTATGTGCAGGGCAAAGCTCTGTGAAATAGCATGAGATAGAATTTTTAGTAAAATGCGGCAGAATTCTGGCTC
Organism: Rhinoderma darwinii; assembly: GCF_050947455.1. Taxonomy (NCBI): domain Eukaryota; kingdom Metazoa; phylum Chordata; class Amphibia; order Anura; family Rhinodermatidae; genus Rhinoderma; species Rhinoderma darwinii. The sequence continues at coordinate 336,478,647 of NC_134688.1, read as the reverse complement.
AAATTGCACCCAAAAAATGGCGTACAAGCTGTGCGACAAATTCATTATATGTTTTAAAAACACATCTCACATGTCTAGAAAAGAGCAGTTACAAACTGTGCCATCTTTAATAATGGTGTGCGCCATTCTGGTGTTAAGTATGCCAGCCTTGAGGTAGTGTAAGGAAGTGAAAAAAGTCCAGCATCTCTAGTAAAATGCGCCAAATTTATCAAACCACTGTGATCAATTTGGCGCAGTTTCTGGCTGTCTGTTCTAGTTTTATCCTGTCTAACTTTAAGATGGTGGGAGATTAATAAGTGGGAGACTGGACATTGAAGAAGGGACAGTGGGAGAGTAATAAATCTCCCGCAATGGGGCAGATTTTCTAATACTGTCTAAGATTTCAATAGACCAGGCAGTCAGAAAATGCGGCAAATTTATCAAAGTGGTGCATGCTGTAGGATAAATTTGGCATATCTTGCTAGACAATGTGTCCCAAAATCCGTACCAAAATAAAAAAAAAATTGTAGGGACAAAAGTGGTGTAATTTCCGAATGCAACCATTCAGAGCCCAACTTTCATTTTTACCAGTGCAGGGTAAGAAAATGGTGCCATGTTGGAATTGAAATCGTGGCCTTGGCATATTACATTGAAAAGAAAAGCTGTAAACATTCAATGTAATGGATAGAAATCCTAGTACACCTCTTCTGAACTTGTAAGAGAAACACACAGTAAACCCAAGTTTGGAAAGGTTCCAACTAAAGTGACATCCACATTCTGCCAACTAAATCAATCAGTTCAATGCCACCCTGGGCCGCTCTACCTTAAATTACCTGTCAGAAGACTTTTAAATATCTGGGGGCTGGGTGAAATGTCTGGGAGCTGCCGGCACTTGATTAAAGATCCTGATTTATGAGTGAAGAGGTGCTAGGTATCTGTGAAATCAAGTTTACCGGCCGCCACATTCTCCAGCGACTTGCTAAATTTCTCTGTTCCTAACACAGCTTTCTTGTCGATGTTCCAAACAGGGAAAGTATAAGAAGAATTATGAGAAACGTGATTGTTATTTGTGACCACCGTCTGAAGTAATGAGGATAGCTACATGATTTGTTATTGAAAACTATATTATGTATGATGAAATACCCTTACAGACAACAAAAGACATGACTTCTACTTATAAGCTCCGTATGGCTCAATGGAGAAACAATTCAATTAAAGAGGTTTTCTAGGATTTATAAATAAGACTTTCTATCCTTAAAATGTGAAAAGCATAAAATTGTAATGTACTTATTGATTCTGTAACATTTCTGTGCCTCTGGTCCTTTCCAAACTGTACACTATGAAGTTACGTAAGTATATTATTATTATTTTTTCACATTTTAAACATTAAAAAAAAAATCATTAAATTATTTTTGAATTCTAGGGAACCCCTTTTAATATGTCTTAGTTCTAGAAACGTGAAAAGCATTGTACAAAAACTCCTTTGACTATAGATAGCTCAGTAATGATGTATAAGAATTCTATATCCTTCTACCAGTGAAAAGATCCACCTATTTAAATCTCATGCCCAATGTCTACAGCTCTCCGACTTTAGTGTGTACATGAAAACACTTCCTGGCCAGTTCAATGTTTTCATAGGGACCATGTGTTGATCCAAATCATCATCCTAACTACTACTTTTCAAACCGATTAGGAGGTGGACATTGGTGCGAACGGTGATTTGTATTCACGCAATGTCCCTATGACAACACTAACAAATTCAAGAGACAGGAAGGGTCATGAGCACACTGGAAAGATGTTGAGGCAAATGTTAAAAAAAAGTTATAAAGGCAAATATAAAGGCATCCATTACAACTGAGAGCATATGTAAAACCAGAAAACAACAAAATATTTCAACACCAAACAAGTAGAGGCAATAGTTCATCTAACCTTCCCAACAAGCATGTTTTCTCCTTTTTACAATAGTTATATTGCTAGTAGGCACAGAGAGCATTTCTCCAACTTGTCTCCGCTACCGGAGGGTATACAAGTCAGAACATAACCTCCACCCAGCCCTTACATTCAAGCAGTCGAAGATATTTCATCATCAAATCTCACTTAAAGCTTTCAAGGGAGGAAAAGCAAAAGATTAATTAACCTGTAACTAACTGACTGATTTAGTTCACAAAAGGCCACTGGGCTTCTTCTGCTCTCGTTCTGTGTCACCGGAGACAAGCACAGTCTTCACAATTAATAAGGTCTTTATTCCTAACACTAAAGGGAAAGCGAGGCGGAGAGGAGCTGCTTATAATAGGGAAATCTGTTATAAATGTGTTGCCATTTTCCTGGCACAAATAAAGCCGCACCAAATAATCAATTCCCTCTGCATGAAGCTTATCAGTCAGATTCTGCGAGCTCGGACGGAGAAATAAAGAGAAAATAAATGCTTTGATTTGTTCTAAGACAACAATGTGCTGGTGGGTAAGGTGGAGTCATGCGAGTTATATAAGACAACCTAAGGAACATGGGCAGATACCATCTTGAATAATATTTCCATAATATTATAAGACTGACACATACAAAACCATGCAGAACTCTGGATTTCATGGGAAATGTAATTTTTGCCAAAGTAATGGAGTCAGGGAAAGGCCTTGGGGAAAACGCATATCGAAAGGTGAATTAAATGAACAGTAGAAAGTGCAGAGCAGATCAGAGCTAGATAGCAAATGTTTTTTTCATTATCACAATTGGTCAACAGAGAATCAAGATGTCCATCATAAGAAGCAGGGTGTAGCGGGGAACAAAGGGTGCCACTCTACTGAAAGAACAGCTTCCATAGTCATATAAAGCAGCTCTGGCATAAAAATTCTACCAGTCATGCTAAATTTACATTGTTTTGCTTGGTCTACATTGTTTGTGGATACCACAACGATACGCTACTTCGGGAAGACTGTATATATAATGTTTGGTGCCGCAGTCATGCATTGAAGTTGACTACAGGGTATGATGTGAGAATGGCAAAAGTTCAACCTGAATAAAAAATAAAAAATAAATTGTCAATTTGGCGTTGAGCTAAATACCTTATAATGTGAACACTCCTTTCAGTGACAATGTTGAGTCATGTGAGACAGACTGGCTGCCTGAAAGTTACAGCATTAAAAATAGACAAGTCCCTAGTAACCGTTGTCTCTCAGATTACTCTACTCTTCAGCTGCAGCAATTACTAAATCATGTTTTTTTTTGCCTTGAAAAATAAATTTCGGTAAAGATTCTCTTTAAAGGGGAACTCCGGTAAAAATCAAAAACTAAACCAAATCTTCTAATTGTAATGAACTATTAGGGAGAATTTGAGAAGACATATCTCCATGCTAGTAGAGATTCAGTGTGGTCACATACGTTACAGTTGCAGTGCGAGCAGGACAAGGGTACCTGGGATAACCCGGACAGTGGCAAGGGCTCTGGAAGAGATGGGGCTGGAGGTGGTGGGTTGCGCCAGATGTGGCAGATGGTATCCGGGATGACAGGCGTCAGCAGACGTGGATTAGTCCAGCAGGTGAGGAAAGGCAGGGCTCAGGTACGGAACAGGCTCGGAAGCAAGGCACAGCACGGGATACAGGAAATAGGAGGCAGGACACGGGAACACTGGGAGCAGGAAAACACTAAGGGACCATTTGAAAGACAGACATTGAAAAACTACAACAACGCTCAGGCAGGGAGTGGAACGGTGGAGCCCTTCTTACAGTCCAGGATGGACAGGGGTTAATTAAGGAACTTTTAACATGTGCGCGGCACTTTAACAGGAAGAGCAGGGCTGGCCAGCCGTGAGGGCTGGCGTCCCCTAGGAGGGAGACGCCGGCAGGAAGTCTACGGACTGTTGTCGCGGGCGTCGCCAGGTAAGGAACGACCGCGACCACGGCCGTGACAACAGTTAGAAGATTTGGTGGCGCACACTTGCTGCCCGAAAGAGTAAGATGGTGGTTTGGAGAGACCAACAGACCATTGACTTCTTGATTTTCTTCTTCATTTATCTATTTTAATTTTGTGGGATTTGGAGGAGGTTGTGGTTGCATGGTGTTTATCTGCTTGAGTGTAACCAGAGTGGAGTTGCCAGATTTTGAAGATTACGAAAGCAGAACTGTCCGAGATTGGCCCACCCAGTACAAGGGCTGCTACTTGTAATATAATGAATTATTTTGCTGTTAAACTACATTACTGACAGGCTGTATTAGGCATTTCTGAATTACAACCTATAACTATGTCATTATTTTATTCAGACAAGTTCTATTAACAAGCAGTCGTTGGCATTAACTTATACATCAGCAGACAAAAAGCATCAAATGACACTCACTAACACCATGAAACTTAAATAAACTCTTCAGTTGCCTTGAGGAACCACAAGAAACTGCTCTTAAGATACTAATGGGGATTTTATAGGGTTCTTACTAGACTTCTTGTAATTTGTTAGGCATATTGTTGTATCCGGCATGATTTATTGTGGAAAATATTTGCTTTTATGAGGTGCCACCATGGTTTGCAGCCACTCAGACTGGCTGAAAACCCCCTTTCTGTTTTAGTGTGTGCTGGTCTAACATAACAGTGGTTTAACCCCATGTTTGGCAGACTTTCAAAATATTCTTCTATACGTATAAATATCTTGTGCAGAGAATAAGGCAGGCTACTCACTGACAAGAAAATACAGACATAACAGAGAAGTATAACAGGATAGTAACTGCATTTCATTGTAATGGTATCATATCCTATCAGAATTGCTTACAAAACTAAACTTAACTGTGATTAAAAAAAAAAGTACTTGAAAATATGGCTTCTGTATTTCTAGAACTACATGATAATGCATATAGGCCAAACCATACAGCATTGGGAATGCTTTTATTCCACCATTCACATGTATGATTAAGCAAGTCTACTCTATAATAAGTTTTGAGCGTTATTGGGCCGATTCTTAAAGGCGTTGTAAGAAGCCGAAGTGGAAATTAGCTGATTGTCACAGGTCCAGCTTCACTATGAGTGACCACTCAATTTCCCCAGGCTGTTGAATCTGGCCACTCATTTCCCCTGCAGCCGTTGACCGTGAGTGGTAGAAAAAATAATGCATGGACAGGCCAGGTCTGCCAGAGCAGGAGCCGCTCTTACAGAGCCCATTCCGGCTCATTGAAGGGAGTCCCAAGCTGGGAACCCACTCTATGACATTCATATACTCTAATAGGGCAAATTGACAAGGATTGTCTTTGTGAGACGAGGCGTTTAAATGAAATAATCTGAATCCATCAGCAAACACCCATCATTGGTGGCAGCATCTTTAACCCACTGAATACTTTGAAATCTAAGTGGTGCCATCTTGGACTACAAATGATAAAGAATGCCCATATAGTTGCCACCCATTCCATAACCACATAACTACATAACTACACCTGGTTGAACCTCCTATGCCACCTTAATGACATATGAGTGTATAATTATTAGGAGGGAAGTCTTTGTCTATGAATACATGCTCCAATTATCAGCCTCCTCTAAAGAAAATGTACACGAACCCTTGACAATCAAGGTCATTTATTATGTTAGGCTATATTCATGTATAATATATATTCTATTAGATGTATCCATTTTGTAGTCTTTTAAAAAAAATTAAAAAAAAATATTGAAAATTAAATTTTATTTGTGTAACTTTCAGAAAGCCTACTGAAAGAACAGGTAAAAGAAGTCTATAGCGATCCCCTAACTATTCCTTTCCCAGCAACAGGCTGAGATGGGTCTATCATATCTTATCCACTCTGTACCCATAACATGCAGATGGTACAGGTTATTAGGGCTTCTCCTTTCTTGTTGTGTCTGACAGGTAAATCGTTGGCAGTTCTGCCAGATCTCTCAGTACTGCGATCAAACCCCAACCTCCTTTGCCTTAATGCCAAATACACGGGTTTAAAAAAAACTTTTCATCTAATCCCATTAACATTAACTCCTGACACAATAAAACAGTGTATTCCGCTGTAATCCATTCCAATACCATGAAAATCTTATCCAGATATTTAACCATTGGGATATGTTTTAATGCTAGCAGGTTTGAAAAGCTTCTCATAATTCAAAGTTAAACGGTAAAAGAAGGCTCCTACATTAAAGGTACTTAGATTTTTCTTTAAGGACAAGAAAAGGTTGTATGAGGTCCTCTATATATTCCTTTTAGAATGCACAGCAGGTTAGTATCACCTCTGATGCATTAAATGTATAAAATCATGCTGCACTTAGTATAATTGTTGTCAATTTTCCCATTTGTTTCACACAATAGGACTAAATGCACCATTAACACATCCTGATAGTTTAAAAGCACTAGCACAAAATATCGGGTGGTTACCTAGCACCATCCTGTCATTGAGCTCTCTGAAGTTGTAGAGCTGGAACACAGTAACAAATCTGGAATGAAATAACCATCACATCCTATCTGTAAAGGGTCAGTGAATTCAGAGAAAACGCATCTCGTAGACATATAGAATAATGAGACAGTAAAGTGCGTATCAAAAACAGATTGGGGAACATTTGGGATGTACTTAACATAACAGAAGGTCTGCAATGAAATGTAATCTGAGGATTTACCCAACATAGGAAGGGGCGGATTACATTGGTCCACTTCTTATCTGTCATTGATGAATATGTTTATAGTAGCTTATCCCTGTTTGTGCCTACTATGTCTGAGGTATAGAAGAACTGGTCGAAGAGGCAGCATCGTTCCATTATGGTCATTCTTACTGCCATCGTTGTGTTCGAGCACAGCGTGTTTAGATGTGAACCATCGGCCTGTACACATTGCAGCCAACAACATACTCTAACTCACCCGTCTTCAATTTTACCATGCCAACTACGGGGCGTGCGTATTCTTTTTGTGAAGTTTATGTTAAGAAGAAATTGCCTGTAAGCTACACTTGTGCTAAGTCAATATAAACATAGACAGTCTGACATCCAGAGCAGCTGTCCATAGAAAAACAGTCCTATAAATTAAAGCCATAGCAGAAATGAGGACGGGATACTATAGTCACATCTGTCCCTAGTACCAGGCCTGAACTAATCTTTAGATTCCCAGCTGGTAGTATTAATGCTACTTTGGCTAAGTCGGTAACGTGGGGTTTCTGTATGTCATCAGCCCATAGGGGGCTTAGAGATATGTATAGTAAAGTACATGCTACTTATGAAGGCTTGAAGGTGCAGACTGGTAAATCATTAGTGCATCCTATTAAACGTTTCCATTTGTCCTGACCTATTTCCAAAAAGGAGATGCACAGTAAGGAAACCACTACGAATGGTTAATGTTGCTTCTGGCAATTCACTGTACCACATGTAAAGAAGCTGATAATTGCTTTTCGAAATAGTGCCACTATCCAAGATATCAAAGTAATACCGAATGTAGGGACTAATGTGTTTATGTAATTGGGGGAGGAACATCATGCTGCCTGTATAGGATTAGAGAAAAAAGTCTAAAAGCCGGCAAAGCACGGGCCCACCTTGATGAATGTGAAACATCTGAATATGTAGGTGCCCTGCAGCTGTCTATGCTTATTCCTAACAGTCGGCAAGGTCTAACAAATGCTACAACAGGTGACAGGCAGCTTATTAATGCTGACTTATTTCCATCCAGTGGTTTCAGCAGTAATTACTGTTACTTGTATAGCATCATGTATATCATGAGGCCTAGAAAAACACCAGGCTTTATGGAAATATATAATATGTGGTAAAGGAGTCTGTAATAGGACAAAATCAACTAAATAAATAATAGTAAATGATTTATAAACCATCTGAGAGGTCGTTGATGTTTTTTGATCGCCATATTTGCTTTTAGGAATTACTGTATTTCCTTTAAAAGAAGTGCAATTGGCAGATGTATTTTAGGGGTTTATTTGCCTTCCTCTGGATCAACACTATAGGATCAACTAGATGGAGCTTTTTCAACCTTACTATGGAATATTAACCCCTTAAAGACCAGGCCAATTTGAGTTTTTCATTTTCGTTTTTTCCTCCCCTCCTTCCAAAAGCCATAACTTTTCTTTTTCTTCGTCGACATAGCCGTATGAGGGCTTGTTTTGTGCGGGACAAGTTGTATTTTTTTTCAAGGCACCATTGATTGTACCGCATAATCTACTGGGAAGCTGAAAAAAAAATATTTGTGGGGTGAAATTGCCAAAAAACAGCGATTACACAATTTTTTGGGGGGGTTTTGTTTTTACGGCGTCCATCATCTGGTAAAAACGAGATATTCACCTTATTCTACAGGTTGATACAATTACGGCAATACCAAATTTATATGTTTTGTTTTATGTTTTACCGCTTTTAAAAAAATAAAACTATTTGCTAAAAGAAAAATGTTTTGTGTTGCCGTATTCTGAGAGCCATAACTTTTTTAATTTTCCATCAATTTAGAGGTGTGAAATTTTGCAGGGAGAGCTGTAGCTTTCACCGATACCATTTTGGGGTACATGCGACTTTTTGATCACTTTTTATCCTTTTTTTTGGAGAGCTAAGGTGACCAAAAACCAGCAATTTGCATGTTTTATATAATATTTATTTTTATGTCGTTCACTGTGCGGGTTAAATAATGCTATATTGCGATAGTTCAGACTTTTACGGACGCGGCAATACCAGTTATGTTAACTTTTTTTTTTAAGATTGCTTTAGGGAAAAAATAGGAAAAGGTTTTTTTTTTGAACTTTTAATAAAAAATCTTTTTTGGAACATTATGAATTGTTTTTTACTTTTTCTATTAGTCCCCCTAGGGGACTTGAAGCAGCGATCGCTTGCATGATATACTGCAATATTAATGTTTTGCAATATATCGTGATTCTTAGGCTGGGTTCACACGACCATGTTACGTCCGTAATGTACGGAACGTATTTCGGCCGGAAGACCCGGACCGAACACAGTGCAGGGAGCCGGGCTCCTAGCATCATAGTGATGTACGATGCTAGGAGACCCTGCCTCGCTGCAGGACAACTGTCCCGTACTGTAATCATGATTACATTACGGGACAGTAGTTCCACGCAGAGGCAGGGACTCCTAGCATCGTACATCACTATGATGCTAGGAGCCCGGCTCCCTGCACTGTGTTCGGTCCGGGTCTTCCGGACGAAATACGTTCCGTACATTACGGACATAACATGATCGTGTGAACCCAGCCTGACAGTCTCCTTTGTAACCCTGCCAGAGGCCCCCAGGCTGCCATAACAACCACTGTAAATGGCCGATGGTGCCGCAAGGGGGCACGATGGCGTGTTCGAGGGGGCGCACCCCTGATTCTAACAATTTAAATGCCATGGTCGCGATTGACCACAGCATTTAAGGTGTTAAATGGGCGGAATCAAAGTGATCTTTGATTCTGCCCTTTGCAGTGAGGTGTCGGCTGTGTAACACAGCCGTCACCCGCTGGGTATGGAGCGAGCTCAGCCCGTGAGCCCGCTCCATACTTAACGGCTGCCGCGTTCCTGTACGTGACATGTCGTTAAGGGGTTAAAGCAATTGGATAATATGAAAGCCCTTAGAAGGCACACTAAGTTTCCTATTACAATTATTTATTAGGGAACGCTTTACACTCTCTAAGGCTCTGTGCACACAGCAAGGATAGGCCATTCTGCAGCACTATTCTTACATTTAAGACAGACCCAATTCAATAAGGTCCATCGGCATTCGCTGGTATCTGTTTGAAATGTCACCCTTATAAATGGAAGACATGGCGCTATTGTGAACAGAGCCTAATAAATATTTTTTCTCCTTCATTTGAAGAAGATTGACTTGGAGGGGCTAGTGGCCGATAAAAAAAAAAGCCACATTTATTTTTAGATTTAGTTTACCAAATCATTGAATATGTAATTTTAATTTTTCTGGTTATGTACACTGTCCAACACTTATGATAATTGAGACATCGCCTGGTCCGTAGACTTGCACTTTGCCCGTTGCACACTGGCAGTCCAATCCTTCCATCTCGAAGAAGATTATCAGATGTGCATTAATATATACACAATCCAATAATTGGATTGATCATTGCATTAGGTGAACCATTGATCTGGTTTTCTTGAAGAGTGTAAGAAAATATATAGTGGGGCTATATGTATTCAGGCGACACGTAGTACGGTAAGTGCTTTTAGTCATTACATCTTTCCAATGCCAAGTCTTTTCTGTATCTGTTTTTTTTTTTTTTATAAAATCAGATAACTGATGGATGTATAGACATAACTGGCCATACATCGCTTCATATTACAACCTGACGTGACAATTGGGCTGAGCAAGGATGATAATAATAAGTTTATCCATATCACGCCAGAAGATTTACACTACTAATATGTTCTAAAATATCTGCTATCATTCGATCCAACCAGGTAATTATCTACACAAGTACGGCCAGCTTTACTTTGTGGTCAAAGACAATTAATAAAATGAAATAATCTGGTTTCCAAGAATTGTTCTTCAGTAAGAAAGTCTAATTAATCTTCTCCGGCTTATTACAAGGTATGTCACTTGCACAAGGAGAAGTCAACTGAATTGTCATTTACGTTAATCTAAAAATAAAAGAGGAGGAAGGCATGATATCATCCTAGCACTTATAGGGGTCTGGACATTCCAGACAATGATCTTATAGCATTTCCACCTCGTCCATGACTTTAGGATCACTGGCAGGGCCTGTAGTCTTGCCTCATTTTGATGGGGGTCATATTCGGCTTCTGGTTCCTGTGCTGAGATTGCATTGTATGGTATTGTTCTATGGAATGTCTGTGTTCTGAATGCCTCTCAGAATCGGGGAGATATTCTGTAGGACTAGAGGCACAGCTGTGTCATGGTTAATTTCCCGCTCCAGTCCTCGCATTCCGGCACATTGAGATGATGTGCTTTGTTTTGGCAGGGGGGGAAGGGTTTTTTCTACTTTTAGTCATTGGTAATTTATAACTTAGTGTTGTTTATAGGGTATTATGTCAGTTGACTCATTTCACAGGGAATATAGACGCATAGGTGTATCTACTGTCTGGATATTGGTTTTTGCTTACGTAGCTTTGTTTATGGAGAAAGGAACTTGTCTCTCTGTGAAAGGTTGTCCATAAAGTGTGCATATTGAAATAGGGCAAAATTGTAATAATAATACATTTATAATACTGCAGCTACTTGTACGTAACCATATATACAACCTGAGCTTTGTACTACTAGAACAGAAGGTGCAATGGCTATTAAGATGTGGGTAGACAAAGAGCTACCATAAGGCTGTAACGTGGGCATTGAGGTTTGTTTGGAACTGTCCTTGTATTTTAATTGTAATATAACATTTATATATAAGGGATCATATTGTATATAGTGACGCTGTTATCTAATTATTTGGCCACTTAAATTTTTTTAATAACAGACAGGAAATGAGTGGAATTCTAGTATCTTTTCACGCACCTACACTGCTTAGAGGAATAAAATGTAGAAGGCTGTGAAATAAGCATAGACATGCACAAAAGCATGAATTGGGAATGTGCCTGGCTGTCTATCACGGCAGACGTCTCACATAAAGATGCGCTCATCCCAGGGGGTCAATGAATGGAAAGATTATTATAAAGGAGAAAAAAAAAAAAGCTACCACAAGCATCCTGACATTGGAAGTAGCAACACTAATGAATTTCTCAGGGAGTTATTACTTTTACCCCAGCGATATAAATCCTATTACCATCTATTAAACACCAGCAGAGTTGTAAAGAGAAAGGATTAACCCTTCCCCCATTATCACATTCAGCAATACTCTGAAAACTAAAGGGTTAACAAATCAAATAATGGATTTGAATATTTTTAAATAAATATGGTAATAAATTGCTGAATTGCTAATTTTTCTATTTTCTGTAATTAGGTTGACTTTAATGGTTCTCAAAAACAAATCAATATGGGTAATAAAGGGTTTTTCTTTAGAATTATATGATGGGAGGGATGCAGAAGATAAATCTAATGGGGGCATATGTGAGCTGCACCACAACGGATTCCCAGAATGGCACTAAGAAATACACCCGAAACTCTTCCCTATTGGTCAAATATTTGGAATCTCTGACACAGCTCTTCTAGATTTCAATGGAGCACAATTGGGCATGAAGCCCTATTGAAATAATTGTGCCAAATTTACTAATTAAAATGCAACAGAATTCTGTCTCAAATTGAGGAAGAATTCTGGCATACAGCTCTGCGCCAAATGAAATAACTGTCTGGACACAAAGGGGTGTGGCTTAGCAGGAAATGGGCGTGGTCTAGCAGAAAGGGGACTTGTCTTAAAATATGGCGCAAAAAAAACTGGCATAAACGAAGCCAATCAAGAGCTGATATAAGGAAGAGAAAAGTGTCTAACATGCTCTAGTTAGATGTGCCAAATTTATCATACAGCATGCACCACTTTGATAAATTTGATGCATTTTCTGACTGCCTTGTCTAAAGGTGGATTTACACGGGAAGATATTGACGTGTTTACCACTTTTGAAATGAGCACCAAATCGACAGTACAGCTTGTCGATCGGCGCTCCTTGCCCTCTTTAAATGGAACAATGATCGTTTAGTATGGGGATGAACGATCGTTACGACGATCGCTCGTACCCATGCATTTGCATCATGTGGGCAGCACATCTCCCTGTTTACACAGGGAGATGTGCTGCCGACTAGCGATGATTTTTTTAGCTGCATAAAAGATGCTATCAGCCGATGTACGAACATTTCCACATTAATCAGATGATCGTTGCCCTGTTTACGCAATAATCGGGAACGAGTGTTCATATGGACGCTAGTTTGCCAGATCATTGGCCCGTGTAAGTTTTCACTCTCAAAATTGTGTGTTGAAGATTTTGGAGAACTGAAAGAGATATCTGAATGTCAAGTGCAATGTCCACTTCATGCTTACTGCTCATGGAACAATACAGATGCTATCTTCTAACCTGTCCCATTTTGCTGTTTAGAGACTCTAAAGGCTCCATTGAAACATGCCAGATTTCCTGGCGGTAACGTGCACCCATCAAGGATTTAGCATATTGATCGTCACTCATTTAGCTCTATTTACATAGAGCAATCATTGCTACTGTATGTGACCGATCGTTTGTTAGTGCGATCGTTCAGGCGCATAGTGTCATTATTGTCGGCAGCACATCCCTGTTTACGCTGGGAGATGTGCTGCCAACATGTGATTATTTTGCCTGCATAAAACATCCGATCAGCTGACAAACAAGCGTTTGCTTGTTTGTTGGCTGATCGCCAGACATGCCACATGGGCCAATGATCGGGCACGAGCATTTGCAAGTGCATTTGTTCGCCACATCATTGGCCCGTATTAAAGCGGCTTTACAATAAGGGTATGTTCACACGGCAGCCTCCGTTACAGCTGAAATTACGGAGCTGTTTTCAGGAGAAAACAGCTCCGGAATTTCAGACGTAATGGCATGTGCAGGCGCTTTTCGCTGCGTCCATTACGGACGTAATTGGAGCTGTTTTTCCATGGAGTCAATGGAAAACGGCTCCAATTACGTCCCAAGAAGTGACAGACACTTCTTTGACGCGGGCGTCTTTTTTACGGTGGTGCGTAAAAAAAATGACCGTCAGCACAGAACATCGTAAAGCCCATTCAAATGAATGGGCAGATGTTTGCCGATGCTTTGGTGCCGTATTTTCGGACGTAATTCGAGGTTAAAACGCCCGAATTACGTCCGTAAATAGGCTGTGCAAACCAGCCTTAAAAGGAATCTGTCCAGACGGTTGTAAGCCGGCCATTTGGACATTACGTTTTACATTAATTTGTACATTGCACTGTTTATTTGTACAATACTTCCTGATGACAATACAACTCTCTCCGTGAGCTCCATGTTGTGATTCTTGCAGGACAATTTCATCTGTTAGAACTGTGAGGATATGCACTAAAACAGATCCCTGTCTAACTGGCCAATGGAAAAACCGCGTCAGCAGTCAAGGCATGGTAAATAAAAAAGATTTCATGTTCTACACTTTTAGCTCTATTACTTTTGATCACTATAATAAATCATACATTGCAAGAATTAAAACGTGCTGTTCCTGGGCTCTTGTGCAGCAAATGGAAATTATATTATCTTCTATAAAGCAGCCAACAATGCTACTGAATGTGAAGACTGAACAAAGGAAAGCAAATATCAATAAGGTCCCTGTAAAAAGCCTCAGGACAGCCTCATTTCAGAGAGCAGAAAATAGCGCTTTAACTGTTGGAATATCGATTGCTGCATGAGCTAGGATATGAATCGATGAATCACGTTCGCAGTGTGCGCAGCCGTAATTATTACCAACAACTACAAGACAAAGTCACTTCCTGCAATATGGCTGACACTTGTTTAACTCTACTGCAGCCAGGAAGGTAAGAAAATATTTAAGAAGAATTTAGACATGGGTGTTTACTTGATGAAAGGCTTATGCTTTCAAACAATGGACCTCAAGCACATCCAATATATGTCTATATGGTCTTTCTAAATCATTTCTTTTATTTTTATTTTACACCATGTCTTACGTACAATATAATTCGGAGGAAGAAAAAATGCTTACGGAGCGTCAGGGTCCTCCACCAAACTCATGGCTGCAATTGATTGTACAGCCATAAATCAAGTCAGATGAGATGAGAGCAGGCAGAAGTGGTTCTTAACTTAGCCTTCTCCATCACCATATACACAGCACTCAATGAGCACTTAGTTTATTGAACAGAGAACATGGCAGTTCTGCTTCCGGTATTATTCTTAGTAATCACATGACCACTTATATAATCAGTAGATGCCCCACAATGTATCAGAGCTGCTGGGTCCTATTAGATCAATATCAACTTCGACCATGGCAGATGTCACAAAACATGGCATTCTTAGCCAGGAACTGGATCTGCTATAGCTTATAATGCTCCCTCTAACCCAATCCATAGCCCTAGCCCTCACACATATACTGTACCTCAAACTTTACATGTCATCTATCAATAAAAGAAGCATACCCCCCACGAGACTTCATGCCATTTAAAATTAAAGGACTCCAATTTATTTTTTTAATTTTTGCATTACATATATTAAGGTTCAAATCCAACCAAGGACAACATCTGCATGGAGTTTGTATGTTCTCCCTGTGTTTGCGTGGGTTTCCTCCGGGTACTCCGGTTTCCTCCCACACCCCGAAAACATACCAATTGGGAATTTAGATTTTGAGCCCCAATGGGGACAGTAAAAGAGGACCTCTGTACAGCGCTGCATAATATGTTGGCGCTATATAAGTAACTGAAATAAATATTAAATAAATAATAAATAAAATGGTATAAAAACATCATGTTTGTCCTGAAAAAACAACAACATACGTAATAATCACTGACAACCGTCAGATAAAAAGTTACAGGGGGAGATCTTAATAAGCTAAGTGCATCAGAATTCTGTCACTATTTGCACCAAAAACCTGGTGTACATGCCTTGTGCAGATTTATTATATGTTCTAGACAGTTTTGAAAATTGTCTGGATGAAATCTTATCAAAAAGGGCTTAAAATGCTGCAAAATTTTAGCACAAAATATAGTTCTTAAGTAAGCCAAACATAAAGTGTCATAGGGAAAAGAAAAGTGTCTGACATGTCTAGCAAGATGCACCAAATTTGGCATATAGCATGCACCACTGTGATAAATTTGGCGCATCTTCTTCCTACCTGGTCCAGTGCTTGGTCAATAAAGTAAAAAAATACCAATTATTTTTCCATCCTTGCATTCAGACGCAAGACATGGACATTTAATAGTCTAACTGAACCAAACCTAGATCACCATAGAACCCTATGGTCATCTTAGTCCGGTTCAGTGGAGCTGCATGTGGTCCAGGTATTATGGCCGTAATACAGACACTAAAATGCACTCACATTACCAACGTCTGAAAGCGGCCTAAAGTTGGAAAATTACCCTGGTGTGAAATAGAAAAAATATTGGTTATTGGCAAGTATTATAAAGAATGAATAGGGTAATATAGAGGAAGAGTGAGCACTCATGGCTGAAGTTTGTGACTTTTCCCATAAATAGTGCTGTTTTCAACATTAATGGGTATTTGGCCTTCGGATCAGTTGTGAACAAAGCTAGCTTTTACTATATTGTTCAAACTGGTTTCAATCAGAAACATTTTCTACACTACCAGCATAAAATGTTCTGTATGTTGTGGCCACAGTAGTCTAAAAATAGTCCATTCGTGTGTGACTAAGCCCTTTCATCTCTCATTGTCACACTCATACACCCAAAAATAATTCTGTCACACAATATACCTTATGTGACCAATGAAAACTGATTCATTATTGTTTGACCCTACAAATTAACTGTACTTTACTACACACCGCCTCGCTGTACAAAATATAAAGTGAAAGTTATCATTTCAAATTTCCTATGCCCTGGAATCATATACGCCGAAATATTGTTTATTTTGCATATCAAACACTTGGGAACCAAAAATGTCACCTATAACGCTCTACATGTGTGATATTTTGGCTAGTAGTGGGCACTTGGCCTGATAGTATGGTAAGGTCTAAACACAAGTACTATACCAATGTGGTCAGAATGTGACCTCAGCTAACACCTAGTAAAACGTTGTGCCAGCAGGTTACTGGTTTGGTGTACTTTGCCACTGGCAACACTAAATTAATTGTAAGACATCAATAGAATTACCAGAGCTTACCTTTTTCTCTATATATTATTTAGCCTTTAGTTGAATTATCAAACTGTATCCAAAAGACTTGAGATTACAACTGTGTTTTGTGAACATAATTGGGGAAGATTTATCAATGTATTTAAATCAGTTTTCTGAAAAATATCGGTAAAACCCACAACAACTAGCCAATGTTGCGATTTTTGCGGCAAAAAACCTGCAATTCTGCGGAAAAAATCTCAAAGAAAAAAAAAAGCTTTATGTTGTTTAAAATGAATAAATAGGTTTATTACAAGCCGGGTGCTGTCATAGCAACGGGGTCTTCTGTTGTCCTGGCCTCACGGGATGACGTTTCAACCCATGTGCAGTGTCATCCCAGGAGGCCAGACTGCAAGAACAACAGAGGGACACATTGCCATGGCTACGAAGAGAGGGGTAAGTCTAGGTTTTTTGGGTATTTTTTAACCGATTGTTTCCGACGCGGACATTCCGGAAGAAAAACTGCACAACAATTTGGTGCGGTTTTTCTTCCGGAATTCCATGCCAGTTCCGGGACGGATATGCTGTGTGCTTTTACGCAGCGTATCCGCCCTGTGTGAATACGGCCTTAGGTAATACACTAAGAAAGCACCTAGTTCTGAGGTTCTGTAAATGCTCTGATACAAGAATATAGTCAAGGATTAAAAAAAGAAAAAAATACTTTTTTGTTGAAATTTTTTTGAAAATGGGACAGTTATCAGCTTTGCACATATCTCATAATATGTGACCAGTCTAAATCCTTAGATCCTGTTCCTAGTCATAGTCACATGGAAATAAACTACTTATTTCCATGTCTGAATTCATTTTCTCTGGACAAAATCATCATAAATTTCTCACAAAACAGGAAATACATTCCTGCTTTGTTATTGCACTGGCCGAAGCGGATGTCTGCCGACTTAACTCCTTCATGCCTGCCTTATCTACTAAATAACAAATCAATAAATTTTTTGCCAGGGTCCCCAAAGTACTAATACAATATGCTGCCCAAAAAAAGAAGCAATGTTATGTAAGAAAATGTAATATGTAGACAACAGTGGCAAGAGGGAAGCAGGAGAAAGCTTATAATTCTGCAAATAGTACTATATTATCATGGAGAGGAATCTAAGGGAACATATTTAATATAAGTTTAGCATTATAGTAATTACTTGAAATTTGGAAAGTGGTATGTGAACATATACTACAGTCTGTATTTTGCTGACAGATCCCAAAGTGCAACTGCAAGAAAATTCCACAAAGCCAAAGTCCAAGCCACATCTTTGCTTTTACAATTTCATATTAAAAGGAAAATTACTATGTCAACCTACTGCACTGATGGTTACTGCATTAAAGGGGTTTTCCCATCAGACACATTTATGACATATCCACAGATATCCACTGGGACCCACATCTATCTCTAGAACGGAGCCCCCTAAACCCCTTTCTACCGCTCTGTGCTCCGGCTGACGCGTGTGATTCCCGTAATTCATGGTCGGAAATCACACTCTTCAGCCACAACACAGAGCAGTAGAACGGGGTTTAGGGGCCTCGTTCTAGAAATGGGACCTGTATCTATCTCACATTTATGACATATCCTGTGGATATGTCATAAATGTCTCTGATGGGAAAACCCCTTTTTGGTTAATCCCATATGTACGGCAATGCATGGGGGCATGCTCCATCAGGTGCCATATGGGAGCTATTCTGATATTCTCCCCCAATGCTTCTAGGAGAGAATACATCTGTACATATGGCATGCAATGGAGCATGCTACAACTTTTTCTGTCAGATTCGCATGCAAT